>NC_067493.1:11664856-12864856 GCF_947179515.1 Apodemus sylvaticus | reverse complement strand
AAACTGAGGCTCACCCTGATGCCAGGCTTCCCAGGCAGTGTAGCAACATGAGCTTATGGACACCACTGTGTCAAATTGTATACATAGGAAAAAAAGGACAGCAGTTTGCAGTACTGGTAACCACTAGAGAAAACCTATGATGAGGGGTTCACACTGGAGGACCTCAGGAAGTGACCTCACTTACCTAACGGTACAGATGGAACTCAGAATGCAGGTTACCAGGTAACCAGAGGCCAACAGTAGCCTTACCTGACTTATTTGTCTGGAGGTGCTTGAGACAGAAGGATGTTCTCTTGTTTCTGGCGTTCAAGTGGCGCTGACCACAAAAAAGCTAAGAGTGGTCGCCTTGGCCACATTTGGAGACGTTGGATACGCCCTCTGACACACTGCTGGCGCGTATCCCCCAGGGATCCTGAGGTAACAGGCGAGAGCCTTTAGCAGGGAACTTTCTGGTTGGTCCCCCTGATTCTCTGAGGTCCCTGCCTGGGTGTGTGTTCCTGTGAGACACTAAGGAACATTCTTTTATGCTCACTCTTCAGGGTACAGTAATGGATTGATGCTGTCTCTCAGAGTTTGTACATTTAAATACCTTTGCCTTCCTAGGTCTATCCTCAGAATAAAAAGAAGACAGACTCTCTGCCCAAGCCCCCCAGGTTCAACTATAGAACCACAGAATATATTGAACAAATGGTAGAGTATTTACCAACTGCAGTTCGGTACAACTACCACCTCTCGATCAGCATTTTTCTTACTGTTTACCACAAGTATGTTACCACGTGGGAGGTGCTGGACCTGATAATGACAATGTGAGTGGCTACAGGCAACATGGGTTTAGGATGGATGTGCTCTCCTTCAGGCCTCTGTGCTCCCTCAGAACAAGGTTTATTGTACCCTGGCAGTGTTGGTCCTGGACTGAACCTACAAAGTGACATGGCCACATGTGGGGTTGGGGTCCCCTGGTGTCTTCCACTGTCAGCAGGGAGTGTCAAGCACTGCCCTTACTTGTGCCTTGGGCAGAGATCCTTTCCCATTTTTATAAAAGGTTCTAGGCCCTATCAGACCTATATGGGATTAATGGAACCATACAAGGGTCCCTGGGGGACCACTCAAGAAGCCTGGAACCGAGCAAGAGCCCTAGTAGGGAGCAGTGAGGCTTCCACACATTGACTGAACATCTCATGACACAGGACCTCAGCATGGAAGTCAGAGCAGGGCAGAGAGCACCCAGGATCCCCACTCCCTTTCTAGATTCTTCAGATTCAAGTAGCTCCCTGTAGATCTAGTAGTAGTCGGGGAAACAAGGCCTTAAGTGTGACACCCTGATATAATGCCACAGGTATGCATCCTTCCAGCCTGACTCACTGGAGGACCAGCAAACAAAGAGGTGAGTGGGTTTCAGGTGAAATTGAGGTAAGAGACAATCTGTGCAGTGGGATGTGCTCGATGATGGGGAGAGAAAAGGGAGGTAAGGGCCCATCTGTGGTGTGTGTGCGGAGGAGGGTGGTAAGGGCCTTTTTGTACCATGGGGTGGTTGTGGTTAGTGCTGAGGGCTAAAGGCTTGAAAGGTGCCCTGATTTGTGGATCACCACTAGAGGGATGGTACTTGAGAGGTCACCTGTTGGTGGATAAAAATGGAGGTCTCCAATGGACTCCATGGTTCTGAGGAGCAGAGGCAAGGATGGAATCTGAAGGGCCCTGTTTGAATCCATCACCATTAAAGCCCAGCACCATCTTTCATCCAAGAGACAGAATGTGTCTGGAGCCCTCTCCACATAACCTCACACTCCTGACCACTATTCCTATGAGTAGGCAGGGTGGCAGTTACTGCCTCATCTGTTGGGGGCCACGGCTCCACTGGTGAAGCAAGGCCAGGCTTCTGACTCCACTTCCCTCCATCCTCCTCTTCCCCACAGCGACATATTCAGTTTTCTATCCCACTGGTTTGAGAAATTTCCTGATAGTTTTAGTAAGGACCCAGACATGGCCATCGTCAGGCGATTAATGACCTACGTGAAGCTCAATGTGCCTTCTGAAGAAGTACATGCCCGAGCCACGGAGCTGCTCTCAGTTCTGGAGGAGGAGGAGGCCAAAAAGCTAAAGCTTGAGAAAGGTGAGGAGACCTGGGGTGGGTTGCCTGGCAAGGTAGGATGGAGTTTTTGTGATGGGTTCCACCAGGGAATTCTCCAGAGTTTTGGCCTGAAGCCAGGGCTGCACAACAGTCAGGTAAGATGTTCCACTGTGAGTAGAGGACAGGGGATACTCTGGCATGAAAAGGTCTTGTATGACCATCAATGCTATCTTGGAAACTCACCCCATCCTAGGTCTTCACTGAAATCCCTTCTCCTTCTCCCTTTAGCTTGTGCAACACCAGCAGAGCCCCCAGTGCAGGATGCCTCAGTGATGCAAGAGAGTCTGACGGTGAGGCCAGCTTCTGAGGCAGAGCCACAGGGAGACCTGCCACCCAGAGAGGACACTGCGCTCTTGGAAACAACACCTCTGGAACCATTTGAGCCAGAAGTTGGTCCAGTGCAGCTTCCAAGTTCAGATCCAGCTCTGCCCACATCACCTGATACACAGTCACCTATAGATGTATCTGCAGATGGGTCTGCAGATATGGCCTCAGATATGGCCGCAGATGTGTCTGCAGATGTGTCTACAGATATGGCCGCAGATATGGCCGCAGATGTGTTTGCAGATATGGCCTCAGATATGGCCGCAGATGTGTCTGAAGTTGTGTCTGCAGATGTGTCTGCAGTTGTGTCTGCAGATATGGCTGCAGATGTGTCTGCAGACATGGGTGCCAATGTTTCAGCTTCTGGGCACCTATTTCTACATTCTGTTGTGCAATTAGGTGAACCAGAATGTTTTTTCCCACTGCCTGAGGTGGATATATAGCTAGGACAATTATCTTCTGATTTGTAATCAGCAGTGGTTCCCACCTAACCTGTTTTTATTTCTTTAAAGTATCTCCTTTTATTTGTTTATTTTCTTTCATATTGTTGCTTTGATTGTTGATTTTTCTTTATGTTTGGATTTTAATAAAAATAATCTCTTTATTCATCTTAAATGATATAGTTCATTTCCTAAGTGGTACAATCTACTCTTGTCTACCTGTAGACTGCATCTCTGAGACAAACAGGTCAATCACAGGAAGGGAGCCCTGGCAGGCCACCTGGACATAGGTAAAGCAAGCCACTGATGTTGCAGTAATTGGGCAAATACCAACAGTGGTGAACAGTATAAACTATGTGACTGTGACCTGGAGGTCTTGGTCTCAGCAGTGCCCCTAACAGTTAGGGAAACAGATTCTAGAGCCCCATATCACAGCTCATGGACAGAGGTCTCTACTTTCTGGGTTTTTTGAAATTAGCAGCATAGGAATCATAAGCACATTCCAACTGACTACTATGGACAGCAGGGGAATTCTTATGCAAAAGTCCCTATGGCATTGTGAGGGACCCAGCAAACAGTACATATCAGGAATTAGGAGATGCTGCCTTCTCGTTCCTGCCTGGGTTTCTGCCCTGTCTTCACTTCATGATGGACAGTAATCTGAAAGTGAGATAAATCAAGGCTTTTCTGAAATGGTTTTTGGTCAGTGTTCTAACACAGGAATAGAAAAGAAAACTAAGAGACCCTAGCATCAGGCAGGAGCCCCTAGCTCAATGCTAAGCCAGTTTTATGGCTTGGTGAGCACTGGATTCAGAGAGAGTACAGCTCAACAAAAACTAAGAGCAGAGGGACTGAGGAAGAATCCTCATGTCAAACTCCTGCTTCCACCGACATGGACATAGAGATGAACACAGACACACAAGTTCACACATACAATACGCGTGCACATAGACATACACATACACAGAGATGGTAAAATTTCCAGAGTTACAGCTATTATCCAAAGTGACTATTGCTCCAGATTTGTCTATTACATTGATTCAATTTCTCTCTATGCCAAATTTTTCATAAAACTGATGAAGTATCTAGCTTCAAGCTGGTAGAATGATAAGAAAGACCAAGATGCAGAAACCAGGCTTCCAAAAAATAATATTGTTGGGTTTACTGTAAAAATGATCTCTTGGGGCTAGAGAGATGATTCAGATGATAACAACATTGGCTGCTCTTCTCAAGGAAGACACTGTCCCTAGTACCCACATGGTTGTTCACAACTATCTGGAACTCCAGTTCCAGAGGATATGACTCCTCCTTCTGGCCTTTGTGGGCACTGCATGCACGCGGTACACAGATGTTCATTACAGGTAAACCATTCATATACAAAAAGCAATTTTTAAAAAAGATCTCTTATAGATGTCTCCATGATCTATTATTTTTATTCCTGGATAATTTTCCCAGTGCAGTATCTTACAGCCCTGTGTGGCTTTTAAATGTAATTGGTTAAAATGAAGTACAAACAAAGGTGACATTCCTCAGCTGTTCTGATTGGTATTCAAATGCTCACTAGCTACAGCAGGTAAGGTACATGTGGGCACGCTTTGTCAGGAAGTCCTGTTTCCTCAGTGTTCAAAAAGCAGAAACTAAAGCTGGTCAAGCTTTTCTTTCATTTTAAGAATTTATGTGCATTAGTGTTTTGCCTGCATGTATGTCTGCACAGAGGGGCCAGATCACCTGGAACTGGAGTTACAATGGGTTGTGAGCTGTCATGTAGGTGCTGGGAACTGAACCCAGATCCTCTGGAAGAGCAGCCAGTGCTGTTAACTGCTGAGACATCTCTCCAGTGCCCACTCAAATTTCTCAAATGTGTCACCTGGCTTTGACCATTCTCAACTAAACATTTTCTAGCTAAAGTTATACATCCAAAGTATTCATGAGCATCATCATAAAAAAATCACTAATTATTAAATAATCTAATTTGAAAAATAGAATATAAAAATGCAATTTTGGAAAAAACTGAGTGTGTACCGCCTAAATTCTGTAATCTGATAATAAGCTTCTAGCCATATTTTATTTTGTCTTGCAAAAAAAAAGCAATCTCTATTTTGCACATCCTCAATAGTTTTTCTTTACCAAACTCTAGTGAGAGTGCACATACTTGTACACACATGGCTGCATAAACAGACAGACAGACATATATGAGACATACATGTACATATGCAAACACACCCATATACACATATGCACATATATATGTATACACTGAAACTCATGAATACACAAAAAGACACAATTTACCCAAACATACATGCACAGACACAGAAATACATGCTTGCACACACCAACACATATTTACACAAACATACGTATATACATATATGTAGACATTCATGTACACATGCATATATCCAGACATACTTATATACATATATACATAAACCGAGACACACTTATATACAGACACATGTATATGTATATGTATAAGCATATGTATATGCATATGTATATACTACACATACACGGTCTCACTGAACATGCAGACACACATGCATGCACACACATATGCACATGTGAGAGCCAAACACAGACACACTTCATCTGTAGCCCATTGGTCCTGCACCATACTGCTGTCCCTGAGCTGTGACTCTCTTTGGAGATGCTCCTCACCCTTCTATATCCATCTTTGGTCCTGATCTGTGATGGGAGAGCTTATCACACATACCTCCTGGAGTTGCTGCAGTGATTACCTGAGATCAGGGCATCTCACTTGAGGATGAATGGGAGAAATATTACTAAATATCAAGCCTTGGGGAGGGAGTAATGAAGACAGGTCCAATACATGTAATTGCACATTAACCACAGAAAGCAGCTTCTAAGGAGAAATGTGTAATTCATGTGCTTCTGGACTTAGAACAAGGCTATGACTGATAAAAAAAAGGGGGGGGGCTTATACTGGACCCACCTGACCTGTCTGTCCAATGCATACATTTATTGCATCTTGTCTCATCTAATATTGAGATGGGTTCATGGAGCATGCTTAGTTTAGCAAATCAGAACTTGCACGCTCAGATAGAAAAATCCCAGTTGAGTAGTAGGTAAGGCAACATCAGTGGGTTTAAGTCCTGGGCTCCAAACCCATCTCTGGGGTGTCACCACATCTTAACATGTACATGTTAACTACTCACATTGGGAGAACAAGGGGGATCCCAGACTCCACCTCTGTGCCTGAGACCAAAAACTCACAAAAGGGAAGCAGCTTCGCTAATGGCCATTTTGACCACTTGGAATATGGTCTCTTGGCATCAAGATTTTCTTAGAGGAAACTGTCTGAAACAGTGTCATGATCTGGAGGATGAAGAGACTTACTGAAAACAACAGGCTTCAAAGCTGAGGAAACAGGTTCAGACCAGCTGGCTGTAGAGTCCAGAAAACTTTTGCTCAGGTTTGCTCACTGCTACTGCTTAGTGATCTTTCTGGAATGTAAGTCACAGGGCTGTGAGGCTGGTGTGATGCTTGGCAAGATGATGAAGTTCCAGTCCAGACTTCCTTTGGTGATGAGCAATAATGTGAAAGGGTAAGCTGAATAAATCCTTGTCCCCAAAACTTGATTCTTGGTCATGATGTTTCTGCAGGAATACAAACCCCGACTAAGACAGTTCCCATTTTGATGACTTGATACCAGGAAATGTTCAAAGGAAGAATACATAACAAGGAACAAAGAATTGGCAAAATAACAAGAAATGAATACAATTAAATGAAAAAGAAATGACTTAGTTATATGGGGGTGATTTTCCTTGAAGGAGAAAGCAATAATATTCAACAACCATTTTTACAAAGATTTTTAATTATGTGAACTTAGGAGGTCTGTGTGGATATGTATACATGAGTGCAGTACCCACACAGGCCAGAGGAGGGCACCCCAGGCCCTGGAGCTGGAGTTTCAGGTGCTTGTGAGCCAGCTGACATAGGCTCTGGGAAAGAACTCAGCTCCTCTGGAAGAGCAGTAGATGACCTTAACCACTGAGCTATTTCCCCAGCCAACCTCAACACCTCTTTTCAAGCTAAAAATCTCACTATAACTCCTGGAATTAGTAAGTGTCTCTGTACCTCCAGATGCTAGGTCCAGACCAAATAAAAAATCCTAATGCAATGAGAAAAACCCAAGCTTGGGCATATTAAAATACTGCTGCAAGTTGAAGGAGAGTTCACAGTCTCACTTTACAAAAACACCTTGACCCAGATTCATGTTTGATTTAGTAAAATTCAACTTTATTGGTTCCTTTCCAAGTAGTAGACTGTAGAATCCAAGAATAAAATTACTGTGCTTCAATTTCCTTAGAAGGAGTTTACAGATGAATCAGGACTCTCTCTCTCTCTCTCTCTCTCTCTCTCTCTCTCTCTCTCTCTCTCTCTCTGTATGTGTGTGTGTGTGTGTCTCTCTCTCTCATATATCTATCTATCTATCTGTCTGTCTGTCTGTCTATCTATCTCATTCTCATTTACCCCAATAACTTAATGAAGTCTGTAGAAGACTGTTCCCTGCCTCTCCCTGTAGGAAAAGTTTACATTTTCAGCCACCTAAGTAGGACTCCCCTAGATTCCAAACATGTTGTTTGGTTAAGAAATGCAACTCCAAACTTTAGTGAAAATTCCATAAGGGTTTATTTTTTTTTTGGTGGTGATTGTGGTGGTAGTGGTGTGTGTGTGTGTGTGTGTGTGTGTGTGTGTTTAAAATATTCTACTCAAATTAGTGGTGATGGTGATGGTGGTGGTGGTGGTGATGGTGGTATGTGTGTGTGATTGTTAAAATATTCTACTCAAAGAAATCTGTATAAAGAACCAAATACCAAGATAATCTGTGCTCAAGTGAATATTTTCATTTCTTCTCTAAACTTATTTTCAAATGAAAAGTCTATTAGTTGGTTTCCAACTCTAGAATATGGTTCAGAGAGAGAGAAGAAGGTTCATGCTGTGTAGCATGAGATTCGTGATTCTGCTGCCTCAGAGTCCCAGGCCTGTACTTTCATACTGGACTTAAAATCTATGGAAAAGAAATCAGATTCTAGCCTGGACAATATAGCAAGATGCTGGCTCAAGGGCCCGGAAAGATGGCTCAGCAGTTAAGAGCACGGAGTGCTCTTTCAAAGGTCCTGAGTTCAAATCCCAGCAACCACATGGTGACTTACAACCATCCTTAATGAGATCTCATACCCTCCTCTGGGGTGTCTGAAGACAGGTACAGTGTACTTACATATAATAAATAAATAAATCTTTTCAAAAAAAGATGCTGTCTCGAAAACAAAACAAAACATGAACACACACACAAACATAAAAATCTAGATTATTTATTTATTTTTTCGAGATATTGTTTCTCTGTGTTGCCTTGGCTGTCCTAGAAGCCAATCTGTAGAACAGGCTGGCCTCAAACTCAGAAATACACCTGCCTCTGCCTCCCAGAGTGCTGGGATTAAAGGCATGTGTCACCACTGCCTGACTACCTAGATAATTTTTTAAACTGTTTTCTACAGAGGAGATATTTAAGTTGTGTGCAGGCACTCACCCCACCCATTTGCTTTAACCCACTTCTGTCTGAGAAAATAAAATGTGAAACTCTCACTTCTTTGGACAGAAAGGAATCTCAGTAGATCAATGTTTGGGGTTAAGGTTAATAGAATTTTTAATGCTGCCAAAGAAAAGGTTACAGATAGATGCCCAACGGAAGAGAGGTAGCTTAAAATGTCTTTGATATCCCTATTGAGAAAGATTGCTTTGTGGTGAATTCAGTTGGAGTGCTGAGCCCAGAGAGCAAAGATTTTCATGTTAATTACCCCAAGATGAATTCATGTGCGCAGTGCCCACAGACACACATGCACATGCACACACACACATGCACACGATGAAGTTTCTAGAAATCACTGCCTTCAGACCATGACAATTAGATCATAAACATCGAGGTGCTGACTTTGAACCCATGCAGTGCCCCGTTCTCCACAGCTATGTATTGGGAAACTCTGGGAAAGGTTTGAGGTTTGGAGCCATTCTGTTTATTCACTAACCCTCATGAGAATGAACACATAAATGTCTATCTTTTTGTCATATTTACATATTCTGTTTATATTTTGAAAATTTGACACTTTTCTTTTTGAGACTCTAAAGTGTCACTTTCTCATCAACAGAATCAGTGCCAGTTAGTGACACTCTCAGCCACAACTCAGGGTAGAGGGTCCAGAATCTGGATTTTTTAAAATTATTTTTTAGATTTATTTAATGTATGTGAGTACACCATTGCTGTCTTCAGACACACCAGAAGAGGGCATCAGATCACAACACAGATGGTTGTGAGCCACCATGTGCTTGCTGGGAATTGAACTCAGAACCTCTGGAAGAGCACTTGGTGCTCTTAACCTCTGAGCCATTTCTCCAGCCCCAGAATCTGGACTTTAAACAAAATTCCATGAGGATTCATATTTTTACAGTTTTGGGGTTGAAATATTTCTGACCCCTATCTTTGTTTTTAATAGCATCTACTTTCTGTCCTGCTTCAAATCCTGGGGAAATGTATGGATGTTTCTGTTCCTCAACTTGGCTCTTTGATTTAGGAGTCTAAGTAAGGACGCCCCTGGGCCCCATCTCAGCTACCATGACAGGTGAAAGGACTCTCTACCATCTGCATCTTGAATAGAGCAGGGGCCTGTCGCTCAGTGACAGCGATTGCCTAGCAGGGCCAGAGCTCTGTATTTAAACCTTAGCAAAGGAAAGGAAAAAACAGAGGGAAAAACCAAGCAGACTTGACTGAAATAAAGGAAATCAAAAAATAAAATGAGACAGAATTCAAGTAGTCACCTCCTGGGTAAATAAGTAACCTGGACTAATTAAGGAGTCTGATAAAATTGTTAAATTGTCTGGAAAATACAAATATTTCTACTAAAAAGATTATAAATTCCTTGGTAAGTAGTAGTTGTAATTATATGGAATAAGGGGCTGGAGAGATGGCTCACTGGTTAAGAGCACTGCCTGCTCTTCTGAAGGTCCTGAGTTTAATTCCCAGCAACCACATGGTGGTTCACAAGGATCTGGAAAAGATCTGACACCCCCTTCTGGTGTGTCTGAAAACAGCTACAGTGTGCTTACACACAATAATAAATAAATCTTAAATCCAAGGGGAGTGGTGCCAACCAGAGCAAGTAAATTTCAATTCCCAGCAACCACATGATGTCTCACAAGCATCACTACAGCTACAGTGCACTCACATCTATAAAAAAAAAATAAATCTTTTAAAAAATTATATGAAATAAAAGATTTCCTGCTGTCCTAGAGTGTCCCAGAATGACAATTTTCCATGATGTAAACATGTAAATACATTTAAATACACACACACACACACATACACACACACACACATTCATATCTTTGTACACACATACCTGTATCATAATAGGTCCCAGTTACTTGGTGGTTATTTTTATTAAAAGACAAGAAACCTTGCATAAAATAACTTATGTCCAAAAACTCTTCACAATTTTAACAGTAAAAACTGAAGAAAACCCTTCCAAATAAAATCAGTTTTTTTTTTTTAAGAACATGGGCCAAAGCAACTTCTGGGATAGCAAGATGGCTCAGCAGTTAAAAGGCGCTTGCCACCAAGCCTAACAACTCAGGTTCAATACCTAGAAGCTACATGTAGAGGGAGAGAACTGAAATTGGAATGCTCCAGACTGTCCTCTGGCCTCCATACTTGTACCATGGTACACGTGCACGAACACTCATACACAAATTAATGTAAGAAAACTTTAAGCACCCACTGAATACTTATCTACAAGACCATTTCATCCAGCGACCCATGCACACAAACATTTACCCACATTGGTTGTTGGTCCACACGTAATTTTAGATGGGAACCCTTTTCTTAATTATAGACCCCAGATTATGTGTTCAAAGGCGGGGTTCTTTGGAATGAAGGATTTAGATGACATTATGTAGGGGCAGGGAAGGAACAGTGGAGAGACTGCCTTCAGTTCTAGTCCACCCTGCAGTTCTGAGGTCTCAGCCTGCTTCTTCACTTCCTCTGAAACTCAGATTCTCTCGCTGCAAAGGTTTGTTTTCACAGTTACATTTAAAAAGAAATAAAGGAAAGCTAGTAAAGCAGCAGCTTTGTGGTTGAGAAAACACATGGGCCAGGCAAACCTGACTGTTCTCCTGTGCATCCTACTAGAGAGGCACAAACGAGAGCTCTCATTGCCATAAAACATCATCTGCTGCTTTAAGGACCCATTATATTTCCCTGTTCGTGTCTAAACTAAAGTACTGGGACTACAAAGACAGCTCAGGGGTTAAGAGCACTGACTGCTTCGGGGGACCACCCAGGTTCTATTCCCAGCATCCACAGGGAGGCCCACAAACAGCTGTAACTTCAGCTCCAGCCCAGATGGATCCCTGTGGCCTCTCATGGCACCTGCACACCTAGGTGTGAAAGTTGTAATTAAAATGGATACAGAAATAAGATATTTAAATAAATGAATACAAAGACTCACCGTTTTCTTTCTACCAAGCTCATCCTGCACTCAAAATAAATGTTTTAAAGCTGTCAGCTGGACGGGGTTGATCATGCAGGGCTGAAAATCCTTTCCCACTTCTTCAATATTTAATTTCTTTTCATGCAGCCATGGGTTTGGCATGCAGGCTTTGGAGACTGGTCCTAAAATCACAATGGCCATACTGGTTGGGACAAGTCTTTGAGGGGGATCTTTTCCAAATGACTCCACCACCACCACCAAGGGCCCTGAAATACTGGTCTTGATGTGCCATTCAGGAATCCTTCAACTTCCTGTATAGACACAGCCATGAGCCCATTGCAAACAGAGGGACAGTGTTTGTGTCTGCATCCATCTGCTGTCACAGAAAATGACCTTGTTCAGTATTTTAAGTTGCTTCTTCTAGTAATTTTCCAGACAAACCTTTGCTTTCTGAATGCAGGCAGCAGAGTCCCTGTTGCACTGAGGATGTCTTGTGGTGAAAGGAAATTAAACTTTTTACCAACAGAAAGGTGGTCATTCTTCTTGTGAGCACACAGGACACAGCTGGAACACATCAGTCATGGTAGCTGGGCATTCCACAAACCTAGTGGATAAGGTAGGAGCCCACCCGCTTCAGATGCATTTTGTGTTACCAACAGCATGAACCAGAAAAATTTCCATTTATAATATTTCATTAATTCTATTCATCTTAACCAAGAATAAAAATGTATTCAGAAACATGGGTATGAAAAGTGGTGCTTGTATATGCTACATAGTGCCACACCCATTTATTATATCATAACACATTAAAAATAAATATAATCTAATTTTGATAGATACTACTAATATTGTCTCTTTTGTTTTCTGAAAACTGCCAGACCAGAGTTTAAAAAATCACAATGACAAATCTAATCAGTGCTATCTCATGTGTAATTGAAACATTATTTTCATGACTCACTTTAGAAAGGATATTTCAAAAACTGTATTGAAAAATGTCTCTTTTAATAATAGGTTTCCACGGCAATATTGCAATTAGTGATGTAACTACCACAGTTAACCATGCACACCAAAGTGTAACACAGAGAAACTGCAAAGTGATTCTTACCAGCAGTCACTGCTGCTGAAAGTAAAGCAAGAATAAAGTAGTTCATGCCTTTGTTATTGGCAAGCTATTACTGAGTTTGTGGAAATAAGCATAATCCATTCAAAATGCAATTATATAAACTCCATTATAAAGCTCCAATCCTGTTAGATACATAAAGAATGGAAGATCTACATTGATTTAAAAAATGTTCAAAAAAAGTAGTTCCTTCTCCGATTTCCTTTAAAAATCTGATTTATTTCTAAGCCTAGGTTAAAAATTCTGAGACTAGTAAATATTTCCTGGCCATATGTGGTCCCACTACACCCTCAAAACAAACAAACAAACAAACAAACAAACAAACAAATCCTAACTCCCAAACCAAACAACATTATTCTGAGCCAAGAAGTCGAGTTTTTTAAAACACTCGTACCTTGATTCCCATTGTCAACACGAGTCTAAAAGATGTCACCGCTTCTGCTTGAGAGATCCAGTGTAACGAATTTAAGGGAAGGAAATCACTGGCCGTTCTGGGCAATAGGGCCACTTAGTATAGTCAGCATCCCATGGGGAGAAGGCTGCTACGTGTCCCTGGGAGACTGAGCTCTCTGACACAGCGTGGAAGGGACGCACCCACAGCAAATGAGGCAGAGGGCTTTCTGGATCTCTTGGTTTCTGAAAGAATGTATAACGGGGTTGATGATGGAATTTCATCAACCTGCACACTGCACCAGAATACTGTGGACAGCTGGGGATGTTATGTGAATGACCCTATGCAGCTCTGAGGGACCCACCAAACAGTACATATCCAGGATTGGGAGGTGCTGTCAGTATTGCACCTGCTGAGAAAGTGTAGAGTCCTGAGTTGTGATCCCCATCATTCACAAAAAAACTGGTGTGATCATGTGCATTGGATACCATGTGTGCTGATGTTTTGTTTAGTTTTGGTTTTGGTTTTGGTTTTGCCCCATCTACGATTGCTCTGGGATAAGATGGTACCTGTCACCCACAACACACACAGACACACACATACATATGCACACACACACACACATACACACAAACATGCATATCCAAGCGCACACACAAAATTTGGCTTTCAAATTACTAAAACACACAACCCATGCCTCAAAAAACTTAAAACTTTATTCTGGAGCCAAATATGAATATTCATAGCCAGTAAACTGTACACCCCCTGTATGTGGTAACACTTTGAAGTTTTCATAGGATCTAAACAAGTTTCGGGGCTGGAGAGAGGGCTCAGCAGTTAACTGCACTGGCTGCCCTACTTAAAGACTACGGACAGTACCTCCCACCATTTCATACGGTTAGCCCTATAAAACGAAAAGTCTGCCCTGTGGTAGAGTGGGCACCTGGGGGACATCCTCCCCCACCCCCTCACACAAGACTTAAAGACTTGGGTTCAGTTCAGCACACACATGGTTGCTCACAACCACCTGTCACTCCAGTTCCAAGAGATTCAACGTATTCTTCTGACCTCTGAGGGCCCTGCATACATGTGATGCATCAGCATACATGCAGAAAAACACCCATACACATAAAAGAAAAATAAAACTTTTATCTTAACCTTTACAGACACTTTGTGAGTCTCACATCTGGCACCCCAGTACCATTCAACTCACTTTGCCTGTATCCCCCCTCCATCCTTGCAACATTCCCCCTAAAATTAATGCACAAATAAAAATGAATAACACCAAGCATAGAAAACATCTCATTATGGAAGCTGTAGAGTGTCACTGAGTGTCCCTCAGTATACCTGCTGTCCACAGATCTTCACACGTCAATGTTCATTGCATTGAGTCATTGTCTGGCTGGAGGACTCTGGTTTCTGTGACACCATCAGTCTTGGATCCTCCCCGGGACTCCTCCTGGTTTTCCTGTTGTTGCCCTGTGTCATGGAGATCCTACAGCTTTGGATTGGCAGGACCAACCCTTTCAGACTCTCCAACAGTTTACAGATGATACACATGTGGAAGTGGAAGGGCTGAATCAGGGCCAGGGTGGCAGCTGAGCTGGTCACCACCAGAGTGAGCTCCTCATCCCTGCTGTGGCTAGGCCACCCAAGGCTGCCATCAGCAGGAGGCTGGTGAGCTCTCCAGTTCTCATGCCCTGGGGCCAACTCACCCCACCCAGGCCTCCAGAGCCAGCTCCACTGTGCTGCCCAGGTAGAGCCTCTTCTCCCAGGGGCTACAGCCAGTGAAAGGCAAGGCTAGCTCTTCCACTTTCATGGCTTTAGGGACAGCTCTCCTGACCAACGAAGATGGTGAGGGGTTGGGGGAGGATGTCACCAAGGTACCCAGTCTACCACAGGGCAACCTTTTTGTTTTTAGGGCTAGCCATGCTAAGCTGTGGGAGGTACAATCTCCAGGGTGATGAGCCTGGTTTATGCAGAGCAGGACAGTGGTGGTGCACGCCTTTAATCCCAGCACTTCAGAGGCTGAGACAGTCAGGAGGATATCTGAGTTTGAGGCCAGCCTGGTCTACATACAGACTGAGTCCTTGGACAGCCAGGGCCATACAAAGGAACGCTGTCTCCAAAAACAAAAAAGAAAAGAAAAGAAATGTAGCTGATTCTGAACCTGGTAGCAAGCCAGGAAAGCCAGGAATATTTCCCCATGGAGTCTGCTTCAGTTCCTTCCTCCAGGTTCCTGCCTTAGTCTGTCATTAATTCCTTTGATGTTGTACTGTGACCTGCAAAGGAATCTAAATATACCTTTCCTCTCCAGGTTGCTTAGGGTCACGCTGCTTAGTACAGCAACACAGAGCAGCTAGAACACAACATATCTTAAAAACAGGGAGATAAGTCAGCCATCTTTTTAGTCCTTAGAATACAGAATAACATCCCAGAGGAAGGCAAGTATTTGACAGGCAGAATGGTGTCCAGAGTGGGAGTTGTCACTTCTTATATTCAAAATTTTCCCTTGAGCAACTGCAACCATCTTGTAGAACCAGAATCAAGACATGACTGAAGAGATGACAGCTTGATCAGAACTGTTTAATTATGTATATCTTGTCCATTAAAATTGTTTTTGTCCTTATTTTAACTAAAGTCACATAGCCACAAAGACACCCACAAAAACACACACACATATATACATACACGCACACGCATATGCACACGTGCACACACAAATAGAAAGACATGAACATATTCACACATACAAACAGAAACACACATACACAAATTCCCACATACACACATACTTGCATACACACACAGACATGGATACTTACAGACATGCACATAAACACATAGACACACACTCAAAGATACACACATAAACAGACACTCACAGACACACACACATTCACAAACATACACACATTCACATACACACATTCATACCCACACACTCAAGAAACACACACTCATTCATGCCCACACTCACAAAAACAAACATACAGAAACACACACAGGTACACAGACACACACACACACACACACACACACACACCACACACACATCATTTAAAAGAAAAAGGAAAGCTCATATTATCCCTAAAGCAAAATCTAGAAGCTTCAGTCACCTCCACTTTTCTTGTCCTTTTACTCTACGGAGTCCTAGCGGTTCTGCTGCACCACTTGAGACAGTTACAGGGGTCTTAGGGCGACCTGCATTGAGATTTCTGTAACAATTGCACTACTCAATTGCTAGTGAAAAATACATTTTGAAAGAGCTCTAGCAGGCCTGGGCATGTCAAACCTGGCCTGGCCAGCCATGCCCTTCTCCCCCATTCCCTGTGCCTTGCTAAAAACCACTAGATTCCTAAAGGTAGATCCCAAGATCTGTTCCCTATTTGACCACTTCCCTCCTGAGATCGACTACCAATGTCAAATTGTCAAGAAGCTGAAGTCCAGGATTCAAAAGCTCCCTTTGGCTACCCTTATAAACATATCAAGTCAGAAGTAAACACCGAATCCTAACCCTAGATTAGGCAGTTCTTATCCTCTGCCTGCTGCCCCAGGCCCAATGGAAAGAGTAACCAGTGTCTCCTTACTGGTTCTCTCTCCTGCACTACTAATCTATTCTGTCTCCTACAGCATCATGGCAGCTCTCTGTGCCTCTCTCTTGTGTCCTAGTTTAGGGTTACTACAGGTCCTGCCTTTCTCCATCCAGCCATTGGCTATTAGCGAATAATTGAAGTTCCTTAGTTGATCGGCCTTTTGAAGGTTCAGAGGAAGGTCTAGCCTTCACTCTCCATCTTTTACTGACAGTATAGAAGATGGAAAATGATCCAAGCTTCACGTTCTGGTCTGATAACTGGGTTCTAAAGGGATGATTCAGTTGGTAAAGGACTTACCATGCAAATGTGAGGACACGATTTTGATTCCAAGAGGCCATTGAGAAAACAAACAGAAAAAAGCTGGACTTGGTGCTAGATAGGAAACCAGGTAGAGTGGATCCCAAGCACGCAGGTCAGTCTTAGGCAGTCTCAGGTCATTGAAGGATATTGGCCCCCCAAAATATTCCCTGAGGAATGACATTTGAGACTCCCTCTGGCCCACACATGCACACATAGGCACACACACAGAGACACACATACCCAGAATTGGCCAGTGAGACACATAAAATCTCCTGCCCATAGAGACATTGCATGCATGGCTGCTGTGTCACGTGTGCTTCACTAAGTGGCAGAGAGGAGAAAGGCTATGTCTATCCTCAGTGCTCTGCCCTGTGAAAATCTGAATGATTAGTAGCCTAACACTCCCTGAAGAAAGTGAGCCTGAAATGGCCACCAGCCATGCAGGTCGGGATGGGCTCCCAGGGCAAAGAGTGAGCCCAAGGGGAGACAAAACATTCCTGGGACTGCAGGTCTAGGGTGGGAGTGAGCCTGAGACATATGACCCCTGCCTGGGGCCACCTGAGCGGCCAAGCAAGGAGCAAGCCTTAGACAACCAGCAGTCCAGCCCTAATGGGGCCCAAAAGAGGAGCTAGCCTAAGATGATCACCAGTCACTTGATGTGGGGTAAGCACAGGCATCCTCCATGCACGATGACCCGTGTCCAGAGTCATTATGCACAAATGGGGCAGAACACTACCCCTTGCTGGCTGCTGCATTGGATGGCCCAGCTGGGGCAGGGCAGGAGAGCTTCCCCTGGTGGTGCATGTGAGGGAGTCAGGAACCCTTGCAAGCAAAGAATTGTGAACAAAAGGGTATATTGTGAGACACACTGTGACACACTACAACTTCCACAAGGAGACTTTCTTCTCTGTTGGGGGTGTAGTTTGCAAGGGAGGAGGGCATGTATGAGGGGACAGGGAAATGAGTGGGATTGGGGTGCATGGTATGACATTCTCAGAGAATCAATAAAAAGGTTTGAAATAAAAAAAACATTCTTTTATGTTTTTCACTAATTTTCCAAAGCTTTTGGCTATTTAGGAATTAACTTATCAAGCTCTGTTTAACTATCTTTCGCTGAGGTGTTTGAAATGATCTCTGTAAGAAACTCCTTTAATACCCTATGCCTCTGTGACTAGCAATGGATGAGGCTGTCCATCTAAACTTTATATATCTTGCACAAGTTTATATGGTTCTGCATCAGCTTAATAGATAAGAAACCAGTGAGTGCTATTTTATGAATATGTTAAAGTCTGCATTGTACCTGCACTCCCAACATACAAAATGGCCAGTGACATTTTCTGGACATTTCTGCCTTTCCTCATCAATGCCATTCAGAGAGGAAACTGCCATTCAGGTTGTCCTGTCTATACCGTACCCTCTTTGAACAAACAAATATTCTATGCTGTGTATATGTTATAATTTTAACCTTAAAATATAGATTGGCTGTAACTAGCACTAAATGTGTAAGGTGTCCCAATTGTACCATGAATCACTAGGCTGGGGGTAACCTCTTCTGCTCTGGCAGTGTGAACTCATTTCTAGGGTTGAGGGGACACTGAGGTACTTACAGTCCCATCAACCACACCAACACTTATTTATTTTTTCATGTTGATGGGCTCCCCTTTCTCTTCTTCTTGGCTCAAGTTGTTCACATTTCTCCATTCTGCCCAATGATGGGGAACATCTAAGCACAAAATGTAACAGCTAAATGTGGAAACTCAGGTCCCCAAAAGACACATCATCCTAGTCTTGAAGTGTTGAGTGGGATGCGATGATTTCCAGTTGATTTTATAATGGGTTCTCTGGTGTGAAGACAAAAGGCCATCTAATAAGAATTCTAACCCAGAGGACTGACCATTGGAGAAGGACTATGGGTTTGTTTTCTACCTGTCCCAGATTTGTTCCTTAAGGAAACTCCCTCCCCATAATGGTCACCTCCTTGAATTTGCCATTAGTGAAAGTTGGAGACAGGAGTGTTCCAAGTCTCTTCCATTCATCATACTCAGATATGGTAACAGCCTTTCTTATAAATCATGCTGGCCCAAAAGGTTAGAATTCAAATGGAAAGGCAATTTGCTCTGCAGAAGTTATGTGTACATCCATAACTCCAGGAAATAAATCAAGCAAATACTCACTTCCAGAAGATCCTGCTATACCACTCCTGGGCATATACCCAGAGGATTCCCCACCATGTAATAAGGATACATGCTCTACTATGTTCATAGCAGCCCTATTTATAATTGCCAGATGCTGGAAAGAACCCAGGTATCCCTCAACAGAAGAATGGATGCAAAAAATGTGGTATATCTACACAATGGAGTACTATTCAGCCATTAGAAACAATGAATTCATGAAATTCTTAGGCAAATGGATGGAGCTAGAGAACATCATACTAAGTGAGGTAACCCAGACTCAAAAGGTGAATCATGGTATGCACTCACTAATAAGTGGTTATTAACCTAGAAAACTGGAATACCCAAAACATAATCCACACATCAAATGAGGTACAAGAAGAAAGGAGGAGTGGCCCCTGGTTCTGGAAAGACTCAGTGAAACAGTATTCGGCAAAACCAGAACGGGAAGTGCGACGGAGTGGGTGGGAGGACAGGGGAAGAGAAGGGGGCTTACGGGACTTTCAGGGAGTGGGGGGGCTAGAAAAGGGGAAATCATTTGAAATGTAAATAAATTATATCGAATAAAAAAAGAAAAAAAGTAGTTCTTTGTCTTAAGTGGCAGGTCTTGCTTGTATTCAACACACTTCATAGAGATTACCTTTTCAATTATATAAACATAGGTGTCACCTATCCAGACAGCATGGATTTACATCTTTAGTTTAAAGTATCTTCTTAATGAAATCCCTCTTGCACAGGAAAAAATGGTTATTTCATAGGAATAGAAAAAAGCCCTACAGTATACTTCAAGGCTGTGCAGAGTAAAGTGAGTTCAAGTGCCTTGGGATTAAGGGCTAGAGAGATAGCTCAGAACCTAAGAGCACTTGTTGCTCTTGCAGACAATCCATGTTGGGTTCTTAGCACCCATAGGTCAGTTCACAGCCATCAGTAATTCCCTGATATCTGACACCACTACATCCAAGCAGCATGCATAACTACATTCTGGCAAAAACACTCATGCACACTATACTGGCTCATTTTGTGTCAACTTGACACAAGCTAGCATCATCAGAGAGGCAGGAGCCTCAGTTGAGGAAATGCTTCTGTGAGATCCAGCTGTAAGATATCTTCTCAATTAGAGACATGGGCACATGGGTAAAGTTCCTGAACAGAACACCAATAGCTTATGCTCTAAGATCAAGAATTGACAAATGGGACCTCATAAAATTACAAAGTTTCTGTAAGGCCACAGACACACAATTAAAAATATATTAAAAAGATTAAGGGTATATCTGTTATTATTAAGAATGAATATAATAACATGAAAATCTTTTTATGCATTTGACTTTTTAAAAATTATTTTTATCTTTATGCATATGAGTGTTCTGCCTGCCTGTATATCTGTGTAGCATGTGTGCACAGGGTCCACCAAGGAAGGAAGAAAGCATCAGACGACACGGGAGTGAACTTAGAGTTGCTTGAGAACCACTCAGTGTGGATTTTATTAATTGCTGAGACATCTTCTAGCCTCATAGAGAAATCCATTTAATTTTATAAATTGGGACCACAAGGAAAAAGGACGATTCTATTTCCTTGCTATGAATTTTCTTCTATCTTCCAAAACTGTATTTTGGCCACAATGAATGCTTCTAAAACTTTTTTATGATAAAAGCTTGGAAGAAAAGGAACAATACAAACTTCTTCTACCCAATAAAGGAAATCTATACAAACTCCTCAGCTGGTTTCATATGTGATGGGAAATACTAAAAACAGGAGAAATTCAGATGTGTACTCTGACTACAGGCATTCAGTCCCATCATAGAAGTGCCAGCTAGTGCAGTAAGGCAAGAACATTCCACTGCAGCCATAGGACGGTAAAGCAGTGAATAGAAGGGATCTCATTTTCAGGCCTCACCATGCTGTCCATGCAAAGCACACCAAAGTGTACACAGAATGAATGTATAGGACAAAGAAGTAAATTGAAAACCTCATAGGCCACAGGATTCAAAAGCATTTGTATGCAATGGTGACAATAAGTGAGGAAATGATGTCATAGCAATAACTACAAATTAAATGCTTAAAGGATGAATGAACAGACTAAAAATCAGAGAGTCATATGGTAGCCACTGATCAGAAGACACAACACAATAAAAAGATCTCCCTTATACTTATTTCAATTTTTATCAGAAATCTCCCTGAGCCTATACATTCCAAGTTATTCATACTAGGATAGAAAAGCAAAGGTTCAAGAACCAACCAAACAATTCTAAAAAAAAAATGTAGAAAGAATTATCCACATGATGACACTAGCCAAGAGAGAATGGTGCCCAGAAAAGAGAAGAACACATCTATAATTGAATCAAACAGATGAGAAAATGCCCTCACTTACACAAGTAGTAAGTCTAATGAGTTTTGGAGGGAACGCTTTCCATAAAACAGTGTTGGAAAATTTGAACCTGCATGTTACAACACGAATCTTTACCTGACATTCATACCAAAACCAAAACAAGACCTTACAGACAGGTCATAGATGTAAACCTATAATATGGAACTACATGTAATCAATAAAAAAAACAAGAAGCAAAACAAAACAAAAGAAAACAGCCTTGAATTAAGCACAGGTAGACTCACTTACAGGGGGGATTTCCCCTAGCTATTTGATTGTCTGAAAGAAACAACAGGAAGCCAATCACTGGGTGAAGATAAGGAGGCAGGATCTTACAGGAAGAACAGGAAGAGAAGGGGAGAAGCACACAGAGAGAGACACATACTGAGATGGGAGAGATAAGATGGAATCTGTAGGAGAGGATGATGAGCCAGATCCACGTGGTCCTAGGAGCCATAAGTACCAGGGAATTTCTTAGATAGATGATTTAATATTACAGGACACTTTTGTTTAGCATAACTATACAAATTATATCAGTATCTATTGAGTTTGATTGGGCATTTGGGGGTTTAAGGATTTACTAATATAAATCTGACTGGCAAATTACAAGCCTCTGGAGTTTTCATTTGACTTTCTTTTGACAGAGGTAGGGGATTAGAGCCAGGGACAGCCAGTTTCCACAGGCTAGCCACAAGGGTGCAGAGCAATTCTGCAACAGCTGACTGAGAAAGCTAGACAGACCACCACTTGGGGATGCCCATGAGTGTGGAGAGACCGCCATTGCTGTCATGTAACAGACCATGGCGTAGACTTTTTTATATGTACACCATCAATTTACTTTACCCTCTGTTCTTAGCTATAGTTTTGCAGAGTAATGGGTAGATACACACCTTGGTGAACAATCTGTCAGTGTGCACTCTATAACAAGGCCATTTGAGAGATTGCCAGATGCTGCTTAGTGAATCCATCGGTTTCCATGCTCATCTATCCATCTGTGATCTTTCCTGTCAACAGGAGCCTGATCCATCATGCTGAGCTTGCAGTGAGGGTGGCCATGACAGAGCCAACTTATCTTGCAATTAGCATTTTAGGAGGTTTATAATGGTCAGGCAATGCACAGGTCTGGTTCAACTGTGATAAAACACTGACTAATAGCAAGTTGGGGAAGAAAGTATTTATTTGACTTCCATTTTACAGTCACAGTCCATCACTGAGGGAAGCAGGCACTGGAACTCAGTGCAGGAAACTGGAGGCAGGAGGTGAAGCAGAGGCCATGAGGGAGCCCTGCTTACTCATCACAATACCCAGTCTGTGAGTGTGAAAGGCACCCATCACAATACCCAGTCTCTTTCTGCTCCTCTCTTTTGTCAAACAGGTCCATGGAAAATCGGTGGCCACAGTCTAGGTTGGTAGGGTTGCCAGGGCCCAGGCTCTGACCCTACAAACCCCTGGAGGCTTCCCTGTCTCTGTGCCCTCTGGTGGTTGTCAGAGGGACAGGAGCAGAACATTGAGGAGCTGGGGTGTCAGGAGAAAGGCACACCTGTCCTGAGGACTAAACACTTGCCTGGTCCTTCTTTGGGGATTCCCACTAGAGGGATGGTACCTGATATATCACCTGCAGGTGGCGAAAATTAGAGGTCTCCAATGGGATCCTTGGTTCTGAGCAGCTGAGAGAAGGATGGAAACTGAAGGGCCCTGGGAGAATCCATCCCCACTACAGTCCAGTTCCATCTGTCCTCCAGGGGACAGACAGCATCTGGAGCCCTCTGCACACAACCTGACCACTCCTTACACTCCTGACCACTATGTCCATCAGCACACAGGCTGGTGGCCATTGCCTCCTTTGATGGAGCCCACAGCTCCGCTGGTGATGCAAGGCCAGGCATCCGACTCTACTTCACTCCATCCTCCTCTTCCTTGCAGTGCAATATTCGGTTTCATCGTATACTGGATTCAGACACCTTCCTAAGAATTTTGCAGTTCTCCAAACTTGAACATTGTGAATCACCTAAAGGTGTGTGTGAGACTCAATTCCATAGATGGAGATCCCCAAGCCAGGGAGATTTTCTCAGTGCTGGAGGATCTCGAGGCCAAATATGTGAACGTGGAGAGAGGTGAGGAGGCCTGGGGTGGACTGCCTGGGAAGGTAGGAGTGGTTTTCAGTGATGGGTTCCTCCAGGGAATTCTCCAGAGCTTTGACCAGAAGCCAGGGCTGGACAGCACTCAGGTAGGATGCCCCACTATGAGGGATTCTCTGGCATGAAATGTCCTCTTGTGAGCATCAAGGGAATCTCAACCAATCCTAGGCTGCCTTCACTAAAACCCCATCTCCATCTGCTTTTAGATTACAAATCAATTGCAGAGGCCCAAGTGCAGGATGCCCAAGTCTCTGGGATGCAAGAGAGTCTGGTTCGTAGGCCAGCTTCTGAGGCCGAGCCACAGGAAAGCCTGCTGCTCCGTGAGGACACTGAGCTCTTTGAGGTAACATTTGTGGAACCATTTGAGCAAGAAGCTGGTCCAGTACATCTTCCAAATATAGATCAAGCTCTATCGATACCAGATGCTATCCAGTCACCTGTAGATGTGGCTGCTGATGTGGCTGCAGGTGTGGCTGCTGGTGTTTCAGCTTTCCAGCACCTATTTCTATCTGCTGTTGTGCACATAGGTGCAGCAGAGTCTTTTTCCCTCTGCCTGAGGTAGACATATAGCTAGGAAAATTATCTGCTGACTTGTACCCAGCAGTGGTTCCTGTATAAGCTGTTCTTATTTCTTTAGAGAAAGGATCTCCTTGTATTTGTTTGATATTTTTCTTTCATAACATTGATTTCATTGTTGAATTTTCATTTGTTTGAATATTTAAAAAATGACTTGTTTATTCATTTTAAATCATACAATTCATTTCCCAAGTGGTACAATCTAAACATATCTACCTCTGGACTGCATCTCTGAGACAAACAGGTCAATCACAGGAAGGGAACCCCGGCAGACACCCTGTATTCAGGTAAAGCAATCCACCGATGTTGCAGTAACTGTGCAAATACCGACAGTGGTGCACAGTATAAACTATGTGACTGTGACCTGGCGGTCTTGGGCTCAGTAATGCCCCTTGCACTTAGGGACACAGATTCTAGACAAGCCATATCGGAGCTCATGGACAGAGGTCTCTACTTACTGGCTTTTTCTCTGTCAAACTGGACACTGGAGCCCTGCAGAGGAGAAAGTCAGTTTAACTGTAATGGAACTCACCATTCTAGCCATCCCTGAGCCCAAAGCTGTTCGGACACACTGCATCAAGTTTTAACAGATGGTTATCATAAAGAATTGCCAGGCTTTACCATAATTCTAGTGGTGATCAACACACAACAGGGGTGAGTCCCTGAAAATTTTACACATTTGGTCTGTAGCGAATGGGTTGCATGTAGTCTTACTTTTCTCTGTGTATAAGGAAGCCTGTATGGGTCAAAGCCAGGAATCACCAGGAAAAGTAGCTCACTAAGTCCTCATCCTGGGCATGTGTGATTCCTGAAAACTTTTAGCAGATACTCAGTGATGTCTGGGCCCCTTCCAGGGTGTAGGGCAACTCATGTGGGCTCTGATGATGAAGCACCCACACACAAACCACATCACTGGCCACCTTGGCATTTGGCTTGGGAAAAGTTTATATACACCAGGCTAGTCCCTGTCTCATCAAGAATTGAGCTGTACACTTCATCTAGTTCCTGAGATGAGGTGTCCAGTGACCCTGAGGACTGGAGACCCAGGGTTACTGTAGCCAAGTTTAGGAAAACCACACACAGGCTTCAGGTTGGCTTTCTGAGTGAACACTGGAGGCCTGTGCAGCACAGACAGCAGAGAAGGAGTGGTAGCTAGAAGTGAAGGTGGCAGGGCGTCTAGCTGTCATCTGCACACAAGGAAAGGGGACCTAGTCCATTGCTAATGTGTGTAGAGAATTTTGAGGAACCATTATTAAATCTGGTAAGCAAATCCAACAATGCTGCAAAGGAAACACTTCTGCACCTGAACTGAAATGAAGTCAGCCGCACAGCAGCCATGCACAGATGAGCGCACTGACTGGACACCACTTGGGCAGGAAAATAAGCAGGCAGGGCCATTTGCACAGGCCAAGGTTCTGACTTGTCTCCTACTCTCTGCAGTGTTTGAAGTCCTCTCAGGAAATATATAAAGGACAGTAAACAATGGGTAAGGCCTACAGCAGAAATTATAGCATGTAGGTTAAAAAAAGACACAGAGAGTCAAAAGATGCAGACAAGGTAGGGACTTGGATTGAAAGACAATACCATTTGAAATTAGCAGCATAGGAATCAATCAGCACATTCCAACCAATTACTATGGACAGCAGGGGAATTCTAATGTGGAAGTTCCTATGACATTCCGAAGGACCCACCAAACAGTATGTATCAGGAATTAGGAGATGCTGTCAGTATGGTGTCTGCTGAGAAAGTGTAGGGACCTGAGCTGGGATCCCCAACATTCACCTCAAAAAATGGTGTGGTCATGTGCATAGGATACACTCGGTGCCGGTTTCCTGTTTAGTTTTGTTTGTTTTCAACTTGATAAAAGGTAGGGTAAACTGGGAAGAAGGAACATTAGTTGAGAAAAATGCCACAATCACATTGGCCTGTAGGAAGGTCTGTGAAGCATTTTCTTCATGAATCCTCCTTTTGGATTGGCCCAGGATAACGTGAACAGTGCCATCCCTGAACTGGTAGTTTGAAGTGGTGTGAGAAAGGTTGAACAAGCCAGTAAGCAGTGTTTCACCATGACTTCTGCTTCACTTCCTGCCTTTTCATTCCTACTTTCCCTGTCTTCCCTTCAAGATGGATAGTAATCTGAAAGTGAGATAAATCGAGCCTTTTCCGAAATGTTTTTGGTCAGTGTTCTAACACAGGAATAGAAAAGAAAACTAAAAGACTCTAGGATCAGGCAGGAGCCCCTAGCTCAATGCTGAGCCAGTTTTATATCTTGGTGAGCACTGGATTCAGAGAGAGTACAGCTCAACAAAAACTAAGAGCAGAGGGACTGAGGAAGAATCCTCATGTCAAACTCCTGCTTCCACCCACATGGACATAGAGATGAACACAAACACACAAGTTCACACATACAATACACATGCACATAGACATACACATACACAGACACAGACATAAACCACACATACACACATAGTTACACACACACACACACACACACATACACACACACACATACACACACAGTCTTAGGCTTTTACTGCTGTGAACATATACCATGAACAAGGCAACTCTTATAAGGCCAACGGTTAACTGTGGCTGGCTTACAGGTTGAGAGATTCAGTCCATTATCATCAATGCAGGATCATTGAAGAATCCAAGCAGACATGATGCAAGAGCTGGTACTTCTACCTCTTCTTCTGAAGGCTGCTAGCAGAATACAACTTCCAGACAGCTAGCATGAGGGTCTTAAGCCCACACCCACAGTGACACACCTACTCTACCAGGGCCATATCTTCTAATAGTGCCACTCCCTCTTCCAATCTTATACAAACCATCACACACACACACACAGACACACACACTTACATGCATACACACACACACATACACACACACACACACACAACTACATCACTGCCAAATTCAAATCACACCTCAAGCAGTTCTTACCAGCTATGGTCAACCATCAGGAAAGTAGTCAGAAGGGTCAATGGAGCTGAAACCAGAGCTTAGAAGTATACACAGAAAACAATCCTGGAATGTAGTGTTCACACAGTCTCACTATGTAGTTCTGATGGCTTGATGTTCACCCCAAAGCTTGTGCTCCCCTTGATCTACAGGTCCTCCAATTTAAATTCCTTACATCAGTGGATGTCAAACTGTGGGTCTCTTAGTTAGGGTTTCTATTCCTGCACAAAACATGATGACCAAGAGGCAAGTTGGGGAGGAAAGGGTTTATTCAGCTTATACGTCCACATTTCTGTTCATTACTAAAGGAAGTCAGGACTGGAACTCAAGCAGGTCAGGAAGCTGGATCTGCTGCAGAGGCCATGGAGGGATGTTTCTAACTGGCTTCCTTCCCCTGGCTTGCTCAGCTTGCTTTCTTATAGAGCCCAAGACTACCAGTCCAGGGATGGCCTCACCCACAAGGGGCCCTCCTCCCTTGATCACTAATTGAAAAATGCCTTACAGCTGGATCACATGGAGGCATTTCCTCAAGGGAAGCTATTTTCAGTGTGATAACTCCAGCTTGTGTCAAATTGACAAAAAAAAATCAGCCAGTACAGGGTCAAATGACCCTTTCACAGGGGTCACCTAACAACATCAGAAAACATATGTATGTGTATACATACATACATACTGATACAGACAAGTATATATATGTGTGATTCTTAATACTAGAAATATTAGTGTTATAAGGTATCAATGAAAATAATATTATGGCTTGGGTCACTGAGACTTGAACTGTAACGAAGGGTCACAATATTAGGAAGGTCGAGAGCCACAGCTCTAAACAGTGGGATGACAGGTGTGCACCACCATACCCAGAAAAAAAAAACCCAACTCTGTTAACTCAGAGTTAAACTCTGTTTAACCTGGCAGAGTGCTCTCCAGCATGGGAGCTGCTTGGATCATTAGATGACTTGCCCCTGCATATAAGTTTGTGGACACCTAGCTGAAAAGACTAGACAGAGAACATGGGCTCTACACAACAAGGGAGAACACAAGATTTCAGTACAAGGAAGGGGTTAATGAGAGGGAGGGGCCCAGAAACAGACTCCAGAGAAGACTTTGCAGTGAAATCAACACATTAAGTGTGTTGCTGACACTCATCTGCCTCCCGAGACCTCTTAGTGATACAAATGTCACACAACTCAGAGCCAGATCAAGACTCATTCTCCCCACTGTGCTCCAGGTTATAGAGGCAGTAAACAACTGTTGGGAAGGTGACCCTGACCTGGCTGGCTGCCTCCTAGTAAAGAACATCCACCATTACTGCTGTTTTTGTGGGTCACTATCAAGGCTGTGATGGGCCTCTTTGGTGATGTGGCCGCCTTCAAGGGCTCTCTGCCCCTGTGACTCTTCACCTGTATTCCTAAAACTCATGTCTGTAGACTCGTTGGTTCATCCAGTTGTGCTATGGTGTGTGTGATGGTTTGCATGGGAAACGTTGCCCTTTTGACTTGTGTATTTGAACACCAGGTCCCCAGTTTGCAAGACAGATAGCACAGAGGAGCTCTTTGGGATGGTAGAATTTGTCTGCAGAGCACTGTATAAACTAGAATAAGTGTTGTGTAAAGAACATCTGTTAAGGACCAAGGATACACAACAAGAGTGGAACCCAATGTCACAGACATCATCAGATAATAACAATGAGTCTGTGTCAGTCCTTGGCTGTGCTGACTAGCAAGGCCTTCTATAGATAGTAGTAAAGAGAAATGCGCAGGTAGAGACACTGTACAGAGGGATTCTGTTCTTTCCTTGCAAAGTGAAAGTGAACCTGTCTTAGCTATTTTTATAGCTTTGAAGAGACTCCATAACCAAGAAAACCTATAAAAGAAAGCATTTAACTGGGGGCTTGCTTACAGTTTCACAGGGTGAGTCCATGACCATCATGGTGGGCAGCAGGTAGGTAGGTGTGGTGACGGAGCTGTGTCCAAGAGCTTACATCTGATCCATAAGCAAACATCAGGGAGAGAGAGAGGCTGATGGGCCTAGCATGGCCTTTTGACACAGCAAAGTTTACTCTTACTCCAACAAAGACACACCTCTTAATCTTTTCCAAAACAGTTTCACAAACTAGGGACCAAGACATTCAAATATATGAGCCCATGGAGGCCATGGTCATTCAAGCCACCACACTAACTGAACTCTATAAAAATGTTGTGAAAACTTAAAGATGGGGTGGAGAGATGGCTTAATAGTTAGAAACACTGTCTGCTCTCCTGGAGGACCTGGGTTTGATAACTAGCACCCACTGGGTGGCTCATAACCATCTGTTAACTCCAGTTGTACAGGATCTGATGCCCACTTCTGGCCTCTTTGGATACTGCCTGCACTTTGTGCACAGACATATCTGTAGACAAAACAGCCTGTGTTCCTCAGGACTATGTAAGTAACAGAACTACTGGAATGAATACTCTCTCTCTCTCTCTCTCTCTCTCTCTCTCTCTCTCTCTCTCTCTCTCTCTCAGCATAAATATGTATTAAAGAGATCTATTATGATGGTTCACAGGCTGTGGTTCAGATACTCCAACATTGGCTGTCTTCTTCAATGGCTGAGCAAGGCTTTGGTGGTTGCTCAGTCCGTGAGACTCTTTGCCTCAGTCCTCCCTATCTGGTGCTGATGTCCGAGGGAATTCAAGAAGAGTTGCTGGTCCTTGGTCTCCACTGAAATCCCAAAGCAGGGTCTAACACCAGAGAGAGCAAAGGCAAGCAGGCAAAAAGCAAAGCTTCCTTCTTCCTTGTCCTTTTATGTGGCCTTCTCACCTCAAATGAACCAATCAATAAAATCCCTCAGCAGTGCCTATCTGCATGGGTGTTCATTGATTAGAGATGTAGTCAAATGACAGCCTAGATTAGCCACCACACACTCATACACACAAAAAGATAAAATAATTATAAAACAACCAAGAGGGTTTAAATGTAAAGAATGGAATCTCCCTCTAGGTGGAGACATGCCCTGTTTCTTCCCTTAAAGGGTTGGGCCAGTGCTGCAGGTCAGTGATCTAGCTAGGACCTATAGGATGCAGGTTTACCCTGAGATAATTTAATTTTCTTTTTCAGAAGCCCCCACCTCCTCCTCTACCCACACTGAGTACAGACCCCACAAGCCAAGCCACCATGAGGCTCTGCAGGGTCTGCCGCCCGTCTGCATGCAGAATTTGAAAGGCAGACTTGTCTGTTTTTCTCTCTTCTTTTTCCTCACAAAGTGTCCAGATACTCCTTGGTGTGCTTTTAAGCTCTTTGGGCTTTTCTGAAGTTTCCCTCTGCACCAAACAAAGGCCTCCCTGCATCCCTAGACAGCTTGACAAGGACAAGGCTTCTTGTCAAGCTTTCACTTTCCTTTTCCCCACAAGAGAGTTGAGGTTGGGTCCAACAAAGAGCACAGAGCCCCCTGATTTAGGACAATCCCTCATTAAGTCAATCCCCCCACATCAGTGAGGAGAGTGGAACTGCACCCACATGGATGGCAACACAGGCAGGATTTGAACATAATTCTTCCTAAGTGGGAATCTTTCATTATGTGCCTCTTGGGATCCCCCAGCCGCCACTGATGGAGCAGGTACTCTTCAGCCTGGAAGTTCAGATGCTCTGATAGGACTTGTTCATATTTGTCCACATTGCATACTTTTACTTTAATTTGGGGGACATTAAGTTTCATTGTCTACAATAGTACTATTGTGAGCTCTTACTCCTGATCCACTGTAGAGATGTGGCAATGACAATTTGGCAGCATAGCTTTGTGGCCCCAGAGGATCTCACCCATGCACCCACTCAGGAACTATCTTGGATCTGCAAATGGAAATGCCCTGCATATTTCAAAGGCTGGGTACTGATAAACCCTCAACTGTTATCCAAGGCACAACAGGGAAGTGGCCTGTTCAAAACCACATGGTTGGTTGGCTTCATTTCCTGCCACTACTGTGTTTACTTCTTCTTCCCTCATCCAGGTACTTCTCTCTGGTTCCTACCAACATAACTCTAAGTGTCCCGCCCCATTCCCAGGCATTGGCCACTGGAATATTTATTGATAGATCCCAAACCAATTGGGGACAAGGACCTTCAGCATCTGGGCATGCATATTCACAGCATTAGCATCAATCTCCAACATAGAGATGAAGGCTATCATGGTGGCCCAAATACATCCTGGTGTAGCAGGGCTCCAGACCTTAGCACTACTGATTCTATGATGGCTGCACCATTCAGGCCATAAAACTCTACATATACCCTGGACCACCTGCCAAAACTAAAACAGAGGTCTAATCCATCGAAGTCCAATATTCTGAGAAAGATTCCATACTAACTTTGCTTTTTTGACTTTTGTAGTTCTACCTCTGGCTAACTGTTCTTGCTAACTGAAATATGTCATCCCAAGACAATGTCTTTTTGTGTGCTTGAAAGCTCACCCTGAGAAAAGCTTGGAGTTACACTGGGATACCAACACCCAGTGTAGTCAACAGGCAGCTAACAGAGACTAAAATGCATTGGCTAAGATCTATATCCGAGCAGTCTTCTCTGATGAAAACTGTGGCAACTAAATAATGTAATGGAGCATTAAAACAGTCACTTCCATCAGCTGTGGCCATCCAGGGCAGGCCACCCACTCACTCTTCTCAGATTGCCAATGGCACCAAGATCCAAGAGCCTGGTGAGCTCTCTCTCTCTCTCTCTCTCTCTCTCTCTCTCTCTCTCTCTCTCTCTCTCTATCTCTTGATTACCCCAATAACCTCATGAAGTCTGTAGAAGACTGGTCCCTACCTTTCTCTCTACGAAAAGTTTGCATTTTCAGCCACACAAGTAGGACTGCCCTAGACTCAAAATATGTTGTTTGGTTAAGAAATGGAACTCCAAACTTTATCCCAGCACTGAGGAAGCAGAGACAAGATCTGGAGTGGGCAGACATCCAAGCTATAGGGCATGGACAGAGGTCAGAGAAGGCCTTGCAGGAGTCAGCTCTATTCTTCCCTCACATGGGTCCCAGTGATCAAACTCAGACTGCCTGTCAGGTTAGGCAACAAGTACCCTTACCAGCTGAGGCATCTCCCCAGCCAGAGATTTTTTATTCGATATATTTTTATTTACATTTCAAATGGTTTCCCCTTTTCTAGCCCCCCACTCCCCGAAAGTCTCATAAACCCCCTTCCCTCCCCCTGTTCTCCCACCCACCCTTTTCCACTTCCCTGTTCTGGTTTTGCCCTATTCTGCTTCACTGAGTCTTTCCAGAACCAGGGGCCACTCCTCCATTCTTCTTGTACCTCATTTGATGTGTGGATTATGTTTGGTATTCCAGGGTTCTAGGTTAATATCCACTTATTAGTGAGTTCATACCATGATTCTGCTTTTGAGTCTGGGTTACCTCACTTATTATGATGTTCTCCAGCTCCATCCATTTGCCTAAGAATTTCATGAATCCATTGTTTCTAATGGCTAAATAGTAAGTACTCCATTGTGTATATATACCACAGTTTTTGCATCCACTCTTCTGTTCAGGGATACCTGGGTTCTTTCCAGCTTCTGGCTATTATAAATAGGGCTGCTATGAGCATAGTGGAGCATGTATCCTTATTACATGCTGGGGAATCCTCTGGGTATATGCCCAGGAGAGGTATAGCAGGATCTTCCAGAAGTGATGTGCCCAGTTTTCTGAGGAACCGCCAGACTGATTTCCAGAGTGGTTGTGCCAATTTGCAAGCCCACCAGCAGTGGAGGAGTGTTCCTCTTTCTCCACATCCTTGCCAACACCTGCTGCTCCTGAATTTTTAATCTTAGCCATTCTGACTGGTGTAAAGTGAAATCTCAGGGTTGTTTTGATTTTCATTTCCCTAATGACTAATGAAGTTGAGCATTTTTTTAAGGATAAAAATTAATTTTATTTATTTATTTTTTTAATATTTTTATTTTCTATATTCTTTGTTTACATTCCAAATGATTTCCCCTTTCCAGGATCCCCCTCCCCATATGTCCCATAAACCTTCTTCTCTCCATCCCTTCTCCAATCACCTCCCTCCTTTTTCTCTGTCCTTATATTCCCTTCCCATGCTAGATCAATCCTTTCCAGGATCAGGACCCTCTCCATACTTCTTCATGGGAGTCATTTGTTATGCAATTTGTGCCTTGGGTATTCAGAGCTAGGATTGAAGCCCCTGCCCCCAATCGTGTTCTGTTGAGCTCACTGCAGTAGCCCCCCAACCCCCATCCCTATCTGAAATCTCACTGAGATGCTAGCACACAGGACAGGGAGGCCCTCCTTGTACTTCCATGGAGACCCACCCTCCTCTAATGGGCACACAGTGCACCATCAAAAATTGGCCCTGAGAGATAGCTCAGCTGTTAAGGGCACTAGCTGCTCTTGCAGAAGACCTGAGTTCAATTCCCTGTACTTACAAGGCAGCTCACCACCATGCAGAACCTGAGTACTAGGGATCCAATTCACTTTTCTGGCTTCCTTCTTTGTCTGTTTTTGCAGAGAGGGATTACTTTTTTCATTTTTCCTTCAATAATCTGAAACTGGCCTATGAATTTATTTTAAAGTACTCATCAAAGATTTAGGATATGGAAACTCTTCCAAAGTCTTAATGTTAGTGCACTGTTTTTCCTCAGGGTAGGGAATGTTGTGAGCAGTGTTGGACACCCTGCAAACCAGAACCAAGTCACCCATTGTCTGGAAATAAAGAACAAGCACGCTGTTGCCTATGGAAGCCCAAAAGGGACAAACATAGAAAGGGAAGGGAGCCCTGCCAGCTTCCCTAGGAGAAAGGCACAATTAAAGATGAACATATACACTTAGCTAAAGTTCGTTACCCCAACACTAAATAAAGTCTACCAAATAGCCCTAATGCCCACCTAGGAGGGGCTGTTCTATATTGACATGGTCTTAGACATTTGTAAATGAATGCCCTGTGTGTCCCTGGGCCTGTGTCGTGTCTATGTGTCCATGTTAGTTTGAGTGTACATGGGTTTTTGTGAGTGCCTATATTTTCATGAGCATGTGTGTGTGTGCATGGGCACAAGTGCCCATGTGTGCTTTCACTTCTAGCAATACTATTAGAGGGTTTCTCAGAAATAGGGCATCTGTGATCATATACACATGATGACATAATAGGAAACCCATGCTAGAATGATCTTCACAGAGCAGGTCAGGACACTGAGAAGACCCTAAGAGGAAAATGCTGTTTCCAGGGATGCTTGTGCTACAGAGGGGATGGTTTGGAAACTTCTGCCTGCCTTCTCAAAACTGCAGGTCGTCCTGAAGCCAGGCTTCCCAGAACAGTGTAGAGGCACGAGTTTATGGACACCACTGTGTCCCATTGTACACATGGAAGACAGAAGGACAGCAATTGGCAGTACTGCTAACCCCATGAGAAAGTCTCTGAGGAGGCACTCACACTGGAGGACCTCAGGAAGTGACCTCACTTGCTTAAAAGTCCAGATGAGGTCATAATGCTGGCTCCCAGGTAAGCAGAGCCCAACAGTTGCCTTACCTGACTTGTCTGGAGGCGGTTGACGCTGAAAGATGCTTTCTTGTTTCAGGTCTTCCCGTGGCTCAGGCCACACAAAAACCAAGAGTAGTCGCCTTGGACGCCTGTGGAGAAGCTTGATCCACACTCTGACACTCTGCTGGCACAGTTCCCCCAGGGATCCCCAGGTAATGTGGGCCAGCCTGTAGCAGGGAACATTCTGGATAGCCCCCCCCCCCCTTATCCCCTGAGGTCCCTGCCTGGGTGTATGTTCCTGAGAGGAACTTTCTTTCTTTTTTTTTCCTGTGAGACTCTCTTTATTAAAGTACATGGACACTGTGTTATATGTTAGACTCACCACAGAATTGCTCTGGGTGATCTAGCTTAGAGAAGACATTGATGAGATTGGTTTTATTTTATTGCTTATTAAAAACTAGGTTTTGTGTCATTTACTATCTGTGAGATAGATTGAATTTAGGGTCAATGCAACTAGACACAAAGTGATTGTTTTGCATAAATGAAACAAAACAATTAGAAATCAGGGAGGCAACTACATTTCTGGGTATCAGGTTTCTTTATATATATATTTCATTTACTTTTTTTTTATTGAGTATCTTCTTCATTTACATTGCCAATGGTAAAAGCTTTCCCAATTTCCCCCTCCCAAAAGACCACTCCCCAACGATTCCCTCCCCCTCCTTCTTCTCCCTGTCTCCATGTATATGCCCATATACCCAACACAGTCCCACCTCCCCCCCAACTTCCCCCCCCCACCTGTTTCCCTTTTTTGTGGCCTCTATTGAGCCTTTACTTGACCAAAGACCACTCCTCCCACTGGTGCCCAAAAAGGGATTCCTCTGCCACATTTTTGGCTGGAACCATGTATACTCCTTGGTTGATGATTCAGTCCCTGGGAGTCTTGGGGTGTCTGGGTCTCCCAAGTCATTGTTTTTCCCATGGGGCTATATACCCCTTCAGCTCCTCCAGACAATGCTCCAGATCCTCCGTTGGGGACCCCGAGCTCAGTCTAAGCTTGGTTGCTAGTTTCTGCTTCTGAATTCGTAAGACTCTGGCAGGGCCCCTCTGGAGACAGCCATGGCATGCTCCTTTTGGTACATGCTTCTCATTGTAGTGTCGGGTTTGCTCACTATTTATAGGATGAATCCCCAGGTAGGGCACTCGCTAGGTGGCCTTTACTTCAGACTCTGCTCCACACATTGCCTCCCTTATTGGCACTGTGAGCATTTTGTTCATTTCTCAGAGGAACCATAGCTCCCTCACTTAAGTCATTCTTCTGGAGCTTCCTGTCATGGGGGAATTGCGACTTGTTTATTTTGAGCTTTTGGACTAGCATCCACTTATTAGTGAGTGCATACCATGTGCTTTCTTTTGTGACTGGGATACCTCGCCCAGGATGACACTTTCTAGTTCCATCCATTTGCCTAAGAATTTCATGAATTCATCGTTTTTAATAGCTGAATAGTACTCCATTGTGTATATATACCATAGTTTCTGTATCCATTCCTCTGTTGAGGGACATCTGGGATCTTTCCAGCTTCTGGCTATTATAAATAAGGCAGCTATGAACATAGTGGAGCATGTGTCCTTATTACATGTAGGCACACTTTCTGGGTATATGCCCAGGAGTGGTATAGCCTGGTCCACAGGTAGTACTATATCTAATTTTCTGAGGAATCGCCAAACTGATTTCCAGAGTGGTTTTACAAGCTTGCAATCCCACTAAGAATGGAGAAGTGTTCCTCTTTCCCCACATCCTCTCCAGCATCTGCTGTCCCCTGAGTTTTTCAATTTAGCCATTCTGACTGGTGTAAGGTGGAATCTCAGTGTTGTTTTGATTTGCTGATATCCCTGATAACTAAGGATGCTGAACATTTCTTTAGGTGCTTTAGAGCCTTTTGAGTTTCCTCAGTTGAGAATTCCCTCTTTAGCTCTGTACCCCATTTTTTAATAGGGTTATTTAATTCTCTGGAGACCAACTTCTTGAGTTCTTTGTATACATTGGATATTAGCCCTATATCAGAAGTAGGGTTAGTAAAGATCTTTTCCCAATTTGTTGGTTTCCATTTTGTCCTATTTACTATATCCTTTGCCTTACAGAAGTTTTGCAGTTTTATGAGGTCCCATTTGTCAATTCTTGTTCTTAGAGCATAAGTCACTGGTGTTCTGTTCAGAAACTTTTCCCCTGTTCCCATGTGTTCAAGGTTTGTCCCCACTTTCTCCTCTATAAGCTTCAGAGTGTCTGATTTTATGTGTACATCTTTGATCCACTTGGACTTGAGCTTTGTACAAGGAGATAAAAATGTATTGATTTGTATTTTTCTGCATGCAGACCTCCAGTTGATCCAGCACCATTTGTTAAAAAGACTGTCTTTTTCCCACTGGATGTTTTTAGCTCCTTTGTCAAATATCAAGAGACTGTACTTGTGTGGGTTTTTTTTCCGGGTCTTCAATTCTATTTCATTGATCTTCTGGCCTGTCTGCATACCAATACCAAACAGTTTTTATCACTATCGCTCTGTAGTAGAGCTTTAGGTCAGGGATGGTGATTCCCCCAGAATATCTTTTGTTGTGGAGAATAGTTTTTGCTATTCTGGGTTTTTTGTTATTCCAGATGAATTTGAGAATTGCTCTTTCTAGATCTATGAAGAATTGATTTGGGATTTTGATGGGGATTGCATTGAATCTGTAGATTGCTTTCGGCAAGATGGCCATTATTACTATATTGATCCTGCCGATCCATGAACATGGGAGATCTTTCCATCTTCTGAGACTTTCTTAGATTTCTTTCTTCAGAGGCTTAAAGTTCGTGTCATATAGACCCTTCACTTGCTTTGTCAGGGTCACGCCTAGGTAAGAAATATTATTTGGGACTATTGTAAAGGGTTTCAGTTCCCTACTTTCTTTCTCATCTTGTTTATCCTTTGAGTAGAGGAAGGCTACTGATTTGCTTGAGTTAATTTTATATCCAGCCACTTTGCTGAAGTTGTTTATCAGCTTTAGGAGTTCCTTGGTGGAAGTCTTGGGGTCGCTTAAGTATACTATCATATCATCTGCAAATAGTGATCGTTTGACTTCTTCCTTTCCAATTTGTATTCCTTTTACCTCTTTTTGCTGCCTGATTGCTCTGGCTAGGACTTCAAGTACTATATTGAATAGATAGGGAGAAAGTGGGCAGCCTTGTCTGGTCCCCGATTTTAGTGGGATTGCCTCAAGTTTCTCCCCATTTACTTTGATGTTGGCTACTGGTTTGCAGTATATTGCTTTCACTATGTTTAGTATAGGCCTTGGATTCCCTATCTCTCCAAGACTTTTATATCATGAAGGGATACTGAATTTTGTCAAAAGCCTTTTCAGCATCTAATGAAATGACCATGTGGTTTTTTTCCTTTAGTTTGTTTATGTAGTGAATTACATTGACAGATTTTGTATGTTGAACCATCCCTGCATCCCTGGGATGAAGCCTACCTGATCGTGGTGAATTATAGTTCTGATGCATTCTTGGATTCGGTTGGCCAAGATTTTGTTCAGTATTTTTGCATCAATGTTCATGAGGGAGATTGGTCTGAAGTTCTCCTTCCTTGTTTGGTCTTTGTTTGGTTTAGGTATAAGTGTGATTGTGGCTTCATAGAATGAGTTAGGTATGTTCCTTGAGCTTCTATTTCATGGAAAATTTGAAGAGTATTGATATTGACTCTTCTTTGAAGATCTGATAGAATTCCCCGCTAAACCATCTGGCTCTGGTTTTTTTTTTTTTTTTTTTTTTTTTTTTTTTTTTTTTTTGGAAGGGAGACAATTAATGACTGCTTCTATTTCCTCATGGCTTATGGGACTATTTAGATGGTTTATCTGATCCTGTTTTAACATTGGTACCTGGTACGTATCTAGTAAGTTGTCCATTTCATCCAGGTTTTCCAATATTGTTGAGTATACACTCTTGTGGTAAGATCTGATGATTTTTTGAATTTCCACAGTTTCTGTTGTTATGTTTCCCTTTTCATTTCTGATTTTATTAATTTAGATACTGTCTCTGTGTCCCCTGGTTAGTCTGGCTAAGAGTTTATCTATCTTGTTGATTTTTTCAAAGAACCAGCTCCTTGTTTTGTTGATTCTTTGTATAGCTCTTGTTTCTGCTTGGTTGAGTTCGGATCTAAGTTTGATTATTTCTTGCTGTCTACTCCTCTTTGGGTTATTGGCTTCCTTTTGTTCTAGGGTGTTCAAGTGCACTGTCAAGCTGTTGGTGTAAGCTCTCTCCATTCTCTTTTTGGAGGCACACAGAGCTATGAGTTTTCCTCTTAGCCCTGCTTTCATTGTGTCCCATAAATTTTGGTATGATGTGTCTTCATTTTCATTGAATTCTAAAAAGTCTTTAATCTCTTTCTTTATTTCTTCCTTGACCAAGCTATCATTGAGAAGAGCATTGTTCAAAGTCCATGTGTATGTGTGTTTTCCATTGCTTTTGTTTGAGCTTAAGACCAGCCTTAGGCCGTGGTGATCTCATAAGATACATGGAATAATTTCAATATTTTTATATCTGTTGAGTCCTGTTTTGTGACCAATTATATGGTCAGTTTTGGAGAAGGTACCATGAGTTGCTAAGAAGAAGGTATATTCTCTTGCTTTGGGGTGGAATGTTCTATAAATATCTGTTAGATCTAGTTGGTCCATAACTTCAGTTAGTTTCACTGTATCTCTGTTTAGTTTCTTGTTCCATGACTTGTCCATTTTTGACAGTGAGATATTGAAGTCTCCTACTATTATTGTGTGTGGTGCAATGTGTGCTTTGAGCTTTAGTAAAGGTTCCTTTATGAATGTGGGTGTCCTTACCTTAGGAGCATAGATATTCAGAATTGAGAGTTCCTCTTGGTAGACTTTTCCTTTGACCAGTATGAAGTGTCCCTCTTTATCTTTTTTGACAACTTTTGGTTGAAAGTCGAATTTATCCGGTATAAGAATGGCCACTCCAGCTTGTTTCTTGGGACCATTTGCTTGGAAAATTGATTTCCATCCTTTGACTCTTAAATAGTGCCTGTCTTTGTCACTGAGGTGGGTTTCTTGTATGCAGCAAAACGTTGGGTCCTGTTTACATATTCAGTCGTATTCTATATCTCTTTATAGGGGAGTTGAGACCATTGATATTAAGAGATATTAAGCAAAAGTGATTGTTGCTTACTGTTATCTTCTTAGTTAAAGTTGACATTCTGGTTGTGTAGCTATCTTCTATTGGGTTTGATGAAAGATTACCTTATTGATTTTTCTGCAGTGTGGTTTGCTGTCTTGTGTTCGTATTTTCCACCCATTATCCTTTGCAGAGCTGGATTTGTGAAAGATATTGTGTAAATTTGCTTTTGTCATGGAATGTCTTGCATGTCATGGAATGTCTTGCTTTTGTCATGGAATGTCATCTATGGTAATTGAAAGCTATGCTGGGTATAGTAGTCTGGGCTGACATTTATGTTCTCTTAGGGTCTGTATGATATCTACCCAGGCTCTTCTGGCTTTCATCGTCTCTGGTGAGAAGTCTGGTGTAATTCTGATAGGTCTTCCTTTATATGTTACTTGACTTTTTTCTCTCACTGCTTTCAATATTCTTTCTTTGTTTAGTGCATTTGGTGTTTTGATTATTGTGTGACGGGAGGAGTTTCTGCTCTGGTCCAATCTATTTGGAGTTCTGTAGGCTTCCTGTATGTTCATGGGCATCTCTTTCTTTAGGTTAGGAAAGTTTTCTTCTATAATTTTGTTGAAGATATTTATTGGGCTTTTAAGATGTAAATCCTCCTTTCTTCTATTCCTATAATTCTTAGGTTTGGTCTTCTCATTGTGGTCCTGGAGTTCTTGGATGTTTTGGGTTAAAAACATTTTGCATTTTTATTTTCTTTGACTGTTGAGTCAATGATTTCTATAGAATTTTCAGCATCCGAGATTCTTTCTTCTATCTCTTGTATTCTGTGGTTGATGCTTGCATCTATGACTCCCGAATACTTCCCAAGGTTTTCTATTTTCAGAGATATCTCATTTTGTGATTTCTTTGTTGATTCTATTTCCAGATTTAGATCCTGGATATTTTTGTTCGGCTCCTTCACTTGTTTTTTCGTTTTTTTTTTTTCCTGAAATTCGTTAAGGAATTTTTGTGTTACCTCTTTAAGGGCTTCTACCTGTTGATTTATGTTCTCCTTTGTATCTTTTAGGGATTTCTGTGATTTCTCTATATGGGTTTCTGCATGTTGACCCATGTTCTCCCGGAATTCCTTATGGGATATTTGTATTGCCTCTTTAAGGGCTTCAACCTGTTGACCCATATTCTCCCATATTTCTTTAAGAGCGGTTGTGTTTTCTCTTTAAGGCCTTCTACCTTTTGATCCATATTCTCTTGTCTTTCTTTAAGGGATTTTTGTGCTTCTGCCTGTTGACCCATGTTCTCTTGTATTTCTTTAAGGGACTTATTTATGTCCTTCTTGAAGTCCTCCATCAGCGATATGAGATGTGATTTCAAATCTGGTTCCTGCTTTTCTGATGTTTTGGGGTATACAGGATTTGCTGTTGTGGGAGAGCTGGGTTCTGATGGTGCCATGTTGCCTTGGTTTCTGGTAATAATGATCTTGCATTTGCCTTTGGCCATCTCATTATTTCTGGTGTTAGCTGGTCTTGCTGACACTATCTTCTCTATCCTGCGGGTCTGTGTTTCTGTGCTCCTAGGATTCTCTTTCTTTCCAATGCCCCTGCTCCTGTCAGTTCTCTAGAGGGCCTCAGGAAGCAGTGTCCTCTGCGTGCCAGAAATGGTACAGGGCTCCCACATCTAATACCCTGCTTCTGTTGGTACTTTAGAGAGCCTCAGGAAATGGTGTCCTCTCTGTACCAGATGTGGAGCAGGTCTCCCACTCCTGACAGCAAGGGGCAGCAACAGGGGAGGAGGGAGGGTTAGCAGGGGCTGAAGGGGCTAGGTGAACTGTTGGCTGAAGGGGAATGAGTCCCTAAGCACAGGGGCTCTGTGACTCTCTGTGTTGGGCACTGGTGCTTACCTAATACCCTGCTCCTGTCGGTTCTCTGGAGAGCCTCAGGAAGTAGTGTCCTCTCTGTACCAGGTGTGGTACAGATCTCCCACTCCTGAAGGCAAGGGGCAGCAACAGGGGAGGAGGGAGGGGTAGCAGTGGCAGAAGGGGATAGGGGAACTAATACCCTGTTCCTGTCAGTACACTAGAGGGCCTCAGGAAGCAATGTCCTCTCTGTGCCAGACATGGTGCAGGGCTCCCACATCCGATGGCAAAGGGCGGCGACCAAGGAACTGTCTTTATGCTCACTCTTCAATGGACACTGTATTGCTGATGTTTCTGAGTTTCTACATTTATACCCTCTTGCCTTCCTAGGACGTTCCTCAGAATAAACAGGAGTCCGGCTCTCAGCCCAAGACACCTAGGTCCACCAGGAAGAACAGAAAATGTGTTAAAGAAATACTGTACTATATCCCAGGTGCTGTTCAGCGCAACGACCACGATTCCATCGACATTTTTCTTGACATATACAGAAACTATGTTACCACCTGGGAAGTGCTGGACCAAATGATGAGAATGTGAGTGACTACATTCACACAGGTTTTTGGAGGGTTCTCCTCTTCTCCAGGACTCTGTGCTCCCAGGACAACGATGATTGTACCCTGGCAGTGTTAGTACTGGATCTGAGCTTGCAAAATGGCATGGCCACATATGGAGTTGTGAGACTCTCATTTGTGTCTTTCCATGTCCCCAGGTAGTGTCAAACACTACCATCTCTTGTGCCTTTGTCCGAGCTCTTTCTCCATTTGTTTAAAAGGTTCTAGATCCTATCTGACTTATATGCATTAATGGAACCAGACACGGGTTCCTGGGGGACCAGCTAAGTATCTTGGGAAAGTGCAGTGAGGCTTCCACTGATTGTGTGGACATCCCTGAAGAACTGTGAGCACAGCATGGAATTCAGAACACTAAAGAGAGACCCTAGGATCCATGCTGCCTTTCTAGATATCTCAGACTCAAGTAGCTTCCTGTAGATCTATTAGTAGGTTGGGGAAACAAGGCCCTAATTATAACACCCTCCTGGTATGCCACAGGTATGGTACCTTCTGGCCTGACTCAGAATGGGACGAACAAATAAAGAGGTGAGTGGGCTTCAGATGAAAGCAAGGTAAGATTCCATCTGTGCAGTGAGGTGCAGGGGAAGAGGGAGGTCAGGGCCCAGTTGTGCAGTGAGATGTGGTTGGGAGGTAGAGGGATGTAAAGGCCTGTCTGGACAGTGTCGGGGTTGGGGGGAGTTTGTACTGAGGATTAAACACTTGCCCGGTGCCCTGCTTTGGGGATTCCCACTAGAGGGATGATACCTGAGATGTCACCTGCAGGTGGAGGAAATTGGAGGTCTCCAATGGGCTCCTTGGTTCTGAGCAGCTGAGGGAAGGATGGAAGCTGAATGGCTCTGGGAGAGTCCATCCCCATTACAGCCCAGCCCCATGTGTCCTCCAGGGGACAGACAGCATCTGGAGCCCTATGCACACAACCTGACCACTCCTTACACTCCTGACCACTATGTCCATCAGCACACAGGCTGGTGGTCATTGCCTTATCTGATGGGGCTCACGGCTCCACTGGTGATGCAAGGCCAGGCTTCCGACTCTACTTCACTCCATCCTCCTCTTCCCTGCAGTTCAATATTCCAGTTTATTACCTATTGGATTAGAAAATTTCCGGAGGATTTCTATGAATCAGAAAAGATTAACATCATTAAGCATCTAAAGGTGTATGTGAGAATTAACTCAGCAGAAGGAGATCCCCAAGCCAGGGAGCTGTTCTCAGTCCTGGAGGATGTTGAGGCTAAAAATCTCAAGCAGGAGAATGGTGAGGAGGCCTGGGGTGGGCTGCCTGGGAAGGTAGGAGTGGGTTTTGATGATGGGTTCCCCCTGGGAATTCTCCAGTGCTTTGGCCTGAAGCCTGGGCTGGACAGCAGTCAGGTAGGATGCCCCACCATGAGGAGACGAATGGGAAATCTCTGGTATTTGAAAAGTCCTTGTGGGAGCATCAAGGCCATCATGGGAAGCTCACCAAATCCTAGGGATCCTTCAATAAAATCCCATCTCCTTCTGCCTTTAGGCTGGAGAACAACCCCAGAGGCCCAAGTGCAGGATGTTCAAGTCTCTGGGATGCAAGAGCGTCTGCCTCCAAGGCCAGCTTCTGAGGCCGAGCCACAGGAAAGGCTGCTACCCCGAGAGGACACTGAGCTCTTGGAAACAACACTTGTTCAACCCTTTCAGCCAGAAGCTGGTCCAGTGCAGCTTGCAACTTTAGAGCAAGCTCTGCCCACATCATCTGATACACAGACACCTGTAGCTGTGTCTGCTGACGTGTCTACAGATGGGGCTGCAGGTGTGGCTGTAGGAGTGGCTGCAGATGTAGTTGCAGATGTGGCTGCACGTGTTTCAGCTTTGCAGTACATAGTTTTCTCTGCAGTTGTGCAATTAGGTGCACCAGAGTGTTATTTCCCTCTGCCTGAGGTAGACATATAGCTCAAAAATTACCTGTTGTCGTATAACAGCTTAGGTGGGAACCACTACTGGTACAGATAATTTCTTAAGAGAAATTATCTCCATTTATTGTTAGATGTTATTCTTTCATATTGTTGATTTCCTTGTTGAATTTTTATTTATGTTTAGATGTTAATAAAAATGATCTGTTTACTCATCTTAAATGCTATAGTTCATTTCCCAAGTGGTATTATTACTCATATCTACCTCTGCACTGCATCTCTGAGACACATGTCAATCACAGGAAGGGAACCCTGGCAGGCCACCCTGGATTCAGGTAAAGCAAGCCACTGATGTTGCAGTAATTGGGCAAATAACAACAATGGTGAACAGTATAAACTATGTGACTGTGACCTGGAAGTCTTGGCGTCAGCAGTGCTCCTGACAGTTAGGGACACAGATTCTAGATGAGCCATATTGGGGCTCATGGACAGAAGTCTCTACTTGCTGGGCTTCTTCCCTGTCAAACTGGACAGTGGAACCATGCAGAGGAGAAAGTCAGTTTAACTGTAATGACACTCCCCATTCTCGCCATCCCTGAGCCCAAAACACCATGTTTTAACAGATGGTTATCATAAAGAATTGCCAGGCTTTGCCATAATTCTCGGTGTGATCAACACCTGACAAGGGGGAGTCCCTGAAAATTTTACACATTTGGTCTGTGGGGAATGGGTTGCATGCAGTCTTACTTTTCTCTATGTATAAGGAAGCCTGCATGGGTCAAAGCCAGGAGTCACCAGGAAAAATGGCTCACTAAGTCCTCATGCTGTGCATGTGTGATTCCTGAAACCTTTTAGCACATATTCATTTATGTCTGGGCCCCTTCAAAGGGTGTAGGGCAACTCATGTGTGCTGTGATGATGGAGGACCCACACACACCACATCACCGGCCGCCTAGGCATTTGGCTTGGTAAAAGTTTATACAGCAGGCTAGTCCCTGTCTCATCAAGAATTGAGCTGTACACTTCATCTAGTTCCTGAGATGAGGTGTCCAGTGACCCTGAGGACTGGAGACACAGGGTTACTATGGTCAAGTTTAGGAAAACCACACACAGGCTGCAGGTTGGCTCCCTGGGTGAACAACGGAGGCCGCTGCAGCACAGAGAGCAGATGAGTGGTAGCTAGAAGTGATGGTGGCAGGGGGTCTAGCTGTCATCTTCACACAAGGAAAGGGGACCTAGTCCATTGCCAATGTGTGTAGAGAATCTTTAGGAACATTATTAAAGCTGGCAAGCAAATCCAACAATTCTGAAAAGGAAACACTTCTGCACATGAACTGAAATGAAGTCATCACACAGCTGCACAGCAGCCATGGGAAGATGACAATATTGACTGGACACCACGTGGGCAGGAAAATAAGCAAGCATGGCCATTTTCACAGGCCAAGATTCTGCCTTGTCTCCTACTCTCTGCAGTGTTTGATGTCCTCTCAGAAAATATTTAAAGGAGTGTAAACAATGGATAAGGCATACAGCAGAAATGATAGCATGTAGGTTCAAAAAAACAGTCTGAAAGCCAAAAGATGCTGACAGGTAGGGTCTTAGATTGAAGATTGATACCATTTGAAATTAGCAGCATAGGAATCAATCAACACATTCCAACCGATTACTACAGACAGCAGGGGCATTCTTATGTGAAATTCCCTATGCCATTCTGAGGGACTCAGCAAACAAAAATCAGAAATTAGGAGATGCTGTCAGTATGGCACCTGCTGAGAAAGTGTAGGACCTGAGCTGGGATCCCCAACATTCATATCAATAAACGGTGTGGTCATGTGCATAGGATAACCTAGATGCTGGTGTGTTGTTTTGTTTGTTTTCAACTTGACAAAGGGTAGGGTAAACTGGGAAGAAGGAACATTAGTTGAGAAAAATGCCACAATTACATTGGCCTGTAGGCAAATCTGTGAAGCATTTTCTTCATTAATCCTCTTTGTAGAATGTTCCAGGCTATTGTGGGCAGTGCCATCCCTGGACTGGTAGTTTGGAGTGGTGTGAGAAAGGTTGAGCAAGTCAGTAAGCAGCGTTTCACCATGGCTTCTGCTTCACTTCCTGCCTTCTCATTCCTGCCTGGGTTTCTGCCCTGTCTTCCCTTCGTGATGGACAGTAATCTGAAAGTGAGATAAAGCTAGGCTTTTCTGAAATTGTTTTTGGTCAGTGTTCTAACACAGGAATGGAAAAGAAAACTAAGAGACCCTAGGATCAGGCGGGACCCCCTAGCTCAATGCTGAGCCAGTTTTATATCATGGTGAGCACTGGATTCAGAGAGAGTACAGCTCAACAAAAGCTAAGAGCATAGGAACTGAGGAAGAATTCTCATGTCAAACTCCTGCTTCCACCCACATGGACATAGAGATGAACACAAACACACAAGTTCACACATACAATACACATGCTCATAGACATACACAGACATACAAATACATATACACATATTTCCACACACATACACTCACTCACACACACACACACACACACACACACACTGTCTTAGGGTTTTACTGCTGTGAACAAATACCATGTATAAGGACAACGTTTAACTGGGTCTGGCTTACAGGTTGAGAGATTCAGTCCATTATCATCAAGGCAGGATCATTGCAGAATCCAGGCAGGCATGATGCAAGAGGTGAGAGTTCTACCTCTTCTTCTGAAGGCTGCTAGCAGAATACAACTTCCAGGCAGCTAGCATGAGGGTCTTAAGCCCACACCCACAGTGACACACCTACTCTAACAGGACCATATCTTCTAATAGTGCCACTCCCTCTTTCAATGTTATACAAACAATCACACACACACACACACACTTACATACATACACAGACACACACAGACACACACACACACACACACACATGCACACACATACACATACACAACTACATCACTGCCAAATTCAAATCACACCTCAATCAGTTCTTACCAGCTATGGTCAACCATCAGGAAAGTAGTCAGAAGGGTCAGTGGAGCTGAAACCAGAGCTTAGAAGTATACCCAGAAAACAATCCTGGAATGTAGTGTTCACACAGTCTCACTATGTAGTTCTGATGGCTTGATGCTCACCCCAAAGCTTGTGCTCCCCTTGATCTCCAGATCCTCCCATTTAAATTCCTCAAATCAGTGGATCTCAAACTGTGGGTCTGTAAGTTAGAGTTTCTATTCCTGCACAAACATCATGACCAAGAAGCGAGTTGTGGAAGAAAGGGTTTATTCAGCTTATACTTCCACATTGCTGTTCATTACTTAAGGAAGTCAGGACTGGAACTCAAGCAGGTCAGGAAGCTGGATCTGATGCAGAGGCCATGGAGGAATGTTTCTTACTGGCTTCCTTCCCCTAGCTTGCTCAGCTTGCTTTCTTATAGAGCCCAAGACTACCAGCCCAGGGATGGCCCCACCCACAAGGGGCCCTCCACCCTTGATCACTAATTGAGAAAATGCCCCACAGCTGGATCTCATGGAGGCATTTCCTCAAGGGAAGCTATTTCTGTGTGATAACTCCAGCTTGTGTTAAATTGACAAAAAACCATCCAGTACAGGGTCAAATGACCCTTTCACAGCAGTCACCTAACACCATCAGAAAACATATGAGTATATATACATACATAATACATACATACATACATACATACATACATACATACGTACGTACGTACATACTTATATAGACAAGTATATATATACATACATTATGATTCATAAGAATAGAATCATTAGAGTTATAAGGTAGCAAGGAAAATAATATTATGGCTTGGGTTACTGCCACTTGAATTGAAAGGAAGGGTCACAACATTAGGAACGTCGAGAACCACAGCTCTAAACAGTGGGATTACAGGTGAACACCACCATACCCAGAAAAGAAAAACCCAACTTGTTTAACCTTCTGGCAGAGTGCTCTCCAGCGTGGGAGCTGCTTGGATCATTAGACTTGCCCCTGCATATAAGTGTGTGGACACCTAGCTGAAAAGACTGGACAGAGAACATGGGCTCTACACAACAAGGGAGAACACAAGGTTTCAGTACAAGAAAGGGGTTAATGGGAGGGTTGGGCCCAGGAACAGACTCCAGGGAAGACTTTGCAGTGAAATCAACACATTAAGTGTGTTGCTGACACTCATCTGCCTCCCGAGACCTCTTAGTGATACAGATGTCACACAACTCAGAGCCAGATCAAGACTTATTCTCTCCACTGTGTGCCAGGTTATAGAGGCAGTAAACGACTGTTGGGAAGGTGACCCTGACCTGTCTGGCTGCCTCCTAGTAAAGAGTATCCACCATGATTGCTGTTTTTGTGGGTCACTATCAAGGCTGTGATGGGCTGTTTAGTGATGCAGCTGCCTTCAAGGGCTCCCTGCCCCTGTGACTCTTCACCTGTACTCCTAAAACTCATGTCTGTAGACTCATTAGTCCATCCAGTTGTGCTATGGTGTGTGTGATGGTTTGCATGGGAAATGTTGCCCTTTTGGCTTGTGTATTTAAACACCAGGTCCCCAGTTGGCAAGATAGATAGCACAGAGGAGCTCTTTGGGATGGTAGAATTTGTCTGCAGAGCACTGTATAAACTAGAATATGTGTTGTGTAAAGAACATTTGTTAAGGACCAAGGATACACAACAAGAGTAGAACCCAATGTCACAGACATCATTGGATAATAACAATGAGTCTGTGTCAGTCCTTGGCTGTGCTGACTAGCAAGGCCTTCTATAGATAGTAGGAAAGAGAAATGCGCAGGTAGAGACACTGTACAGAGGGATTCTGTTCTTTCCTTGCAAAGTGAAAGTGAACCTCTCTTAGCTATTTTTATAGCTTTGAAGAGACTCCATAACCAAGAAAACCTATAAAAGAAAGCATTTAACTGGGGGCTTGCTTACAGTTTCACAGGGTGAGTCCATGACCATCATGGTGGGCAGCAGGTAGGTAGGTGTGGTGATGGAGCTGTGTGCAAGAGTTTACATCTGATCCAAAGGCAAACATCAGGGAGAGAGAGGGGCTGATGGGCCTAGCATGGCCTTTTGACACAGCAAAGTTTACTCTTACTCCAACAAAGACACACCTCTTAATCTTTTCCAAAGCAATTTCACAAACTAGGGACCAAGACATTCAAATATATGAGCCCATGGAGGCCATGGTCATTCAAGCCACCACACTAACTGAACTCTATAAAAATGTTGTGAAAACTTAAAGATGGGGTGGAGAGATGGCTTAATAGTTAGAAACACTGTCTGCTCCCCTGGAGGACCTGGGTTTGATAACTAGCACCCACTCAATGGCTCATAATCATCTGTTAACTCCAGTTGTATGGGATTTGATGCCCTCTTCTGGCCTCTTTGGACACTGCCTGCACTTTGTGCACAGACATATCTGTAGACAAAACACTCTGTGTTCCTCAGGACTATGTAAGAAACAGAACTACTGGAATGAATACTCTCTCTCTCTCTCTCTCTCTCTCTCTCTCTCTCTCTCTCTCTCTCTCTCTCAGCATAAATATATATTAAAGAGATCTATTATGATGGTTCACAGGCTGTGGTTCAGATACTCCAACATTGGCTGTCTTCTTCAATGGCTGAGCAAGAATTTGGTGGTTGCTCAGTCCGTGAGACTCTTTGCCTCAGTCCTCCCTATCTGGTGCCGAAGTCCGAGGGAATTCAAGAAGAGTTGCTGCTCCTCGGGCTCCACTGAAATCCCAAAGCAGGGTCTAACACCAGAGAGAGCAAAGGCAAGCAGGCAAAAAGCAAAGCTTCCTTCCTCCTTGTCCTTTTAAGTGGCCTTCATACCTCAAATAAACCAATCAATATAATCCCTCACCAGTGCCTGTCTGCATGGGTGTTAATTGATTACAGATATAGTCAAATGACAGCCTAGATTAGCCACCACACACCCATACAAGCAAAAAGATAAAATAATTATAAAACAACCAAGAGGGTTTAAATGTAAAGAATGGAATCTTCCTCTAGGTGGAGACATGCCCTGTTTCTTCCCTTAAAGGGTTGGGCCAGTGCTGCAGGTCAGTGATCTAGCTAGGACCTATAGGAATGCAGGTTTACCCTGAGATAATTTAATTTTCTTTTTCAGGAGCCCCCACCTCCTCCTCTACCCACACTGAGTACAGACCCCACAAGCCAAGCTACCATGAGGTTCTGCAGGGTCTGCCGCCCGTCTGCATGCAGAATTTGAAAGGCAGACTTGTCTGTTTTTCTCTCTTCTTTTTCCTTACAAAGTGGCCAGATACTCCTTGGTGTGCTTTTAAGTTCTTTGGGCTTTTCTGAAGTTTCCCTCTGCACCAAACAAAGACCTCCCTGCATCCCTAGACAGCTTGACAAGGACAAGGCATCTTGTCAAGCTTTCATTTTCCTTTTCCCCACAAGAAAGTTGAGGTTGGGTCCAACAAAGAGCACAGAGCCCCCTGATTTAGGACAATCCCTCATTAAGTCAATCCCCCCATATCAGTGAGGAGAGTGGAACTGCACCCGCATGGATGGCAACACAGGCAGGATTTGAACATAATTCTTCCTGCGTGGGAATCTTTCATTATGTGCTTCTTGGGATCCCCCAGCTGCCACTGATGGAGCAGGTATTCTTCAGCCTGGAAGTTCAGATGCTCTGATAGGACTTGTTCATATTTGTCCACATTGCATACTTTTACTTTAACTTGGGGGACATTAAGTTTCATTGTCTACAATAGTACTTTTGTGAGCTCTTACTCCTGATCCACTGTAGAGATGTGGCAATGACAATTTGGCAGCATCGCTTTGTGGCCCCAGAGGATCTCACCCATGCACCCACTCAGGAACTATCTTGGATCTGCAAATGGAAATGCCCTGCATATCTCAAAGGCTGGGTACTGATAAACCTTCAACTGTTATCCCAGGCACAATAGGGAAGTGGCCAGTGGCCCCTATTCAAAACCACATGGTTGGTTGGCTTTATTTCCTGCCACTACTGTGTTTACTTCTTCTTCCCTCATCCAGGTACTTCTCTCTGGTTCCTACCATCAAAACTCTAAGTGTCCCACCCCATTCCCAGGCATTGGCCGCTGGAATATTTATTGATAGATCCCAAACCAATTGGGGACAAGGACCTTCAGCATCTGGGCATGCATATTCACAGCATTAGCATCAATCTCCAACATAGAGATGAAGACTATCATGGTGGCCCAAATACATCCTGGTGTAGCAGGGCTCCAGACCTTAGCACTACTGATTCTATGATGGCTGCACCATTCAGGTCATAAAACTCTACATATACCCTGGACCACCTGCCAAAACTAAAACAAAGGCCTAATCCATCGAAGTCCAATGTTCTGAGAAAGATTCCATACTAACTTTGCTTTTTTGACTTTTGTAGTTCTACTTCTGGCTAACTGTTCTTGCTAACTGAATTATGTCAACCCAAAACAGTGTCTTTTTGTGTGCTTGAAAGCTCACCCTGAGAAAAGCTTGGAGTTACACTGGGATACCAACACCCAGTGTAGTCAACAGGCAGCTAACAGAGACTAAAATGCATTGGCTAAGATCTATATCCGAACAGTCTTCTCTGATGAAAACTGTGGCAACTAAATAATGTAATGGAGCATTAAAACAGTCACTTCCATCAGCTGTGGCCATCCAGGGCAGGCTACCCACTCACTCTTCTCAGATTGCCAATGGCACCAAGATCCAAGAGCTCACTGTTCTACTTAGAGCAGCCATGGTTAAACATCTCCACGACAGTGGAAAGACACACCATGCTGCATTTCTGCAAGCATGCAGAAGTCAGAGTTCTGTGGAGCTGGCTTGAGGCATCTACCCTCACAGGGCAGAGCCTGGTGAGTACATCTGCCCAGCCACCAGCACTGTGGTAGGATGGAGTGGCCCACACACACCAAGCACCTTGAGTGATTTGGTGAGCTTCAAGGCTGCTTTGAAATTCCAATGTCTGCAGATCCTCCCCAGGTCACTGCCCTGTTTGAGAAACCCTGGAGACAAGCACTCAGCTCTTCACTTCTGCCTCAGGGCTTTCCCTCTCTGAGCCTCATCAGTCTGGCTTTACTCAAAGCAAGTTTGAGAGTCGAGGTGACCAGTGTAGTTTATGAAGGTCTTAGCCTTAATGGAGAGTGTTGTCCTCTGAGACTTCATCCTTTTCATGAGAATTTGCAAGCTTTATCATAAATTGCATTTTTTTTGCACTTGAGACAAGGTCTCATTGTGTAGACCTGACTGGTCTAGGACTCTCTATGTAGATCAAGCTGGCCTCAAACTCACAGCAATCCCCTGCCTGTGCCTCCTGAGTGCTGGGATTAAAGGCATGCACAACCATGCCCAGACATTTGTTTTTTTTTAATGACTAGTAGCTATTTTAAAAATCACCATTTAAATGTATCTTTTTACTTTCTTACAGGTTTTGTCAGAGTTCTGATTTCTATTCATTTCCTCAAAAAATCAATATTTGGCTTTCATGACTTGTTTGATAGTTTTCCCCTTATGTGCCTTATGTACTTTTTGTCTTTATTCTTGGCTAATCTCATTTTTTTTTTTTTTTGTCTTTATTTTCTGTTTTTCTAAGTGTTCCTCAGAGAGATTCTTACTTCCTTGGTTTTTTAGCCTTCTTCCTTCCTAAAAAAAAAGCATTTAATATTTCCTTCCGCCATGACATTCTCTGGACCCCACATTTAATACATAACGCTAAATTCTTTTAATTTGAGGTATTATGAGGTTTTGGTCTACTTGGACCTATAAGCACCACATCTATGCAGTACAGACAGAGGCCAGAAGAGGGCGTCTGATTCTATAGAACCAGAGTGACTGCTCCTTGTGAGCTACCATTTGAGTGCTGGGACCTGAACCTGGGTCTTCTGGGAGAGCAGTAGTGCTTTTGAGCCATCTCTCCAGATGAAAAACAACAACAACAATAATCAATTGATCAATAAACAACAAAGAATTGATTATTAATTGATAATCAATTGATCAATATTATTAATAACAATAATTGAATGCTAGTTAATAGTAATAAGTAATTGCTGGTTAACAATCATCTGATAAGTATTAATTAACAATCAATTAATTATTAATTCATAGCTAATAAGTTATTAATATCAATAATTTAGGGGCATATTAAGCAATATCAATTAAAAACTAGTTACTGCTATTAATTTTTATTTTTACTTGTTTTATTAATTGCTAATTATTAATTAGTGTTCAATGATTGTTTAAATTATTTCTGACGTCTATGAGGGTTATTTTATTTCTGCAGAGTCTCTTTAGGAAATTAATGCTTCACTTTTAAACAGGCAAGAATGTCCTGGGTTTTTGTCACTGATTATTCTTTAGTAAGAAAAGCCGTCTATCTGTATGGCTTTTCTCCTTGGAAACTTTTCCCCCTTTAGCATGTGATGAAATGCATCAGCAACACTCAGCGTGATCTGTTACCACTATGTCCATTAGGTTCCATTTGCTGATGACTTACAATAATTTGTATGGATCTAGTAATCTGAACTGTCTACGTCTCTCTAATGTCTGAGAAAAAAAGATGCAGATGATAACAAATTTGTCTGCCCTCACCTTTATTCCACAATCATATCCTTTTTTGACTTTGAAGCTATATTCAGTTGTGAATATAAGGAAGTCATTTTAGGCCCAGCATGAGAAGGCCCTCCTGGGCTCTGTGGGAGGCTCGCCTGCTGTCTCTTTCTCTCAGTATGCTGCCTTGGTGGGGAGAAGCTTCTGGCATATTCGGGTACTGCTGCTGGGGCAAGGGACCCCTCCACCTCAACAAGTTTTTATGACAACCACAAAGATCATTTGTTTAAGAGCCAAAGAAGAGTGACCAGGGCCTAGGAACAATAGGTTATAAAAAAAAAAATTCTAAGACAGTTCCCATTTTGATAACTTGGTGCCAGGGAATGTTTAAAAGAAGAATAAATAACAAGGAACAAAGAATTGGGAAAATAACAAGAAATGAATACAATTAAATGAAAAATAAATAATTTAGGTAATTTGGGGGTGATTTTCCTTGAAGGAGAAAGCAATAATATTCAAAAACTTTCTTTTAAAGGTTTTTAATTATGTGTACTTGTGAGGTCTGTGTGGGTATGTGCGCATGAGTGCAGTACCCACACAGGCCATTGGGGGGCACCCAATCCCCTGGAGCTGGAGTTTCAGGTGCTTATGAGCCAGCTGACATAGGCTCTGGGAAAGAACTCAGCTCCTCTGGAAGAGCAGTAGATGACCTTAACCACTGAGCTATTTCCCCAGTCAACCTCAACACATCTTTTCAAGCTAAAAATGTGACAATAACTCCTGGAATTAGTAAGTGTCTCTGTACCTCTGGACAGTAGGCCAAGACCAAAACAAAAAGTCTAATGCAATGAGAAAAACTCAAGCTTAGGTATATTAAAATACTGCTGCACATTGATGGAGGGTTAGTTTACAAAAATACCTTGACCCAGATTCATGTTTGATTTAGAAAAATTCAACTTTATTGCTTCCTTTCCAAGTAGTAGACTGTAGAATCCAAAAATAAATTTACTGTGTTTCAAATGGCCATTAGAAGGAGGCTACAGTTGGATCAGGAGCCTCTCTCTCTCTCTCTCTCTCTCTCTCTCTCTCTCTCTCTCTCTCTCTCTCTCTCTCTCTCTCTTTCTCTATCACTTATTTACCCCAATAACCTCATAAAGCCTGTAGAAGACTGGTCCCTGCCTCTCTCTCTAGAAAAAGTTTACATTTAAAGCCACACAAGTAGGACTGCCCTAGACTCAAAATATGTTGTTTCGTTAAGAAATGGAACTCCAAACTTTATCCCAGCACTGAGGAAGCAGAGACAAGATCCGGAGTGGGCAGACATCCAAGCTATAGGGCATGGACAGAGGTCAGAGAGGACCTTGCAGGAGTCAGCTCTCTTCTTCCCTCAGGTGGGTCCCAGTGATCAAACTCAGACTGCCTGTCAGGTTAGGCAACAAGTACCCTTACCAGCTGAGGTATCTCCCTGGCCAGAGATTTTTTAACTTATTCACTTTACATCTCACTCACTGCCCCCTTCCCAATCACCCCTCCCACATTCCTTTCCCCTTCCCCTTTTCCTCTGAGAGGGTGGGAGGCCCCCAGCTTTTCCCCCACCCAGGCACTTCCTCTCCCACTGAAGCCAGGCAAGGCAGCCCAGATAGAAGACCATATCCCACATATAGGCAACAGCTTTTCAGATAGCTCCCCTTCCAGTTGTTTGGGACACCCATGAAGACCAAGCTGCACATCTGCTACATATGTGTGAGGGAGGCCTAGGTCCAGCCTGTGCATGTTCTTTGGTTGGTGGTTTAAACTCTGAGAGCCTCAAGGGTCCAGGTTAGTTGATTATATTGGTCTTCCTGTGAAGTTCCTATGTGCTAGGGACTGGAACCCTTCCTCTTATTCCTCCATTAGAGTCCCCAAGCTCCATCCACTGTTTGGCTGTGGGTGTCTACATCTGTGTGAGTCAGCTGCTGGGTGGAGCCTCTCAGAGGACATCCATACTAGACTCCTGCCTGCAAACATAAGAGAACATAATAAGTGTCAAGGATTAGGGCTTGTCCCTGAGATGGGTCTCAAGTTGGCCAGGCTGGCTATTCCCTCAGTCTCTGCTCCATCTCCAAATCCCTGCATCTCTTGTAGGAAGAATAAGTTTTTGGTGGAAAGTGGAAATATTCTTAAATGCTGATCAATTCTGAGAGGTGAAATCAAAATTCATTTTCTGGAATATGTGAAAATATTATTCATTTCCTGCTTCACCTCTGGTGTACATCACATAATCCTTTGTACATTTTTCCATTCATGTAAAATGATTTCTGGGGCTGGGGATGCTGCTTGATGGTAGAGAGCCCATGTAGCTTAGCTTAAAATCCTCCTGGTTTAGGTCCCCAGAACAGGATAGAAAAAATGAAACTAAACCAACTAAAAAGCAATATGTGAAATGGAAGGGTTTGGGCTGGGACCGGGGCAAAGGAACTTTCTGAAAACCTGATGACCTGTTATCCACAGAGCTCAGGGTTTGAAAGGAGACGGCCAGTTCCTGGCCTGCACAGGTGTGCTGTGATGGACACACACACACACACACACACACAAATACACACACACACATGTGAATGCATGCAAATGTAATGATACATAATATAATACAAATCAAATAATAAATTAAAATATTTGCAGTTGCTTATACAAAACCATTCTAATCAGGTTCTTGTAAAAATGTAAGGAAAATGCCTTCTTAAGGCTTCTTCTATATGCTTTATTGTTTTTTGTTGTTGTTTTGTTTTGTTGGGTTTTTTTTTGTTTTTGGTGGGATTGTTTGTTTATTTTTGGGTTTTTTTTTTATGTTGTTTTATTTTTCCACACGGGGCTTCTCTTTGTAGCCTGAGCAGTCTTGGAACTCACTCTGTAGACCGACTGGCCTTGAACTCAGAGACATCCACCTGCCTCTGCCTCCCATGTGCTGGAGTTAAAGGTGTATGCCTCCACCTCCTGGCAGTATTCCTAGATTTAATGATGCTTTCTCTCTGCTGTTAAAGCCGAGGTCTGGTGGTTTGCTTTTCCCTTGTTACCACAGGTTGATCCCAGCATCTTGCACAAAAGAGGAGAGCCCTTGCCCCAGACAAGCTCTTCCAGCTTTTCCTTAGGCCCTCCTGCCTGGGGCCACCTTAGCCACCAATCCCAGGATACAAATGGCTCTGGGCCAACAGCACCTCTTCCAATACTAGCCTCCTACACATACCTCCTCCCCTGTCCTACAGACTCCCTGTCATCTGACCCTCAGGAGTCCTTGGCCACTACTCTTTCCCAGAACAGGTTAGTAAATGAAAAACTGCCTGTGACACCTGGCACAGGTGATAAGGGGTTGAATCCACTTAGAGTCTCCACCAGCACATAATGGTCTTGTTTGCAGTAAACATTGCCAGAAGCCTGCTTGAATTTAAAGAGGCACAATGAAGATCTTAAACTCAGGAACAAAGTTGTCTCAGAGGTTGACTAACAGGGAATAAGGGATCTTGGAGTCTCCCCAGGGAGCCAGCTTGAGCCCAGTCCAGTTCTGCATCCCACATAGCAGGATAAGCAGCTCTGGGCACAGCTTATGAGCACAAAGATGACTGACTGACCTGAAGCAGGAACAAGTGACCCTGGCCCTCAGCCCAGAATTGTCACCAGGAATGTCTCCAGGAATGGCTGTGGCTCATTTTATTTTCTACAAATTAATTCGATTTAAAGGAAGAATGGAAGGGAAAAGCTGTTCTTTTTAAAGGGCCACGGTGAAACTTCCAGAGTTACAGTCATCATCCTAAGTGACAATTGCTCCACATTTGTCAATTGCATTGATTCGAGATCTCTGTATGTTAAATTTTTCTTAAAACAGACAGAGTATCTAACTTCAAGCTGGTAGAATAAAAAGGGAGATCAAGAAGCAGAAACCAGGCTTTCAAAAATATTGCTGGATGTACTGTAAAAATAATCTTTAGGGGCTAGAGAGATGGTTCAGATGATAACAACACTGGCTGCTCTCCTCAAGGAAGGTGTACGTGGGTGTGCCTCATCAGGAAGTCCTTCTGTTTCCTAGGTGATCAATAAGCAGAAACTAAAGACACTGTCCCCAGTACCCACATGGTGGTTCACAGCCATCTGTAACTCCAGTTCCAGAGGATATGATGCCTCCTTCTTGCCTTTGTGGGCACTGCATGTACATGATACAGAGATGTACATTACAGATAAACCATTCATATACATAAAGCAATATTTATTAAAGATCTCTTATAGATGTCTCTAGGAACTATTTTGTTTATACCTGGATATGCTCTTCCCAGTGCAGCAGCTTGCAGCCTGGTGTGGCTTTTAAATGTAAGTGGGTTAAAATTAAGTACAAACATGTGTGAAGTTTCGCAGCTGTCCCGATTGGTCTTCAAGTGCTCAGTAGCTGCAGCAGGTAAGGTGTACGTGGGTGTGCCTCATCAGGAAGTCCTTCTGTTTCCTAGGTGATCAATAAGCAGAAACTAAAGCTGGACAAGTTTTGTTTTCATTTTGAGAATTTTTATGTGCATTACTGTTTTGCCTGCATGTATGTCTGCACAAGGAGGCCAGATCCCCTGGAACTGGAGTTACAGTGGGTTGTCACCTGTCATGTGGGTGCTGGGACCTGAGCCCAGGTCCTCTGGAAGAGCAGCCAGTGCTATTATCTCCTGAGCAATCTCTCCAGTCCCCACTCAAACTTCTCAAATGAGTCATTTGATTTTAACCACTGCAGACTAATCATTTTCTAGCTAAAGTTTTAGATCCAAAGTATCCATGAGCATCATCATAAAAAATCACTAATTATTAAATGGTCTATTTTGAAAAATATAAAAGTGCAAGTTTGGAAGACACTGAGTGTGTGTTGCCTGAATTCTGGAATCTGACACTACTCTTCCAACAATATTTCATTTTTTCTTTCAAAATAAAAGCAATCTCTATTTTACACATCCTCAATAGTCTCTCATTACCAAACCTAAGTGAGAGGGCACACACTCGTGCACACATGGGTTGATGTAACATATACAGACATACATACCTACATAAATGGGACATCCATGTAGATATGCAGACACACCCATATACACATAAACACATATATACATATACACGGAAACGCATGCATGCATACACAGATAGAATTTATAGAAACATACATACACACACTGAAATACATGCTTGCACGCACAGACACACATTTACACAGACATACATATATTCATACATATATGCAGAGTGTACTGGCTGGTTTTGTGTGTCAATTTGACACAGGCTGGAGTTATCACAGAGAAAGGAGCTTCAGTTGGAGAAGTGCCTCCATGAGATCCAACTGTGGGGCATTTTCTCAATTAGTGATCAACAAGGGAGGGCCCCTTGTGGGAAGTATCATCCCTGGACTGGTAGTCCTGGGTTATATAAGAGAGCAGGCTGAGCAAGCCAGGGGAAACAAGCCAATAAGGAACAGTCCTCCATGGCCTCTGCATCAGCTCCTGCTTCCTGACCTGCTTGAGTTCCAGTCCTGACTTCCTTTGGTGAGTAACAGCAATGTGGAAGTGTAAGCTGAATAAACCCTTTCCTCCCCAACTTGTTTCTTGGTCATGATGCTTCATGCAGGAATAGAAACGCTAAGACACAGACATACATGTACACATGCATATACCCCCCCCATATATATTTACACAGACACACTGCACACACAGACACACATGCATGCACATAACATATGCATACACAGGAGCCCACACACAGACACACTTCATCTGTAGCCCTTTGGTCCTGCACCATACTGCTGTCCCTGAGCTGTGACTCTCTTTGGAGATGCTCCTCATCCTTCTACATCCATCTTTGGTCCTGATCTGTGATGGGAGAGCTTATCACACATACCTCCTGGAGTCGCTGCAGTGATTACCTGAGATCTGGGCATCTCACTTGAGGATGAATGGGAGCAATATTAGTAGATGACAAGCCTTGTGGAGGGAGTAATAAATACAGGTCCATGCACATCATTACACATTAACCATGGAAAGTAGCATCCAAGCAGAAATGTGTAATTCATGTGCTTCTGGACTTAGAACAAGGCTATGACTGATAAAAAGTGGGGGCTTATACTGGACCCACCTGACTTATCACCTGACTGTACTGAGCATACTAAACATTTATTTCATCTTGTCTCGCCTAATATTGAGATGGGTTCATGGAGCATGCTTAGTGTAGCAAATCAGAACTTGCATGCTCAGAGAGAAAAATCCCAGTTGAGCAGGACGTAAGGCAACAGCAGTGGGCTTAAGTCCTCTGTTTCAAGCCCATCTCTGGGATGTCTCCACATCTTTAAATGTACACGTTAGCTGCTCACATTGGGAGAACAAGGGGGAATCCCAGTCACCACCTCTGTGCCTGAGACCAAAATCTCACAAAAGGTGAGAAGATCCAATAATAGCCATTTGAACACTTAGAACATGGTCTCTTGGCATCAAGTTTTTCTTAGAGGAAACTGTCTGAAACAGTGTCATGATCTAAAGGATGACGAGGCTTACTGAAAACACCAGCTGAGGCATCAGGTTCACGCCAGCTGGCTGTAGAGTCCAGAGAAGCTTTGCCTCAGCAAAAGCTCACTTCTGCTGCTTAGTGCTCTTTCCGGACTGTAGGTCACAGGGCTGTGAGGTTGGTGTGACGTTTGGCGAGATTAAACAGATCTAGATCTTCTGCGACTCCCTGTAAAATAGCACCAGCATTCTCCTAACACAGGTTGCCAAGGTGACCCCGCCGGAAATCACTATGAATCTATGTATCCACACCCAGGCATGTGCATGCATTCACATGTATGCCATCTCAGGACTAGAGAAGGCAGGTGTGGATGGACAGAAGATGCCTGGATGAAGTCCAACTAGAATGTCCAGGCACTCACAGAAAGACCAGGCTCTTCAGTGCCAATGGCTCTCATTGCTGAATTGCATTCCATCTAAGGGACATCAGGCATCAGGTGACAGTGGCTCAGAACTTGTGGCAGCTGGAGTTCAGTTAACTTGTGGCAGCTGGAGTTCAGTTGAGGTTGATGTAACATCCTGCAAACAGTAACCAGTGTGAGCAGAACCTACAAACCAAGACCACATTCATCTCCAAGGGCTGTTTGGCACCAATGTGGCAGAATGACTCCAGAGGGTCCCTATGGTACAGAGATGTTAATGTCACCAGCAAACTCATGTGATACTGGGATTGAACCTGTAAACCAGAAACCATGGGGTACTAACCATGGATCACAGGGCCTCACTCTCTGAGTTTTAAGCAATAAGTCTGGGGTCAGTCTGTAGTTTCACTGGAGTATGTACCCATGAGGTGGTGATGGTGGTGGTGGTGGTGGTGGTAATGGGCCACCCTCAAAGAGCCATTGTTCACCACAACACTGGCAACTCACACTTCTCTTACCCACGAAGTATTCTGTTAGTGAGTGATGGATCCTGTACTGAGTGGTTTTGTGTGTCAACTTGACACAATCTGGAGTTATCACAGAGAAAGGAACTTCCATTCAGAAAGTGCCTCCATGAGATCCAGCTGTAAGGCATTTTCTCCATTAGTGATCAAGGGGGAGGGCCCTTTGTGGGTGTTGCCATCTCTGGGCTGGTGCTCTTGGGTTATATAAGAAAGCAAGCTGAGCAAGCCAGGGGAAGCAAGCCAGTAACATCCCTCTATGGCCTCTGAAACAACTCCTGCTTCCTGACCTGCTTGAGTTCCAGTCCTGACTTCTTTTGGTGATAAATAGCAAGGTGGAAGTCTAAGCTAAATAAACCCTTTCCTCCACAAGGGAGGATTCTCGATTCTTGATCATGATGTTTATGTAGTAATAGAAATCCTGACTAAGACAGTTCCCATTTTGATGACTTGATGCCAGGAAATGTTCAAAAGAAGAATAAATAACACAGAACAAAGAATTGGGAAAATAACAAGAAATGAATACAATTAAATGAAAAATAAATGATTTAGGTAATTTGGGAATGATTTTCAATGAAGAAGAAAGCAATAATATTCAGCAACTATTTTTTTCAAAGATTTTTAATTATGTGTACTTGTGAGGTCTGTGTGGGTATGTGCACATGAGTGCAGTGTCCACAGAGGCAAGAAGTGGGCACCCAATCCCCTGGAGCTGGAGTTTCAGGTGCTTGTGAGCCAGCTGACATAGGCTCTGGGAAAGAACTCAGCTCCTCTCGAAGAGCAGTAGATGACCTTAACCACTGAGCTATTTCCCCAGCCAACCTCAACACATCTTTTCAAGCTAAAAATGTAGCTTGTAAGAATCCTGGGATTAGGAAATGCCTCTATACCTCTGAACAGTTGGCCCAGACAATAACAAAAATTCTAATGCAATGAGAAAAACTCAAGCTTAGGTATATTAAAATACTACTGCACATTGAAGGAGAATTCACAGTCTCAGTTTACAAAAACACCTTGACCCAGATTCATGTTTGATTTAGAAAAACTCAACTTTACAAGTAGTAGACTGTAGAATCCAAGAATAAATTTACTGTGTTTCAAATGACCCTTAGAAGGAGGCTACGGTTGGATCAGGAGCATCTCTCTCTCTCTCTCTCTCTCTCTCTCTCTCTCTCTCTCTCTCTCTCTCTCGCTTTCCCTCTCTCTTTCTCTCTTTCTCTCATTTACCCCAATAACCTCAAGACTGGTCCCTGCCTCTCACTGTAGAAAAAGTTTACAATTTCAGCCACCCATGTAGGACTCCCCTAGACTCAAAATATGTTATTTGGTTAAGAAATGCATCTCCAAAATTTACTGAAAATTCCATAAGTGTTTTTTTTTTTCTGGTGGTGCTGGTGGTACTGGTGGTAGTGGCATGTGTCTGTGTGTGTGTGTGTGTGTGTGTGTGTGTGTAACTAATTGAAAGGTACTGGACACCTAAGGAGGGCATCTGAAGTTTTCTCTAAGTGTTTGAGCTTAGAGGATGGAGAGATGGCTCAGGGATCTGGAGCACTGGCTGCTCTTCCAAGGAGCCAGGTTAAGTTCACAGTGCCCTCATGAAGGCTCACAACCTGATGTAATCTAGTTCAGGGGATCCCATGCCCTCTTCTGGCCTCTACAGGAACTGCATTCACATGGGCAGTAAAACACCCACAAAAATTAAATGAAAGGAAATAAATGCTACGACTGTCATTTGTTTTCTTGCAAACTTTCAAATCATGTCCTTTAATGTGGGGTTTTATGGGTCCTGGCTCCTTGACACATGGCACTTTCTTTCCCAGTGGGAGATCAGAACAGATGGAAGAGATCTCTTCTCAGTGGTGACAGACAGACAAGAGAAAACAAGACCATTAATCTGTGAAGTGTCCAGAGACTATTACTCAAGAACAAGGGAAGACCAAACACGATGGAATCTTGCTGGGCAATGCAACCTTTACCTGTCACAATTCTTAGGTTTCTATAGTTGTGATAAAACACTGACCAACAACGACTTGGGGAGGAATGGATTTATTTGACTTCCATTACCTTGTCACAGACAACCACTAAGGGATCCTAGGGCAGGAATTCAGTGCGGGAACCTGGAGGCAGGAGCTGAAGCAGAGGCCACAGGGAGCACTGCTTATTTGCTTGCTCCACTTGGCCTCTAAGTTTGATTTCTTTTGCAACCCAAAGCCATGTGTCTGGGAGTAGCACCTCCTACAGTGAGCTGAGCCCTCCCATGGCAATCATTAGTCAAGAAAAGGAAGCACACACTTGCCTGAAAGCCACCCCAATGGAGATATTTCCTTGGCTGCTCTTCAAGCCTCTTTCCCATGACTGTCAAATCTAACTTCCCAGATGCCATATCAAGTTGACAAGAAACTAACCAGCACAGCTGTGACTCCGTACTCGAGAAGCCAGGGCAGAGGAGACTAAGATTTTGAAGCCTGCATGTGCTTCAGGGCTCCATTTGTCCCCAAGTCAAAAAGAAAATGGAGACAATAGTGCTAGTTGTTTCAACAGCAGCTAAAAACAAAAGAGTATAGAGTAGAGATTCTGGTATATGGTTGGCTGGGAACACCTTGAATGTGCTCTAATCTGTATGGATATTGTTTTTGTACCCTGTGTAAGATTTACTCTTGTGTTATTTCTAATGCTGGTTTTTCTATCCCACTATCTGGGTTCCATCCTGACATAGATCTGTTGTTTATTCTTAGATGCTCATTGCTCCTCATTCATTCTCGGCCTTGTCAATAAAGGCCAATGAGCCAATCCAGAGCTTTAGAAGAGAGATGGTGGGATTTCCTATTCTAGGACAGGTAGCTATAGAGACAGGAAGTGAAAGAGTGGAACCATGAGGAGAAGTACAAAAAGCATCGGGAGAGAAGACTTGTATCAAGAGAGGATAAAAAATGCAAGTAATGTGGAGATGGTGTCTGTGAGGAACCCTGAGGAGCTTGAAGGGTTAGAATGAAGTGATATTTGATCAATATTTGACTCAAGTCTATTTTAATAATCCTTACTTTTTTGTGTAGTGGTTGGGGACAACCAAATAAAAGAAATACTGATGACAGATTAATTTATTACTTAGATTTAATTGAAAAATAATTAATTTTACACTAATCCAGGTTCCCACTTCTATTACGTTTATGTTGTTAGTTTTGGATATGGGCATCATCACTCAAGTCTGACCTGTACAAAGGAAGACTGGGGAAACTAACTTGGAAAAAGTGAAGACACTCCAAAGAGACACTGCGCCCCTCCCTTGAGATACTGGAAAACCAAAGCAGGCACACCAGAAACATTTGGAATCCCTTGGGGAGTTTACTGCAGACATGGGGCCTGGTACTGGCAGGAGGAGATACTTGACTCCCACAAAAGCCTCCCAGAGTTCTGGTCACTTGTCCCTAGTGTTGTACACTTCTTGCTCTGTATTACTAAGGAACCCTCATGTGAGGACCCTAAGTTGGGGTGTGGTGACCTTGGAGCACATTATTTGTTCCTCTTTCCAGTGTGCTGACTAGAATCACATCTCCTTTCCTTGCTACTTTTTGTTTTTTCTTTGTTTTTTGATCTTGAGAGAGTCCATTATATAGCTTGACTCTGCTGGAACTCATTATGTAGAATTCACAGGCATCCACCTGCCTCTGCCTCCTGAGCACTGGGGAAAAGTCGCTCAGTACCATAACCAGGCTCTTTCTGTTCCTCATTTTTGTCAAACCATGGAAAATGGTTTGCCACACTCTAGGTTCATAGGGCTGTCAGGGCACAGACTCTGACCCTAAAAACCCTGCAGGCTTCCCTGTCTATATGCCCTCTGGTGGATGTCAGGGGGACAGGAGCAGATATTTGAGGAGCTGGGGTGTCACGAAACAAGCATTTATGGCTGGTGGCTGGTGGCATCCTGGATCAGAGAAGCCGCAACAGTTTCCCTGGGATGCTCAGCCTTTCTCCTGTGGCTCCCCTGGGAAAACAGAAGGAGCCAGACAAGATGGAGCTGCTGTCTCAGCCCCACCCTGTGTAAGTTAACATGAACTTTATATGAACACAGATTGGAAAGGAGCTGTCATCCAGACCCACCCAGAATATATAAGGGGCTTCCATGGCCTTGAACACGGGACATGCCCCAGCATTCCTAGGTAAAGCTGAATTTGTCTGGAAATATGCCTCTGGAGAACTTCCATTAATTATCCTCTTCACCCTCTGCAGCAGAAAAGGAACTGTCAGTCCTGCTTAGGCTCATGCTTCTGCAGGAGATGGGATTGGCAACTTTCACAGCAGCAGGGCCCCTTGCTCTGCAGAGAATAAGATAACCTGAAAGGTACATTATCTGATTTCATCTTCACTGCCTATCAAGGGCATCAAAGACAGGAATGAAGCCTCTGCCCCAATCCTGTTCTGTTGAGCTCACTGCAGTGTCCACCCCAAGCCCCATCCCTATCTGAAATGTAACTAAGTTGCTAGCACACAAGTCAGGGAGGCCCTCCTTGTGCTTTCATGGAGAACCACCGCCCTCTAGTGGCCACACGATGCAGCATTCTATTCTTGGGAAGAGGCTCACAGGCACTCAGTCCATTTTTGCCAATTAACCTGTTGTTAAAGATATTTATCCCTCCTCACATTGCTGCTGGGAGAAAATTTGTACAATTTCCTGGGTGCACAATTTATCAAACCTTAGTTAAACATAAAAACATATGTTCTCCAAAGTATGTCAGGCTCTATTATTATAACCAGTGTAGGCTGTACAAATCATTTGTTCTAGAACTTTCTATTGCCTATGACCAGGAGTACTGTGCTTTCCCCCTTGAGGCTGTTGGGTTTTTCTTACTGCCCCACAGCATGACTGGCTTCTAAGGCAAGGCTCAGAGAGGCCTTCTAGTGGGTCTTCACCACCGTGCTATGGGGAAGCCAGACCACTGGTCTCCCAGCTGGCAAACAATATAGAACCCCTTGGCAGGCCAAAGTCATGTAGACTTTGGACCCTTGAGACCTCATCTGGTGGGAAGCCCACTTGTATCCTGGAGTCAATTCTATCAATCCCCAATGAGCTCTCACAGAATAGGGATGGTCATCACCTCACATTGGTAATGTATGATGGTTTTGATATAATAATTTAATTAAGGAGACAGAAATTAATGACACTCACTACCATGTTATCCAATAACCCAGCTGGAAACTTTCTGCTGCGTGGCACTGGACACTATTGTGATTTGTACCATGGAGTACTCTGATCACTAAAAATGATCCTGAGAGATGGCCCAAGTGTGAAGGGCACTGGCTGCTAGGGCAGAGGTCCTGGGTTCAATTCCTTGCACCCACCAGGCAGCTCACAACCATACATCCTTCTGTCCCCATTGGACTCCATTGATTCTATTTACCTCCCAAGAGAGTTTCATGCTGTGTATACCAATAAGAATGTTTGATATTTCTATAAAATCTAGGAACCACAAACTCCTGTCTTTTTCCTTCCTTCATTGTCTGTTTTTGCACAGAAGGATTACTTTTTTCATTTCCCTTCAACCATCTGAGACTGACCTATCAATATATTTTAAAGTACTCATCAAAGATTTAGGATATGGAAGGTCTTCCAAAGTCTTCGTGTTAGTGCATTGTTTTTCCTCAGGGTAGGGAATGTTGGTTTGAGGAGTGCATATGGGACACCCTGCAAACCAGAACCCGGTCAGGTATTGTCTGGGAACAAAGAAGAAGCACTCTGTTGCCTGTGGAAGCCCAAGGGGGACAAACACTAGGACACATAGAAAAAGAGAGGAGTCTTGATCACTCCCCTAAGAGAAAGTCACATTAAAAAATGAAAACATACACTTTGCTAAAGTTTGTTACCCCAACACTAACCTCCACCACATAATTATTATGCCCACCTAGGATGGCCTGCTCTACACTGACATGTTCCTGTGCATAGGTAAATGGAAGATCTGTGTGTCCCTGGGTTTGTGTGTGTGTGTGTGTGTGTAGCCTTTTGTGTGCACATGTGTATGTGAATGGGTACAAGTGCTCATGTGTGCCTTTACCCCTTGTAACACTATTAGGATGTTTCCAAGGTAGAGGGCTTTGGTCATTATATACACATGATGACATACTAGGAACCCCATCTTCAGGGAGCAGGTCAGGATTGTGAGAAGACCCTAAGAGGAAAATGCTTTTTTTCTGGGATGCTTATGATACAGAAGGGGTGGTTTGGAACTTCTGCCTGCCTTCTCAAAACTGAGGCTCACCCTGATGCCAGGCTTCCCAGGACAGTGTAGCAACATGAGCTTATGGACACCACTGTGTCAAATTGTACACATAGGGAAAAAAGGACAGCAGTTTGCAGTACTGGTAACCACTAGAGAAAACCTATGATGAAGGGTTCACACTGAAGGACCTCAGGAAGTGACCTCACTTACTTAACGGTCCAGATGGAACTCCGAATGATGGTTACCAGGTAACCAGAGGCCAACAGTAGCCTTACCTGACTTATTTGTCTGGAGGTGCTTGAGACAGAAGGATGTTCTCTTGTTTCTGGCGTTCAAGTGGCGCTGACCACAAAAAAGCTAAGAGGGGTCGCCTTGGCCACATTTGGAGACGTTGGATACGCCCTTTGACACACTGCTGGCGTGTATCCCACAGGGATCCTGAGGTAACAGGCGAGAGCCTTTAGCAGGGAACTTTCTGGTTGGTCCCCCTGATTCTCTGAGGTCCCTGCCTGGGTGTGTGTTCCTGTGAGACACTAAGGAACATTCTTTTATGCTCACTCTTCAGGGTACAGTAATGGATTGCTGATGTCTCTCAGAGTTTGTACATTTAAACACCTTTGCCTTCCTAGGTCTGTCCTCAGAATAAAAAGAAGACAGGCTCTCTGCCCAAGCCCCCCAGGTTCAACTATAGAACCACAGAATATATTGAACAAATGGTAGAGTATTTACCAACTGCAGTTCGGTACAACGACCACCTCTCGATCAGCATTTTTCTTACTGTTTACCACAAGTATGTTACCACCTGGGAGGTGCTGGACCTGATAATGACAATGTGAGTGGCTACAGGCAACATGGGTTTAGGATAGATGTGCTCTTCTTCAGGCCTCTGTGCTCCCTCAGAACAAGGTTTATTGTACCCTGGCAGTGTTGGTCCTGGATCTGGGTCTGCAAAGTGACATGGCCACATGTGGGGTTGGGGTCCTCTGGTTTGTGTCTTTCACTGTCCCCAGGGAGTGTCAAACACTTCCCTTACTTGTACATTGGGTAGAGCTGTTTTCCCATTTGTATAAAAGGTTCTAGGCCCTATCAGACCTATATGGGATTAATGGAACCAGAGAGATAAAGGACCACCCAAGAAGCCTGGAACCGAGCAAGAGCCCTAGTAGGGAGCAGTGAGGCTTCCACACATTGACTGAACATCTCATGACACAGGACCTCAGCATGGAAGTCAGAGCAGGGCAGAGAGCACCCAGGATCCCCACTCCCTTTCTAGATTCTTCAGATTCAAGTAGCTCCCTGTAGATCTATTAGTAGTTGGGGAAACAAGGCCTTAAGTGTGACACCCTGATATAATGCCACAGGTATGCATCCTTCCAGCCTGACTCACTGGAGGACCAGCAAACAAAGAGGTGAGTGGGTTTCAGGTGAAACTGAGGTAAGAGACAATCTGTGCAGTGGGATGTGGTCGGGGATGGGGAGAGAAAAGGGAGGTAAGGGCCCATCTGTGGTGTGTGTGCGGAGGAGGGTGGTAAGGGCCTTTGTGTACCATGGGGTGGTTGGGGTTAGTGCTGAGGGCTAAAGGCTTGAAAGGTGCCCTGTTTTGGGGATTACCACTAGAGGGATGGTACTTGAGAGGTCACCTGTTGGTGGATAAAAATGGAGGTCTCCAATGGACTCCATGGTTCTGAGGAGCAGAGGCAAGGATGGAATATGAAGGGCCCTGTTTGAATCCATCACCATTAAAGCCCAGTGCCATCTTTCATCCAAGAGACACAATGTGTCTGGAGCCCTCTCCACATAACCTCTCACTCCTGACCACTATTCCTATGAGTAGGCAGGGTGGCAGTTACTGCCTCATCTGATGGGGGCCACGGCTCCACTGATGAAGCAAGGCCAGGCTTCTGACTCCACTTCCCTCCATCCTCCTCTTCCCCACAGCGACATATTCAGTTTTCTATCCCGCTGGTTTGAGAAATTTCCTGATAGTTTTAGTAAGGACCCAGATATGGCCATCGTCAGGCGATTAATGACCTACGTGGAGCTCAATGTGCCTTCTGAAGAAGTACATGCCCGAGCCACGGAGCTGCTCTCAGTTCTGGAGGAGGAGGAGGCCAAAAAGCTAAAGCTTGAGAAAGGTGAGGAGGCCTGGGGTGGGTTGCCTGGCAAGGTAGGAAGGAGTTTTGGTGATGGGTTCCACCAGGGAATTCTCCAGAGCTTTGGCCTGAAGCCAGGGCTGCACAACAGTCAGGTAAGCTGTCCTACTGTGAGTAGAGGACAGGGGATACTCTGGCATGAAAATGTCTTGTATGACCATCAATGCCATCGTGGAAACTTACCCCATCCTAGGTCTTCACTGAAATCCCTTCTCCTTCTCCCCTTAGCTTGTACAACAACACCAGCAGAGCCCCCAGTGCAGGATGCCTCAGTGATGCAAGAGAGTCTGACGGTGAGGCCAGCTTCTGAGGCAGAGCCACAGGGAGACCTGCCACCCCGGGAGGACACTGCGCTCTTGGAAACAACACCTCTGGAACCATTTGAGCCAGAAGCTGGTCGAGTGCAGCTTCCAAGTTCAGATCCAGCTCTGCCCACATCACCTGATACACAGTCACCTATAGATGTATCTGCAGATGGGTCTGCAGATATGGCCGCAGATGTGTCTGCAGATGTGTCTGCAGATGTGTCTTCAGATATGGCCGCAGATGTGTCTGCAGATGTGTCTGCAGTTGTGTCTGCAGATATGGCTGCAGAAATGTCTGCAGACGTGGGTGCCAATGTTTCAGCTTCTGGGCACCTATTTCTACATTCTGTTGTGCAATTAGATGAACCAGAATGTTTTTTCCCACTGCCTGAGGTGGATATATAGCTAGGACAATTATCTTCTGATTTGTAATCAGCAGTGGTTCCCACCTAACCTGTTTTTATTTCTTTAAAGTATCTCCTTTTATTTGTTTGATTATTTTCTTTCATATCGTTGCTTTGAGTGTTGAATTTTTATTTATGTTTGGATTTTAATAAAAATAATCTCTTTATTCATCTTAAATTATATAGTTCATTTCCTAAGTGGTACAATCTACTCTTGTCTACCTATAGACTGCATTTCTGAGACAAACAGGTCAATCACAGGAATGGAGCCCTGGCAGGCCACCTGGATATAGGTAAAGCAAGCCACTGATGTTGCAGTAATTGGGCAAATACCAACAGTGGTGAACAGTATAAACTATGTGACTGTGACCTGGAGGTCTTGGTCTCAGCAGTGCCCCTAACAGTTAGGGAAACAGATTCTAGAGCCCCATATCACAGCTGATGGACAGAGGTCTCTACTTTCTGGTTTTTTGAAATTAGCAGCATAGGAATCATAAGCACATTCCAACTGACTACTACGGACAGCAGGGGAATTCTTAAGCAAAAGTCCCTATGGCATTGTGAGGGACCCAGCAACAGTTCATATCAGGAATTAGGAGATGCTGCCTTCTCGTTCCTGCCTGGGTTTCTGCCCTGTCTTCACTTCATGACGGACAGTAATCTGAAAGTGAGATAAATCAAGGCTTTTCTGAAATGGTTTTTGGTCAGTGTTCTAACACAGCAATAGAAAAGAAAACTAAGAGACTCTAGCATCAGGCAGGAGCCCCTAGCTCAATGCTAAGCCAGTTTTATAGCTTGGTGAGCACTGGATTCAGAGAGAGTACAGCTCAACAAAAACTAAGAGCAGAGGGACTGAGGAAGAATCCTCATGTCAAACTCCTGCTTCCACCCACATGGACATAGAGATGAACACAAACACACAAGTTCACACATACAATACGCGTGCACATAGACATACACATACACAGACATGGTAAAATTTCCAGAGTTACAGCTATTATCCAAAGTGACTATTGCTCCAGATTTGTCTATTACATTGATTCAATATCTCTGTATGCCAAAGTTTTCTTAAAACAGATGAAGTATCTAGCTTCAAGCTGGTAGAATGATAAGAAAGACCAAGATGCAGAAACCAGGCTTCCAAAAATAATATTGTTGGGTTTACTGTAAAAATGATCTCTTGGGGCTAGAGAGATGATTTAGATGATAACAACACTGGCTGCTCTTCTCAAGGAAGACACTGTCCCTAGTACCCACATGGTTGTTCACAACTATCTGGAACTCCAGTTCCAGAGGATATGACTCCTCCTTTGTGGGCACTGCATGTATGCAGTACACAGATGTTCATTACAGGTAAACCACTCATATACAAAAAGCAATTTTTAAAAACATTTTTTATAGATGACTCCATGAATTATTATTTTTATTCCTGAATATGATTTTCCCAATACAGTATCTTACAGACTGGTGTGGCTTTTAAATGTAATTGGTTAAAATGAAGTACAAACAAAGGTGACATTCCTCAGCTGTTCTGATTGGTATTCAGATGCTCACTAGCTACAGCAGGTAAGGTACATGTGGGCACGCTTTGTCAGGAAGTCCTGTTTCCTCAGTGTTCAAAAAGCAGAAACTAAAGGTGGTCAAGCTTTTCTTTCATTTTAAGAATTTATTTATGTGCATTAGTGTTTTGCCTGCATGTATGTCTGCACAGGAGAGTCAGATCACCTGGAACTGGAGTTACAATGGGTTGTGAGCTGTCATGTGGGTGCTGGGACCTGAACCCAGACCCTCTGGAAGAGCAGCCAGTGCTGTTAACTGCTGAGACATCTCTCCAGTGCCCACTCAAACTTCTCAAATGTGTCACCTGGCTTTGACCATTCTCAACTAAACATTTTCTAGCTAAAGTTATACATCCAAAGTATTCATGAGCATCATCATAAAAATCACTAATTATTAAATAATCTAATTTGAAAAATTGGATATAAAAATGCAATTTTGGAAAAAACTGAGTGTGTGCCGCCTAAATTCTGTAATCTGATAATAAGCTTCTAACCATATTTTATTTTGTCTTGCAAAAAAAAAGCAATCTCTATTTTGCACATCCTCAATAGTTTTTCTTTGCCAAACTGTAGTGAGAGTACACATACTTGTATACACATGGCTGCATAAACAGACAGACAGACATATCTGAGACATACATGTACATATGCAGACACACCCATATACATATATGCACATATATATGTATACACTGAAACTCATGAATACACAAAAAGGCACAATTTAACCAAACATACATGCACAGACACAGAAATACATGCTTGCACACACCAACACATATTTACACAAACATACGTATATACATATATGTAGACATTCATGTACACATGCATATATCCAGACACACTTATATACATATATACATAAACCGAGACACACTTATATACAGACACATGTATATGTATAAGCATATGTATATGCATATGTATATACTACACATACACGTTCTCACTGAACATGCAGACAATCATGCATGCACACACAATTGCACATGTGAGAGCCAAACACAGACACACTTCATCTGTAGCCCATTGGTCCTCCACCATACTGCTCTCCCTGAGCTGTGACTCTCTTTGGAGATTCTCCTCATCCTTCTACATCCATCTTTGGTCCTGATCTGTGATGGGAGAGCTTATCACACATACCTCCTGGAGTTGCTGCAGTGATTACCTGAGATCTGGGCATCTCACTTGAGGATGAATGGGAGAAATATTACTAAATATCAAGCCTTGGGGAGGGAGTAATGAAGACAGGTCCAATGCATGTAATTTCACATTAATGACAGAAAACAGCTTCCAAGCAGAAATGTGTAATTCATGTGCTTCTGGACTTAGAACAAGGCTATAACTGATAAAAAAGGGGGGCTTATACTGGACCCACCTGACCTGTGTGTCCAATGCATACATTTATTGTATCTTGTCTCATCTAATATTGAGATGGGTTCATGGAGCATGCTTAGTTTAGCAAATCAGAACTTTCACACTCAGATAGAAAAATCCTAGTTGAGTAGTAGGTAAGGCAACATCAGTGGGTTTAAGTCCTGGGCTCCAAAACCATCTCTGGGGTGTCACCACATCTTAACATGTACATGTTAGCTACTCACATTGGGAGAACAAGGGGGATCCCAGACACCACCTCTGTGCCTGAGACCAAAAACTCACAAAAAGGAAGCAGCTTCACTAATGGCCATTTTGACCACTTGGAATATGGTCTCTTGGCATCAAGATTTTCTTAGAGGAAACTGTCTGAAACAGTGTCACGATCTGGAGGATGAAGAGACTTACCGAAAACAACAGGCTTCAAAGCTGAGGAAACAGGTTCAGACCAGCTGGCTGTAGAGTCCAGAAAACTTTTGCTCAGGTCTGCTCACTGCTACTGCTTAGTGCTCTTTCTGGAATGTAAGTGACAGGGCTGTGAGGCTGGTGTGAAGTTTGGCGAGATGATGCAGTTCCAGTCCAGACTTCCTTTGGTGATGAGCAATAATGTGAAAGGGTAAGCTGAATAAATCCTTGTCCCCACAACTTGATTCTTTGTCATGATTTTTGTGCAAGAATACAAACCCTGACTAAGACAGTTCCCATTTTGATGACTTGATACCAGGAAATGTTCAAAGGAAGAATACATAACAAGGAACAAAGAATTGGGAAAATAACAAGAACTGAATACAATTAAATGAAAAGAAATGACTTAGTTAAATGGGGGTGATTTTCCTTGAAGGAGAAAGCAATAATATTCAACAACCATTTTTTCAAAGAATTTTAATTATGTGAACTTAGGAGGTCTGTGTGGATATGTACACATGAGTGCAGTACCCACATGGGCCAGAGGAGGGCACCCAAGCCCCTGGAGCTGGAGTTTCAGGTGCTTGTGAGCCAGCTGACATAGGCTCTGGGAAAGAACTCAGCTCCTCTGGAAGAGCAGTAGATGACCTTAACCACTGAGCTTGTTCCCCAGCCAACCTCAACCCTTTTAAAGCTAAAAATCTGTCTATAACTCCTGGAATAAGTAAGTGTCTCTGTACCTCCAGATGCTAGGTCCAGACCAAAACAAAAATCCTAATGCAATGAGAAAAATCCAAACTTGGGTATATTAAAATACTACTGCATGTTGAAGGCGAGTTCACAGTCTCAGTTTACAAAAACACCTTGACCTACATTCATGTTTTATTTAGACAAATTAAACTTTATTGGGTCCTTTCCAAGTGGTAGACTATAGAATCCAAGAATAAAATTACTGTGCTTCAAATTTCCCATAGAAGGAGTTTACAGATAAATCAGGACTCTCTCTCTCTCTCTCTCTCTGTCTCTCTCCTATCTGTCTATCTATCTATCTATCTATCTGTCTATCTCATTTACCCCAATAACTTAACGAAGTCTGTAGAAGACTGGTCCTTGCCTCTCCCTGTAGGAAAAGTTTACATTTTCAGCCACCCAAGTAGGACTCTCCTAGACTCCAGACACGTTGTTTGGTTAAGAAATGCAACTCCAAACTTTACTGAAAATTCCATAAGGTTTTTTGTTTGTTTGTTTGTTTTTTTTTTTTTTGGTGGTGATGGTGATGGTGGTGGTAGTGGTGTGTGTGTGTGTATTTAAAATATTCTACTCAAATTAGTGGTGGTGGTGGTGTGTGTTTGTGTGTGTGATATTTTTAAAATATTCTACTCAAAGCAATCTGTATAAAGAACCAAATTCCAAGATAATCTGTGCTCAAGTGAATATTTTCATTTCTTCTCTAAACTTATTTTCAAGTGAAAAGTCTATTAGTTGGTGCCCAACTCTAGAATATGATTCAGAGAGAGAGAATGTTCATGCTATGTAGCCCAGGATAGCTTTAGACTTGTGATCCTCCTGTCTCTGAGTCCCAGGCCTGTACTTTCATACTGGACTTGAAATCTATGGAAAAGAAATCATATTCTAGCCAGGACTACATAGCAAGATGCTGGCTCAAGGGGTTGGAGAGATGGCTCAGCAATTAAGAGCACTGAGTGCTCTTTCAAAGGTCCTAAGTTCAAATCCCAGCAACCACATGTTGACTCACAACCATCCTTAATGAGATGTGATGCCCTCCTCTGGGGTGTCTGAAGACAGGCACAGTGTACTTACACATAATAAATAAATAAATCTTTTCAAAAAAAGATGCTGTCTCAAAAACAAAACAGAACATGAGCACACACAAACATAAAAATCTAGATTATTTATTTATTTATTTATTTATTTATTTATTTATTTATTTATTTATTTTTTGAGACAGAGTTTCTCTGTGTTGCCTTGGCTGTCCTAGAAGTCAATCTGTAGAACAGGCTGGCCTCAAACTCAGAAATCCACCTGCCTCTGCCTTCCAAGTGCTGGGATTAAAGTTATGTGCCACCACTGCCTGGCTACCTAGATCATTTTATGAACTGTTTTCTACAGAAGAGATATTTATGTTGTGTGCTGGTACTCACCCCACCCATTGGCTTTAACCCACTTCTGTCTGAGAAAATAAAATGTGAAACTCTCACTTCTTTGGACCTAAAGGAAGCTCAGTAGATCAAATGTTTCGGGTTAAGGTTAATAGAACTTTTAATGCTTCAAAAGAAAAGGTTACAGATAAATGCCCAATGGAAGAGAGGTGGCTTAAAATGTCTTTGATGTCCCTCTTGAGAAAGATTGCTTTGTGGTGAATTCAGTTGGAGTGCTGAGCCTAGAGAGCAAAGGTTTTCATGTTAATTACCCCAAGATGAATTCATGTGTGCAGTGTCCACAGACACACATGCACATACACACACACATGCACATGTTGAAGTTTCTAGAAATCACTGCCTTCAGAACATGACAATTAGATTATAAACAGCGAGATGCTGATATGGAACCTATGCAGTGCCCGTTCTCCAAGCTATGTATTGGGAAACTCTAGGAAAGGTTTGAGGTTTGGACCCATTCTGTTTATTCACTAACCCTCATGAGAATAAACACATAAATGTGTATCTTATTGCGATATTTACATATTCTGTTTACATTTTGAAAATTTGACACTTTTCTTTTTGAGACTCTAAAGTGAGACTCTAAAGTGTCACCTACTCAGCAACAGCATCAGTGCCAGTTAGTGACACTCTCAGCCACAACCCAGAGTACAGGGTCCAGAATCTGGATTTTTTAAATTATTTTTTACATTTATTTATTTTTTTAACGTATGTGAGTACACCATTGCTGTCTTCAGACACACCAGAAGAGGTCATCAGATCACAACACAGATGGTTGTGAGCCATCATGTGCTTGCTGGGAATTGAACTCAGAACCTCTGGAAGGGCACTTGGTGCTCTTAACCTCTGAGCCATTTCTCCAGCCCCAGAATCTGGACTTTTAACAAAATTCCATGAGGATTCATATTTTTACAGTTTTAGGTATGAAATATTTCTGACCCCTATCTTCGTTTTTAATAGCATCTACTTTCTGTCCTGCTTCGACTCCTGGGGAAATGTATGGATGTTTCTGTTCCTCAACTTGGCTCTTTGATTTAGGAGTCTAAGTAAGGACGCCCCTGTCCCCCATCTCAGCTACCATGACAGGTGAAAGGACTCTCTACCATCTGCATCTTGAATGGAGCAGGGGCCTGTCGCTCAGTGACAGCGATTGCCTAGCAGGGGCAGAGCTCTGTATTTAAACCTTAGCAAAGGAAAGGAAAAAACAGAGGGAAAAACCAAGCAGACTTGACTGAAATAAAGGAAGTAAAAAAATAAAATGAGACAGAATTCAAGTAGTCACCTCCTGGGTAAATAAGTAACCTGGACTAATTAAGGAGTCTGATAAAATTGTTAAATTGTCTGGCAAATACAAATATTTCTACTAAAAAGATTATAAATTCCTTGGTAAGTAGTAGTTGTAATTATATGGAATAAGGGGCTGGAGAGATGGCTCACTGGTTAAGAGCACTGACTGCTCTTCTGCAGGTCCTGAGTTTAAATCCCAGCAACCACATGGTGGTTCACAATCATCTGGAAAAGATCTGACACCCCCTTCTGATGTGTCTGAAAACAGCTACAGTGTGCTTACACACAATAATAAATAAATCTTAAAGCCAAGGGGAGTGGGGCCAACCAGAGCAAGTAAATTTCAATTCCCAGCAACCACATGATGGCTCACAAGCATCAGTACAGCTACAGTGCACACACATCTATAAAAAAATAAATCTTTTAAAAAATTATATGTAATAAAAGATTTTCTGCTGTCCTAGAGTGTCCCAGAATGACAATTTTCCATAATGTAAACACATTTAAACACACACACACACACACACACACATTCATATCCTTGCACACACATACCTATATTGTAATATGAGCCAATTACTTGGTGGTTATCTTTATTAAAAGACAAGAAACCTCATATAAAATAACTTATGTCCAAAAACTCTTCACAATTTTAACAGTAAAAACTGAAGAAAACCCTTCCAAATAAAATCAGGTTTTTTTAAGAACATGGGCCAAAAGCAACTTCTGGGATAGCAAGATGGCTCAGCAGGTAAAAGGCGCTTGCCACCAAGCCTAACAACTCAGGTTCAATACCTAGAAGCTACATGTAGAGGGAGAGAACTGAAATTGGAATGCTCCAGACTGTTCTCTGGCCTCCATACTTGTACCATGCTTCACATGCATGAACACAGACAGACATGCACACACTCATACACAAATTAATGTAAGAAAACTTTAAGCACCCACTGAATACTTATCTACAAGACCATTTCAACCAGCGACCCATGTACACAAACATTTACCCACATTGGTTGTTGGTCCACACGTAATTTTAGATGGGAACCCTTTTCTTAATTATAGACCCCAGATTATGTGTTCAAAGCAGCATTCTTTGGAATGAAGCATTTAGATAACATTATGTAGGGGCAGGGAAGGAACAGTGGAGAGCCTGCCTTCAGTTCTAGTCCACCCTGCAGATCTAAGGCGTCAGCCTGCTTCTTTACTTCCTCTGAAACTCAGATTCTCTCGCTGCAAAGGTTTGTTTTCACAGTTACATTTCAAAAGAAAGAAAGGAAAGCAAGTAAAGCAGCAGCTTTGTGGTTGAGAACACACATGGGCCAGGCAGACCTGACTGTTCTCCTGTACATCCTACTAGAGAGGCACAAACGAGAGCTCTCATTCCCATAAAGCATCATCTGCTGCTTTAAGGACCCATTATATTTCCCTGCTCATGTCTAAACTAAAGTACTGGGGCTACAGAGATGGCTCAGGGGTTAAGAGCACTGACTGCTTTGGGGGACCACCCAGGTTCTATTCCCAGCATCCACACGGAGGCCCACAAACAGCTGTAACTTCAGCTCCAGGCCAGGTGGATCCCTGTGGCCTCTCATGGCACCTGCACACCTAGGTATGAAAGTTGTAAGTCAAATGGATACAGAAATAAGATATTTAAATAAATGAATACAAAGACTCAACCTATTCTTTCTACCAAGCCCATCCTGCACTCAAAATAAATGTTTTAAAGCTGTCAGCTGGACGGGGTTGATCATGCAGGGCTGAAAATCCTTTCCCACTTTTTCAATATTTAATTTCTTTTCATGCAGCCATGGGTTTGGCATGCAGGCTTTGGCAAATGGTCCTAAAATCACAATGGCCATACTGATTGGGAAAAGTCTTTGAGGGGGATCTTTTCCAAATGACCCCCCCACCACCACCAAGGGCCCTGAAATACTGGTCTTGATGTGCCATTCAGGAATCCTTCAACTTCCTGTATAGACACAGCCATGAGCCCATTGCAAACAGAGGGACAGTGTTTGTGTCTGTATCCATCTGCTGTCACAGAAAATGACCTTGTTCAGTATTTTAAGTTGCTTCTTCTAGTAATTTCCCAGACAAACCTTTGCTTTCTGAATGCAGGCAGCAGAGTCCCTGTTGCACTGAGGATGTCTTGTGGTGAAAGGAAATTAAACTTTTCACCAACAGAAAGGTGGTCATTCTTCTTGTGAGCACACAGGACACAGCTGGAACACATCAGTCATGGTAGCTGGGCATTCCACAAACCTAGTGGATAAGGTAGGAGTCCACCTGCTTCAGATGCATTTTGTGTTACCAACAGCATGAACCAGAAAATTTCCATTTATAATATTTCATTAATTCTATTCATCTTAACCAAGAATAAAAATGTATTCAGAAACATGGGTATGAAAAGTGATGCTTGTATATTCTATGTAGTGTCACACCCATTTATTATATCATAATATATTAAAAACAAATATAATCTAATTTTGATAGATACTAATATTATCTCCTTTGTTTTCTGAAAACTGCCAGACTAGAGTTTTAAAAATCACAATGACAAATTTAATCAGTGCTATCTCATGTGTAATTGAAACATTATTTTCATGACTCACTTTAGAAAGGATATTTCAAAAACGGTATTGAAAAATGTCTCTTTTAATAATAGGTTGCCATGGCAATATTGCAATTAGTGATCTAACTACCACAGTTAACCATGCACACCAAAGTGTAACACAGAGAAACTGCAAAGTGATTCTTACCAGCAGTCACTGCTGCTGAAAGTAAAGCAAGAATAAAGTAGTTCATGCGCTTGTTATTGGCAAGTTATTACTGAGTTCGTGGAAATAAACATAAGCCCTTCAAAATGTAATTATATAAACTCCAGTATAAAGCTCCAATCTTGTTAGATACATGCAGAATGGAAGATCTACATTGATTTAAAAAAAATGTTCAAAAAAAGTAGTTCCTTCTCCAATTTCCTTTAAAAATCTGATTTATTTCTAAGCCTAGGTTAAAAATTCTGAGACTAGTAAATATTTCGTGGCCATATGTGATCCCACTACACCCTCAAAACAAACAAACAAACAAACAAACAAACAAACAAACCAACAAACAAATCCTAACTCCCAAACCAAACAACAGAATTCTGAGGCAAGAAGTCGAGTTTTTTAAAACACTGGTAACTTGATTCCCACTGTCAACACGAGTCTAAAAGATGTCACCGCTTCTGCTTGAGAGATCTAATGTAAAGAATTTAAGGGAAGGAAATCACTGGCTGTCCTGGGCAATAGGGCCACTTAGTATAGTCAGCATCCCATGGGGAGAAGGCTGCTATGTGTCCCTGGGAGACTGAGCTCTCTGAGACAGCGTGGAAGGGATGCACCCACAGCAAATGAGGCAGAGGGCTTTCTGGATCTCTTGGTTTCTGAAAGAATGTATGATGGAGTTGATGATGGAATTTCATCAACATGCACACTGCACCAGAATACTGTGGACAGCTGGGGAATGCTTAAGTGGAGGTCCCAATGCAGGTCTGAGGGACCCACCAAACACTACTTATCAGGGATTGGGAGGTGCTGTCAGTATGGCTCCTGCTGAGAAAGTGTAGAGACCTGAGTTGTGATCCCCATCATTCACATAGAAAACTGGTGTGATCATGTGCATTGGATACCATGAGTGCTGGTGTTTTGTTTAGTTTTGGTTTTTGTTTTGTTTTTTTGCCCCATCTATTATTGCCCTGGGTAAAGTTGGTACCTGTCACCCACAGAGACACACACAGACATATACACACATACACACACAAACACTCACAACCAAGTGCACACACAAAATTTGGCTGTGAAAGTACTGAAACACACAACAGACACCTCAAAAAACTTAAAACTTTATTCTGGAGACAAATATGGGTTTTCATGGCCCCTTAACTGCACACTCCCTCTATGTGGTAACACTTTGAAGTTTTCACATTACCTATACAAGAGAAGTTAGAAATGAAGGTACTTTTCAAGTGTATTGATGTAAATATCATCTGGTAGGCAAGTTAAAGGAAATAGGGGAATCTGGGGGCTGGAGAGAGGGCTCAGCAGTTAACTGCACTGGCTGCCCTACTTAAAGACTACGGACAGTACCTCCCACCATTTCACATGATTAGCCCTATAAAACGAAAAGTCTGCCCTGTGGTAGAGTGGGCACCTGGGGGACATCCTCTCCCACCCCCTCACACAAGACTTAAAGACTTGGGTTTAGTTCAGCACACATATGGTTGCTCACAACCACCTGTCACTCCAGTTCCAAGAGATTCAACGTACTCTTCTGACCTCTGAGGGCCCTGCATACATGTGATGCATCAGCATACATGCAGAAAAAACACCCATACACATAAAAGAAAAATAAAACTTGGTGGGAGTGAGCCTGAGACATATGACCCTGCCTGGGGTCACCTGAGCAGCCAAGCAAGGAGCAAGCCTTAGACAACCAGCAGTCCAGCCCCAATGGGGCCCAAAAGAGGAGCTAGCCTAAGATGATCACCAGTCACTTGATGTGGGGCAAGCACAGGCATCCTCCATGTACGATGACCCATGTCCAGAGTCATTATGCACAAATGGGGCAGAACACTACCCCTTGCTGGCTGCTGCATTGGATGGCCCAGCAGGGGCAGGGCAGGAGAGCTTCCCCTGGTGGTGCCTGTGAGGGAGTCAGGAACCCTTGCAAGCAAAGAATTGTGAACAAAAGGGTATATTGTGAGACACACTGTGACACACTACAACTTCCACAAGGAGATTTTCTTCTCTGTTGGGGGTGTAGTTTGCAAGGGAGGAGGGCATGTATGAGGGGACAGGGAAATGAGTGGGATTGGGGTGCGTGGTATGACATTCTCAGAGAATCAATTAAAAGGTTTGAAATCAAAAAAACCAGTCTTTTATGTTTTTCACTGATTTTCCAAAGCTTTTGGCTATTTAGGAATTAACTTATCAAGCTCTGTTTAACTATCTTTTGTTGAGGTGTTTGGAATGACCTCTGTAAGAAACTCCTTTAATACCCTATGCCTCTGTGACTAGCAATGGATGAGGCTGTCCATCTAAACTTTATATATCTTGCACAAGTTTATATGGTTCTGCATCAGCTTAATAGATAAGAAACCAGTGAGTGCTATTTTATGAATATGTTAAAGTCTGCATTGTACCTGCACTCCCAACATACAAAATGGCCAGTGACATTTTCTGGACTTTTCTGCCTTTCCTCATCAATGCCATTCAGAGAGGAAACTGCCATTCAGGTTGTCCTGTCTATACCGTACCCTCTTTGAACAAACAAATATTCTATGGTGTGTATATGTTATAATTTTAACCTTAAAATATAGATTGGCTGTAACTAGCACTAAATGTGTCAGGTGTCCCAATTGTACCATGAATCACTAGGCTGGGGGTAACCTATTCTGCTCTGGCAGTGTGAACTCATTTCTAGGGTTGAGGGGACACTGAGGTATTTACAGTCCCATCAACCACACCAACACTTATTTATTTTTTCATGTTGATGGGCTCCCCTTTCTCTTCTTCTTGGCTCAAGTTGTTCACATTTCTCCATTCTGCCCAATGATGGGGAACATCTAAGCACAAAATGTAACAGCTAAATGTGGAAACTCAGGTCCCCAAAAGACACATCATCCTAGTCTTGAAGTGTTGAGTGGGATGCGATGATTTTCAGTTGATTTTATAATGGGTTCTCTGGTATGAAGACAAAAGGCCATCTAATAAGAATTCTAACCCAGAGGACTGACCATTGGAGAAGGACTATGGGTTTGTTTTCTACCTGTCCCAGATTTGTTCCTTAAGGAAACTCCCTCCCCATAATGGTCACCTCCTTGAATTTGCCATTAGTGAAAGTTGGAGACAGGAGTGTTCCAAGTCTCTTCCATTCATCATCCTCAGATATGGTAACGGCCTTTCTTATAAATCATGCTGGCTCAAAAGGTTAGAATTCAAATGGAAAGGCAATTTGCCCTGCAGAAGTTATGTGTACATCCATAACTCCAGGAAATAAAGCAAGCAAATAACAAGTAGTTCTTGGTCTTAAGTGGCAGGCCTTGCTTGTATTCAACACACTTCATAGAGATTACCTTGCCACCTATATAAACATAGGTGTCACCTATCCAGAGAGCATGGATTTACATCTTTAGTTTCAAGTATCTTCTTAAATGAAATCCCTGTGCACAGGAAAAAATGGTTATTTCATGGGAAAAGAAAAAAGCCCTACAGTATTCTTCAAGGCGGTGAAGAGTAAAGTGGGTTCAAGTGCCTTTGGGATTAAGGGCTAGAGAGATAGCTCAGAACCTAAGAGCACTTGTTGCTCTTGCAGACAACCGGTGTTGGGTTCTTAGCACCCATAGGTCAGTTCACAGCGATCAGTAATTCCCTGATATCTGACACCACTACATCCAAGCAGCATACATAACTACATTCTGGCAAAAACACTCATGCACACTATACTGGCTCATTTTGTGTCAACTTGACACAAGCTAGCATCATCAGAGAGGCAGGAGCCTCAGTTGAGAAAATGCTTCTGTGAGATCCAGCTATAAGATATCTTCTCAATTAGAGACATGGGCACATGGGTAAAGTTCCTGAACAGAACACCAATAAGCTTATGCTCTAAGATCAAGAATTGACAAATGGGACCTCATAAAATTACAAAGTTTCTGTAAAGCAAAGGACATTGTTAAAAGGACAAAAGGCAACCATCAATTTGGGAAAGGATATTCACCAACCCTACATCTGGGCTAATATCCAATATATACAAAGAAATCAAGAAGTTAAACCCCAGGGAACCAAATAACCATATTAAAAATTGGGTACAGATCTAAACAAAGAATTGTCACCTGAAAAAATTCAGATGGCCGAGAGGCACCTTAAAAAGTGCTCAACATCATTAGTCATTAGGGAAATGCAAATCAAAACAACCCTGAGATTTCACCTTACACCAGTCAGAATGGCTAAGGTAAAAAAACTCAGGAGACAGCAGGTGTTGGCAAGGATGTGGAAAAAGAGGAATACTCCTCCACTGCTGGTGGGGCTGTAAGATGGTACAACCACTTTGGAAATCAGTCTGGCGGTTCCTCAGAAAACTGGACATGACACTTCCAGAGGGCCCTGCTATACCTCTCTTCGGCATATACCCAATGGATTCCCCGGCATGCAATGAAGACACATGGTCCATTATGTTCATAGCAGCCTTATTTATAATAGCCAGAAGCTGGAAAGAACCCAGATGTCCCTCAAAGGAGGAATGGATACAGAAAATGTGGTATATTTACACAATGGAATACTACTCAGCAATGAATGAATTAGAAACAATGAATTCGCAAAATTTTTAGGCAAATGGTTTGATCTGGAAAATATCATCCTAAGTGAGATAACCCAATCACAAAAGAATACACACGGAATGCAATCTCTGATAAGTGGATATTAATTAGCCCAGAAGCTCTGAATACCTAAGGCACAAATCGCATAACAAATGACTCCCATGAAGAAGTATGGAGAAGGTCCTGATCCTGGAAAGGATTGATGTAGCATTGGAGAGGAATAAGGACAGAGAAAAAGGAGGGAGGTGATTGGAGAAGGGATGGAGAGAAGAAGGTCTATGGGACATATGGGGAGGGGGGAATCTGGAAAGGGGGAAATCATTTGGAATGTAAACAAAGAATATAGAAAATAAAAATATTAAAAAAAAAAGAAAAAGAAAAAAAGAAAAGCATGAGGATTGGGGATGGTAGTCCCAAGCACTCAGGAGGTCAAGTTTAATGGATCTTTGTGAGTTCAAGGATAGCTGCCCTTCACAGTTGACTTCTGGCTCCACCAGGGATACTCAGAGAGATCCTGTCTCAAAACAAACAAACAAACAAACAAACAAACAAAAAAGAGTTGGTGATCGAGAAATGGCTCAGCATTTAAGAGTGTTTGCTCAGCTTGCAGAGGACCTAAGTGTGGTTTCCAGTACCCATGATATCACTTTAGAACCAACAGAACTCCATTTCTGGGAGTTCTGACACCTATGGCTTCCAAGGACATATGCACAGCCATGCACATATACCGCCACAGACACACAATTAAAAATATATTAAAAAGATTAAGGGTTTATCTGTTATTATTAAGAATGAATATAATAACATGACAATCTTTTTATGCATTTGACTTTTTAAAAATTATTTTTATCTTTATGCATATGAGTGTTCTGCCTGCCTGTATATCTGTGTATCATGTGTGCACAGGGTCCACCAAGGAAGGAGGAAAGCATCAGACGACATGGGAGTGAACTTAGAGTTGCTTGAGAACCACTCAGTGTGGATTTTATTAACTGCTGAGACATCTTCTAGCCTCATAGAGAAATCCATTTAATTTTATAAAGTGGGACACAAGGAAAAAGGACGATTCTATTTCCTTGCTATGAATTTTCTTCTATCTTCCAAAACTGTATTTTGGGCCACAATGTGGCCCAAATGAAGCTAAAACTTCTTTATGATAAATGCTTGGAAAAAAGGAACAACACAAACTTCTTCTACCCAATAAAGAAAATCTATACAAACTCCTCAGCTGGCTTCATATGTGATGGGAAATGCCAAAATCAGGAGAAATTCAGAAGTCTACTCTGACTACAGGCATTCAGTCCCATCATAGAAGTGCCAGCTAGTGCAGTAAGGCAAGAACATTCCACTGCAGCCATAGGACGGTAAAGCAGTGAATAGAAGGGATCTCATTTTCAGGCCTCACCATGCTGTCCATGCAAAGCACACCAAAGTGTACACAGAATGAATGTATAGGACAAAGAAGTAAATTGAAAACCTCATAGGCCACAGGATTCAAATGCATTTGTATGCAATGGTGACAATAAGTGGGGAATAGTAAGGAAATGATGTCATAGCAACAACTACAAATTAAATACTTAAAGGATGAATGAACAGACTAAAAATCAGAGTCATATGGTAGCCACTGATCAGAAGACACAACACAATAAAAAGATCTCCCCTATACTTATTTCAATTTTTATCAGAAATCTCCCTGAGCCTTTACATTCCAAGTTATTCATAATAGGATAGAAAAGCAAAGGTTCAAGAACCAACCAAACAATTCTAAAAAAAAAAAATGTAGAAAGAATTATCCACATGATGACACTCGCCAAGAGGGAATGGTGCCCAGAAAAGAGAAGAACACAGCTATAATTGAATCAAACAGATGAGAAAATGCCCCCACTTACACAAGTAGTAAGTCTAATGAGTTTTGGAGGGAACACTTTCCACAAAACAGTATTGGAAAATTTGAACCTGCATGTTACATCACGAATCTTTACCTGACATTCATACCAAAACCAAAACAAGACCTTACAGACAGGTCATAGATGTAAACCTATAATATGGAACTACATGTAATCAATAAAAAAAAAAAAGAAGCAAAACAAGAGAAAACAGCCATGAATTAGGCATAGGTAGACTCACTTACAGGGGGGATTTCCCCTAGGTATTTGATTGTCTGAAAGAAACAACAGGAAGCCAATCACTAGGTGAAGATAAGGAGGCGGGATCTTACAGGAAGAACAGGAAGAGAAAGGGAGAAGCACACAGAGAGAGACAGAGACTGAGATGGGAGAGATAAGATGGAATCTGTAGGAAAGGATGATGAGCCAGATCCACGTGGTCCTAGGAGCCATAAGTACCAGGGAATTTCTTAGATAGATGATTTAATATTACAGGACACTTTTGTTTAACATAACTATATAAATTATATCAGTATCTATTGAGTTTGAGTGGGCATTTGGGGGTTTAAGGATTTACTACTATAAATCTGACTGGCAAATTACAAGCCTCTGGAGTTTTCATTTGACTTTCTTTTGACAGAGGTAGGGGATTAGAGGCAGGGACAGGAGTTTCCACAGGCTAGCCACAAGGGTGCAGAGCAATTCTGCAACAGCTGACTGAGAAATCTAGACAGACCACCACTTGGGGATGCCCATGAGTGTGGAGAGACCGCCATTGCTGTCATGTAACAGACCATGGCGTAGACTTTTTTATATGTACACGATCAATTTACTTTACCCTCTGTTCTTAGCTATAGTTTTGCAGAGTAATGGGTAGATACACACCTTGGTGAACAATCTGTCAGTGTGCACTCTATAACAAGGCCATTTGAGAGATTGCCAGATGCTGCTTAGTGAATCCATCGGTTTCCATGCCCATCTATCCATCTGTGATCTTTCCTGTCAACAGGAGCCTGATCCATCATGCTGAGCTTGCAGTGAGGGTGGCCATGACAGAGCCAACTTATCTTGCAATTAGCATTTTAGGAGGTTTATAATGGTCAGGCAATGCACAGGTCTCGTTCAACTGTGATAAAACACTGATTAAGAACAACGTGGGGAGGTAAGGATTTATTTGACTTCCATTTTCCAGTCACAGTCCATCACTGAGGGAAGCAGGCACTGGAACTCAGTGCAGGAAACTGGAGGCAGGAGGTGAAGCAGAGGCCATGAGGGAGCCCTGCTTACTCATCACAATACCCAGTCTGTGAGTGTGAAAGGCACTCATCACAATACCCAGTCTCTTTCTGCTCCTCTCTTTTGTCAAATAGGTCCATGGAAAATCAGTGGCCACAGTCTAGGTTGGTAGGGTTGCCAGGGCCAAGGCTCTGACCCCCAAAACCCCTGGAGTCTTCCCTGTCTATGTGCCCTCTGGTGGTTGTCAGAGGGACAGGAGCAGAACATTGAGGAGCTGGGCTGTCAGGAGACAAGCACATCTGTGCTGAGGACTAAACACTTGCCTGGTGTCCTGCTTTGGGGATTCCCACTAGAGGGATGGTTCCTGATATATCACCTTCAGGTGGCAAAAATTAGAGGTCTCCAATGGGATCCTTGGTTCTGAGCAGCTGAGGGAAGGATGGAAACTGAAGGGCCCTAGGAGAATCCATCCCCACTACAGCCCAGTCCCATCTGTCCTCCAGGGGACAGACAGCATCTGGAGCCCTCTGCTCACAACCTGACCACTCCTTACACTCCTGACCACTATGTCCATCAGCACACAGGCTGGTGGCCATTGCCTCCTTTGATGGAGCCCACAGCTCCGCTGGTGATGCAAGGCCAGGCATCCGACTCTACTTCACTCCATCCTCCTCTTCCTTGCAGTGCAATATTCTGTTTCATCATATACTGGCTTCAGACACTTCCCTAAGAATTTTGCAGTTCTCCAAACTTGAACACTGTGAATCACCTAAAGGTGTGTGTGAGACTCAATTCCACAGATGGAGATCCCCAAGCCAGGGAGATTTTCTCAGTGTTGGAGGATCTCGAGGCCTAATATCTGAACTTTGAGAGAGGTGAGGAGGCCTGGGGTGGACTGCCTGGGAAGGTAGGACTGGTTTTCAGTGATGGGTTCCTCCAGGGAATTCTCCAGAGCTTTGACCAGAAGCCAGGACTGGACAGCACTCAGGTAGGATGCCCCACTATGAGGGATTCTCTGGCATGAAATGTCCTCTTGTGAGCATCAAGGGAAGCTCAACCAATCCTAGGCTGCCTTCACTAAAAGCCCATCTCCATCTGCTTTTAGAATACAAATCAATTGCAGAGGCCCAAGTGCAGGATGCCCAAGTCTCTGGGATGCAAGAGAGTCTGGTTCGTAGGCCAGCTTCTGAGGCCGAGCCACAGGAAAGCCTGCTGCTCCGTGAGGACACTGAGCTCTTCGAGGTAACAGTTGTACAACCATTTCAGCAAGAAGCTGGTCCAGTACATCTTCCAAATATAGATCAAGCTCTATCGATACCAGATGCTATCCAGTCACCTGTAGATATGGCTGCTGATGTGGCTGCAGGTGTGGCTGCTGCTGTTTCAGCTTTCCAGCACATATTTCTATCTGCTGTTGTGCACATAGGTGCAGCAGAGTCTTCTTCCCTCTGCCTGAGGTAGACATATAGCTAGGAAAATTATCTGCTGACTTGTACGCAGCAGTGGTTCCTGTATAAGCTGTTCTTATTTCTTTAGAGAAAGGATCTCCTTGTATTTGTTTGATATTTTTCTTTCATAACATTGATTTCATTGTTGAATTTTCATTTGTTTGAATATTTAAAAAATGACTTGTTTATTCATTTTAAATCATACAATTCATTTCCCAAGTGGTACAATCTAAACATATCTACCTCTGGACTGCATCTCTGAGACAAACAGGTCAATCACAGGAAGGGAACCCCGGCAGACACCCTGTATTCAGGTAAAGCAATCCACCGATGTTGCAGTAACTGTGCAAATACCAACAGTGGTGCACAGTATAAACTATGTGACTGTGACCTGGCGGTCTTGGGCTCAGTAATGCCCCTAGCACTTAGGGACACAGATTCTAGACAAGCCATATCGGAGCTCATGGACAGAGGTCTCTACTTACTGGCTTTTTCTCTGTCAAACTGGACACTGGAGCCCTGCAGAGGAGAAAGTCAGTTTAACTGTAATGGAACTCACCATTCTAGCCATCCCTGAGCCCAAAGCTGTTCGGACACACTGCATCAAGTTTTAACAGATGGTTATCATAAAGAATTGCCAGGCTTTACCATAATTCTAGTGGTGATCAACATACAACAGGGGTGAGTCCCTGAAAATTTTACACATTTGGTCTGTAGGGAATGGGTTGCATGTAGTCTTACTTTTCTCTGTGTATAAGGAAGCCTGTATGGGTCAAAGCCAGGAATCACCAGGAAAAGTAGCTCGCTAAGTCCTCATCCTGGCCATGTGTGATTCCTGAAAACTTTTAGCAGATACTCAGTGATGTCTGGGCCCCTTCCAGGGTGTAGGGCAACTCATGTGGGCTCTGATGATGAAGTACCCACACACAAACCACATCACTGGCCACCTTGGCATTTGGCTTGGGAAAAGTTTATATACACCAGGCTAGTCCCTGTCTCATCAAGAATTGAGCTGTACACTTCATCTAGTTCCTGAGATGAGGTGTCCAGTGACCCTGAGGACTGGAGACCCAGGGTTACTGTAGCCAAGTTTAGGAAAACCACACACAGGCTGCAGGTTGGCTTTCTGAGTGAACACTGGAGGCCTGTGCAGCACAGACAGCAGAGAAGGAGTGGTAGCTAGAAGTGAAGGTGGCGGGGCGTCTAGCTGTCATCTGCACACAAGGAAAGGGGACCTAGTCCATTGCTAATGTGTGTAGAGAATTTTGAGGAACCATTATTAAATCTGGTAAGCAAATCCAACAATGCTGCAAAGGAAACACTTCTGCACCTGAACTGAAATGAAGTCAGCTGCACAGCAGCCATGCACAGATGAGCGCACTGACTGGACACCACTTGGGCAGGAAAATAAGCAGGCAGGGCCATTTGCACAGGCCAAGGTTCTGACTTGTCTCCTACTCTCTGCAGTGTTTGAAGTCCTCTCAGGAAATATATAAAGGACTGTAAACAATGGGTAAGGCCTACAGCAGAAATTATAGCATGTAGGTTCAAAAAAGACACAGAGAGTCAAAAGATGCAGACAAGGTAGGGACTTGGATTGAAAGACAATACCATTTGAAATTAGCAGCATAGGAATCAATCAGCACATTCCAACCAATTACTATCGACAGCAGGGGAATTCTAATGTGGAAGTTCCTATGACATTCCGAAGGACCCACCAAACAGTATGTATCAGGAATTAGGAGATGCTGTCAGTATGGTGTCTGCTGAGAAAGTGTAGGGACCTGAGCTGGGATCCCCAACATTCACCTCAAAAAATGGTGTGGTCATGTGCATAGGATACACTCGGTGCCGGTTTCCTGTTTAGTTTTGTTTGTTTTCAACTTGATAAAAGGTAGGGTAAACTGGGAAGAAGGAACATTAGTTGAGAAAAATGCCACAATCACATTGGCCTGTAGGCAGGTCTGTGAAGCATTTTCTTCATGAATCCTCCTTTTGGGTTGGCCCAGGATAACGTGAACAGTGACATCCCTGGACTGGTACTTTGAAGTGGTGTGAGAAAGGTTGAACAAGCCAGTAAGCAGTGTTTCACCATGACTTCTGCTTCACTTCCTGCCTTTTCATTCCTACTTTCCCTGTCTTCCCTTCAAGATGGATAGTAATCTGAAAGTGAGATAAATCGAGCCTTTTCCGAAATGTTTTTGGTCAGTGTTCTAACACAGGAATAGAAAAGAAAACTAAAAGACTCTAGGATCAGGCAGGACCCCCTAGCTCAATGCTGAGCCAGTTTTATATCTTGGTGAGCACTGGATTCAGAGAGAGTACAGCTCAACAAAAACTAAGAGCAGAGGGACTGAGGAAGAATCCTCATGTCAAACTCCTGCTTCCACCCACATGGACATAGAGATGAACACAAACACACAAGTTCACACATACAATACACATGCACATAGACATACACATACACAGACACAGACATAAACCACACATACACACATAGTTACACACACACACACACATACACACACACACATACACACACAGTCTTAGGCTTTTACTGCTGTGAACATATACCATGAACAAGGCAACTCTTATAAGGCCAACGGTTAACTGTGGCTGGCTTACAGGTTGAGAGATTCAGTCCATTATCATCAATGCAGGATCATTGAAGAATCCAAGCAGACATGATGCAAGAGCTGGTACTTCTACCTCTTCTTCTGAAGGCTGCTAGCAGAATACAACTTCCAGACAGCTAGCATGAGGGTCTTAAGCCCACACCCACAGTGACACACCTACTCTACCAGGGCCATATCTTCTAATAGTGCCACTCCCTCTTCCAATCTTATACAAACCATCACACACACACACACACACACACACACTTACATGCATACACACACACACATACACACACACACACACACAACTACATCACTGCCAAATTCAAATCACACCTCAAGCAGTTCTTACCAGCTATGGTCAACCATCAGGAAAGTAGTCAGAAGGGTCAATGGAGCTGAAACCAGAGCTTAGAAGTATACACAGAAAACAATCCTGGAATGTAGTGTTCACACAGTCTCACTATGTAGTTCTGATGGCTTGATGTTCACCCCAAAGCTTGTGCTCCCCTTGATCTACAGGTCCTCCAATTTAAATTCCTTACATCAGTGGATGTCAAACTGTGGGTCTCTTAGTTAGGGTTTCTATTCCTGCACAAAACATGATGACCAAGAGGCAAGTTGGGGAGGAAAGGGTTTATTCAGCTTACACGTCCACATTTCTGTTCATTACTAAAGGAAGTCAGGACTGGAACTCAAGCAGGTCAGGAAGCTGGATCTGCTGCAGAGGCCATGGAGGGATGTTTCTAACTGGCTTCCTTCCCCTGGCTTGCTCAGCTTGCTTTCTTATAGAGCCCAAGACTACCAGTCCAGGGATGGCCTCACCCACAAGGGGCCCTCCTCCCTTGATCACTAATTGAAAAATGCCTTACAGCTGGATCACATGGAGGCATTTCCTCAAGGGAAGCTATTTTCAGTGTGATAACTCCAGCTTGTGTCAAATTGACAAAAAAAAATCAGCCAGTACAGGGTCAAATGACCCTTTCACAGGGGTCACCTAACAACATCAGAAAACATATGTATGTGTATACATACATACATACTGATACAGACAAGTATATATATGTGTGATTCTTAATACTAGAAATATTAGAGTTATAAGGTATCAATGAAAATAATATTATGGCTTGGGTCACTGAGACGTGAACTGTAACGAAGGGTCACAATATTAGGAAGGTCGAGAGCCACAGCTCTAAACAGTGGGATGACAGGTGTGCACCACCATACCCAGAAAAAAAAAACCCAACTCTGTTAACTCAGAGTTAAACTCTGTTTAACCTGGCAGAGTGCTCTCCAGCATGGGAGCTGCTTGGATCATTAGATGACTTGCCCCTGCATATAAGTTTGTGGACACCTAGCTGAAAAGACTAGACAGAGAACATGGGCTCTACACAACAAGGGAGAACACAAGATTTCAGTACAAGGAAGGGGTTAATGAGAGGGAGGGGCCCAGAAACAGACTCCAGAGAAGACTTTGCAGTGAAATCAACACATTAAGTGGGTTGCTGACACTCATCTGCCTCCCGAGACCTCTTAGTGATACAAATGTCACACAACTCAGAGCCAGATCAAGACTCATTCTCCCCACTGTGCTCCAGGTTATAGAGGCAGTAAACAACTGTTGGGAAGGTGACCCTGACCTGGCTGGCTGCGTCCTAGTAAAGAACATCCACCATGACTGCTGTTTCTGTGGGTCACTATCAAGGCTGTGATGGGCCTCTTTGGTGATGTGGCCGCCTTCAAGGGCTCTCTGCCCCTGTGACTCTTCACCTGTATTCCTAAAACTCATGTCTGTAGACTCATTGGTTCATCCAGTTGTGCTATGGTGTGTGTGATGGTTTGCATGGGAAATGTTGCCCTTTTGACTTGTGTATTTGAACACCAGGTCCCCAGTTTGCAAGACAGATAGCACAGAGGAGCTCTTTGGGATGGTAGAATTTGTCTGCAGAGCACTGTATAAACTAGAATAAGTGTTGTGTAAAGAACATCTGTTAAGGACCAAGGATGCACAACAACAAGAGTGGAACCCAATGTCACAGACATCATTGGATAATAACAATGAGTCTGTGTCAGTCCTTGGCTGTGCTGACTAGCAAGGCCTTCTATAGATAGTAGGAAAGAGAAATGCGCAGGTAGAGACACTGTACAGAGGGATTCTGTTCTTTCCTTGCAAAGTGAAAGTGAACCTGTCTTAGCTATTTTTATAGATTTGAAGAGACTCCATAACCAAGAAAACCTATAAAAGAAAGCATTTAATTGGGGGCTTGTTTACAGTTTCACAGGGTGAGTCCATGACCATCAAGGTGGGCAGCAGGTATGTAGGTGTGGTGACGGAGCTATGTCCAAGAGCTTACATCTGATCCATAAGCAAACATCAGGGAGAGAGAGAGGCTGATGGGCCTAGCATGGCCTTTTGACACAGCAAAGTTTACTCTTACTCCAACAAAGACACACCTCTTAATCTTTTCCAAAACAGTTTCACAAACTAGGGACCAAGACATTCAAATATATGAGCCCATGGGGGCCATGGTCATTCAAGCCACCACACTAACTGAACTCTATAAAAATGTTGTGAAAACTTAAAGATCGGGTGGAGAGATGGCTTAATAGTTAGAAACACTGTCTGCTCTCCTGGAGGACCTGGGTTTGATAACTAGCACCCACTGGGTGGCTCATAACCATCTGTTAACTCCAGTTGTACAGGATCTGATGCCCACTTCTGGCCTCTTTGGACACTGCCTGCACTTTGTGCACAGACATATCTGTAGACAAAACAGCCTGTGTTCCTCAGGACTATGTAAGAAACAGAACTACTGGAATGAATACTCTCTCTCTCTCTCTCTCTCTCTCTCTCTCTCTCTCTCTCTCTCTCTCTCTCTCTCCCTCTCTCTCTCTCTGATTCTCTCTGTCTCTCAGTCTCTGTCTCAGTCTCTCTCCCTGTCTCTCTCTCTCTCTCTCTCTCTCTCTCTCTCTCTCTCTCTCTCTCTCTCTCTCTCTCTCTCAGCATAAATATGTATTAAAGAGATCTATTATGATGGTTCACAGGCTGTGGTTCAGATACTCCAACACTGGCTGTCTTCTTCAATGGCTGAGCAAGAATTTGGTGGTTGCTCAGTCCATGAAACTCTTTGCCTCAGTCCTCCCTATCTGGTGCTGAAGTCCGAGGGAATTCAAGAAGAGTTGCTGGTCCTTGGTCTCCACTGAAATCCCAAAGCAGGGTCTAACACCAGAGAGAGCAAAGGCAAGCAGGCAAAAAGCAAAGCTTCCTTCTTCCATGTCCTTTTAAGTGGCCTTCATACCTCAAATGAACCAATCAATAAAATCCCTCAGCAGTGCCTGTCTGCATGGGTGTTAATTGATTAGAGATGTAGTCAAATGACAGCCTAGATTAGCCACGACACACCCATACAAGCAAAAAGATAAAATAATTATAAAACAACCAAGAGGGTTTAAATGTAAAGAATGGAATCTACCTCTAGGTGGAGACATGCCCTGTTTCTTCCCTTAAAGGGTTGGGCCAGTGCTGCAGGTCAGTGATCTAGCTAGGACCTATAGAATGCAGGTTTACCCTGAGATAATTTAATTTTCTTTTTCAGGAGCCCCCACCTCCTCCTCTACCCACACTGAGTGCAGACCCCACAAGCCAAGCCACCATGAGGTTCTACAGGGTCTGCTGCCCGTCTGCATGCAGAATTTGAAAGGCAGACTTGTCTGTTTTTCTCTCTTCTTTTTCCTCACAAAGTGTCCAGATACTCCTTGGTGTGCTTTTAAGCTCTTTGGGCTTTTCTGAAGTTTCCCTCTGCACCAAACAAAGGCCTCCCTGCATCCCTAGACAGCTTGACAAGGACAAGGCATCTTGTCAAGTTTTCACTTTCCTTTTCCCCACAAGAGAGTTGAGGTTGGGTCCAACAAAGAGCACAGAGCACCCTGATTTAGGACAATCCCTCATTAAGTCAATCCCCCCACATCAGTGAGGAGAGTGGAACTGCTCCCGCATGGATGGCAACACAGGCAGGATTTGAACATAATTCTTCCTAAGTGGGAATCTTTCATTATGTGCTTCTTGGGATCCCCCAGCCGCCAGTGATGGAGCAGGTACTCTTCAGCCTGGAAGTTCAGATGCTCTGATAGGACTTGTTCATATTTGTCCACATTGCATACTTTTACTTTAATTTGGGGGACATTAAGTTTCATTGTCTACAATAGTACTATTGTGAGCTCTTACTCCTGATCCACTGTAGAGATGTGGCAATGACAATTTGGCAGCATCGCTTTGTGGCCCCAGAGGATCTCACCCATGCACCCACTCAGGAACTATCTTGGATATGCAAATGGAAATGCCCTGCATATTTCAAAGGCTGGGTACTGATAAACCTTCAACTGTTATCCAAGGCACAACAGGGAAGTGGCCAGTGGCCCCTATTCAAAACCACATGGTTGGTTGGCTTCATTTCCTGCCACTACTGTGTTTACTTCTTCTTCCCTCATCCAGGTACTTCTCTCTGGTTCCTACCAACATAACTCTAAGTGTCCCGCCCCATTCCCAGGCATTGGCCACTGGAATATTTATTGATAGATCCCAAACCAACTTGGGACAAGGACCTTCAGCATCTGGGCATGCATATTCACAGCATTAGCATCAATCTCCAACATAGAGATGAAGGCTATCATGGTGGCCCAAATACATCCTGGTGTAGCAGGGCTCCAGACCTTAGCACTACTGATTCTATGATGGCTGTACCATTCAGGCCATAAAACTCTACATATACCCTGGACCACCTGCCAAAACTAAAACAGAGGTCTAATCCATCGAATTCCAATATTCTGAGAAAGATTCCATACTAACTTTGCTTTTTTGACTTTTGTAGTTCTACCTCTGGCTAACTGTTCTTGCTAACTGAAATATGTCATCCCAAGACAATGTCTTTTTGTGTGCTTGAAAGCTCACCCTGAGAAAAGCTTGGAGTTACACTGGGATACCAACACCCAGTGTAGTCAACAGGCAGCTAACAAAGACTAAAATGCATTGGCTAAGATCTATATCCGAGCAGTCTTCTCTGATGAAAACTGTGGCAACTAAATAATGTAATGGAAAATTAAAACAGTCACTTCCATCAGCTGTGGCCATCCAGGGCAGGCCACCCACTCACTCTTCTCAGATTGCCAATGGCACCAAGATCCAAGAGCCTGGTGAGCTCTCTCTCTCTCTCTCTCTCTCTCTCTCTCTCTCTCTGTCTGTCTCTCTCTCTTTCTCTCTCTCTCTCTCTCTTGATTACCCCAATAACCTCATGAAGTCTGTAGAAGACTGGTCCCTACCTTTCTCTCTACGAAAAGTTTGCATTTTCAGCCACACAAGTAGGACTGCCCTAGACTCAAAATATGTTGTTTGGTTAAGAAATGGAACTCCAAACTTTATCCCAGCACTGAGGAAGCAGAGACAAGATCTGGAGTGGGCAGACATCCAAGCTATAGGGCATGGACAGAGGTCAGAGAGGGCCTTGCAGGAGTCAGCTCTATTCTTCCCTCACATGGGTCCCAGTGATCAAACTCAGACTGCCTGCCAGGTTAGGCAACAAGTACCCTTACCAGCTGAGGCATCTCCCCAGCCAGAGATTTTTTTATTCTATATATTTTTATTTACATTTCAAATGGTTTCCCCTTTTCTAGCCCCCCACTCCCCGAAAGACTCATAAGCCCCCTTCCCTCCCCCTGTTCTCCCACCCACCCTTTTCCACTTCCCTGTTCTGGTTTTGCCCTGTACTGCTTCACTGAGTCTTTCCAGAACCAGGGGCCACTCCTCCATTCTTCTTGTACCTCATTTGATGTGTGGATTATGTTTGGTATTCCAGGGTTCTAGGTTAATATCCACTTATTAGTGAGTTCATACCATGATTCAGCTTTTGAGTCTGGGTTACCTCACTTAGTATGATGTTCTCCAGCTCCATCCATTTGCCTAAGAATTTCATGAATCCATTGTTTCTAATGGCTAAATAGTAAGTACTCCATTGTGTATATATACCACAGTTTTTGCATCCACTCTTCTGTTCAGGGATACCTGGGTTCTTTCCAGCTTCTGGCTATTATAAATAGGGCTGCTATGAGCATAGTGGAGCATGTATCCTTATTACATGCTGGGGAATCCTCTGGGTATATGCCCAGGAGAGGTATAGCAGGATCTTCCAGAAGTGATGTGCCCAGTTTTCTGAGGAACCGCCAGACTGATTTCCAGAGTGGTTGTGCCAATTTGCAAGCCCACCAGCAGTGGAGGAGTGTTCCTCTTTCTCCACATCCTTGCCAACACCTGCTGCTCCTGAATTTTTAATCTTAGCCATTCTGACTGGTGTAAAGTGAAATCTCAGGGTTGTTTTGATTTTCATTTCCCTAATGACTAATGAAGTTGAGCATTTTTTTAAGGATAAAAATTAATTTTATTTATTTATTTTTTTAATATTTTTATTTTCTATATTCTTTGTTTACATTCCAAATGATTTCCCCTTTCCAGGATCCCCCTCCCCATATGTCCCATAAACCTTCTTCTCTCCATCCCTTCTCCAATCACCTCCCTCCTTTTTCTCTGTCCTTATATTCCCTTCCCATGCTAGATCAATCCTTTCCAGGATCAGGACCCTCTCCATACTTCTTCATGGGAGTCATTTGTTATGCAATTTGTGCCTTGGGTATTCAGAGCTAGGATTGAAGCCCCTGCCCCCAATCGTGTTCTGTTGAGCTCACTGCAGTAGCCCCCCAACCCCCATCCCTATCTGAAATCTCACTGAGATGCTAGCACACAGGACACGGAGGCCCTCCTTGTACTTCCATGGAGACACACCCTCCTCTAATGGGCACACAGTGCACCATCAAAAATTGGCCCTGAGAGATAGCTCAGCTGTTAAGGGCACTAGCTGCTCTTGCAGAAGACCTGAGTTCAATTCCCTGTACTTACAAGGCAGCTCACCACCATGCAGAGTCTGAGTACTAGGGATCCAATTCACTTTTCTGGCTTCCTTCTTTGTCTGTTTTTGCAGAGAGGGATTACTTTTTTCATTTTTCCTTCAACAATCTGAAACTGGCCTATGAATTTATTTTAAAGTACTCATCAAAGATTTAGGATATGGAAACTCTTCCAAAGTCTTAATGTTAGTGCACTGTTTTTCCTCAGGGTAGGGAATGTTGTGAGCAGTGTTGGACACCCTGCAAACCAGAACCAAGTCACCCATTGTCTGGAAATAAAGAACAAGCACGCTGTTGCCTATGGAAGCCCAAAAGGGACAAACATAGAAAGGGAAGGGAGCCCTGCCAGCTTCCCTAGGAGAAAGGCACAATTAAAGATGAACATATACACTTAGCTAAAGTTCGTTACCCCAACACTAAATAAAGTCTACCAAATAGCCCTAATGCCCACCTAGGAGGGGCTGTTCTATATTGACATGGTCTTAGACATTTGTAAATGAATGCCCTTGTGTCCCTGGGCCTGTGTCGTGTCTATGTGTCCATGTTAGTTTGAGTGTACATGGGTTTTTGTGAGTGCCTATATTTTCATGAGCATGTGTGTGTGTGCATGGGCACAAGTGCCCATGTGTGCTTTCACTTCTAGCAATACTATTAGAGGGTTTCTCAGAAATAGGGCATCTGTGATCATATACACATGATGACATAATAGGAAACCCATGCTAGAATGATCTTCACAGAGCAGGTCAGGACACTGAGAAGACCCTAAAAGGAAAATGCTGTTTCCAGGGATGCTTGTGCTACAGAGGGGATGGTTTGGAAACTTCTGCCTGCCTTCTCAAAACTGCAGGTCGTCCTGAAGCCAGGCTTCCCAGAACAGTGTAGAGGCACGAGTTTATGGACACCACTGTGTCCCATTGTACACATGGAAGACAGAAGGACAGCAATTGGCAGTACTGCTAACCCCATGAGAAAGTCTCTGAGGAGGCACTCACACTGGAGGACCTCAGGAAGTGACCTCACTTGCTTAAAAGTTCAGATGAGGTCATAATGCTGGCTCCCAGGTAAGCAGAGCCCAACAGTTGCCTTACCTGACTTGTCTGGAGGCGGTTGACGCTGAAAGATGCTTTCTTGTTTCAGGTCTTCCCGTGGCTCAGGCCACACAAAAACCAAGAGTAGTCGCCTTGGACGCCTGTGGAGAAGCTTGATCCACACTCTGACACTCTGCTGGCACAGTTCCCCCAGGGATCCCCAGGTAATGGGGGCCAGCCTGTAGCAGGGAACATTCTGGATAGCCCCCCCCCACTTATCCCCTGAGGTCCCTGCCTGGGTGTATGTTCCTGAGAGGAACTTACTTTCTTTTTTTTTCCTGTGAGACTCTCTTTATTAAAGTACATGGACACTGTGTTATATGTTAGACTCACCACAGAATTGCTCTGGGTGATCTAGCTTAGAGAAGACATTGATGAGACTGGTTTTATTTTATTGCTTATTAAAAACTAGGTTTTGTGTCATTTACTATCTGTGCGATAGATTGAATTTAGGGTCAATGCAACTAGACACAAAGTGATTGTTTTGCATAAATGAAACAAAACAATTAGAAATCAGGGAGGCAACTACATTTCTGGGTATCAGGTTTCTTTATATATATATTTCATTTACTTTTTTTTATTGAGTATCTTCTTCATTTACATTGCCAATGGTAAAAGCTTTCCCAATTTCCCCCTCCCAAAAGACCACTCCCCAACGATTCCCTCCCCCTCCTTCCTCTCCCTGTCTCCATGTATATGCCCATATACCCAACACAGTCCCACTTCCCCCCCAACTTCCCCCCCACCTGTTTCCCTTTTTTGTGGCCTCTATTGAGCCTTTACTTGACCAAAGACCACTCCTCCCACTGGTGCCCAAAAAGGGATTCCTCTGCCACATTTTTGGCTGGAACCATGTATACTCCTTGGTTGATGATTCAGTCCCTGGGAGTCTTGGGGTGTCTGGGTCTCCCAAGTCATTGTTTTTCCCATGGGGCTATATACCCCTTCAGCTCCTCCAGACAATGCTCCAGATCCTCCATTGGGGACCCCGAGCTCAGTCTAAGCTTGGTTGCTAGTTTCTGCTTCTGAATTCGTAAGACTCTGGCAGGGCCCCTCTGGAGACAGCCATGGCATGCTCCTTTTGGTACATGCTTCTCATTGTAGTGTCGGGTTTGCTCACTATTTATAGGATGAATCCCCAGGTAGGGCACTCGGTAGGTGGCCTTTACTTCAGACTCTGCTCCACACATTGCCTCCCTTATTGGCACTGTGAGCATTTTGTTCATTTCTCAGAGGAACCATAGCTCCCTCACTTAAGTCATTCTTCTGGAGCTTCCTGTGCTGGGGGAATTGCGACTTGTTTATTTTGAGCTTTTGGACTAGCATCCACTTATTAGTGAGTGCATACCATGTGCTTTCTTTTGTGACTGGGATACCTCGCCCAGGATGACACGTTCTAGTTCCATCCATTTGCCTAAGAATTTCATGAATTCATTGTTTTTAATAGCTGAATAGTACTCCATTGTGTATATATACCATAGTTTCTGTATCCATTCCTCTGTTGAGGGACATCTGGGATCTTTCCAGCTTCTGGCTATTATAAATAAGGCAGCTATGAACATAGTGGAGCATGTGTCCTTATTACATGTAGGCACACTTTCTGGGTATATGCCCAGGAGTGGTATAGCCTGGTCCACAGGTAGTACTATATCTAATTTTCTGAGGAATCGCCAAACTGATTTCCAGAGTGGTTTTACAAGCTTGCAATCCCACTAAGAATGGAGAAGTGTTCCTCTTTCCCCACATCCTCTCCAGCATCTGCTGTCCCCTGAGTTTTTCAATTTAGCCATTCTGACTGGTGTAAGGTGGAATCTCAGTGTTGTTTTGATTTGCTGATATCCCTGATAACTAAGGATGCTGAACATTTCTTTAGGTGCTTTAGAGCCTTTTGAGTTTCCTCAGTTGAGAATTCCCTCTTTAGCTCTGTACCCCATTTTTTAATAGGGTTATTTAATTCTCTGGAGACCAACTTCTTGAGTTCTTTGTATACATTGGATATTAGCCCTATATCAGAAGTAGGGTTAGTAAAGATCTTTTCCCAATTTGTTGGTTTCCATTTTGTCCTATTTACTATATCCTTTGCCTTACAGAAGTTTTGCAGTTTTATGAGCTCCCATTTGTCAATTCTTGTTCTTAGAGCATAAGTCACTGGTGTTCTGTTCAGAAACTTTTCCCCTGTTCCCATGTGTTCAAGGTTTGTCCCCACTTTCTCCTCTATAAGCTTCAGAATGTCTGATTTTATGTGTACATCTTTGATCCACTTGGACTTGAGCTTTGTACAAGGAGATAAAAATGTATTGATTTGTATTTTTCTGCATGCAGACCTCCAGTTGATCCAGCACCATTTGTTAAAAAGGCTGTCTTTTTCCCACTGGATGTTTTTAGCTCCTTTGTCAAATATCAAGAGACTGTACTTGTGTGGGTTTTTTTTCCGGGTCTTCAATTCTATTTCATTGATCTTCTGGCCTGTCTGCATACCAATACCAAACAGTTTTTATCACTATCGCTCTGTAGTAGAGCTTTAGGTCAGGGATGGTGATTCCCCCAGAATATCTTTTGTTGTGGAGAATAGTTTTTGCTATTCTGGGTTTTTTGTTATTCCAGATGAATTTGAGAATTGCTCTTTCTAGATCTATGAAGAATTGATTTGGGATTTTGATGGGGATTGCATTGAATCTGTAGATTGCTTTCGGCAAGATGGCCATTATTACTATATTGATCCTGCCGATCCATGGACATGGGAGATCTTTCCATCTTCTGAGACTTTCTTAGATTTCTTTCTTCAGAGGCTTAAAGTTCGTGTCATATAGACCCTTCACTTGCTTTGTCAGGGTCACGCCTAGGTAAGAAATATTATTTGGGACTATTGTAAAGGGTTTCAGTTCCCTACTTTCTTTCTCATCTTGTTTATCCTTTGAGTAGAGGAAGGCTACTGATTTGCTTGAGTTAATTTTATATCCAGCCACTTTGCTGAAGTTGTTTATCAGCTTTAGGAGTTCCTTGGTGGAAGTCTTGGGGTCACTTAAGTATACTATCATATCATCTGCAAATAGTGATCGTTTGACTTCTTCCTTTCCAATTTGTATTCCTTTTACCTCTTTTTGCCTCCTGATTGCTCTGGATAGGACTTCAAGTACTATATTGAATAGATAGGGAGAAAGTGGGCAGCCTTGTCTGGTCCCCGATTTTAGTGGGATTGCCTCAAGTTTCTCCCCATTTACTTTGATGTTGGCTACTGGTTTGCAGTATATTGCTTTCACTATGTTTAGTATAGGCCTTGGATTCCCTATCTCTCCAAGACTTTTATATCATGAAGGGATACTGAATTTTGTCAAAAGCCTTTTCAGCATCTAATGAAATGACCATGTGGTTTTTTTCCTTTAGTTTGTTTATGTAGTGAATTACATTGTCAGATTTTGTATGTTGAACCATCCCTGCATCCCTGGGATGAAGCCTACCTGATCGTGGTAAATTATAGTTCTGATGCATTCTTGGATTCGGTTGGCCAAGATTTTGTTCAGTATTTTTGCATCAATGTTCATGAGGGAGATTGGTCTGAAGTTCTCCTTCCTTGTTTGGTCTTTGTTTGGTTTAGGTATAAGTGTGATTGTGGCTTCATAGAATGAGTTAGGTATGTTCCTTGAGCTTCTGTTTCATGGAAAATTTGAAGAGTATTGATATTGACTCTTCTTTGAAGATCTGATAGAATTCCCCGCTAAACCATCTGGCTCTGGTTTTTTTTTTTTTTTTTTTTTTTTTTTGGAAGGGAGACAATTAATGACTGCTTCTGTTTCCTCATGGCTTATGGGACTATTTAGATGGTTTATCTGATCCTGTTTTAACATTGGTACCTGGTACGTATCTAGTAAGTTGTCCATTTCATCCAGGTTTTCCAATATTGTTGAGTATACACTCTTGTGGTAAGATCTGATGATTTTTTGAATTTCCACAGTTTCTGTTGTTATGTTTCCCTTTTCATTTCTGATTTTATTAATTTAGATACTGTCTCTGTGTCCCCTGGTTAGTCTGGCTAAGAGTTTATCTATCTTGTTGATTTTTTCAAAGAACCAGCTCCTTGTTTTGTTGATTCTTTGTATAGCTCTTGTTTCTGCTTGGTTGAGTTCGGATCTAAGTTTGATTATTTCTTGCTGTCTACTCCTCTTTGGGTTATTGGCTTCCTTTTGTTCTAGGGTGTTCAAGTGCACTGTCAAGCTGTTGGTGTAAGCTCTCTCCATTCTCTTTTTGGAGGCACACAGAGCTATGAGTTTTCCTCTTAGCCCTGCTTTCATTGTGTCCCATAAATTTTGGTATGATGTGTCTTCATTTTCATTGAATTCTAAAAAGTCTTTAATCTCTTTCTTTATTTCTTCCTTGACCAAGCTATCATTGAGAAGAGCATTGTTCAAAGTCCATGTGTATGTGTGTTTTCCATTGCTTTTGTTTGAGCTTAAGACCAGCCTTAGGCCGTGGTGATCTCATAAGATACATGGAATAATTTCAATATTTTTATATCTGTTGAGTCCTGTTTTGTGACCAATTATATGGTCAGTTTTGGAGAAGGTACCATGAGGTGCTAAGAAGAAGGTATATTCTCTTGCTTTGGGGTGGAATGTTCTATAAATATCTGTTAGATCCAGTTGGTCCATAACTTCAGTTAGTTTCACTGTATCTCTGTTTAGTTTCTTGTTCCATGACTTGTCCATTTTTGACAGTGGGATATTGAAGTCTCCTACTATTATTGTGTGTGGTGCAATGTGTGCTTTGAGCTTTAGTAAAGGTTCCTTTATGAATGTGGGTGTCCTTACCTTAGGAGCATAGATATTCAGAATTGAGAGTTCCTCTTGGTAGACTTTTCCTTTGACCAGTATGAAGTGTCCTTCTTTATCTTTTTTGACAACTTTTGGTTGAAAGTCGAATTTATCCGATATAAGAATGGCCACTCCAGCTTGTTTCTTGGGACCATTTGCTTGGAAAATTGATTTCCATCCTTTGACTCTTAAATAGTGCCTGTCTTTGTCACTGAGGTGGGTTTCTTGTATGCAGCAAAACGTTGGGTCCTGTTTACATATTCAGTCGTATTCTATATCTCTTTATAGGGGAGTTGAGAGCGTTGATATTAAGAGATATTAAGCAAAAGTGATTGTTGCTTACTGTTATCTTCTTAGTTAAAGTTGACATTCTGGTTGTGTAGCTATCTTCTATTGGGTTTGATGAAAGATTACCTTATTGATTTTTCTGCAGTGTGGTTTGCTGTCTTGTGTTCGTATTTTCCACCCATTATCCTTTGCAGAGCTGGATTTGTGAAAGATATTGTGTAAATTTGCTTTTGTCATGGAATGTCTTGTATGTCATGGAATGTCTTGCTTTTGTCATGGAATGTCATCTATGGTAATTGAAAGCTATGCTGGGTATAGTAGTCTGGGCTGACATTTATGTTCTCTTAGGGTCTGTATGATATCTGCCCAGGCTCTTCTGGCTTTCATCGTCTCTGGTGAGAAGTCTGGTGTAATTCTGATAGGTCTTCCTTTATATGTTACTTGACTTTTTTCTCTCACTGCTTTCAATATTCTTTGTTTAGTGCATTTGGTGTTTTGATTATTGTGTGACGGGAGGAGTTTCTGCTCTGGTCCAATCTATTTGGAGTTCTGTAGGCTTCCTATATGTTCATGGGCATCTCTTTCTTTAGGTTAGGAAAGTTTTCTTCTATAATTTTGTTGAAGATATTTATTGGGCTTTTAAGATGTAAAACCTCCTTTCTTCTATTCCTATAATTCTTAGGTTTGGTCTTCTCATTGTGTTCCTGGAGTTCTTGGATGTTTTGTGTTAAAAACGTTTTGCATTTTTATTTTCTTTGACTGTTGAGTCAATGATTTCTATAGAATTTTCAGCATCCGAGATTCTTTCTTCTATCTCTTGTATTCTGTGGTTGATGCTTGCATCTATGACTCCCGAATACTTCCCAAGGTTTTCTATTTTCAGAGATATCTCATTTTGTGATTTCTTTGTTGATTCTATTTCCAGATTTAGATCCTGGATATTTTTGTTCGGCTCCTTCACTTGTTTTTTTGTTTTTGTTTTTTTCCTGAAATTCGTTAAGGAATTTTTGTGTTACCTCTTTAAGGGCTTCTACCTGTTGATTTATGTTCTCCTTTGTATCTTTTAGGGATTTCTGTGATTTCTCTATATGGGTTTCTGCATGTTGACCCATGTTCTCCTGGAATTCCTTATGGGATATTTGTATTGCCTCTTTAAGGGCTTCAACCTGTTGACCCATATTCTCCCATATTTCTTTAAGAGCGGTTGTGTTTTCTCTTTAAGGCCTTCTACCTTTTGATCCATATTCTCTTGTCTTTCTTTAAGGGATTTTTGTGCTTCTGCCTGTTGACCCATGTTCTCTTGTATTTCTTTAAGGGACTTATTTATGTCCTTCTTGAAGTCCTCCATCAGCGATAGGAGATGTGATTTCAAATCTGGTTCCTGCTTTTCTGATGTTTGGGGGTATACAGGATTTGCTGTTGTGGGAGAGCTGGGTTCTGATGGTGCCATGTTGCCTTGGTTTCTGGTAATAATGATCTTGCATTTGCCTTTGGCCATCTCATTATTTCTGGTGTTAGCTGGTCTTGCTGACACTATCTTCTCTATCCTGCGGGTCTGTGTTTCTGTGCTCCTAGGATTCTCTTTCTTTCCAATGCCCCTGCTCCTGTCAGTTCTCTAGAGGGCCTCAGGAAGCAGTGTCCTCTGCGTGCCAGACATGGTACAGGGCTCCCACATCTAATACCCTGCTTCTGTTGGTACTTTAGAGAGCCTCAGGAAATGGTGTCCTCTCTGTACCAGATGTGGAGCAGGTCTCCCACTCCTGACAGCAAGGGGCAGCAACAGGGGAGGAGGGAGGGTTAGCTGGGGCTGAAGGGGCTAGGTGAACTGTTGGCTGAAGGGGAATGAGTCCCTAAGCACAGGGGCTCTGTGACTCTCTGTGTTGGGCACTGGTGCTTACCTAATACCCTGCTCCTGTCGGTTCTCTGGAGAGCCTCAGGAAGTGGTGTCCTCTCTGTACCAGGTGTGGTACAGATCTCCCACTCCTGAAGGCAAGGGGCAGCAACAGGGGAGGAGGGAGGGGTAGCAGTGGCAGAAGGGAATAGGGGAACTAATACCCTGTTCCTGTCAGTACACTAGAGAGCCTCAGGAAGCAATGTCCTCTCTGTGCCAGACATGGTGCAGGGCTCCCACATCCGATGGCAAAGGGCGGCGACCAAGGAACTGTCTTTATGCTCACTCTTCAATGGACACTGTATTGCTGATGTTTCTGAGTTTCTACATTTATACCCTCTTGCCTTCCTAGGACGTTCCTCAGAATAAACAGGAGTCCGGCTCTCAGCCCAAGACACCTAGGTCCACCAGGAAGAACAGAAAATGTGTTAAAGAAATACTGTACTATATCCCAGGTGCTGTTCAGCGCAACGACCACGATTCCATCGACATTTTTCTTGACATATACAGAAACTATGTTACCACCTGGGAAGTGCTGGACCAAATGATGAGAATGTGAGTGACTACATTCACACAGGTTTTTGGAGGGTTCTCCTCTTCTCCAGGACTCTGTGCTCCCAGGACAACGATGATTGTACCATGGCAGTGTTAGTACTGGATCTGAGCTTGCAAAATGACATGGCCACATATGGAGTTGTGAGACTCTCATTTGTGTCTTTCCATGTCCCCAGGTAGTGTCAAACACTACCATCTCTTGGGCCTTTGTCCGAGCTCTTTCCCCATTTGTTTAAAAGGTTCTAGATCCTATCTGACTTATATGCATTAATGGAACCAGACACGGGTTCCTGGGGGACCAGCTAAGTATCTTGGGAAAGTGCAGTGAGGCTTCCACTGATTGTGTGGACATCCCTGAAGAACTGTGAGCACAGCATGGAATTCAGAACAATAAAGAGAGACCCTAGGATCCATGCTGCCTTTCTAGATATCTCAGACTCAAGTAGCTTCCTGTAGATCTATTAGTAGGTTGGGGAAACAAGGCCCTAATTATAACACCCTCCTGGTATGCCACAGGTATGGTACCTTCTGGCCTGACTCAGAATGGGACGAACAAATAAAGAGGTGAGTGGGCTTCAGATGAAAGCGAGGTAAGATTCTATCTGTGCAGTGAGGTGCAGGGGAAGAGGGAGGTCAGGGCCCAGTTGTGCAGTGAGATGTGGTTGGGAGGTAGAGGGATGTAAAGGCCTGTCTGCACAGTGTCGGGGTTGGGGGGAGTTTGTACTGAGGATTAAACACTTGCCCGGTGCCCTGCTTTGGGGATTCCCACTAGAAGGATGATACCTGAGATGTCACCTGCAGGTGGAGGAAATTGGAGGTCTCCAATGGGCTCCTTGGTTCTGAGCAGCTGAGGGAAGGATGGAAGCTGAATGGCCCTGGGAGAGTCCATCCCCACTACAGTCAAGCCCCATCTGTCCTCCAGGGGACAGACAGCATCTGGAGCCCTATGCACACAACCTGACCACTCCTTACACTCCTGACCACTATGCCCATCAGCACACAGGCTGGTGGTCATTGCCTTATCTGATGGGGCTCACGGCTCCACTGGTGATGCAAGGCCAGGCTTCCGACTCTACTTCACTCCATCCTCCTCTTCCCTGCAGTTCAATATTCCAGTTTATGATCTATTGGATTAGAAAATTTCCGGAGGATTTCTATGAATCAGAAAAGATTAACATCATTAAGCATCTAAAGGTGTATGTGAGAATTAACTCAGCAGAAGGAGATCCCCAAGCCAGGGCGCTGTTCTCAGTCCTGGAGGATGTTGAGGCTAAAAATCTCAAGCAGGAGAATGGTGAGGAGGCCTGGGGTGGGCTGCCTGGGAAGGTAGGAGTGGGTTTTGATGATGGGTTCCCCCTGGGAATTCTCCAGTGCTTTGGCCTGAAGCCTGGGCTGGACAGCAGTCAGATAGGATGCCCCACCATGAGGAGAAGAATGGGAAATCTCTGGTATTTGAAAAGTCCTTGTGGGAGCATCAAGGCCATCATGGGAAGCTCACCAAATCCTAGGGATCCTTCAATAAAATCCCATCTCCTTCTGCCTTTAGGCTGGAGAACAACCCCAGAGGCCCAAGTGCAGGATGTCCAAGTCTCTGGGATGCAAGAGCGTCTGCCTCCAAGGCCAGCTTCTGAGGCCGAGCCACAGGAAAGCCTGCTACCCCGAGAGGACACTGAGCTCTTGGAAACAACACTTGTTCAACCCTTTCAGCCAGAAGCTGGTCCAGTGCAGCTTGCAACTTTAGAGCAATCTCTGCCCACATCATCTGATACACAGACACCTGTAGCTGTGTCTGCTGACGTGTCTACAGATGGGGCTGCAGGTGTGGCTGTAGGAGTGGCTGCAGATGTAGTTGCAGATGTGGCTGCACGTGTTTCAGCTTTGCAGTACATAGTTTTCTCTGCAGTTGTGCAATTAGGTGCACCAGAGTGTTATTTCCCTCTGCCTGAGGTAGACATATAGCTCAAAAATTACCTGTTGTCGTATAACAGCTTAGGTGGGAACCACTACTGGTACAGATAATTTCTTAAGAGAAATTATCTCCATTTATTGTTAGATGTTATTATTTCATATTGTTGATTTCCTTGTTGAATTTTTATTTATGTTTAGATGTTAATAAAAATGATCTGTTTACTCATCTTAAATGCTATAGTTCATTTCCCAAGTGGTATTATTACTCATATCTACCTCTGCACTGCATCTCTGAGACACATGTCAATCACAGGAAGGGAACCCTGGCAGGCCACCCTGGATTCAGGTAAAGCAAGCCACTGATGTTGCAGTAATTGGGCAAATAACAACAATGGTGAACAGTATAAACTATGTGACTGTGATCTGGAAGTCTTGGCGTCAGCAGTGCTCCTGACAGTTAGGGACACAGATTCTAGATGAGCCATATTGGGGCTCATGGACAGAAGTCTCTACTTGCTGGGCTTCTTCCCTGTCAAACTGGACAGTGGAACCATGCAGAGGAGAAAGTCAGTTTAACTGTAATAACACTCCCCATTCTCGCCATCCCTGAGCCCAAAACACCATGTTTTAACAGATGGTTATCATAAAGAATTGCCAGGCTTTGCCATAATTCTCGGGGTGATCAACACATGACAAGGGGGAGTCCCTGAAAATTTTACACATTTGGTCTGTGGGGAATGGGTTGCATGCAGTCTTACTTTTCTCTATGTATAAGGAAGCCTGCATGGGTCAAAGCCAGGAGTCACCAGGAAAAATGCCTCACTAAGTCCTCATGCTGTGCATGTGTGATTCCTGAAACCTTTTAGCACATATTCATTTATGTCTGGGCCCCTTCAAAGGGTGTAGGGCAACTCATGTGTGCTGTGATGATGGAGGACCCACACACACCACATCACCGGCCGCCTAGGCATTTGGCTTGGTAAAAGTTTATACAGCAGGCTAGTCCCTGTCTCATCAAGAATTGAGCTGTACACTTCATCTAGTTCCTGAGATGAGGTGTCCAGTGACCCTGAGGACTGGAGACACAGGGTTACTATGGTCAAGTTTAGGAAAACCCTACACAGGCTGCAGGTTGGCTTTCTGGGTGAACAACGGAGGCCGCTGCAGCACAGAGAGCAGAGGAGTAGTAGCTAGAAGTCATGGTGGCAGGGGGTCTAGCTGTCATCTGCACACAAGGAAAGGTGACCTAGTCCATTGCCAATGTGTGTAGAGAATCTTTAGGAACATTATTAAAGCTGGTAAGCAAATCCAACAATTCTGAAAAGGAAACACTTCTGCACATGAACTGAAATGAAGTGATCACACAGCTGCACAGCAGCCATGGGAAGATGACAATATTGACTGGACACCACGTGGGAATGAAAATAAGCAAGCACGGCCATTTGCACAGGCCAAGATTCTGCCTTGTCTCCTACTCTCTGCAGTGTTTGATGTCCTCTCAGACAATATTTAAAGGAGTGTAAACAATGGATAAGGCATACAGCAGAAATGATAGCATGTAGGTTAAAAAAACAGTCTGAAAGCCAAAAGATGCTGACAGGTAGGGTCTTGGATTGAAGATTGATACCATTTGAAATTAGCAGCATAGGAATCAATCAACACATTCCAACCGATTACTACAGACAGCAGGGGCATTCTTATGTGAAATTCCCTATGCCATTCTGAGGGACTCAGCAAACAAAAATCAGAAATTAGGAGATGCTGTCAGTATGGCACCTGCTGAGAAAGTGTAGGACCTGAGCTGGGATCCCCAACATTCATATCAAAAAACGGTGTGGTCATGTGCATAGGATAACCTAGATGCTGGTGTCTTGTTTTGTTTGTTTTCAACTTGACAAAGGGTAGGGTAAACTGGGAAGAAGGAACATTAGTTGAGAAAAATACCACAATCACATTGGCCTGTAGGCAAGTCTGTAAAGCATTTTCTTCATTAACCCTCTTTATAGAATGTTCCAGGCTATTGCGGGCAGCCATCCCTGGACTGGTAGTTTGGAGTGGTGTTGAGAAAGGTTGAGCAAGCCAGTAAGCAGTGTTTCACCATGGCTTCTGCTTCACTTCCTGCCTTCTCATTCCTGCCTGGGTTTCTACCCTGTCTTCCCTTCATAATGGACAGTAATCTGAAAGGGAGATAAATCGAGGCTTTTCTGAAATGGTTTTTGTTCAGTGTTCTAACACAGGAATAGAAAAGAAAACTAAGAGACCCTAGCATCAGGCAGGAGCCCCTAGCTCAATGCTGAGTCAGTTTTATAGCTTGGTGAGCACTGGATTCAGAGAGAGTACAGCTCAACAAAAACTAAGAGCAGAGGGACTGAGGAAGAATCCTCATGTCAAACTCCTGCTTCCACCCACATGGACATAGAGATGAACACAGACACACAAGTTCACACATGCAATACACATGCACATAGACATACACATACACAGACATAAACCACATGTATACACATATTTACACACACACACACACACACACACACACATTGTCTTATGGTTTTACTGCTGTGAACAAATACCATGAACAAGGCAACACTTATAAGGACAGCATTTATCTGGGAATGGCTTACAGATTGAGAGATTCAGTCCATTATCATCAAGGCAGGATCATTGCAGAATCCAGGCAGACATGATATAAGAGGTGAGAGTTCTACCTCTTCTTCTGAAGGCTGCTAGCAGAATACAAGTTCCAGACAGCTAGCATGAAGGTCTTCAGCCCACACCCACTGTGACACACCTACTCTAACAGAGCCATATCTTCTAATAGTGCTACTCCCTGTTTTGGACATATAGAAACCATCAGACACAGACATATATACATACATACATAAACACATATACACACAAACCACACATACACACATATACACGCAAACCACACAAACACAACTACATCACTGCCAATTTCAAATCACACCTCAAGCAGTTCTTACCAGCTATGATCAACTGTCAGTAAAGTAATCAGAAGGGTCAGTGGAGCTGAAACCAGAGCTTAGGTGTATACACAGAATATAATTCCCCTTTTAATTAATTTAGTATTTTCTTTTATGTCTATCATTTTATCTGCATTATTTTTCATGATAGTCTTCAATTTTTTTTTCCCCTGAGACAGGGTTTCTCTGTATAGCCCGGGATGTCCTTGAACTCACTCTGTAGACCAGGCTGGCCTCGAACTCAGAAATTCGCCTGCTCTGCCTCCCAGAGTGCTGGGAATACAGGCATGTGCCACTACCGCCCAGCTGATAGTCTTCAATTTTAATATGTCTTCCTATATACTTCCTCTATTTTATCAGAAATGTTTGAATGTAATCTTTTGATTTTTATCACAAATGTTTCTAATTCTACCTTCAATTAATTTAGAAAGAGTTTTTATATCAACCATTTTTATGTAAAATTTTCCATGAAATAGTCAATTTTAACATGTTTGTCTATTTTTTGAATTTCACCAGAAATATTTTCCATGTAAATCTTCAATGTTATCTGAAAATGTTTATAAGTCTGCCTTCAATCAACTTAGGATTATCTTTATGCCTATCATTTATCTATATAATTTCCATGATAATCTAATTTTAACATGTTTTTCTGTATACTTCTGCAATTTTATCAGAAATATTTTCCATGGAAATCTTCAAGTTTATCAGAAAATGTTTATAATTCCACTCAGACCTAAACAAAGAATTTTTGCCTGAAGAAATTCGGAGGGCCGAGAAGCACCTTAAAAAATGCTCAACATCATTAGCCATTAGGGAAATGTAGATCAAAACAACCCTGAGATTTCACCTCACACTAGTCAGAATGGCTAAGGTTAAAAACTCAGGAGACAGCAGATGTTGGCGAGGATGGGGAGAAAGAGGAACACTCCTCCACTGCTGGTGGGATTGTAAGATGGCAATCACAAAAGAATACACATGGAATGCAATCATTGATAAGTTGATATTAATTAGCCCTGAAGCTCTGAATACTGAAGATACAATTAGCATATCAAATGATTCCCATGAAGAAGGAAGAAGAGGGCCCTACTCCTGGAAAGGCTTGATCCAGCATAGTAGAGGAGTACCAGGACAGAGAAAAGGGAGGGGGAAAGACAGGAGAATGGATGGAGAGAAGAGGACTCATGGAACATGGGGGGGGGGGACTGGGAAAGGGGAAGGCTTCTAGAATGTAAATAAAGAATATAGAAAATAAATTTTAAAAAAATTTAAAAAAATTTTTAAAAAGAATACTTTTATGCCTACCACTATTATATCTATATAAAAATTCCCATGACAATCTTCAATGTTAACATGTTTGTTCTACATTTTCTACAATTTTATCAGATATATTTCCCTGTAAATCTTCCATTCTATCATAAAATGTTTCTATCCCATATTTCAATTAATTTAGCAATGTTTTACATACATGCCTATCACTTTACTCCTTAATTTTCCATGAAAATTGTCAATTTTCAAGTGTTTATCTGAAATATTTTTTATGTAAATCTTTAATTTCTTCATAAAGTGTTTTAACTCCCTTTAAAAAATAAAATAAAATAATAAAAGGAGTCTCTAAGCAATTTATAAAAAAATAAAGTAAAATAAAATAGAGTAAAGCAATTAACTAAAGATCATAAAAAGGGAAATAATTTATTATAGCTGCTACGACAAAAGATAAAATATTGACTGCGTTTATATTTATACAAAATTTCACTTGTCGCGACCACCCCCTTATCAGCAACGAATGACCCAACGCAGGAAGATCTTCTTCAAGCAGTTTATTCCCAGGGGGATTAAAAACACAGACATGGGTCATTCTGCAAGGAGAATGCCCCCCCAACCTTACTGAGACCAGCAATATATATACTAGAGGCCAGGGAAGGGGACAGGAAAAATCAATTATAGTCATAGGTCAGGCACCTGGGAAGTCTGTACCACACCGGGCAGGAAGGCAGGAATCAAGCTAAGCCACTGGATGTTTTGCTCTCAAGAAACCTGTGCAAACAGCTCAGTTGGGGGTCGTTGAGCCAAGCTCTATGGTTCCCAACATTCACTTCTAACTAAGTTATGGTTTTAAACTTTCTAGGAACATGTAGAGAAGAGAAGTGATAGTTGTCACTATCTAGATAATTACTCCTCATGGATATGCACGTAAACATTCTCTGTTGTAAACTTCCATTTCAATTTATGATTTGATTTTTGTGTGAACGTCTGATAAACTCTGTAACCTGTGATCATGGATTCTGATAGATGTCTAAGTACTGAAGACAAAAGAGAAAGGGCACTACTTCTCTCTCTTCTCTCATGTGTGCTTTTTCCCTCTCTCTCTCTCTCTCTCTCTCTCTCCCTCCCATTCTCTCTCTTTTTACCTTTCTCCAATTAGAAGAACTTTTCCCTTTCCCCATATAGTATATTTCTGCTTTACCCTCTTAGATAGCTTTCATAGGAAACTTTTTACAACTTAGTAATAAACTCATTAACCACTTCTTTAAGTGTTCTATTTTTCTCCCAGCAAAGACTTCTGACTAGCAAGCTGGAAGTTAGAGCCCAGCAGTTCCTGCTGAGATAGAACAAAGACCACATTGCTTAATCCTCTGCTGTTAGGCTACAGGTGTTAATCACCTAAACCAGCAGTCTTTCACCCTCAGAAAGAGCAAGAAAGTTTCTAGGATATTTTAGAAGTGATCATCAGCATTTTATTACAACTAGAAAGCCCTGAGTCCCTCAGACTTCAAAGCCATCATCACCTGTGCCTACTCTGTGCCTCTACCATTACCTTCTCCAGGCCGGTAGGCTCCCAGCCTTTGGCATAAGAAGGCTGTACCATTCAGGCCATAAAACTCAACATATAGCCAGGACCACCTGCCAAAACTAAAACAAAGACCTAGTCCATGGAAGTCCAAAGTTCTGAGAAAGTCTACATACTAACCTTGCTTTTTTGACTTCTGTAGTTCTACTTCTGGCTACCTGTTCTTGCTAACTGAAGCATGTCGACCCAAGACATGGTTTTTTTTTTTTTTTTTTTTTTTTTTTTTTTTTGTGCTTTAAAGCTCGGGATACCAAATACCCAGTGTAGTCAACAGGCAGCTAGAGACTAAAACTGGTTGACTAAAATCCATATCTGAGCAGTCTTCTCTGGTGAAAACTGAAGTGACTAAATAATGTAATGGAGCACTAAAATAGTCACTTCCATCAGCTGTGGCCATCCAGGGCAGGCCACCCCCTCACTCTTCTCAGATTGCCAATGGCACCAAGATCCAAGATCTCACTGTTCCATTAAGAACAGCCATGGTTAAACATTTCCACAACAGGGAAAAGACACTCCATGCTGCAATTCTGTAAGCATGCAGAAGTGAGAGTTCTGTGGAGCCAGCTTGAGGCCTCAACCTGCACAGGGCAGAGCCTGATGAGTGAAGGACTCAGCAGGAAGGATTCAGGGTTACTTCTGGATGAAGGATTCAGCAGGATGATGGGGGGTTAGGTGAGAGTATAGGGGGTTAGGTGAGTGTGGCTAGGCGGCGTGAGGAAAGGTGTCCAGGCGGGCCCTTGCCTGGGCACCTCTGCCCCTGAGGGACCACAGACACACAGACATGATATAGAATAGAGTTTATTCAGAATAGGGGATGGGAGTTAGTGGGAGAGAGAGAGAGAGAGAGAGAGAGAGAGAGAGAGAGAGAGAGAGAGAGAGAGAGAGGAGGCAGAGAGAGAGAGAGTGGAGTCAGGCCATGACCACGTGGGGGGGGGAGAGCCCCAGGGGCAGAGAGGTGAGAATGTGGGAGAGCGGAGAGCAAAGAGAGAGAGGAGGAGCAAGTACCCCCTCTTATAGTGGGCCAGATCTCTGGGGCGGGGCATACCTGGCTATTGCCAGGTAGCTGTGGGGTGGAGCTTAGACAAAACCCCAACAATGAGTACCTCTGCCCCTCTACCAGCACTGTGGTAGGATGGAGTGGCCCAGCCAAACACCAAGCACCTTGAGTGATTTGGTGAGCTTCAAGGCTGCTTTGAAATTCTGATTCCTGCATATCCACCCCAGCTCACTGCCCCATTTGAGACAAGTGCTCTGCTCTTCACTTCTGCCTCAGGGTCTTCCCTCTCCAAGTCTGGTGTTGCTCAAGAGAGTTGCAGAGTCTAGGTGAGCAGAGCAGTTTATCCTGGTCTTAGCCTTAATGGAGAGTGTTGTGCTCTGAGACTTCATCCTTTTCATGAGAATTTGCAAGCTTTATCATAAATTGCTTTTTTGCACTTGAGACAGGGTCTCACTGTATAGATTTGGCTGGTCTAGGACTCTCTATGTAGACTAAACTGGCCTCAAACTCATAGAAATCCCCTGCCTGTGCCTCCTGAGTGCTGGGATTAAAGGCATGCACCACCATGCCCGGACATTTGTTTATGTTTGTTTTTTAATGTCTAGGAGCTATTAATCAAAATTTCCCATTTAAATTCAAAATTTTGCTTTTTTACTGGTTTTGTCAGAGTTCTGACTTTTATTTATTTCCTCAAAAAATATCACTATTTGGCTTTCATGACTTTTTTGGTAGTTTTCCGTTTTGTCCCTTATGTATTATTTATCTTAATTTTTGTCTAATCTCAACTTCTTTCTTTGTCTTTATTTTCTGTTTTTCTAAGTGTTCCTCAGAGAGATTCCTACTTCCTTGGTTTTTTAGCCTTCTTCTTTCCTAACAAAAGGCTTTAATATTTCTTTTCACCATGACGTTCTCATCACCCCAAATTTAATATATCACACTTAAAATTTTTTTTTAATTTAAAGTATTATGTGGGTTTTGCCTATATGTGCATATAACCACCACATTTATGCAGTACCCACAGAGGCCAGAGGAGGGCGTCTGATTCTATGGAACCAGAGTTACTACTCATTGTGAGCTGCCATGTGAGTGTTGGGAACTGAACCTGGGTCTTCTGAGAGATCAGTAGTGCTTTTCAGTCATCTCTGCAGATGTAATAATAATAAAAAAAGAATAATCTATTAATCAATAACTGACAAAGAATAAATTGTTAATTAATAATTAATTGATATTATTAATAACAATTAATAATTAAGTACTACTGAACACTAATAAATAATTATTGGTTAACAACCTTCTGCCCTCTGTTAACTAACAATCAATTAACTACTAATTTATAGTTGATAACTTATTGATATCAATAATTTGGGGGCTGATTATGCAAACTCAATTAATAACTAGTTGCTATTATTTATTTTATTAATTTTATTTGTTTCACTAATTGCTAATTATTAATTAGTGCTCAATGATGGTGTAAATTATTTCTGCCTTCCTTGGGGGTTATTTTATTTCTTCAGAGTCCCTTTAGTAAAATAATGCTTCACTTCTAAGCAGGTGACAATGTCCTGGGTTTTTGTCCCTGATTTTTCTTTAGTAAGAAAACCAATCTATCTCTATGGCATTCTTCCTTGGAAACTTTTGCCACTTTAGCATGTGATGAAATGCATCAGCAAGCCTCAGGGTGATCTGTTACCACTAGGTCCATTAGGTACCATTTGCTGATAACTTACAATAATTTATATGCATCTAGTAATCTGAACTGTCTATGTCTCTCTAATGTCTGAGAAAAAAGGAGGCAGATGATAACAAATTTGTCTCCCCCCACCCTTTATTCCACAAATATTTCCTTCTTCTACTTTGAAGCTATATTCCATTGTGAATATAATGAAGTCATCTTAGGTGAAACATGAGAAGGCTCTCATGGTGTCTATGGGAGGCTGGGCTGCTGTCTCTTTCTCCCAGCCTGCTGCCTTGGTGGTGAGATGCTTCTGGCATATTCTGGTAACTGCCTCTGGGGCAAAGGACACTTCTACCTCAACAAGTTTTTTTGACAACCATGAAGATCATTTGTTTTAGAGCCAAAGATGAGTTACCAGGGCCTAGGAACATTAGGTTATAAAAAGTAAATACTATGGTACGAAACTGTAACCGTTTGGTGACATTATATAGTAATAGTAAGAAAACAATAAATCAAGGATATGTTGGTAACACACTATCGGGAACATCTGGTAGCTGGGCAGCAGCAAGGTAGGGATACTTTGCCATGGGTGTCAGAGTTTATTTGATGCCACCCTCAGCCTTTGGATTGGTAGACTTGATAATGTGCAGATCCTGTGAGAGTTGAAGGTTCTAGTGTCCCTGTCCTGAAGGTAGGAGAACAGGCCACGGCAGCAGAAGTTCCTGGAAAGAGCCTCAGAAGACACGGATTGATCGAACAACAAATCCCTATGCAAGGAGAAGTGTGGCTTGAGTCCAGGTGTGGTCTTTTTATAAGCCCTCTTCCACTACATCTGGGCCCTGCTTCTATCAAAATCAAATGATGCCTCCTATGAACTGTGGGGATGGTGACCTCCCTCCCAGAACCATGGACAGGTACCTGCTTCTGATTTCTGGGGACATTAAACCTCATTGGCTCACCCCAGTTCTGAATAAAAGCGAGAGATACAGCTAACTCCAGAAATACTTATGTATGTCTCAAGTTGGGTCTCAAGTTGGTCAGGTTGGCTATTCCCTCAGTCTCGCTCCATCCCCCAATCCCTGCATTTCTTGTAGGAAGAATAAGTTTTTGGTTGAAAGTGGAAACATTCTTAAATGGATATCAATTCTCAGAGGAGAAATCAAAATTCATTTTCTGGAATATGTGAAAATATTATTCATTTCCTGCTTCACCTCTGGTGTACATCACATAAACCTTTGTACATTTTTCCATTCATTTAAAATGATTTCTGGGGCTGGGGATGCTGCTTGGTGGTAGAGAGTCAATCTAGCTTGGCTCAAAAGCCTCCTGGTTTAGGTCCCCAGAACAGGATAACAAAAAGGAAACAAAACCAACAAAAAGTAATGTGTAAAATGGAAGGGTTTGGGCTGGGAAGTGGGGAAAAGAACTTTTGGGAAACCTGATGCCTTGTTATCCACAGAGCTCAGAGTTTGAAAAGAGACAGCCAACTCCTGACCTGCACTGGTGTGCTGTGATGGGAGTGCATGTATACAAACACACACACACACACACACATACACACACACGTGCATGCATGCAAATGTAATGATACATAATATAATACAAATCAAATAATAAATTAAAATATTTGCAGTTGCTTATACAAAACCATTCTAATCAGGTTCTTGTAAAAATGTAAGGAAAATGCCTTAAAGCTTCTTTATTGTTTTTTGTTGTTGTTTTGTTTTGTTGGGGTTTTTTTGTTTTGGGGGGGTTGTTTGTTTATTTTTTGGTTTTTTTGTTGTTTTATTTTTCCACACATGGCTTCTCTTTGTGGCCCGAACAGTCTTGGAACTCACTCTGTAGACTGACTGGCCTTGAACTCAGAGACATCCACCTGCCTCTGCCTCCCAAGTGCTAGAGTTAAAGGTGTATGCCACCACCTCCTGGCAGTATTCTTAGGTTTAATGATGCTTTCTCTCTGCTGTTAAAGCAGAGGTCTGTTGGTTTGCTTTTCCCTTGTTACCACAGGTTGATCCCAGCATCTTGCACAAAAGAGGAGAGCCCTTTTCTCAGACAAGCTCTTCCAGCTTTTCCTTAGGCCCTCCTGCCTGGGGCCACCTTAGCCACCAATCTCAGGATACAAATGGCTCTGGGCCAACAGCACCTCTTCCAATACTAGCCTCCTACACATACCTTCTCCCCTGTCCTACAGACTCCCTGTCATCTGACCCTCAGGAGTCCTTGGCCACTACTCTTTCCCAGAACAGGTTAGTAAATGAAAAACTGCCTGTGACACCTGGCACAGGTGATAAGGGGTTGAATCCACTTAGAGTCTCCACCAGCACATAATGGTCTTGTTTGCAGTAAACATTGCCAGAAGCCTGCTTGAATTTAAAGGGGCACAATGAAGATCTTAAACTCAGGAACAAAGTTGTCTCAGAGGTTGACTAACAGGGAATAAGGGATCTTGGAGTCTCCCCAGGGAGCCAGCTTGAGCCCAGTCCAGTTCTGCCTCCCACATATCAGGATAAGCAGCTCTGGGCACAGCTTATGAGCACAAAGATGACTGACTGACCTGAAGCAGGAACAAGTGACCCTGGCCCTCAGCCCAGAATTGTCACCAGGAATGTCTCCAGGAATGGCTGTGGCTCCTTTTACTTTCTACAAATTAATTCGATTTAAAGGAAGAATGGAAGGGAAACGCTGTTCTTTTTAAAGGGCCACAATTCATGCATTCACATGTATGCCATCTCAGGACTAGAGAAGGCAGGTGTGGATGGACAGAAGATGCCTGGATGAAGTCCAACTAGAATGTCCAGGCACTCACAGAAAGACCAGGCTCTGCAGTGCCAATGGCTCTCATTGCTGAATTGCATTCCGTCTAAGGGACATTAGGCATCAGGTGACAGTGGCTCAGAACTTGTGGCAGCTGGAGTTCAGTTGAGGTTGATGTAACATCCTGCAAACAGTAACCAGTGTGAGCAGAATCTACAAACCAAGACCACATTCATCTCCAAGGGCTGTTTGGCACCAATGTGGCAGAATGACTCCAGAGGGTCCCTATGGTACAGAGATTTTAATGTCACAAGCAAACTCATGTGATACTGGGATTCAACCTGTAAACCAGAAACACATGGGGTGCTAACCATGGATCACAGGGCCTCACTCTCTGAGTTTTAAGCAATAAGTCTGGGGTCAGTCTGTAGTTTCACTGGAGTATGTACCCATGAGGTGGTGATGGTGGTGGTGGTGGTAATGGGCCACCCTCAAAGAGCCATTGTTCACCACAACACTGGCAATTCACACTTCTCTCTACCCACGAAGTATTCTGTTAGTGAGTGATGGATCCTGTACTGAGTGGTTTTGTGTGTCACCTTGACACAATCTGGAGTTATCACAGAGAAAGGAACTTCAGTTGGGAAAGTGCCTCCATGAGATCCAGCTGTAAGGCATTTTCTCAATTAGTGATCAAGGGGGAGGGCCCTTTGTGGGTGTTGCCATCACTGGGCTGGTGCTCTTGGATTATATAAGAAAGCAAGCTGAGCAAGCCAGAGGAAGCAAGCCAGTAACATCCCTCTATGGCCTCTGCATCAACTCCTGCTTCCTGACCTGCTTGAGTTCCAGTCCTGACTTCCTTTGGTGATAAATAGCAAGGTGGAAGTCTAAGCTAAATACAGCCTTTCCTCCACAAGGGAGGATTCTCGATTCTTGATCATGATGTTTATGTAGTAATAGAAATCCTGACTAAGACAGTTCCCATTTTGATGACTTGATGCCAGGAAATGTTCAAAAGAAGAATAAATAACAAGGAACAAAGAATACAATTAAATACAATTAAATGAAAATTAAATGATTTAGGTAATTTGGGGGTGATTTTCCTTGAAGAAGAAAGCAATAATATTCAACAACTATTTTTTCAAAGATTTTTAATTCTGTGTACTTGTGAGGTCTGTGTGGGTATGTGCACATGAGTGCAGTGCCCACAGAGGCCAGAAGTGGGCACCCAATCCCCTGGAGCTGGAGTTTCAGGTGCTTGTGAGCCAGCTGACATAGGCTCTGGGAAAGAACTCAGCTCCTCTGGAAGAGCAGTAGATGAGCTTAACCACTGAGCTATTTCCCCAGCCAACCTCAACACATCTTTTCAAGCTAAAAATGTAGCTTGGAAGAATCCTGGGATTAGGAAATGCCTCTATACCTCTGGACAGTAGGCCCAGACAATAACAAAAATTCTAATGCAATGAGAAAAACACAGCTTAGGTATATTAAAATACGACTGCACATTGAAGGAGAGTTCACAGTCTCAGTTTACAAAAACACCTTGATCCAGATTCATGTTTGATTTAGAAAAACTCAACTTTATTTGTTCCTTTCCAAGTAGTAGACTGTAGAATGCAAGAATAAATATACTGTGCTTCAAATGACCCTTAGAAGGAGGCTACAGTTGGATCAGGAGCATCTCTCTCTCTCTCTCTCTCTCTCTCTCTCTCTCTCTCTCTCTCTCTCTCTCTCTCTCTCTCTCTCTCTCTCTCTCTCTCTCTCTCTCTCTCCTCCTCCTCCTCCTCCTCCTCCTCATTTACCCCAATAACCTCAAGAATGATCCCTGCCACTCCCTGTAGGAAAAGTTTACAATTTTAGCTACCCATGTAGGACTCCCCTAGACTCAAAATATGTTATTTGGCTAAGAAATGCATCTCCAAACTTTACTGAAAATTCTATAAGTGTTTTTTTTTTCTGGTGGTGGTGGTGGTACTGGTGGTAGTGGCGTGTCTGTGTGTGTGTGTGTAACTAATTGAAAGGTACTGGATACCTAAGGAGGGCATCTGAAGTTTTCTCTAAGTGTTTGAGCTTAGAGGATGGAGAGATGGCTCAGGGATCTGGAGCACTGGCTGCTCTTCCCAGGAACCAGGTTAAGTTCACAGTGCCCTCATGAAGGCTCACAACCTGATGTAATCTAGTTCAGGGGATCCCATGCCCTCTTCTGGCCTCTACAGGAACTGCATTCACATGGGCAGTAAAACACCCACAAAAATTAAATGAAAGGAAATAAATGCTACGACTGTCATTTGTTTTCTTGCAAACTTTCAAATCATGTCCTTTAATGTGGGGTTTTATGGGTCCTGGATCCTTGACACATGGCACTTTCTTTCCCGGTGGGAGATCAGAACAGATGGAAGAGATCTCTTCTCAGTGGTGACAGACAGACAAGAGAAAACAAGACCAATAATCTGTGAAGTGTCCAGAGAGTATTACTCAAGAACAAGGGAAGACCAAACACGATGGAATCTTGCTGGGCAATGCAAACTTTACCTGTCACAATCCTTAGGTTTCTATAGCTGTGATAAAACACTGACCAACAACGACTTGGGGAGGAATAGATTTATTTGACTTCCATTTCCTTGTCACAGACCACCACTAAGGGATCCTAGGGCAGGAACTCAGTGCGGGAACCTAGAGGCAGGAGCTGAAGCAGAGGCCACAGGGAGCACTGCTTATTTGCTTGCTCCACTTGGCCTCTAAGCTTGATTTCTTTTGCAACCCAAAGCCATGCGCCTGGGAGTAGCACCTCCTACAGTGAGCTGAGCCCTCCCATGGCAATCATTAGTCAAGCACACCCTTGCCTGAAAGCCACCCCAATGGAGATATTTCCTTGGCTGATCTTCAAGCCTCTTCCCCATGACTGTCAAATCTAGCTTCCCAGATGCCATATCAAGTTGACAAGAAACTAACCAGCACAGCTGTGACTCGAACTCGAGATGCCAGGGCAGAGGAGACTAAGATTTTGAAACCAGCATGTGCTTCAAGGCTCCATCTGTCCCCAAGCCAAAAACAAAATGGAGACAATAGTACTAGTTGTTTCAACAGCAGCTAAAACCAAAAGAGTATAGAGCAGAGATTCTGTGTATGGTTGGCTGGGAACACTGTGAATGTGCTCTAATCTGTAGGCATATTGTTTTTGTACCCTGTGTAAGATTTACTCTTGTGTTATTTCAAATGCTGGTTTTTCTATCCCACTATCTGGGTTCCATCCTGACATAGATCTGTTGTTTATTCTTAGATGCTCATTGCTCCTCATTCATTCTCGGCCTTGTCAATAAAGGCCAATGATCCAATCCAGAGCTTTAGAGGAGAGATGGTGGGATTTCCTATTCTAAGACAGGTAGCTATAGAGACAGGAAGTGAAAGAGTGGAACCATGAGGAGAGGTGCAAAAAGCATCAGGAGAGAAGACTTGGATCAAGAGAGGATAAAAATGCAAGTAATGTGGAGATGGTGACTGTGAGGAGCCCTGAGGAGCTTGAAGGGTTAGAATGAAGTGATATTTGATCAATATTTGACTCAAGTATATTTTAATAAACCTTACTTTTCTGTGTGGTTGTTGGGGACAACCTAATAAAAGAAATACAGCTGGGAGATTAAGTTATTACTTAGATTTATTTGAAAAATTACCCAGGCTCCTACTTCTATTACATTTATGTTGTTAGTTTTGGATATGGGCATCATCACTCAAGTCTGACCTGTACAAAGGAAGACTGGGGAAACATAACTGACTTGGAAAAGTGAAGACACTCCAAAGAGACACTGCGCCCCTCCCTTGAGATACTGGAAAACCAAAGCAGGCACACCAGAAACATTTGGAATCCCTTGGGGAGTTTACTGCAGGCATGGGGCCTGGTACTGGCAGGAGGAGAAACTTGACTCCCACAAAAGCCTCCCAGAGTTCTGGTCACTTGTCCCTAGTGTTGTACACTTCTTGCTCTGTATTTCAAAGGAACCCTCATGTGAGGACCCTAAGTTGGGGTGTGGTGACCTTGGAGCACATTATTTGTTCCTCTTCTCAGTGTGCTGACTAGAATCACATCTCCTTTCCTTGCTACTTTTTGTTTTTTCTTTGTATTTTGATCTTGAGAGAGTCCATTATATAGCTTGACTCTGCTGGAACTCATTATGAAGAATTCACAGGCATCCACCTGCCTCTGCCTCCTGAGCACTGGGGAAAAGTCGCTCAATACCATATCCAGGCTCTTTCTGTTCCTCACTTTTGTCAATCCATGGAAAATGGTTTGCCACACTCTAGGTTCATAGGGCTGTCAGGGCACAGACTCTGACCCTAAAAGTCCTAGAGTCTTCCCTGTCTATATGCCCTCTGGTGGATGTCAGGGGGACAGGAGGAGATATTTGAGGAGCTGGTGTGTCAGGAAACAAGTACTACTGGCTGGTGCCTGGTGGCTGGTGGCTGGTGGCATCCTGGATCAGAGAAGCCCTACAGTTTCCCTGGGATGCTCAGCCATTCTCCCGTGGCTCCCCTGGGAAAACAGAAGGAGCCAGACAAGATGGAGCTGGTGTCTCAGCCCCACCCTGTGTAAGTGAACATGGACTTTATATGAACACAGGTTGGAAAGGGGCTGTCATCCAGATCCACCCAGAATACACAAGAGGCTTCGATTGCCTTGAATATGGGACATGCCCCAGCATTCCTAGGTAAAGCTGAATCTGTCTGGAAATATGCCGCTGAAGAACTCCCATTGATTATCCTCTACAGCCTCTGCAGCAGTAAAGGAACTGTCAGTCCTGCTTAGGCCCTTGCTTCTGCAGATTGGACTGACAACTTTCATAGTGGCAGGGCCCCTTGCTCTGCAGAGAATAAGATAACCTGAAAGGTACATTATCTGATTTCATCTTCACTGCCTATCAAGGGCATCTGAGACAGGAATGAAGCCCCTGCCCCAATCCTGTTCTGTTGAGCTCACTGCAGTGGCCACCCCAAGTCTCATAGCACAAGAGTCAGGGAGGCCCTCCTTGTGCTTTCATGGAGAACCACCGCCCTCTAGTGGCCACACGATGCAGCATCCTATTCTTGGGAAGAGGCTCACAGGCACTCAGTCCATTTTTGTCAATTAACCTGTTGTTAAAGATATTTATCCCTCGTCACATTGCTACTGGGAGAGAATTTGTACAATTTCCTGGGTGCACAATTTATCAAACCTTAGTTAAAAATAAAAAAACATATGATCTCCAAAGTTTGTCAGGCTATACAAACTTTGCCTCTGGTTTGTCTATTAGTATAACCAGAGTAGGCTGTACAAATCATTTTTTCTAGAACATTCTATTGCCTATGGCCAGGAGTACTGTGCTTCCCCCCTTGAAGCTGTTGGGTGTTTTTATTTCCCCACAGCATGACTGGCTTCTAAGGCCAGGCTCTGAGAGGCCTTCTAGTTCGTTTCCACTGCCATGCTGTGGGGAAGCCAGACCACTGATCTCCCAGCTGGAAGACAATATAGAACCCCTTGGCAGGCCCAAGTTATGTAGACTTTAGACCCTTGAGACCTCATCTGGTAGGAAGCCCACCTGTATCCTGGGATCCATTCTATCAATCTGCAATGGGCGCTCACAGAACAGGTATGATCATCACCTCACATTGCTAATATGTGATGGTTTTGATATAATTTAAGTAAGGAGACAGAAATTAATGACACTCACTACCATGTTATATCTGATAACCCAGCAGGAAACTTTCTGCTGGGTGTCACTGAACACTATAGTGATTTATACAATGGGGTACTCTGACCAGTAAATCACCAAAATGATCCTGAGAGATGGCTCAGCTGTTAAGGGCACTGGCTGCTAGGGCAGAGGACCCGGGTTCAATTCCTTGCACCCACCAGGCAGCTCACAATCATACATCCTTCTTTCCCCATTGGACTCCATTGATCCTATTTACCTCCCAAGAGAGTTTCATGCTGTGTATACCAATAAGAATTTTTGATATTTCTATAAAATCTAGGAACCATTAACTCCTCTTTTTCCTTCCTTCATTGTCTGTTTTTGCACAGAAGGATTACTTTTTTCATTTCCCTTCAATAATCTGAGACTGACCTGTGAATATATTTTAAAGTACTCATCAAAGATTTAGGATATGGAAACTCTTCCAAAGCTTCATGTTTTTCCTCAGGGTAGGGAATGTTGGTTTGAGCAGTGCATGTGGGACACCCTGCAAACCAGAACCCAGTCAGGTATTGTCTGGGAACAAAGAAGAAGCACTCTGTTGCCTGTGGAAGCCCAAGGGGAAAAACTCTAGGACACATAGAAAAAGAGAGGACCCTAAGAGAACGTCACATTAAAAAATGAAAACATACACTTTGCTAAAGTTTGTTACCCCAACACTAACCTCCACCACATAATTATTATGCCCACCTAGGATGGCCTGCTCTACACTGACATGTTCCTGGGCATAGGTAAATGGAAGATCTGTGTGTCCCTGGGTTTGAGCGTGTGTGTGTGTGTGTGTGTGTGTGTGTGTGTGTGTAGCCTTTTGTGTGCACATGTGTATATGAATGGGCACAAGTGCTCATGTGTGTCTTTACCTCTTGTAACACTATTAGGATGTTTCCAAGTTATAGGGCTTAGGTCGTTATATACACATGATGACATACTAGGAAACACATCTTCAGGGAGCAGGTCAGGATTGTGAGAAGACCCTAAGAGGAAAATGCTTTTTTCTGGGATGCTTGTGGTACAGAGGGGATGGTTTGGAAACTTCTGCCTGCGTTGTCAAAACTGAGGCTCACCCTGATGCCAGGCTTCCCAGGACAGTGTAGTAACATGAGCTTATGGACACCACTATGTCAAATTGTACACATAGAAAAAAAGGACAGCCATTTTCAGTATTGGTAACCACTAGAGAAAGCCTATGATGAGGGGTTCACACTGGAGGACCTCAGGAAGTGACCTCACTTACTTAACGGTCCAGATGGAACTCAGAATGCTGGTTACCAGGTAACCAGAGGCCAACAGCAGCCTTACCTGACTTATTTGTCTGGAGGTGCTTGAGACAGAAGGATGTTCTCTTGTTTCTGGCGTTCAAGTGGCGCTGACCACAAAAAAGCTAAGAGTGGTCGCCTTGGCCACATTTGGAGACGTTGGATACGCCCTCTGACACACTGCTGGCGCGTATCCCCCAGGGATCCTGAGGTAACAGGCGAGAACCTTTAGTAGGGAACTTTCTGGTTGGTCCCCCTGAATCTCTGAGGTCCCTGCCTGGGTGTGTGTTCCTGTGAGACACTAAGGAACATTCTTTTATGCTCACTCTTCAGGGTACAGTAATGGATTGATGCTGTCTCTCAGAGTTTGTACATTTAAACACCTTTGCCTTCCTAGGTCTGTCCTCAGAATAAAAAGAAGACAGACTCTCTGCCCAAGCCCCCCAGGTTCAACTATAGAACCACAGAATATATTGAACAAATGGTAGAGTATTTACCAACTGCAGTTCGGTACAACGACCACCTCTCGATCAGCATTTTTCTTACTGTTTACCACAAGTATGTTACCACCTGGGAGGTGCTGGACCTGATAATGACAATGTGAGTGGCTAATGGCACCATGGGTTTAGGATGGATGTGCTCTTCTTCAGGCCTCTGTGCTCCCTCAGAACAAGGTTTATTGTACCCTGGCAGTGTTGGTCCTGGATCTGAACCTGCAAAGTGACATGGCCACATGTGGGGTTGGGGTCCCCTGGTGTCTTCCACTGTCAGCAGGGAGTGTCAAGCACTGCCCTTACTTGTGCCTTGGGCAGAGCTCCTTTCCCATTTTTATAAAAGGTTCTAGGTCCTATCAGACCTATATGGGATTAATGGAACCAGACAAGGGTCCCTGGGGGACCACACAAGAAGCCTGGAACCGAGCAAGAGCCCTAGTAGGGAGCAGTGAGGCTTCCACACATTGACTGAACATCTCATGGCACATGACCTCAGCATGGAAGTCAGAGCAGGGCAGAGAGCACCCAGGATCCCCACTCCCTTTCTAGATTCTTCAGATTCAAGTAGCTCCCTGTAGATCTATTAGTAGTCTGGGAAACAAGGCCTTAAGTGTGACACCCTCATATAATGCCACAGGTATGCATCCTTCCAGCCTGACTCACTGGAGGACCAGCAAACAAAGAGGTGAGTGGGTTTCAGGTGAAATTGAGGTAAGAGACAATCTGTGCAGTGGGATGTGGTCGGGGATGGGGAGAGAAAAGGGAGGTAAGGGCCCATCTGTGGTGTGTGTGTGGAGGAGGGTGGTAAGGGCCTTTGTGTACCAAGTAGTGGTTGGGGTTAGTGCTGAGGTCTAAAGGCTTGAAAGGTGCCCTGCTTTGGGGATCACCACTAGAGGGATGGTACTTGGCAGGTCACCTGCTGGTGGATAAAAATGGAGGTCTCCAATGGACTACATGGTTCTGAGGAGCAGAGACAAGGATGGAATCTGAAGGGCCCTGTTTGAATCCATCACCATTAAAGCCCAGTGCCATCTTTCATCCAAGAGACAGAATGTGTCTGGAGCCCTCTCCACATAACCTCTCACTCCTGACCACTATTCCTATGAGTAGGCAGGGTGGCAGTTACTGCCTCATCTGATGGGGGCCACGGCTCCACTGATGAAGCAAGGCCAGGCTTCTGACTCCACTTCCCTACATCCTCCTCTTCCCCACAGCGACATATTCAGTTTTCTATCCCGCTGGTTTGAGAAATTTCCTGATAGTTTTAGTAAGGACCCAGACATGGCCGTCGTCAGGCGATTAATGACCTACGTGAAGCTCAATGTGCCTTCTGAAGAAGTACATGCCCGAGCCACGGAGCTGCTCTCAGTTCTGGAGGAGGAGGAGGCCAAAAAGCTAAACCTTGAGAAAGGTGAGGAGGCCTGGGGTGGGTTGCCTGGCAAGGTAGGATGGAGTTTTTGTGATGGGTTCCACCAGGGAATTCTCCAGAGCTTTGGCCTGAAGCCAGGGCTGTACAACAGTCAGGTAAGATGTCCCACTGTGAGTAGAGGACCGGGGATACTCTGGCATGAAAAGGTCTTATATGACCATCAATGCCATCTTGGAAACTCACACCATCCTAGGTCTTCACTGAAATCCCTTCTCCTTCTCCCCTTAGCTTGTGCAACAACACCAGCAGAGCCCCCAGTGCAGGATGCTTCAGTGATGCAAGAGAGTCTGGCTGTGAGGCCAGCTTCTGAGGCAGAGCCACAGGGAGACCTGCCACCCCGAGAGGACACTGCGCTCTTAGAAACAACACCTCTGGAACCATTTGAGCCAGAAGCTGGTCCAGTGCAGCTTCCAAGTTCAGATCCAGCTCTGCCCACATCACCTGATACACAGTCACCTATAGATGTATCTGCAGATGGGTCTGCAGATATGGCCTCAGATATGGCCGCAGATGTGTCTGCAGATGTGTCTGCAGTTGTGTCTGCAGATATGGCTGCAGTTGTGTCTGCAGACATGGGTGCCAATGTTTCAGCTTCTGGGCACCTATTTCTACATTCTGTTGTGCAATTAGGTGAACCAGAATGTTTTTTCCCACTGCCTGAGGTGGATATATAGCTAGGAAAATTATCTTCTGATTTGTAATCAGCAGTGGTTCCCACCTAACCTGTTTTTATTTCTTTAAAGTATCTCCTTTTATTTGTTTGATTATTTTCTTTCATATTGTTGCTTTGATTGTTGATTTTTCTTTATGTTAGGATTTTAATAAAAATAATCTCTTTATTCATCTTAAATGATATAGTTCATTTCCTAAGTGGTACAATCTACTCTTGTCTACCTGTAGACTGCATCTCTGAGACAAACAGGTCAATCACAGAAGGGAGCCCTGGCAGGCCACCTGGATATAGGTAAAGCAAGCCACTGATGTTGCAGTAATTGGGCAAATACCAACAGTGCTGAACAGTATAAACTATGTGACTGTGACCTGGAGGTCTTGGTCTCAGCAGTGCCCCTAACAGTTAGGGACACAGATTCTAGAGCCCCATATCACAGCTCATGGACAGAGGTCTCTACTTTCTGGGTTTTTTGAAATTAGCAGCATAGGAATCATAAGCACATTCCAACTGACTACTACGGACAGCAGGGGAATTCTTATGCAAAAGTCCCTATGGCTTTCTGAGGGACCCAGCAAACAGTTCATATGAGGAATTAGGAGATGCTGCCTTCTCATTCCTGCCTGGGTTTCTGCCCTGTCTTCACTTCATGATGGACAGTAATCTGAAAGTGAGATAAATCAAGGCTTTTCTGAAATGGTTTTTGGTCAGTGTTCTAACACAGGAATAGAAAAGAAAACTAAGAGACCCTAGGATCAGGTGGGAACCCCTAGCTCAATGCTACGCCAGTTTTATGGCTTGGTGAGTAGTGGATTCAGAGAGAGTACAGCTCAACAAAAACTAAGAGCAGAGGGACTGAGGAAGAATCCTCATGTCAAACTCCTGCTTCCATCCACATGGACATAGAGATGAACACAAACACACAAGTTCACACATACAATACGCATGCACATAGACATACACATACACAGAGATGGTAAAATTTCCAGAGTTACAGCTATTATCCAAAGGGACTATTGCTCCAGATTTGTCTATTACATTGATTCAATTTCTCTGTATGCCAAATTTTTCATAAAACAGATGAAGTATCTAGCTTCAAGCTGGTAGAATGATAAGAAAGACCAAGATGCAGAAACCAGGCTTCCAAAAAATAATATTGTTGGGTTTACTGTAAAGATGATCTCTTGGGGCTAGAGAGATGATTCAGATGATAACAACACTGGCTGCTCCTCTCAAGGAAGACACTGTCCCTAGTACCCACATGGTTGTTCACAACTATCTGGAACTCCAGTTCCAGAGGATATGACTCCTCCTTCTGGCCTTTGTGGGCACTGCATGCATGCAGTACGCAGATGTTCATTACAGGTAAACCACTCATATACAAAAAGCAATTTTTAAAAACATCTCTTATAGATGACTCCATGAATTATTATTTTTATTCCTGAATATGATTTTCCCAATACAGTATCTTACAGACTGGTGTGGCTTTTAAATATAAGTGGGTTAAAATGAAGTACAAACAAAGGTGACATTCCTCAGCTGTTCTGATTGGTATTCAAATGCTCACTAGCTACAGCAGGTAAGGTACATGTGGGCATGCTTTGTCAGGAAGTCCTTCTGTTTCCTCAGTATTCAAAAAGCAGAAACTAAAGGTGGTCAAGCTTTTCTTCATTTTAAGAATTTATTTATGTGCATTAGTGTTTTGCCTGCATGTATGTCTGCACAGAGGGGCCAGATCACCTGGAACTGGAGTTACAATGGGTTGTGAGCTGTCTTGTGGGTGCTGGGACCTGAACTCAGATCCTCTGGAAGAGCAGCCAGTGCTGTTAACTGCTGAGATATCTCTCCAGTGCCCACTCGAATTTCTCAAATGTGTCACCTGGCTTTGACCATGCTCAACTAAACATTTTCTAGCTAAAGTTATACATCCAAAGTATTCATGAGCATCATCATAAAAAATCACTAATTATTAAATAATCTAATTTGGAAAATAGAATATAAAAATGCAATTTTGGAAAAAACTGAGTGTGTACCGCCTAAATTCTGTAATCTGATAATAAGCTTCTAACCATTTTTTATTTTCTCTTGCAAAAAAAAAGCAATCTCTATTTTGCACATCCTCAATAGTTTTTCTTTACCAAATTGTAGTGAGAGTGCACATACTTGTAAACACATGGCTGCATAAACAGACAGACAGACATATATGAGACATACATGTACATATGCAGACACACCCATATACACATATGCACATATATATGTATACACTGAAACTCATGAATACACAAAAAGACACAATTTACCCAAACATACATGCACAGACACAAAAATACATGCTTGCACACACCAACACATATTTACACAAACATACGTATATACATATATGTAGACATTCATGTACACATGCATATATCCAGACACACTTATATACATATATACATAAACCGAGACACACTTATATACAGACACATGTATATGTATAAGCAAATGTATATGCATATGTATATACTATACATACACGGTCTCACTGAACATGCAGACACACATGCATGCACACACATATGCACATGTGAGAGCCAAACACAGACACACTTCATCTGTAGCCCATTGGTCCTGCACCATACTGCTGTCCCTGAGCTGTGACTCTCTTTGGAGATGCTCCTCATCCTTCTACATCCATCTTTGGTCCTGATCTGTGATGGGAGAGCTTATCACACATACCTCCTGGGGTTGCTGCAGTGATTACCTGAGATCTGGGCATCTCACTTGAGGATGAATGGGAGAAATATTACTAAATATCAAGCCTTGGGGAGGGAGTAATGAAGACAGGTCCAATGCATGTAATTTCACATTAACGACAGAAAGCAGCTTGCAAGCAGAAATGTGTAATTCATGTGCTTCTGGACTTAGAACAAGGCTATGATTGATAAAAAAGGGGGGCTTATACTTGACCCACCTGACCTGTCTGTCCAATGCATACATTTATTGCATCTTGTCTCATCTAATATTGAGATGGGTTCATGGAGCATGCTTAATTTAGCAAATCAGAACTTGCATGCTCAGATAGAAAAATCCCAGTTGAGTAGTAGGTAAGGCAACATCAGTGGGTTTAAGTCCTGGGCTCCAAACCCATCTCTGGGGTGTCACCACATCTTAACATGTACATGTTAGCTGCTCACATTGGGAGAACAAGGGGGATCCCAGACACCACCTCTGTGCCTGAGACCAAAAACTCACAAAAGGGAAGCAGCTTCACTAATGGACATTTTGACCACTTGGAATATGGTCTCTTGCCATCAAGATTTTCTTAGAGGAAACTGTCTGAAACAGTGTCATGGTCTGGAGGATGAAGAGACTTACCGAAAACAACAGGCTTCAAAGCTGAGGAAACAGGTTCAGACCAGCTGGCTGTAGAGTCCAGAAAACTTTTGCTCAGGTCTGCTCACTGCTACTGCTTAGTGCTCTTTCTGGAATGTAAGTCACAGGGCTGTGAGGCTGGTGTGAAGTTTGGTGAGATGATGCAGTTCCAGTCCAGACTTCCTTTGGTGATGAGCAATAATGTGAAAGGGTAAGCTGAATAAATCCTTGTCCCCAAAACTTGATTCTTGGTCATGATGTTTCTGCAGGAATACAAACCCCGACTAAGACAGTTCCCATTTTGATGACTTGATACCAGGAAATATTCAAAGGAACATAACAAGGAACAAAGAATTGGCAAAATAACAAGAAGTGAATACAATTAAATGAAAAAGAAATGACTTAGTTATATGGGGGTGATTTTCCTTGAAGGAGAAAGCAATAATATTCAACAACCATTTTTACAAAGATTTTTAATTATGTGAACTTAGGAGGTCTGTGTGGATATGTATACATGAGTGCAGTACCCACACAGGCCAGAGGAGGGCACCCCATCCCCTGGAGCTGGAGTTTCAGGTGCTTGTGAGCCAGCTGGCATAGGCTCTGGGAAAGAACTCAGCTCCTCTGGAAGAGCAGTAGATGACCTTAACCACTGAGCTATTTTCCCAGCCAACCTCAACACTTCTTTTCAAGCTAAAAATGTGACTATAACTCCTGGAATTAGTAAGTGTCTCTGTACCTCCAGATGCTAGGTCCAGACTAAAAAAAAATCCTAATGCAATGAGAAAAACCCAAGCTTGGGTATATTAAAATACTGCTGCATGTTGAAGGAGAGTTCACAGTCTCACTTTACAAAAACACCTTGACCCAGATTCATGTTTGATTTAGAAAAATTCAACTTTATTGGTTCCTTTCCAAGTAGTAGACTGTAGAATCCAAGAATAAAATTACTGTGCTTCAATTTCCCTTAGAAGGAGTTTACAGATGAATCAGGACTCTCTCTCTGTCTCTGTCTCTCTCTCTCTGTCTCTCTCTCTCTCTTTCTCTCTCTCACTCTCATCTATCTATCTATCTATCTATCTATCTATCTATCTATCTATCTATTTCATTCCCATTTACCCCAATAACTTAATGAAGTCTGTAGAAGACTGTGCACTGCCTCTCCCTGTAGGAAAAGTTTACATTTTCAGCGACCTAAGTAGGACTCCCCTAGATTCCAAACATGTTGTTTGGTTAAGAAATGCAACTCCAAACTTTAGTGAAAATTCCATAAGGGTTCATTTTTTTTGGTGGTGATTGTGGTGGTAGTGGTGTGTATGTGTATGTGTGTGTGTGTGTGTGTGTGTGTGTGTGTGTGTGTTTAAAATATTCTACTCAAATTAGTGGTGATGGTGATGGTGGTGGTGGTGACGGTGGTGTGTGTGTGTGTGATTGTTAAAATATTCTACTCAAAGAAATCTGTATAAAGAACCAAATACCAAGATAATCTGTGCCCAATGAATCTTTTCATTTCTTCTCTAAACTTATTTTCAAATGAAAAGTCTATTAGTTGGTGTCCAACTCTAGAATATGGTTCAGAGAGAGAGAAGAAGGTTCATGCTGTGTAGCATTAGACTCGTGATCCTGCTGCTTCAGAGTCCCAGGCCTGTACTTTCATACTGGACTTGAAATCTATGGAAAAGAAATCAGATTCTAGCCTGGACTACATAGCAAGATGCTGGCTCAAGGGCCTGGAGAGATGGCTCAGCAGTTAAGAGCACTGAGTGCTCTTTCAAAGGTCCTGAGTTCAAATCCCAGTAACCACATGGTGACTTAAACCATCCTTAATGAGATCTCATACCCTCCTCTGGGGTGTCTGAAGACAGGTACAGTGTACTTACATATAATAAATAAATAAATCTTTTCAAAAAAAGATGCTGTCTCAAAAACAAAACAAAACATGAACACACACACAAACATAAAAATCTAGATTATTTATTTATTTATTTATTTATTTATTTATTTATTTATTTATTTTGAAATAGGGTTTCTATGTGTTGCCTTGGCTGTCCTAGAAATCAATCTGTAGAACAGGCTGGCCTCAAACTCAGAAATACACCTGCCTCTGCCTCTCAGAGTGCTGGGATGAAAGGCATGTGTCACCACTGCCTGGTGGTGGTTTAATTCCCAGCAACCACATGGTGGTTCACAAGGATCTGGAAAAGATCTTTCACCCCTTCTGGTGTGTCTGAATGCAGCTACAGTGTACTTACACACAATAATAAATAAATCTTTAAGCCAAGGGGAGTGGGGCCAACCAGAACAAGTAAATTTCAATTCCCAGCAACCACATGATGGCTCACAAGCATCACTACAGCTACAGTGCACTCAAATCTATAAAATAAGTAAATCTTTAAAAAAATTATATGGAAGAAAAGATTCCCTGCTGTCCTTGAGTGTCCCAGAATGACAATTTTCCATGATGTAAACATGTAAATACATTTAAATACACACACACACACACACATTCATATCCTTGTACACACATACCTGTATTGTAATAGGTGCCAATTACTTGGTGGTTATTTTTATTAAAAGACAAGAAACTTTGCATAAAATAACTTATGTCCAAAAACTCTTCACAATTTTAACAGTAAAAACTGAAGAAAAACCTTTCAAATAAAATCAGTTTTTTTTTAAGAACACGGGCCAAAAGCAACTTCTGGGATAGCAAGATGGCTCAGCAGTTAAAAGGCGCTTGCCACCAAGCCTAACAACTCAGGTTCAATACCTAGAAGCTACATGTAGAGGGAGAGAACTGAAATTGGAATGCTCCAGACTGTCCTCTGGCCTACATACTTGTACCATGGTACACGTGCACGAACACTCATACACAAATTAATGTAAGAAAACTTTAAGCAACCACTGAATACTTATCCACAAGATCATTTCAAACAGCGACCCATGTACACAAACATTTACCCACATTGGTTGTTGGTCCACATGTAATTTTAGATGGGAACCCTTTTCTTAATTATAGAACCCAGATTATGTGTTCAAAGGTAGCTTTCTTTGTAATGAAGGATTTAGATGACATTATGTAGGGCAGGGAAGGAACAGTGGAGAGCCTGCCTTCAGTTCTAGTCCACCCTGCAGTTCTGAGGCCTCAGCTTGCTTCTTCACTTCCTCTGAAACTCAGATTCTCTCGCTGCAAAGGTTTGTTTTCACAGTTACATTTAAAAAGAAAGAAAGGAAAGCTAGTAAAGCAGCAGCTTTGTGGTTGAGAACACACATGGGCCAGGCAAACCTGACTGTTCTCCTGTGCATCCTCCTAGAGAGGCACAAACGAGAGCTCTCATTCCCATAAAGCATCATCTGCTGCTTTAAGGACCCATTATATTTCCCTGCTCGTGTCTAAACTAAAGTGCTGGGGCTACAGAGATGGCTCAGGGGTTAAGAGCACTGACTGCTTTGGGGGACCACCCAGGTTCTATTCCCAGCATCCACATGGAGGCCCACAAACAGCTGTAACTTCAGCTCCAGGCCAGGTGGATCCCTGTGTCCTCTCATGGCACCTGCACACCTAGGTATGAAAGTTGTAAGTCAAATGGATACAGAAATAAGATATTTAAATAAATGAATACAAAGACTCAACCTATTCTTCTACCAAGCTCATCCTGCACTCAAAATAAATGTTTTAAAGCTGTCAGCTGGACGGGGTTGATCATGCAGGGCTGAAAATCCTTTCCCACTTCTTCAATATTTAATTTCTTTTCATGCAGCCATGGGTTTGGCATGCAGGCTTTGGAGACTGGTCCTAAAATCACAATGGCCATACTGATTGGGACAAGTCTTTGAGGGGATCTTTTCCAAATGACACCACCACCACCACCACCAAGGGCCCTGAAATACTGGTCTTGATGTGCCATTCAGGAATCCTTCAACTTCCTGTATAGACACAGCCATGAGCCCATTGCAAACAGAGGGACAGTGTTTGTGTCTGTATCCATCTGCTGTCACAGAAAATGACCTTGTTCAGTATTTTAAGTTGCTTCTTCTAGTAATTTCCCAGACAAACCTTTGCTTTCTGAATGCAGGCAGCAGAGACCCTGTTGCACTGAGGATGTCTTGTGGTGAAAGGAAATTAAACTTTTCACCAACAGAAAGGTTGTCATTCTTCTGGTGAGCACACAGGACACAGCTGGAACACATCAGTCATGGTAGCTGGGCATTTCACAAAACTAGTGGATAAGGTAGGAGTCCACCTGCTTCAGATGCATTTTGTGTTACCAACAGCATGAACCAGAAAAATTTCCATTTATAATATTTCATTAATTCTATTCATCTTAACCAAGAATAAAAATGTATTCAGAAACATGGGTATGAAAAGTGATGCTTGTATATTCTACATAGTGCCACACCCATTTATTATATCATAACACATTAAAAATAAATATAATCTAATTTTGATAGATACTACTAATATTGTCTCTTTTGTTTTCTGAAAACTGCCAGACCAGAGTTTAAAAAATCACAATGACAAATCTAATCAGTGCTATCTCATGTGTAATTGAAACATTATTTTCATGACTCACTTTAGAAAGGATATTTCAAAAACTGTATTGAAAAATGTCTCTTTTAATAATAGGTTTCCACGGCAATATTGCAATTAGTGATCTAACTACCACAGTTAACCATGCACACCAAAGTGTAACACAGAGAAACTGCAAAGTGATTCTTACCAGCAGTCACTGCTGCTGAAAGTAAAGCAAGAATAAAGTAGTTCATGCCTTTGTTATTGGCAACTTATTACTGAGTTTGTGGAAATAAGCATAATCCATTCAAAATGTAATTATATAAACTCCAATATAAAGCTCCAATCCTGTTAGATACATACAGAATGGAAGATCTACATTGATTCAAAAAATGTTCAAAAAAAGTAGTTCCTTCTCCAATTTCCTTTAAAAATCTGATTTATTTCTAAGCCTAGGTTAAAAATTCTGAGACTAGTAAATATTTCCTGGCCATATGTGGTCCCACTACACCCTCAAAACAAACAAACAAACAAACAAACAAATCCTAACTCCCAAACCAAACAACATTATTCTGAGCCAAGAAGTCGAGTTTTTTAAAACACTCGTACCTTGATTCCCATTGTCAACACGAGTCTAAAAGATGTCACCGCTTCTGCTTGAGAGATCCAGTGTAACGAATTTAAGGGATTTAAGGGAATTAAGGCTGTCCTGGGCAACAGGGACACTTAGTATAGTCAGCATCCCATGGGGAGAAGGCTGCTACGTGTCCCTGGGAGACTGAGCTCTCTGACACAGCGTGGAAGGGACGCACCCACAGCAAATGAGGCAGAGGGCTTTCTGGATCTCTTGGTTTCTGAAAGAATGTATGACGGGGTTGACGATGGAATTTCATCAACCTGCACACTGCACCAGAATACTGTGGACAGCTGGGGATGTTATGTGAATGACCCTATGCAGCTCTGAGGGACCCACCAAACAGTACATATCCAGGATTGGGAGGTGCTGTCAGTATTGCACCTGCTGAGAAAGTGTAGAGTCCTGAGTTGTGATCCCCATCATTCACAAAAAAACTGGTGTGATCATGTGCATTGGATACCATGTGTGCTGATGTTTTGTTTAGTTTTGGTTTTGGTTTTGGTTTTGCCCCATCTACGATTGCTCTGGGATAAGATGGTACCTGTCACCCACAACACACACAGACACACACATACATATGCACACACACACACACACACACACACACACATACACACAAACATGCATATCCAAGCGCACACACAAAATTTGGCTTTCAAATTACTGAAACACATAACCCATGCCTCAAAAAACTTAAAACTTTATTCTGAAGCCAAATATGAATATTCATAGCCACTAAACTGTACACCCCCTGTATGTGGTAACACTTTGAAGTTTTCATAGGATCTAAACAAGTCTCGGTGCTGGAGAGAGGGCTCAGCAGTTAACTGCACTGGCTGCCCTACTTAAAGACTACGGACAGTACCTCCCACCATTTCACATGGTTAGCCCTATAAAACGAAAAGTCTGCCCTGTGGTAGAGTGCGCACCAGGGGGACATCCTCTCCCACCCCCTCACACAAGACTTAAAGACTTGGGTTTAGTTCAGCACACACATGGTTGCTCACAACCACCTGTCACTCCAGTTCCAAGAGATTCCATGTACTCTTCTGACCTCTGAGGGCCCTGCATACATGTGATGCATCAGCATACATGCAGAAAAAAACACCCATACACATAAAAGAAAAATAAAACTTTTATCTTAACCTTTACAGATACTTTGTGAGTCTTACATCTGGCACCCCAGTACCATTCATCTCACTTTGCCTGTATCCCCCTCCATCCTTGCAACATTCCCCCTAAAATTAATGCACAAATAAAAATGAATAACACCAAACATAGAAAACATCTCATTATGGAAGCTGTAGAGTGTCACTGAGTGTCCCTCAGTATACCTGCTGTCCACAGATCTTCACACGTCAATGTTCATTGCATTGAGTCATTGTCTGGCTGGAGGACTCTGGTTTCTGTGACACCATCAGTCTTGGATCCTCCCCGGGACTCCTCCTGTTTTCCTGTTGTTGCCCTGTGTCATGGAGATCCTACAGCTTTGGATTGGCAGGACCAACCCTTTCAGACTCTCCAACAGTTTACAGATGATACACATGTGGAAGTGGAAGGGCTGAATCAGGGCCAGGGTGGCAGTTGAGGTGGTCACAACCAGAGTGAGCTCCTCATCCCTGCTGTGGTGAGGCCACCCAAGGCTGCCATCAGCAGGAGGCTGGTGAGCTCTCCAGTTCTCATGCCCTGGGACCAACTCACCCCACCCAGGCCTCCAGAGCCAGCTCCACTGTGCTGCCCAGGTAGAGCCTCTTCTCCCAGGGGCTACAGCCAGTGAAAGGCAAGGCTAGCTCTTCCACTTTCATGGCTTCAGGGACAGCTCTCCTGACCAACGAAGATGTTGAGGGGTTGGGGGAGGATGTCACCAAGGTACCCAGTCTACCACAGGGCAACCTTTTTGTTTTTAGGGCTAGCCATGCTAAGCTGTGGGAGGTACAATCTCCAGGGTGATGAGCCTGGTTTATGCAGAGCAGGACAGTGGTGGTGCATGCCTTTAATCCCAGCACTTCGGAGGATTTTTGAGTTTGAGGCCAGCCTGGTCTACATACAGACTGAGCCCTTGGACAGCCAGGGCCATACAAAGGAACGCTGTCTCCAAAAACAAAAAAGAAAAGAAAAGAAATGTAGCTGATTCTGAACCTGGTAGCAAGCCAGGAAAGCCAGGAATATTTCCCCATGGAGTCTGCTTCAGTTCCTTCCTCCAGGTTCCTGCCTTAGTCTATCATTAATTCCTTTGATGTTGTACTGTGACCTGGCAAAGGAATCTAAATACACCTTTCCTCTCCAGGTTGCTTAGGGTCATGCTGCTTAGTACAGCAACACAGAGCAAGCTAGAACACAACATATCTTAAAAACAGGGAGAAAAGTCAGCCATCTTTTTAGTCCTTAGAATACAGAATAACAACCCAGAGGAAGGCAAGTATTTGACAGGCAGAACGGTGTCCAGAGTGGGAGTTGTCACTTCTTATATTCAAAATTTTCCCTTGAGCAACTGGAACCATCTTGTAGAACCAGAATCAAGACATGACTGAAGAGATGACAGCTTGATCAGAACTGTTTAATTATGTATATCTTGTCCATTAAAATTGTTTTTGTCCTTATTTTAACTAAAGTCACATAGCCACAAAGACACCCACAAAAACACACACACATATATACATACACGCACACGCATATGCACACGTGCACACACAAATAGAAAGACATGAACATATTCACACATACAAACAGAAACACACATACACAAATTCCCACATACACACATACTTGCATACACACACAGACATGGATACTTACAGACATGCACATAAACACATAGACACACACTCAAAGATACACACATAAACAGACACTCACAGATACACACACATTCACAAACATACACACATTCTTCACATACACACATTCATACCCACACACTCAAGAAACACACACTCATTCATGCCCACACTCACAAAAACAAACATACAGAAACACACACAGTTACACAGACACACACACACACACACACACACACCACACACATCATTTAAAAGAAAAAGGAAAGCTCATATTATCCCTAAAGCAAAATCTAGAAGCTTCAGTCACCTCCACTTTTCTTGTCCTTTTACTCTATGGAGTCCTAGCGGTTCTGCTGCACCACTTGAGTCGGTTACAGGGGTCTTAGGGCGACATGCATTGAGATTTCTGTAACAATTGCACTACTCAATTGCTAGTGAAAAATACATTTTGAAAGAGCTCTAGCATGCCTGGGCATGTCAAACCTGGCCTGGCCAGCCATGCCCTTCTCCCCCATTCCCTGTGCCTTGCTAAAAACCACTAGATTGCATTCCTAAAGCTAGATCAAAAGATCTGTTCCCTATTTGACCACTTCCCTCCTGAGATTGACTACCAATGTCAAATTGTCAAGGAGCTGAAGTCCAGGATTCAAAAGCTCCCTTTGGCTACCCTTATAAACACATCCAGTCAGAAGTAAATACCGAATCCTAACCCTAGATTAGGCAGTTCTTATCCTCTGCCTGCTGCCCCAGGCCCAATGGAAAGAGTAACCAGTGTCTCCTTACTGGTTCTCTCTCCTGCACTACTAATCTATTCTGTCTCCTACAGCATCATGGCAGCTCTCTGTGCCTCTCTCTTGTGTCCTAGTTTAGGGTTACTACAGGTCCTGCCTTTCTCCATCCAGCCATTGGCTATTAGCGAATAATTGAAGTTCCTTAGTTGATCGGCCTTTTGAAGGTTCAGAGGAAGGTCTAGCCTTCGCTCTCCATCTTTTACTGACAGTATAGAAGATGGAAAATGATCCAAGCTTCAGGTTCTGGTCTGATAACTGGGTTCTAAAGGGATGACTCAGTTGGTAAAGGACTTACCATGCAAATGTGAGGACACGATTTTGATTCCAAGAGGCCATTGAGAAAACAAACAGAAAAAAGCTGGACTTGGTGCTAGATAGGAAACCAGGTAGAGTGGATCCCAAGCACGCAGGTCAGTCTTAGGCAGTCTCAGGTCATTGTAGGATATTGGCCCCCCAAAATATTCCCTGAGGAATGACATTTGAGACTCCCTCTGGCCCACACATGCACACATAGGCACACACACAGAGACACACATACCCAGAACTGGCCAGTGAGACACATAAAATCTCCTGCCCATAGAGACATTGCATGCATGGCTGCTGTGTCACTTGTGCTTCACTAAGTGGCAGAGAGGAGAAAGGCTATGTCTATCCTCAGTGCTCTGCCCTGTGAAAATCTGAATGATTAGTAGCCTAACACTCCCTGAAGAAAGTGAGCCTGAAATGGCCACCAGCCATGCAGGTCGGGATGGGCTCCCAGGGCAAAGAGTGAGCCCAAGGGGAGACAAAACATTCCTGGGACTGCAGGTCTAGGGTGGGAGTGAGCCTGAGACATATGACCCTGCCTGGGGCCACCTGAGCGGCCAAGCAAGGAGCAAGCCTTAGACAACCAGCAGTCCAGCCCCAGTGGGGCCCATAAGAGGAGCTAGCCTAAGATGATCACCAGTCACTTGATATGGGGTAAGCACAGGCATCCTCCATGCACGATGACCCGTGTCCAGAGTCATTATGCACAAATGGGGCAGAACACTACCCCTTGCTGGCTGCTGCATTGGATGGCCCAGCTGGGGCAGGGCAGGAGAGCTTCCCCTGGTGGTGCATGTGAGGGAGTCAGGAACCCTTGCAAGCAAAGAATTGTGAACAAAAGGGTATATTGTGAGACATACTGTGACACACTACAACTTCCACAAGGAGACTTTCTTCTCTGTTGGGGGTGTAGTTTGCAAGGGAGGAGGGCATGTATGAGGGGACAGGGAAATGAGTGGGATTGGGGTGCATGGTATGACATTCTCAGAGAATCAATAAAAAGGTTTGAAATAAAAAAAAACATTCTTTTATGTTTTTCACTGATTTTCCAAAGCTTTTGGCTATTTAGGAATTAACTTATCAAGCTCTGTTTAACTATCTTTCGTTGAGGTGTTTGAAATGACCTCTGTAAGAAACTCCTTTAATACCCTATGCCTCTGTGACTAGCAATGGATGAGGCTGTCCATCTAAACTTTATATATCTTGCACAAGTTTATATGGTTCTGCATCAGCTTAATAGATAAGAAACCAGTGAGTGCTATTTTATGTATATGTTAAAGTCTGCATTGTACCTGCACTTCCAACATACAAAATGGCCAGTGACATTTTCTGGACATTTCTGCCTTTCCTCATCAATGCCATTCAGAGAGGAAACTGCCATTCAGGTTGTCCTGTCTATACCGTACCCTCTTTGAACAAACAAATATTCTATGGTGTGTATATGTTATAATTTTAACCTTAAAATATAGATTGGCTGTAACTAGCACTAAATGTGTAAGGTGTCCCAATTGTACCATGAATCACTAGGCTGGGGGTAACCTCTTCTGCTCTGGCAGTGTGAACTCATTTCTAGGGTTGAGGGGACACTGAGGTACTTACAGTCCCATCAACCACACCAACACTTATTTATTTTTTCATGTTGATGGGCTCCCCTTTCTCTTCTTCTTGGCTCAAGTTGTTCACATTTCTCCATTCTGCCCAATGATGGGGAACATCTAAGCACAAAATGTAACAGCTAAATGTGGAAACTCAGGTCCCCAAAAGACACATCATCCTAGTCTTGAAGTGTTGAGTGGGATGCGATGATTTCCAGTTGATTTTATAATGGATTCTCTGGTGTGAAGACAAAAGGCCATCTAATAAGAATTCTAACCCAGAGGACTGACCATTGGAGAAGGACTATGGGTTTGTTTTCTACCTGTCCCAGATTTGTTCCTTAAGGAAACTCCCTCCCCATAATGGTCACCTCCTTGAATTTGCCATTAGTGAAAGTTGGAGACAGGAGTGTTCCAAGTCTCTTCCATTCATCATCCTCAGATATGGTAACAGCCTTTCTTATAAATCATTCTGGCCCAAAAGGTTAGAATTCAAATGGAAAGGCAATTTGCTCTGCAGAAGTTATGTGTACATCCATAACTCCAGGAAATAAATCAAGCAAATACTCACTTCCAGAAGATCCTGCTATACCACTCCTGGGCATATACCCAGAGGATTCCCCACCATGTAATAAGGATACATGCTCTATTATGTTCATAGCAGCCCTATTTATAATTGCCAGATGCTGGAAAGAACCCAGGTATCCCTCAACAGAAGAATGGATGCAAAAAATGTGGTATATCTACACAATGGAGTACTATTCAGCCATTAGAAACAATGAATTCATGAAATTCTTAGGCAAATGGATGGAGCTAGAGAACATCATACTAAGTGAGGTAACCCAGACTCAAAAGGTGAATCATGGTATGCACTCACTAATAAGTGGTTATTAACCTAGAAAACTGGAATACCCAAACATAATCCACACATCAAATGAGGTACAAGAAGAAAGGAGGAGTGGCCCCTGGTTCTGGAAAGACTCAGTGAAACAGTATTCGGCAAAACCAGAACGGGAAGTGCGACGGAGTGGGTGGGAGGACAGGGGAAGAGAAGGGGGCTTACGGGACTTTCAGGGAGTGGGGGGGCTAGAAAAGGGGAAATCATTTGAAATGTAAATAAATTATATCGAATAAAAAAAAGAAAAAAAAGTAGTTCTTTGTCTTAAGTGGCAGGTCTTGCTTGTATTCAACACACTTCATAGAGATTACCTTTTCAATTATATAAACATAGGTGTCACCTATCCAGACAGCATGGATTTACATCTTTAAAGTATCTTCTTAATGAAATCTCTCTTGCACAGGAAAAAATGGTTATTTCATAGGAATAGAAAAAAGCCCTACAGTATACTTCAAGGCTGTGCAGAGTAAAGTGAGTTCAAGTGCCTTGGGATTAAGGGCTAGAGAGATAGCTCAGAACCTAAGAGCACTTGTTGCTCTTGCAGACAATCCATGTTGGGTTCTTAGCACCCATAGGTCAGTTCACAGCCATCAGTAATTCCCTGATATCTGATACCACTACATCCAAGCAGCATGCATAACTACATTCTGGCAAAAACACTCATGCACACTATACTGGCTCATTTTGTGTCAACTTGACACAAGCTAGCATCATCAGAGAGGCAGGAGCCTCAGTTGAGGAAATGCTTCTGTGAGATCCAGCTGTAAGATATCTTCTCAATTAGAGACATGGGCACATGGGTAAAGTTCCTGAACAGAACACCAATAGCTTATGCTCTAAGATCAAGAATTGACAAATGGGACCTCATAAAATTACAAAGTTTCTGTAAGGCCACAGACACACAATTAAAAATATATTAAAAAGATTAAGGGTATATCTGTTATTATTAAGAATGAATATAATAACATGAAAATCTTTTTATGCATTTGACTTTTTAAAAATTATTTTTATCTTTCTGCATATGAGTGTTGTGCCTGCCTGTATATCTGTGTAGCATGTGTGCACAGGGTCCACCAAGGAAGGAAGAAAGCATCAGACGACATGGGAGTGAACTTAGAGTTGCTTGAGAACCACTCAGTGTGGATTTTATTAATTGCTGAGACATCTTCTAGCCTCATAGAGAAATCCATTTAATTTTATAAATTGGGACACAAGGAAAAAGGACGATTCTATTTCCTTGCTATGAATTTTCTTCTATCTTCCAAAACTGTATTTTGGCCACAATGAATGCTTCTAAAACTTCTTTATGATAAAAGCTTGGAAGAAAAGGAACAACACAAACTTCTTCTACCCAATAAAGGAAATCTATACAAACTCCTCAGCTGGTTTCATATGTGATGGGAAATACTAAAAACAGGAGAAATTCAGATGTCTACTCTGACTACAGGCATTCAGTCCCATCATAGAAGTGCCAGCTAGTGCAGTAAGGCAAGAACATTCCACTGCAGCCATAGGACGGTAAAGCAGTGAATAGAAGGGATCTCATTTTCAGGCCTCACCATGCTGTCCATGCAAAGCACACCAAAGTGTACACAGAATGAATGTATAGGACAAAGAAGTAAATTGAAAACCTCATAGGCCACAGGATTCAAAAGCATTTGTATGCAATGGTGACAATAAGTGAGGAAATGATGTCATAGCAATAACTACAAATTAAATGCTTAAAGGATGAATGAACAGACTAAAAATCAGAGAGTCATATGGTAGCCACTGATCAGAAGACACAACACAATAAAAAGATCTCCCTTATACTTATTTCAATTTTTATCAGAAATCTCCCTGAGCCTATACATTCCAAGTTATCCATACTAGGATAGAAAAGCAAAGGTTCAAGAACCAACCAAACAATTCTAAAAAAAAATGTAGAAAGAATTATCCACATGATGACACTCGCCAAGAGAGAATGGTGCCCAGAAAAGAGAAGAACACATCTATAATTGAATCAAACAGATGAGAAAATGCCCTCACTTACACAAGTAGTAAGTCTAATGAGTTTTGGAGGGAACGCTTTCCATAAAACAGTGTTGGAAAATTTGAACCTGCATGTTACAACACGAATCTTTACCTGACATTCATACCAAAACCAAAACAAGACCTTACAGACAGGTCATAGATGTAAACCTATAATATGGAACTACATGTAATCAATAAAAAAAACAAGAAGCAAAACAAAACAAAAGAAAACAGTCTTGAATTAAGCACAGGTAGACTCACTTACAGGGGGGATTTCCCCTAGCTATTTGATTGTCTGAAAGAAACAACAGGAAGCCAATCACTGGGTGAAGATAAGGAGGCAGGATCTTACAGGAAGAACAGGAAGAGAAGGGGAGAAGCACACAGAGAGAGACACATACTGAGATGGGAGAGATAAGATGGAATCTGTAGGAGAGGATGATGAGCCAGATCCACGTGGTCCTAGGAGCCATAAGTACCAGGGAATTTCTTAGATAGATGATTTAATATTACAGGACACTTTTGTTTAGCATAACTATACAAATTATATCAGTATCTATTGAGTTTGATTGGGCATTTGGGGGTTTAAGGATTTACTAATATAAATCTGACTGGCAAATTACAAGCCTCTGGAGTTTTCATTTGACTTTCTTTTGATAGAGGTAGGGGATTAGAGCCAGGGACAGCCAGTTTCCACAGGCTAGCCACAAGGGTGCAGAGCAATTCTGCAACAGCTGACTGAGAAAGCTAGAGAGACCACCACTTGGGGATGCCCATGAGTGTGGAGAGACCGCCATTGCTGTCATGTAACAGACCATGGCGTAGACTTTTTTATATGTACACCATCAATTTACTTTACCCTCTGTTCTTAGCTATAGTTTTGCAGAGTAATGGGTAGATACACACCTTGGTGAACAATCTGTCAGTGTGCACTCTATAACAAGGCCATTTGAGAGATTGCCAGATGCTGCTTAGTGAATCCATCGGTTTCCATGCTCATCTATCCATCTGTGATCTTTCCTGTCAACAGGAGCCTGATCCATCATGCTGAGCTTGCAGTGAGGGTGGCCATGACAGAGCCAACTTATCTTGCAATTAGCATTTTAGGAGGTTTATAATGGTCAGGCAATGCACAGGTCTGGTTCAACTGTGATAAAACACTGACTAAAAGCAAGTTGGGGAAGAAAGTATTTATTTGACTTCCATTTTCCAGTCACAGTCCATCACTGAGGGAAGCAGGCACTGGAACTCAGTGCAGGAAACTGGAGGCAGGAGGTGAAGCAGAGGCCATGAGGGAGCCCTGCTTACTCATCACAATACCCAGTCTGTGAGTGTGAAAGGCACCCATCACAATACCCAGTCTCTTTCTGCTCCTCTCTTTTGTCAAACAGGTCCATGGAAAATCGGTGGCCACAGTCTAGGTTGGTAGGGTTGCCAGGGCCCAGGCTCTGACCCTACAAACCCCTGGAGGCTTCCCTGTCTCTGTGCCCTCTGGTGGTTGTCAGAGGGACAGGAGCAGAACATTGAGGAGCTGGGGTGTCAGGAGACAAGCACACCTGTCCTGAGGACTAAACACTTGCCTGGTCCTTCTTTGGGGATTCCCACTAGAGGGATGGTACCTGATATATCACCTGCAGGTGGTGAAAATTAGAGGTCTCCAATGGGATCCTTGGTTCTGAGCAGCTGAGGGAAGGATGGAAACTGAAGGGCCCTGGGAGAATCCATCCCCACTACAGCCCAGTTCCATCTGTCCTCCAGGGGACAGACAGCATCTGGAGCCCTCTGCACACAACCTGACCACTCCTTACACTCCTGACCACTATGTCCATCAGCACACAGGCTGGTGGCCATTGCCTCCTTTGATGGAGCCCACAGCTCCGCTGGTGATGCAAGGCCAGGCATCCGACTCTACTTCACTCCATCCTCCTCTTCCTTGCAGTGCAATATTCGGTTTCATCGTATACTGGATTCAGACACCTTCCTAAGAATTTTGCAGTTCTCCAAACTTGAACATTGTGAATCACCTAAAGGTGTGTGTGAGACTCAATTCCATAGATGGAGATCCCCAAGCCAGGGAGATTTTCTCAGTGCTGGAGGATCTCGAGGCCAAATATCTGAACGTGGAGAGAGGTGAGGAGGCCTGGGGTGGACTGCCTTGGAAGGTAGGAGTGGTTTTCAGTGATGGGTTCCTCCAGGGAATTCTCCAGAGCTTTGACCAGAAGCCAGGGCTGGACAGCACTCAGGTAGGATGCCCCACTATGAGGGATTCTCTGGCATGAAATGTCCTCTTGTGAGCATCAAGGGAAGCTCAACCAATCCTAGGCTGCCTTCACTAAAAGCCCAACTCCATCTGCTTTTAGATTACAAATCAATTGCAGAGGCCCAAGTGCAGGATGCCCAAGTCTCTGGGATGCAAGAGAGTCTGGTTCGTAGGCCAGCTTCTGAGGCCGAGCCACAGGAAAGCCTGCTGCTCCGTGAGGACACTGAGCTCTTCGAGGTAACATTTGTGGAACCATTTGAGCAAGAAGCTGGTCCAGTACATCTTCCAAATATAGATCAAGCTCTATCGATACCAGATGCTATCCAGTCACCTGTAGATGTGGCTGCAGGTGTGGCTGCTGGTGTTTCAGCTTTCCAGCACCTATTTCTATCTGCTGTTGTGCACATAGGTGCAGCAGAGTCTTTTCCCCTCTGCCTGAGGTAGACATAGAGCTAGGAAAATTATCTGCTGACTTGTACCCAGCAGTGAGTGGTTCCTGTATAAGCTGTTCTTATTTCTTTAGAGAAAGGATCTCCTTGTATTTGTTTGATATTTTTCTTTCATAACATTGATTTCATTGTTGAATTTTCATTTGTTTGAATATTTAAAAAATGACTTGTTTATTCATTTTAAATCATACAATTCATTTCCCAAGTGGTACAATCTAAACATATCTACCTCTGGACTGCATCTCTGAGACAAACAGGTGAATCACAGGAAGGGAACCCCGGCAGACACCCTGTATTCAGGTAAAGCAATCCACCGATGTTGCAGTAACTGTGCAAATACCGACAGTGGTGCACAGTATAAACTATGTGACTGTGACCTGGCGGTCTTGGGCTCAGTAATGCCCCTAGCACTTAGGGACACAGATTCTAGACAAGCCATATCGGGGTTCATGGACAGAGGTCTCTACTTACTGGCTTTTTCTCTGTCAAACTGGACACTGGAGCCCTTCAGAGGAGAAAGTCAGTTTAACTGTAATGGAACTCACCATTCTAGCCATCCCTGAGCCCAAAGCTGTTCGGACACACTGCATCAAGTTTTAACAGATGGTTATCATAAAGAATTGCCAGGCTTTACCATAATTCTAGTGGTGATCAACATACAACAGGGGTGAGTCCCTGAAAATTTTACACATTTGGTCTGTAGGGAATGGGTTGCATGTAGTCTTACTTTTCTCTGTGTATAAGGAAGCCTGTATGGGTCAAAGCCAGGAGTCACCAGGAAAAGTAGCTCACTAAGTCCTCATCCTGGGCATGTGTGATTCCTGAAAACTTTTAGCAGATACTCAGTGATGTCTGGGCCCCTTCCAGGGTGTAGGGCAACTCATGTGGGCTCTGATGATGAAGCACCCACACACAAACCACATCACTGGCCACCTTGGCATTTGGCTTGGGAAAAGTTTATATACACCAGGCTAGTCCCTGTCTCATCAAGAATTGAGCTGTACACTTCATCTAGTTCCTGAGATGAGGTGTCCAGTGACCCTGAGGACTGCAGACCCAGGGTTACTGTAGCCAAGTTTAGGAAAACCACACACAGGCTGCAGGTTGGCTTTCTGAGTGAACACTGGAGGCCTGTGCAGCACAGACAGCAGAGAAGGAGTGGTAGCTAGAAGTGAAGGTGGCAGGGCGTCTAGCTGTCATCTGCACACAAGGAAAGGGGACCTAGTCCATTGCTAATGTGTGTAGAGAATTTTGAGGAACCATTATTAAATCTGGTAAGCAAATCCAACAATGCTGCAAAGGAAACACTTCTGCACCTGAACTGAAATGAAGTCAGCTGCACAGCAGCCATGCACAGATGAGCGCACTGACTGGACACCACTTGGGCAGGAAAATAAGCAGGCAGGGCCATTTGCACAGGCCAAGGTTCTGACTTGTCTCCTACTCTCTGCAGTGTTTGAAGTCCTCTCAGGAAATATATAAAGGACTGTAAACAATGGGTAAGGCCTACAGCAGAAATTATAGCATGTAGGTTCAAAAAAGACACAGAGAGTCAAAAGATGCAGACAAGGTAGGGACTTGGATTGAAAGACAATACCATTTGAAATTAGCAGCATAGGAATCAATCAGCACATTCCAACCAATTACTATGGACAGCAGGGGAATTCTAATGTGGAAGTTCCTATGACATTCCGAAGGACCCACCAAACAGTATGTATCAGGAATTAGGAGATGCTGTCAGTATGGTGTCTGCTGAGAAAGTGTAGGGACCTGAGCTGGGATCCCCAACATTCACCTCAAAAAATGGTGTGGTCATGTGCATAGGATACACTCGATGCTGGTTTCCTGTTTAGTTTTGTTTGTTTTCAACTTGATAAAAGGTAGGGTAAACTGTGAAGAAGGAACATTAGTTGAGAAAAATGCCACAATCACATTGGCCTGTAGGCAGGTCTGTGAAGCATTTTCTTCATGAATCCTCCTTTTGGGTTGGCCCAGGATAATGTGAGCAGTGACATCCCTGAACTGGTAGTTTGAAGTGGTGTGAGAAAGGTTGAACAAGCCAGTAAGCAGTGTTTCACCATGACTTCTGCTTCACTTCCTGCCTTTTCATTCCTACTTTCCCTGTCTTCCCTTCAAGATGGATAGTAATCTGAAAGTGAGATAAATCGAGGCTTTTCTGAAATGTTTTTTGGTCAGTGTTCTAACACAGGAATAGAAAAGAAAACTAAAAGACTCTAGGATCAGGCAGGACCCCCTAGCTCAATGCTGAGCCAGTTTTATATCTTGGTGAGCACTGGATTCAGAGAGAGTACAGCTCAACAAAAACTAAGAGCAGAGGGACTGAGGAAGAATCCTCATGTCAAACTCCTGCTTCCACCCACATGGACATAGAGATGAACACAAACACACAAGTTCACACATACAATACACATGCACATAGACATACACATACACAGACATAAACCACACATACACACATAGTTACACACACACACACCCATACACACACACACATACACACACAGTCTTAGGCTTTTACTGCTGTGAACATATACTATGAACAAGGCAACTCTTATAAGGCCAACGGTTAACTGTGGCTGGCTTACAGGTTGAGAGATTCAGTCCATTATCATCAATGCAGGATCATTGAAGAATCCAAGCAGACATGATGCAAGAGCTGGTAGTTCTACCTCTTCTTCTGAAGGCTGCTAGCAGAATACAACTTCCAGACAGCTAGCATGAGGGTCTTAAGCCCACATCCACAGTGACACACCTACTCTACCAGGGCCATATCTTCTAATAGTGCCACTCCCTCTTTCAATCTTATACAAACCATCACACACACACACACACACACACTTACATGCATACACACACACACATACACACACACACACACACACACACACACACACACACACACAACTACATCACTGCCAAATTCAAATCACACCTCAAGCAGTTCTTACCAGCTATGGTCAACCATCAGGAAAGTAGTCAGAAGGGTCAATGGAGCTGAAACCAGAGCTTAGAAGTATACACAGAAAACAATCCTGGAATGTAGTGTTCACACAGTCTCAACATGTAGTTCTGATGGCTTGATGTTCACCCCAAAGCTTGTGCTCCCCTTGATCTACAGGTCCTCCAATTTAAATTCCTTACATCAGTGGATGTCAAACTGTGGGTCTGTTAGTTAGGGTTTCTATTCCTGCACAAAACATGATGACCAAGAGGCAAGTTGTGGAGGAAAGGTTTTATTCAGCTTACACGTCCACATTTCTGTTCATTACTAAAGGAAGTAAGGACTGGAACTCAAGCAGGTCAGGAAGCTGTATCTGATGCAGAGGCCATGGAGGGATCTTTCTAACTGGCTTCCTTTCCCTGGCTTGCTCAGCTTGCTTTCTTATAGAGCCCAAGACTACCAGTCCAGGGATGGCCTCACCCACAAGGGGCCCTCCTCCCTTGATCACTAATTGAAAAATGCCTTACAGCTGGATCACATGGAGGCATTTCCTCAAGGGAAGCTATTTTCAGTGTGATAACTCCAGCTTGTGTCAAATTGACAAAAAAAATCAGCCAGTACAGGGTCAAATGACGCATTCACAGGGGTCACCTAACAACATCAGAAAACATATGTATGTGTATACATACATACATACTGATATAGACAGGTATATATATGTGTGATTCTTAATACTAGAAATATTAGAGTTATAAGGTATCAATGAAAATATTATTATGGCTTGGGTCACTGAGACTTGAACTGTAACGAAGGGTCACAATATTAGGAAGGTCGAGAGCCACAGCTCTAAACAGTGGGATGACAGGTGTGTACCATCATACCCAGAAAAAAAAAACCCAACTCTGTTAATTCAGAGTTAAACTCTGTTTAACCTGGCAGAGTGCTCTCCAGCATGGGAGCTGCTTGGATCATTAGATGACTTGCCCCTGCATATAAGTTTGTGGACACCTAGCTGAAAAGACTAGACAGAGAACATGGGCTCTATACAACAAGGGAGAACACAAGATTTCAGTACAAGGAAGGGGTTAATGAGAGGGAGGGGCCCAGAAACAGACTCCAGAGAATACTTTGCAGTGAAATCAACACATTAAGTGGGTTGCTGACACTCATCTGCCTCCCGAGACCTCTTAGTGATACAAATGTCACACAACTCAGAGCCAGATCAAGACTCATTCTCCCCACTGTGCTCCAGGTTATAGAGGCAGTAAACGACTGTTGGGAAGGTGACCCTGACCTGGCTGGCTGCCTCCTAGTAAAGAACATGCACCATGACTGCTGTTTCTGTGGGTCACTATCAAGGCTGTGATGGGCCTCTTTGGTGATGTGGCCGCCTTCAAGGGCTCCCTGCCCCTGTGACTCTTCACCTGTATTCCTAAAACTCATGTCTGTAGACTCGTTGGTTCATCCAGTTGTGCTATGGTGTGTGTGATGGTTTGCATGGGAAACGTTGCCCTTTTGACTTGTGTATTTGAACACCAGATCCCCAGTTGGCAAGATAGATAGCACAGAGGAGCTCTTTGGGATGGTAGAATTTGTCTGCAGAGCACTGTATAAACTAGAATAAGTGTTGTGTAAAGAACATCTGCTAAGGACCAAGGATACACAACAAGAGTGGAACCCAATGTCACAGACATCATTGGATAATAACAATGAGTCAGTGTCAGTCCTTGGCTGTGCTGACTAGCAAGGCCTTCTATAGATAGTAGGAAAGAGAAATGCGCAGGTAGAGACACTGTACAGAGGGATTCTGTTCTTTCCTTGCAAAGTGAAAGTGAACCTGTCTTAGCTATTTTTATAGCTTTGAAGAGACTCCATAACCAAGAAAACCTATAAAAGAAAGCATTTAACTGGGGGCTTGCTTACAGTTTCACAGGGTGAGTCCATGACCATCATGGTGGGCAGCAGGTAGGTAGGTGTGGTGACGGAGCTGTGTCCAAGAGCTTACATCTGATCCATAAGCAAACATTAGGGAGAGAGAGAGGCTGATGGGCCTAGCATGGCCTTTTGACACAGCAAAGTTTACTCTTACTCCAACAAAGACACACATCTTAATCTTTTCCAAAACAGTTTCACAAACTAGGGACCAAGACATTCAAATATATGAGCCCATGGGGGCCATGGTCATTCAAGCCACCACACTAACTGAACTCTATAAAAATGTTGTGAAAACTTAAAGATGGGGTGGAGAGATGGCTTAATAGTTAGAAACACTGTCTGCTCTCCTGGAGGACCTGGGTTTGATAACTAGCACCCACTGGGTGGCTCATAACCATCTGTTAACTCCAGTTGTACAGGATCTGATGCCCACTTCTGGCCTCTTTGGACACTGCCTGCACTTTGTGAACAGACATATCTGTAGACAAAACACCCTGTGTTCCTCAGGACTATGTAAGTAACAGAACTACTGGATTGAATACTCTCTCTCTCTCTCTCTCTCTCTCTCTCTCTCTCTCTCTCTCTCGGCATAAACATGTATTAAAGAGATCTATTATGATGGTTCACAGGCTGTGGTTCAGATACTCCAACATTGGCTGTCTTCTTCAATGGCTGAGCAAGGCTTTGGTGGTTGCTTAGTCCGTGAGACTCTTTGCCTCAGTCCTCCCTATCTGGTGCTGAAGTCCGAGGGAATTCAAGAAGAGTTGCTGGTCCTTGGTCTCCACTGAAATCCCAAAGCAGGGTCTAACACCAGAGAGAGCAAAGGCAAGCAGGCAAAAAGCAAAGCTTCCTTCCTCCTTGTCCTTTTATGTGGCCTTCTCACCTCAAATGAACCAATCAATAAAATCCCTCAGCAGTGCCTGTCTGCATGGGTGTTAATTGATTAGAGATGTAGTCAAATGACAGCCTAGATTAGCCACCACACACCCATACACACAAAAAGATAAAATAATTATAAAACAACCAAGAGGGTTTAAATGTAAAGAATGGAATCTCCCTCTAGGTGGAGACATGCCCTGTTTCTTCCCTTAAAGGGTTGGGCCAGTGCTGCAGGTCAGTGATCTAGCTAGGACCTATAGGATGCAGGTTTACCCTGAGATAATTTAATTTTCTTTTTCAGGAGCCCCCACCTCCTCCTCTACCCACACTGAGTACAGACCCCACAAGTCAAGCCACCATGAGGTTCTGCAGGGTCTTCCGCCCGTCTGCATGCAGAATTTGAAAGGCAGACTTGTCTGTTTTTCTCTCTTCTTTTTCCTCACAAAGTGTCCAGATACTCCTTGGTGTGCTTTTAAGCTCTTTGGGCTTTTCTGAAGTTTCCCTCTGCACCAAACAAAGGCCTCCCTGCATCCCTAGACAGCTTGACAAGGACAAGGCTTCTTGTCAAGCTTTCACTTTCCTTTTCCCCACAAGAAAGTTGAGGTTGGGTCCAACAAAGAGCACAGAGTCCCCTGATTTAGGACAATCCCTCATTAAGTCAATCCTCCCACATCAGTGAGGAGAGTGGAACTGCACCCGCATGGATGGCAACACAGGCAGGATTTGAACATAATTCTTCCTGCGTGGGAATCTTTCATTATGTGCCTCTTGGGATCCCCCATCCGCCACTGATGGAGCAGGAACTCTTCAGCCTGGAAGTTCAGATGCTCTGATAGGACTTGTTCATATTTGTCCACATTGCATACTTTTACTTTAACTTGGGGGACATTAAGTTTCATTGTCTACAATAGTACTATTGTGAGCTCTTACTCCTGATCCACTGTAGAGATGTGGCAATGACAATTTGGTAGCATCGCTTTGTGGCCCCAGAGGATCTCACCCATGCACCCACTCAGGAACTATCTTGGATCTGCAAATGGAAATGCCCTGCATATTTCAAAGGCTGGGTACTGATAAACCTTCAACTGTTATCCAAGGCACAACAGGGAAGTGGCCAGTGGCCCCTATTCAAAACCACATGGTTGGTTGGCTTCATTTCCTGCCACTACTGTGTTTACTTCTTCTTCCCTCATCCAGGTACTTCTCTCTGGTTCCTACCAACATAACTCTAAGTGTCCCGCCCCATTCCCAGGCATTGGCCATTGGAATATTTATTGATAGATCCCAAACCAATTGGGGACAAGGACCTTCAGCATCTGGGCATGCATATTCACAGCATTAGCATCAATCTCCAACATAGAGATGAAGGCTATCATGGTGGCCCAAATACATCCTGGTGTAGCAGGGCTCCAGACCTTAGCACTACTGATTCTATGATGGCTGCACCATTCAGGCCATAAAACTCTACATATACCCTGGACCACCTGCCAAAACTAAAACAGAGGTCTAATCCATCGAAGTCCAATGTTCTGAGAAAGATTCCATACTAACTTTGCTTTTTTGACTTTTGTAGTTCTACTTCTGGCTAACTGTTCTTGCTAACTGAAATATGTCAACCCAAGACAATGTCTTTTTGTGTGCTTGAAAGCTCATCCTGAGAAAAGCTTGGAGTTACACTGGGATACCAACACCCAGTGTATTCAACAGGCAGCTAACAGAGACTAAAATGCATTGGCTAAGATCTATATCCGAGCAGTCTTCTCTGATGAAAACTGTGGCAACTAAATAATGTAATGGAAAATTAAAACAGTCACTTCCATCAGCTGTGGCCATCCAGGGCAGGCCACCCACTCACTCTTCTCAGATTGCCAATGGCACCAAGATCCAAGAGCCTGGTGAGCTCTCTCTCTCTCTCTCTCTCTCTCTCTCTCTCTCTCTCTGTCTGTCTCTCTCTCTTTCTCTCTCTCTCTCTCTCTTGATTACCCCAATAACCTCATGAAGTCTGTAGAAGACTGGTCCCTACCTTTCTCTCTACGAAAAGTTTGCATTTTCAGCCACACAAGTAGGACTGCCCTAGACTCAAAATATGTTGTTTGGTTAAGAAATGGAACTCCAAACTTTATCCCAGCACTGAGGAAGCAGAGACAAGATCTGGAGTGGGCAGACATCCAAGCTATAGGGCATGGACAGAGGTCAGAGAGGGCCTTGCAGGAGTCAGCTCTATTCTTCCCTCACATGGGTCCCAGTGATCAAACTCAGACTGCCTGCCAGGTTAGGCAACAAGTACCCTTACCAGCTGAGGCATCTCCCCAGCCAGAGATTTTTTTATTCTATATATTTTTATTTACATTTCAAATGGTTTCCCCTTTTCTAGCCCCCCACTCCCCGAAAGACTCATAAGCCCCCTTCCCTCCCCCTGTTCTCCCACCCACCCTTTTCCACTTCCCTGTTCTGGTTTTGCCCTGTACTGCTTCACTGAGTCTTTCCAGAACCAGGGGCCACTCCTCCATTCTTCTTGTACCTCATTTGATGTGTGGATTATGTTTGGTATTCCAGGGTTCTAGGTTAATATCCACTTATTAGTGAGTTCATACCATGATTCAGCTTTTGAGTCTGGGTTACCTCACTTAGTATGATGTTCTCCAGCTCCATCCATTTGCCTAAGAATTTCATGAATCCATTGTTTCTAATGGCTAAATAGTAAGTACTCCATTGTGTATATATACCACAGTTTTTGCATCCACTCTTCTGTTCAGGGATACCTGGGTTCTTTCCAGCTTCTGGATATTATAAATAGGGCTGCTATGAGCATAGTGGAGCATGTATCCTTATTACATGCTGGGGAATCCTCTGGGTATATGCCCAGGAGAGGTATAGCAGGATCTTCCAGAAGTGATGTGCCCAGTTTTCTGAGGAACCGCCAGACTGATTTCCAGAGTGGTTGTGCCAATTTGCAAGCCCACCAGCAGTGGAGGAGTGTTCCTCTTTCTCCACATCCTTGCCAACACCTGCTGCTCCTGAATTTTTAATCTTAGCCATTCTGACTGGTGTAAAGTGAAATCTCAGGGTTGTTTTGATTTTCATTTCCCTAATGACTAATGAAGTTGAGCATTTTTTTAAGGATAAAAATTAATTTTATTTATTTATTTTTTTAATATTTTTATTTTCTATATTCTTTGTTTACATTCCAAATGATTTCCCCTTTCCAGGATCCCCCTCCCCATATGTCCCATAAACCTTCTTCTCTCCATCCCTTCTCCAATCACCTCCCTCCTTTTTCTCTGTCCTTATATTCCCTTCCCATGCTAGATCAATCCTTTCCAGGATCAGGACCCTCTCCATACTTCTTCATGGGAGTCATTTGTTATGCAATTTGTGCCTTGGGTATTCAGAGCTAGGATTGAAGCCCCTGCCCCCAATCGTGTTCTGTTGAGCTCACTGCAGTAGCCCCCCAACCCCCATTCCTATCTGAAATATCACTGAGATGCTAGCACACAGGACAGGGAGGCCCTCCTTGTACTTCCATGGAGACCCACCCTCCTCTAATAGGCACACAGTGCACCATCAAAAATTGGCCCTGAGAGATAGTTCAGCTGTTAAGGGCACTAGCTGCTCTTGCAGAAGACCCGAGTTCAATTCCCTGTACTTACAAGGCAGCTCACCACCATGCAGAACCTGAGTACTAGGGATCCAATGCACTTTTCTGGCTTCCTTCTTTGTCTGTTTTTGCAGAGAGGGATTACTTTTTTCATTTTTCCTTCAACAATCTGAAACTGGCCTATGAATTTATTTTAAAGTACTCATCAAAGATTTAGGATATGGAAACTCTTCCAAAGTCTTAATGTTAGTGCACTGTTTTTCCTCAGGGTAGGGAATGTTGTGAGCAGTGTTGGACACTCTGAAACCAGAACCAAGTCACCCATTGTCTGGAAATAAAGAACAAGCACACTGTTGCCTATGGAAGCCCAAAAGGGACAAACATAGAAAGGGAAGGGAGCCCTGCCAGCTTCCCTAGGAGAAAGGCACAATTAAAGATGAACATATACACTTAGCTAAAGTTCGTTACCCCAACACTAAATAAAGTCTACCAAATAGCCCTAATGCCCACCTAGGAGGGGCTGTTCTATATTGACATGGTCTTAGACATTTGTAAATGAATGCCCTGTGTGTCCCTGGGCCTGTGTCGTGTCTATGTGTCCATGTTAGTTTGAGTGTACATGGGTTTTTGTGAGTGCCTATATTTTCATGAGCACGTGTGTGTGTGCATGGGCACAAGTGCCCATGTGTGCCTTCACTTCTAGTAATACTATTAGAGGGTTTCTCAGAAATAGGGCATCTGTGATCATATACACATGATGACATAATAGGAAACCCATGCTAGAATGATCTTCACAGAGCAGGTCAGGACACTGAGAAGACCCTAAAAGGAAAATGCTGTTTCCAGGGATGCTTGTGCTACAGAGGGGATGGTTTGGAAACTTCTGCCTGCCTTCTCAAAACTTCAGGTCGTCCTGAAGCCAGGCTTCCCAGAACAGTGTAGAGGCACGAGTTTATGGACACCACTGTGTCCCATTGTACACATGGAAGACAGAAGGACAGCAATTGGCAGTACTGCTAACCCCATGAGAAAGTCTCTGAGGAGGCACTCACACTGGAGGACCTCAGGAAGTGACCTCACTTGCTTAAAAGTCCAGATGAGGTCATAATGCTGGCTCCCAGGTAAGCAGAGCCCAACAGTTGCCTTACCTGACTTGTCTGGAGGCGGTCGACGCTGAAAGATGTTTTCTTGTTTCAGGTCTTCCCGTGGCTCAGGCCACACAAAAACCAAGAGTAGTCGCCTTGGACGCCTGTGGAGAAGCTTGATCCACACTCTGACACTCTGCTGGCACAGTTCCCCCAGGGATCCCCAGGTAATGTGGGCCAGCCTGTAGCAGGGAACATTCTGGATAGTCCCCCCCCCCCACTTATCCCCTGAGGTCCCTGCCTGGGTGTATGTTCCTGAGAGGAACTTTCTTTTTTTTTCCTGTGAGACTCTCTTTATTAAAGTACATGGACACTGTGTTAGACTCACCACAGAATTGCTCTGGGTGATCTAGCTTAGAGAAGACATTGATGAGATTGGTTTTATTTTATTGCTTATTAAAAACTAGGTTTTGTGTCATTTACTATCTGTGAGATAGATTGAATTTAGGGTCAATGCAACTAGACACAAAGTGATTGTTTTGCATAAATGAAACAAAACAATTAGAAATCAGGGAGGCAACTACATTTCTGGGTATCAGGTTTCTTTATATATATATTTCATTTACTTTTTTTTATTGAGTATCTTCTTCATTTACATTGCCAATGGTAAAAGCTTTCCCAATTTCCCCCTCCCAAAAGACCACTCCCCAACGATTCCCTCCCCCTCCTTCCTCTCCCTGTCTCCATGTATATGCCCATCTACCCAACACAGTCCCACCTCCCCCCCAACTTCCCTCCCCCACCTGTTTCCCTTTTTTGTGGCCTCTATTGAGCCTTTACTTGACCAAAGACCACTCCTCCCACTGGTGCCCAAAAAGGGATTCCTCTGCCACATTTTTGGCTGGAACCATGTATACTCCTTGGTTGATGATTCAGTCCCTGGGAGTCTTGGGGTGTCTGGGTCTCCCAAGTCATTGTTTTTCCCATGGGGCTATATACCCCTTCAGCTCCTCCAGACAATGCTCCAGATCCTCCGTTGGGGACCCCAAGCTCAGTCTAAGCTTGGTTGCTAGTTTCTGCTTCTGAATTCGTAAGACTCTGGCAGGGCCCCTCTGGAGACAGCCATGGCATGCTCCTTTTGGTACATGCTTCTCATTGTAGTGTCGGGTTTGCTCACTATTTATAGGATGAATCCCCAGGTAGGGCACTCGCTAGGTGGCCTTTACTTCAGACTCTGCTCCACACATTGCCTCCCTTATTGGCACTGTGAACATTTTGTTCATTTCTCAGAGGAACCATAGCTCCCTCACTTAAGTCATTCTTCTGGAGCTTCCTGTGCTGGGGGAATTGCGACTTGTTTATTTTGAGCTTTTGGACTAGCATCCACTTATTAGTGAGTGCATACCATGTGCTTTCTTTTGTGACTGGGATACCTCGCCCAGGATGACACTTTCTAGTTCCATCCATTTGCCTAAGAATTTCATGAATTCATTGTTTTTAATAGCTGAATAGTACTCCATTGTGTATATATACCATAGTTTCTGTATCCATTCCTCTGTTGAGGAACATCTGGGATCTTTCCAGCTTCTGGCTATTATAAATAAGGCAGCTATGAACATAGTGGAGCATGTGTCCTTATTACATGTAGGCACACTTTCTGGGTATATGCCCAGGAGTGGTGTAGCCTGGTCCACAGGTAGTACTATGTCTAATTTTCTGAGGAATTGCCAAACTGATTTCCAGAGTGGTTTTACAAGCTTGCAATCCCACCAAGAATGGAGAAGTGTTCCTCTTTCCCCACATCCTCTCCAGCATCTGCTGTCCCCTGAGTTTTTCAATTTAGCCATTCTGACTGGTGTAATGTGGAATCTCAGTGTTGTTTTGATTTGCTGATATCCCTGATAACTAAGGATGCTGAACATTTCTTTAGGTGCTTTAGAGCCTTTTGAGTTTCCTCAGTTGAGAATTCCCTCTTTAGCTCTGTACCCCATTTTTTAATAGGGTTATTTAATTCTCTGGAGACCAACTTCTTGAGTTCTTTGTATACATTGGATATTAGCCCTATATCAGAAGTAGGGTTAGTAAAGATCTTTTCCCAATTTGTTGGTTTCCATTTTGTCCTATTTACTATATCCTTTGCCTTACAGAAGTTTTGCAGTTTTATGAGGTCCCATTTGTCAATTCTTGTTCTTAGAGCATAAGTCACTGGTGTTCTGTTCAGAAACTTTTCCCCTGTTCCCATGTGTTCAAGGTTTGTCCCCACTTTCTCCTCTATAAGCTTCAGAGTGTCTGATTTTATGTGTACATCTTTGATCCACTTGGAATTGAGCTTTGTACAAGGAGATAAAAATGTATTGATTTGTATTTTTCTGCATGCAGACCTCCAGTTGATCCAGCACCATTTGTTAAAAAGGCTGTCTTTTTCCCACTGGATGTTTTTAGCTCCTTTGTCAAATATCAAGAGACTGTACCTGTGTGGGTTTTTTTCCGGGTCTTCAATTCTATTTCATTGATCTTCTGGCCTGTCTGCATACCAATACCAAACAGTTTTTATCACTATCGCTCTGTAGTAGAGCTTTAGGTCAGGGATGGTGATTCCCCCAGAATATCTTTTGTTGTGGAGAATAGTTTTTTCTATTCTGGGTTTTTTGTTATTCCAGATGAATTTGAGAATTGCTCTTTCTAGATCTATGAAGAATTGATTTGGGATTTTGATGGGGATTGCATTGAATCTGTAGATTGCTTTCGGCAAGATGGCCATTATTACTATATTGATCCTGCCGATCCATGAACATGGGAGATCTTTCCATCTTCTGAGACTTTCTTAGATTTCTTTCTTCAGAGGCTTAAAGTTCGTGTCATATAGACCCTTCACTTGCTTTGTCAGGGTCACGCCTAGGTAAGAAATATTATTTGGGACTATTGTAAAGGGTTTCAGTTCCCTAATTTCTTTCTCATCTTGTTTATCCTTTGAGTAGAGGAAGGCTACTGATTTGCTTGAGTTAATTTTATATCCAGCCATTTTGCTGAAGTTGTTTATCAGCTTTAGGAGTTCCTTGGTGGAAGTCTTGGGGTCGCTTAAGTATACTATCATATCATCTGCAAATAGTGATCGTTTGACTTCTTCCTTTCCAATTTGTATTCCTTTTACCTCTTTTTGCTGCCTGATTGCTCTGGATAGGACTTCAAGTACTATATTGAATAGATAGGGAGAAAGTGGGCAGCCTTGTCTGGTCCCCGATTTTAGTGGGATTGCCTCAAGTTTCTCCCCATTTACTTTGATGTTGGCTACTGGTTTGCAGTATATTGCTTTCACTATGTTTAGTATAGGCCTTGGATTCCCTATCTCTCCAAGACTTTTATATCATGAAGGGATACTGAATTTTGTCAAAAGCCTTTTCAGCATCTAATGAAATGACCATGTGGTTTTTTTCCTTTAGTTTGTTTATGTAGTGAATTACATTGACGGATTTTGTATGTTGAACCATCCCTGCATCCCTGGGATGAAGCCTACCTGATCGTGGTGAATTATAGTTCTGATGCATTCTTGGATTCGGTTGGCCAAGATTTTGTTCAGTATTTTTGCAACAATGTTCATGAGGGAGATTGGTCTGAAGTTCTCCTTCCTTGTTTGGTCTTTGTTTGGTTTAGGTATAAGTGTGATTGTGGCTTCATAGAATGAGTTAGGTATGTTCCTTGAGCTTCTATTTCATGGAAAATTTGAAGAGTATTGATATTGACTCTTCTTTGAAGATCTGATAGAATTCCCCGCTAAACCATCTGGCTCTGTTTTTTTTTTTTTTTTGGAAGGGAGACAATTAATGACTGCTTCTATTTCCTCATGGCTTATGGGACTATTTAGATGGTTCATCTGATCCTGTTTTAACATTGGTACCTGGTACGTATCTAGTAAGTTGTCCATTTCATCCAGGTTTTCCAATATTGTTTAGTATACACTCTTGTGGTAAGATCTGATGATTTTTTGAATTTCCACAGTTTCTGTTGTTATGTTTCCCTTTTCATTTCTGATTTTATTAATTTAGATACTGTCTCTGTGTCTCCTGGTTAGTCTGGCTAAGAGTTTATCTATCTTGTTGATTTTTTCAAAGAACCAGCTCCTTGTTTTGTTGATTCTTTGTATAGCTCTTGTTTCTGCTTGGTTGATTTCGGATCTAAGTTTGATTATTTCTTGCTGTCTACTCCTCTTTGGGTTATTGGCTTCCTTTTGTTCTAGGGTGTTCAAGTGCACTGTCAAGCTGTTGGTGTAAGCTCTCTCCATTCTCTTTTTGGAGGCACACAGAGCTATGAGTTTTCCTCTTAGCCCTGCTTTCATTGTGTCCCATAAATTTTGGTATGATGTGTCTTCATTTTCATTGAATTCTAAAAAGTCTTTAATCTCTTTCTTTATTTCTTCCTTGACCAAGCTATCATTGAGAAGAGCATTGTTCAAAGTCCATGTGTATGTGTGTTTTCCATTGCTTTTGTTTGAGCTTAAGACCAGCCTTAGGCCGTGGTGATCTCATAAGATACATGGAATAATTTCAATATTTTTATATCTGTTGAATCCTGTTTTGTGACCAATTATATGGTCAATTTTGGAGAAGGTACCATGAGGTGCTAAGAAGAAGGTATATTCTCTTGCTTTGGGGTGGAATGTTCTATAAATATCTGTTAGATCCAGTTGGTCCATAACTTCAGTTAGTTTCACTGTATCTCTGTTTAGTTTCTTGTTCCATGACTTGTCCATTTTTGACAGTGGGATATTGAAGTCTCCTACTATTATTGTGTGTGGTGCAATGTGTGCTTTGAGCTTTAGTAAAGGTTCCTTTATGAATGTGGGTGTCCTTACCTTAGGAGCATAGATATTCAGAATTGAGAGTTCCTCTTGGTAGACTTTTCCTTTGACCAGTATGAAGTGTCCCTCTTTATCTTTTTTGACAACTTTTGGTTGAAAGTCGAATTTATCCGATATAAGAATAGCCACTCCAGCTTGTTTCTTGGGACCATTTGCTTGGAAAATTGATTTCCATCCTTTGACTCTTAAATAGTGCCTGTCTTTGTCACTGAGGTGGGTTTCTTGTATGCAGCAAAACGTTGGGTCCTGTTTACATATCCAGTCGTATTCTATATCTCTTTATAGGGGAGTTGAGACCATTGATATTAAGAGATATTAAGCAAAAGTGATTGTTGCTTACTGTTATCTTCTTAGTTAAAGTTGACATTCTGGTTGTGTAGCTATCTTCTATTGGGTTTGATGAAAGATTACCTTATTGATTTTTCTGCAGTGTGGTTTGCTGTCTTGTGTTCGTATTTTCCACCCATTATCCTTTGCAGAGCTGGATTTGTGAAAGATATTGTGTAAATTTGCTTTTGTCATGGAATGTCTTCTATGTCATGGAATGTCTTGCTTTTGTCATGGAATGTCATCTATGGTAATTGAAAGCTATGCTGGGTATAGTAGTCTGGGCTGACATTTATGTTCTCCTAGGGTCTGTATGATATCTGCCCAGGCTCTTCTGGCTTTCATCGTCTCTGGTGAGAAGTCTGGTGTAATTCTGATAGGTCTTCCTTTATATGTTACTTGACTTTTTTCTCTCACTGCTTTCAATATTCTTTCTTTGTTTAGTGCATTTGGTGTTTTGATTATTGTGTGACGGGAGGAGTTTCTGCTCTGGTCCAATCTATTTGGAGTTCTGTAGGCTTCCTGTATGTTCATGGGCATCTCTTTCTTTAGGTTTGGAAAGTTTTCTTCTATAATTTTGTTGAAGATATTTATTGGGCTTTTAAGATGTAAATCCTCCTTTCTTCTATTCCTATAATTCTTAGGTTTGGTCTTCTCATTGTGTTCCTGGAGTTCTTGGATGTTTTGGGTTAAAAACGTTTTGCATTTTTATTTTCTTTGACTGTTGAGTCAATGATTTCTATAGAATTTTCAGCATTCGAGATTCTTTCTTCTATCTCTTGTATTTTGTGGTTGATGCTTGCATCTATGACTCCCGAATACTTCCCAAGGTTTTCTATTTTCAGAGATATCTCATTTTGTGATTTCTTTGTTGATTCTATTTCCAGATTTAGATCCTGGATATTTTTGTTCGGCTCCTTCACTTGTTTTTTCGTTTTTTTTTTTCCTGAAATTCGTTAAGGAATTTTTGTGTTACCTCTTTAAGGGCTTCTACCTGTTGATTTATGTTCTCCTTTGTATCTTTTAGGGATTTCTGTGATTTCTCTATATGGGTTTCTGCATGTTGACCCATGTTCTCCCGGAATTCCTTATGGGATATTTGTATTACCTCTTTAAGGGCTTCAACCTGTTGACCCATATTCTCCCATATTTCTTTAAGAGCGGTTGTGTTTTCTCTTTAAGGCCTTCTACCTTTTGATCCATATTCTCTTGTCTTTCTTTAAGGGATTTTTGTGCTTCTGCCTGTTGACCCATGTTCTCTTGTATTTTTTTAAGGGACTTATTTATGTCCTTCTTGAAGTCCTCCATCAGTGATATGAGATGTGATTTCAAATCTGGTTCCTGCTTTTCTGATGTTTTGGGGTATACAGGATTTGCTGTTGTGGGAGAGCTGGGTTCTGATGGTGCCATGTTGCCTTGGTTTCTGGTAATAATGATCTTGCGTTTGCCTTTGGCCATCTCATTATTTCTGGTGTTAGCTGGTCTTGCTGACACTATCTTCTCTATCCTGCGGGTCTGTGTTTCTGTGCTCCTAGGATTTTCTTTCTTTCCAATGCCCCTGCTCCTGTCAGTTCTCTAGAGGGCCTCAGGAAGCAGTGTCCTCTGCGTGCCAGACGTGGTACAGGGCTCCCACATCTAATACCCTGCTTCTGTTGGTACTTTAGAGAGCCTCAGGAAATGGTGTCCTCTCTGTACCAGATGTGGAGCAGGTCTCCCACTCCTGACAGCAAGGGGCAGCAACAGGGGAGGAGGGAGGGTTAGCAGGGGCTGAAGGGGCTAGGTGAACTGTTGGCTGAAGGGGAATGAGTCCCTAAGCACAGGGGCTCTGTGACTCTCTGTGTTGGGCACTGATGCTTACCTAATACCCTGCTCCTGTCGGTTCTCTGGAGAGCCTCAGGAAGTGGTGTCCTCTCTGTACCAGGTGTGGTGCAGATCTCCCACTCCTGAAGGCAAGGGGCAGCAACAGGGGAGGAGGGAGGGGTAGCAGTGGCAGAAGGGGATAGGGGAACTAATACCCTGTTCCTGTCAGTACACTAGAGGGACTCAGGAAGCAATGTCCTCTCTGTGCCAGACATGGTGCAGGGCTCCCACATCCGATGGCAAAGGGCGGTGACCAAGGAACTGTCTTTATGCTCACTCTTCAATGGACACTGTATTGCTGATGTTTCTGAGTTTCTACATTTATACCCTCTTGCCTTCCTAGGACGTTCCTCAGAATAAACAGGAGTCCGGCTCTCAGCCCAAGACACCTAGGTCCACCAGGAAGAACAGAAAATGTGTTAAAGAAATACTGTACTATATCCCAGGTGCTGTTCAGCACAACGACCACGATTCCATCGACATTTTTCTTGACATATACAGAAACTATGTTACCACCTGGGAAGTGCTGGACCAAATGATGAGAATGTGAGTGACTACATTCACACAGGTTTTTGGAGGGTTCTCCTCTTCTCCAGGACTCTGTGCTCCCAGGACAACGATGATTGTATCCTGGCAGTGTTAGTACTGGATCTGAGCTTGCAAAATGACATGGCCACATATGGAGTTGTGAGACTCTCATTTGTGTCTTTCCATGTCCCCAAGTAGTGTCAAACACTACCATCTCTTGTGCCTTTGTCCGAGCTCTTTCCCCATTTGTTTAAAAGGTTCTAGATCCTATCTGACTTATATGCATTAATGGAACCAGACATGGGTTCCTGGGGGACCAGCTAAGTATCTTGGGAGGGTGCAGTGAGGCTTCCCCTGATTGTGTGAACATCCCTGAAGAACTGTGAGCACAGCATGGAAGTCAGAACACTAAAGAGAGACCCTAGGATCCATGCTGCCTTTCTAGATATCTCAGACTCAAGTAGCTTCCTGTAGATCTATTAGTAGGTCGGGGAAACAAGGCCCTAATTATAACACCCTCCTGGTATGCCACAGGTATGGTACCTTCTGGCCTGACTCAGAATGGGACGAACAAATAAAGAGGTGAGTGGGCTTCAGATGAAAGCGAGGTAAGATTCCATCTGTGCAGTGAGGTGCAGGGGAAGAGGGAGGCCAGGGCCCAGTTGTGCAGTGAGATGTGGTTGGGAGGTAGAGGGATGTAAAGGCCTGTCTGGACAGTGTCGGGGTTGGGGGGAGTTTGTACTGAGGATTAAACACTTGCCCGGTGCCCTGCTTTGGGGATTCCCACTAGAAGGATGATACCTGAGATGTCACCTGCAGGTGGAGGAAATTGGAGGTCTCCAATGGGCTCCTTGGTTCTGAGCAGCTGAGGGAAGGATGGAAGCTGAATGGCCCTGGGAGAGTCCATCCCCACTACAGTCAAGCCCCATCTGTCCTCCAGGGGACAGACAGCATCTGGAGCCCTATGCACACCACCTGACCACTACTTACACTCCTGACCACTATGCCCATCAGCACACAGGCTGGTGGTCATTGCCTTATCTGATGGGGCTCACGGCTCCACTGGTGATGCAAGGCCAGGCTTCCGACTCTACTTCACTCCATCCTCCTCTTCCATGCAGTTCAATATTCCAGTTTATTACCTATTGGATTAGAAAATTTCCGGAGGATTTCTGTGAATCTGAAAACATCAATATCATTAAGCATCTAAAGGTGTATGTGAGAATTAACTCAGCAGAAGGAGATCCCCAAGCCAGGGAGCTGTTCTCAGTCCTGGAGGATGTTGAGGCTAAAAATCTCAAGCAGGAGAATGGTGAGGAGGCCTGGGGTGGGCTGCCTGGGAAGGTAGGAGTGGGTTTTGATGATGGGTTCCCCCTGGGAATTCTCCAGTGCTTTGGCCTGAAGCCAGGGCTGGACAGCAGTCAGGTAGGATGCCCCACTATGAGGAGAGGAATGGGAATTCTCTGGTATTTGAAAAGTCCTTGTGGGAGCATCAAGGCCATCATGGGAAGCTCACCAAATCCTAGGGAGCCTTCAATAAAATCCCATCTCTTTCTGCCTTTAGGCTGGAGAACAACCCCAGAGGCCCAAGTGCAGGATGCTCAAGTCTCTGGGATGCAAGAGATTCTGCCTCCAAGGCCAGCTTCTGAGGCCGAGCCACAGGAAAGCCTGCTCCCCCGAGAGGACACTGAGCTCTTGGAAACAACACTTGTTCAACCCTTTGAGCCAGAAGCTGGTCCAGTGCAGCTTGCAACTTTAGAGCAAGCTCTGCCCACATCATCTGATACACAGTCACCTGTAGCTGTGTCTGCTGACGTGTCTACAGATGGGGCTGCAGGTGTGGCTGCAGGAGTGGCTGCAGATGTTGTTGCAGATGTGGCTGCACGTGTTTCAGCTTTGCAGTACATAGTTTTCTCTGCAGTTGTGCAATTAGGTGCACCAGAGTGTTATTTCCCTCTGCCTGAGGTAGACATATAGCTCGAAAATTACCTGTTATCGTATAACAGCTTAGGTGGTAACCACTGCTGGTACAGATAATTTCTTAAGAGAAATTATCTCCATTTATTGTTAGATGTTATTCTTTCATATTGTTGATTTCCTTGTTGAATTTTTATTTATGTTTAGATGTTAATAAAAATGATCTGTTTACTCATCTTAAATGCTATAGTTCATTTCCCAAGTGGTATTATTACTCATATCTACCTCTGCACTGCATCTCTGAGACACATGTCAATCACAGGAAGGGAACCCTGGCAGGCCACTCTGGATTCAGGTAAAGCAAGCCACTGATGTTGCAGTAATTGGGCAAATAACAACAATGGTGAACAGTATAAACTATGTGACTGTGACCTGGAAGTCTTGGCGTCAGCAGTGCTCCTGACAGTTAGGGACACAGATTCTAGATGAGCCATATTGGGGCTCATGGACAGAAGTCTCTACTTGCTGGGCTTCTTCCCTGTCAAACTGGACAGTGGAACCATGCAGAGGAGAAAGTCAGTTTAACTGTAATAACACTCCCCATTCTCGCCATCCCTGAGCCCAAAACACCATGTTTTAACAGATGGTTATCATAAAGAATTGCCAGGCTTTGCCATAATTCTCGGGATGATCAACACATGACAAGGGGGAGTCCCTGAAAATTTTACACATTTGGTCTGTGGGGAATGGGTTGCATGCAGTCTTACTTTTCTCTATGTATAAGGAAGCCTGCATGGGTCAAAGCCAGGAGTCACCAGGAAAAATGCCTCACTAAGTCCTCATGCTGTGCATGTGTGATTCCTGAAACCTTTTAGCACATATTCATTTATGTCTGGGCCCCTTCAAAGGGTGTAGGGCAACTCATGTGTGCTGTGATGATGGAGGACCCACACACACCACATCACCGGCTGCCTAGGCATTTGGCTTGGTAAAAGTTTATACAGCAGGCTAGTCCCTGTCTCATCAAGAATTGAGCTGTACACTTCATCTAGTTCCTGAGATGAGGTGTCCAGTGACCCTGAGGACTGGAGACACAGGGTTACTATGGTCAAGTTTAGGAAAACCCTACACAGGCTGCAGGTTGGCTTTCTGGGTGAACAACGGAGGCCGCTGCAGCACAGAAAGCAGACGAGTGGTAGCTAGAAGTGATGGTGGCAGGGGGTCTAGCTGTCATCTGCACACAAGGAAAGGTGACCTAGTCCATTGCCAATGTGTGTAGAGAATCTTGAGGAACATTATTAAAGCTGGCAAGCAAATCCAACAATTCTGAAAAGGAAACACTTCTGCACATGAACTGAAATGAAGTCATCACACAGCTGCACAGCAGCCATGGGAAGATGACAATATTGACTGGACACCACGTGGGCAGGAAAATAAGCCCATTTGCACAGGCCAAGATTCTGCCTTGTCTCCTACTCTCTGCAGTGTTTGATGTCCTCTCAGACAATATTTAAAGGAGTGTAAACAATGGATAAGGCATACAGCAGAAATGATAGCATGTAGGTTAAAAAAAAAACAGTCTGAAAGTCAAAAGATGCTGACAGGTAGGGTCTTGGATTGAAGATTGATACCATTTGAAATTAGCAGCATAGGATTCAATCAACACATTCCAACCGATTACTACAGACAGCAGGGGCATTCTTATGTGAAATTCCCTATGCCATTCTGAGGGACTCAGCAAACAAAAATCAGAAATTAGGAGATGCTGTCAGTATGGCACCTGCTGAGAAAGTGTAGGACCTGAGCTGGGATCCCCAACATTCATATCAAAAAACGGTGTGGTCATGTGCATAGGATAACCTAGATGCTGGTGTGTTGTTTTGTTTGTTTTCAACTTGACACAGGGTAGGGTAAACTGGGAAGAAGGAACATTAGTTGAGAAAAATGCCACAATCACATTGGCCTGTAGGCAAATCTGTGAAGCATTTTCTTCATTAACCCTCTTTGTAGAATGTTCTAGGCTATTGCGGGCAGTGCCATCCCTGGACTGGTAGTTTGGAGTGATGTGAGAAAGGTTGAGCAAGCCAGTAAGCAGTGTTTCACCATGGCTTCTGCTTCACTTCCTGCCTTCTCATTCCTGCCTGGGTTTCTGCCCTGTCTTCCCTTCATGATGGACAGTAATCTGAAAGTGAGATAAATCGAGGCTTTTCTGAAATGGTTTTTGGTCAGTGTTCTAACACAGGATTGGAAAAGAAAACTAAGAGACCCTAGGGTCAGGCAGGACCCCCTCGCTCAATGCTGATCCAGTTTATAGCTTGGTGAGCACTGGATTCAGAGAGAGTACAGCTCAGTAAAAATTAAGAGCAGAGGGACTGAGGAAGAATCCTCATGTCAAATTCCTGCTTCCACCCACATGGACATAGAGATGAACACAAACACACAAGTTCACACATGCAATACACATGCACATAGACATACACATACATAGACATTAACCACATGTATACACATATTTACACACACACACACACACACACACACACACTGTCTTACGTTTTTACTGCTGTAAACAAATACCATGGACAAGGCAACACTTATAAGGACAGCATTTATCTGGGACTGGCTTACAGTTTGAGAGATTCAGTCCATTATCATCAAGGCAGGATCATTGCAGAATCCAGGCAGACATGATGCAAGAGGTGAGAGTTCTACCTCTTCTTCTGAAGGCTGTTACCAGAATACAACTTCCAGACAGCTAGCATGAGGGTCTTAAGCCCACACCCACAGTGACACAACTACTCTAACAGAGCCATATCTTCTAATAGTGCCACTCCCTGTTTTGAGCACATACAAACCATCAGACACATACATATATACATACATACATACATACACACATACACATACACACACAAACCACACAAATACACATATACACACAAACCACACAAACACAACTACATCACTGCCAATTTCAAATCATACCTCAAGCAGTTCTTACCAGCTATGATCAACTGTCAGGAAAGTAATCAGAAGGGTCAATGGAGCTGAAACCAGAGCTTAGGTGTATATACAGAAAATAATTCCCCTTTTAATTAATTTAGTATTTTCTTTTATGTCTATCATTTTATCTGCATTATTTTTCATGATAGTCTTCAATTTTAATATGTCTTCCTATATACTTCCTCTATTTTATCAGAAATGTTTGAATGTAATCTTTTGATTTTTATCACAAATGTTTCTAATTCCACCTTCAATTAATTTAGAAAGAGTTTTTATATCAACCATTTTTATGTAAAATTTTCCATGAAATCGTCAATTTTAACATGTTTGTCTATTTTTTGAATTTTACCAGAAATATGTTCCATGTAAATCGTCAGTGTTATTTGAAAATGTTTATAAGTCTGCCTTCAATCAACTTAGGATTATCTTTATGCCTATCATTTTATCTATATAATTTCCATGATAATCTAATTTTAACATGTTTTTCTGTATACTTCTACAATTTTATCAGAAATATTTTCCATGGAAATCTTCAAGTTTTTCAGAAAATGTTTAAAATTCCACTCAGACCTAAACAAAGAATTTTCACCTGAAGAAATTCGGATGGCCGAGAGGCACCTTAAGAAATGCTCAACATCATTAGTCATTAGGGAAATGCAGATCAAAACAACCCTGAGATTTCACCTCACACCAGTCAGAATGGCTAAGGTTAAAAACTCAGGAGACAGCAGGTGTGGGCGAGGATGTGGAGAAAGAGGAACACTCCTCCACTGCTGGTGGGGTTGTAAGATGGTATAACCACTATGGAAATCAGTCTGGCAGTTCCTAAGAAAACTGGGCATGACACTTCCGGAGGACCCTGCTATACCTCTCGTGGGCATATACCCAGAGGATTCCCCAGCATGCAATAAGGACACATGCTCCTCTATGTTCATAGCAGCCTTATTTATAATAGCCAGAAGCTGGAAAGAACCCAGATATCCCTCAGTGGAGGAATGGATACAGAAAATGTGGTATATTTACACAATGGAATACTATTTAGCAATTGAAAACAATGATTTCATGAATTTTGTAGGCAAATGGATGGAACTGGAAAATATCATCATAAGCAAGGGAATGCAATCATAATAGAATACACATGAAATGCAATCATTGATAAGTGGATATTAATTAGCCCTGAAGCTCTGAATACTGAAGATACAATTAGCATATCAAATGATTCCCATGAAGAAGGAAGAAGAGAGCCCTAATCCTGGAAAGGCTTGATCCAGCATAGTAGGGGAGCATCAGGACAGAGAAAAGGGAGGGGGAAAGACAGGAGAATGGATGGAGGGAAGAGGATTTATGGAACATATGGGGGGGGACTGGGAAAGGGGAAGGCTTCTAGAATGTAAACAAAGAATATAGAAAATAAATTTTAAAAAATTTTAAAAAATTAAAAAAGAATACTTTTACGCCTACCACTATTATATCTATATAAAATTTCCCACGACAATCTTCAATCTTAATATGTTTGTTCTACATTTTTCTACAATTTTATCAGATATATTTCCCTGTAAATCTTCGATTCTATTATAAAATGTTTCTATCCCATATTTCAATGAATTTAGCAATGTTTTACATACATGCCTACCACTTTACTCCTTAATTTTCCATGAAAATTGTCAATTTTCAAGTGTTTATCTGAAATATTTCCTATGTAAATCTTTAATTTCTCCATAAAGTGTTTTACCTCCCTTTAAAAAATAAAATAAAATAATAAAAGGAGTCTCTAAGCAATTTATAAAAAAAATAAAGTAAAATAAAATAGAGTAAAACAATTAACTAAAGATCATAAAAAGGGAAATAACAATTTATTATAGCTGCTACGACAAAGGATAAAATATTGACTGCGTATATGTATACAAAACTTCACTTGTCGCGACCACCCCCTTATCAGCAAGGAATGACCCAACGCAGGAAGATCTTCTTCAAGCAGTTTATTCCCAGGGAAATTAAAAAAAACACAGACATGGGTCATTCTGCAAGGAGAATGCCCTACCCCAACCTTACTGAGACCAGCAATATATATACTAGAGGCCAGGGAAGGGAACAGGAAAAATCAATTATAGTCATAGGTCAGGCACCTGGGAAGTCTGTACCACACCAGGCAGGAAGGCAGGAATCAAGCTAAGCCACTGGATGTTTTGCTCTCAAGAAACCTGTGCAAACAGCTCAGCTGGGGGTCGTTGAGCCAAGCTCTCTGGTTCCCAACATTCACTTATAACTAAGTTATGGTTTTAAACTTTCTAGGAACATGTAGAGAAGAGAAGTGATAGTTGTCACTATCTAGATAATTACTCCTCATGGATATGCACGTAAACATTCTCCGTTGTAAACTTCCATTTCAATTTATGATTTGATTTTTGTGTGAACGTCTGATAAACTCTGTAACCTGTGATCATGGATTCTGATAGATGTCTAAGTACTGAAGACAAAAGAGAAAGGGCACTACTTCTCACTCTTCTCTCATGTGTGCTTTTTCCCTCTTTCTCTCTCTCTCTCTCTCTCTCTCTCTCTCTCTCTCTCTCCCTCTCCCTCTCCCTCTCCCATTCTCTCTCTTTTTACCTTTCTCCAATTAGAAGAACTTTTCCCTTCCCCCATATAGTATTTTTCTGCTTTTCTCTCTTAGATAGCTTTCATAGGAAACTTTTTACAACTTAGTAATAAACTCATTAACCACTTCTTTAAGTGTCCTATTTTTCTCCCAGCAAAGACTTCTGACTAGCAAGCTGGAAGTTAGAGCCCAGCAGTTCCTGCTGAGATAGAACAAAGACCACATTGCTGAATCCTCTGCTGTTAGGCTACAGGTGTTAATCACCTAAGCCAGCAGTCTTTCACCCTCAGAAAGAGCAAGAAAGTTTCTAGGATATTTTAGAAGTTATCATCAGCATTTTATTACAACTAGAAAGCCCTGAGTCCCTCAGACTTCAAAGCCATCATCACCTGTGCCTACTCTGTGCCTCTACCACTACCTTCTCCAGGCCGGCAGGCTCCCAGCCTTTGGCATAAGAAGGCTGTACCATTCAGGCCATAAAACTCAACATATAGCCAGGACCACCTGCCAAAACTAAAACAAAGGCCTATTCCATGGAACTCCAAAGTTCTGAGAAAGTCTACATACTAACCTTGCTCTTTTGACTTCTGAAGTTCTTCTTCTGGATAACTGTTCTTCCTAACTGAAGCATGTCGACCCAAGACATGTTTTTTTTTTTTTTGTGCTTTAAAGCTCACCCTGAGAAAGACTTGTGGCTACACTGTGATACCAAATACCCAGTGTAGTCAACAGGCAGCTAGAGACTAAAACTGGTTGACTAAAATCCATATCTGAGCAGTCTTCTCTGGTGAAAACTGAAGTGACTAAATAATGTAATGGAGCACTAAAATAGTCACTTCCATCAGCTGTGGCCATCCAGGGCAGGCCACACCCTCACTCTTCTCAGATTGCCAATGGCACCAAGATCCAAGATCTCACTGTTCCATTAAGAACAGCCACGGTTAAACATTTCCACAACAGGGAAAAGACACTCCATGCTGCAATTCTGTAAGCATGCAGAAGTGAGAGTTCTGTGGAGCCAGCTTGAGGCTTCAACCTGCACAGGGCAGAGCCCGATGAGTACCTCTGCCCCTCTACCAGCACTGTGGTAGGATGGAGTGGCCCAGCCAAACACCAAGCACCTTGAGTGATTTGGTGAGCTTCAAGGCTGCTTTGAAATTCTGATTCCTGCATATCCACCCCAGCTCACTGCCCCATTTGAGACAAGTGCTCTGCTCTTCACTTCTGCCTCAGGGTCTTCCCTCTCCAAGTCTGGTGTTGCTCAAGAGAGTTGCAGAGTCTAGGTGAGCAGAGCAGTTTATCATGGTCTTAGCCTTAATGGAGAGTGTTGTGCTCTGAGACTTCATCCTTTTCATGAGAATTTGCAAGATTTATCATAAATTGCTTTTTTTGCACTTGAGACAGGGTCTCACTGTATAGATTTGACTGGTCTAGGACTCTCTATGTAGACCAAACTGGCCTCAAACTCATAGAAATCCCCTGCTTGTGCCTCCTGAGTGCTGGGATTAATCCCCTGCCTGTGCCTCCTGAGTGCCGGGCACGACCATGCCCGGACATTTGTTTATGTTTGTTTGTTTTTTAATGTCTAGGAGCTATTAAACAAAATTTCCCATTTAAATTCAAAATTTTACTTTTTTACTGGTTTTGTCAGAGTTCTGACTTTTATTTATTTCCTCAAAAAATATCACTATTTGGCTTTCATGATTTTTTTGGTAGTTTTCCGTTATGTCCCTTATGTATTATTTATCTTAATTTTTGTCTAATCTCAACTTCTTTGTCTTTATTTTCTGTTTTTCTAAGTGTTCCTCAGAGAGATTCCTACTTCCTTGGTTTTTTAGCCTTCTTCTTTCCTAACAAAAGGCTTTAATATTTCTTTTCACCATGATGTTCTCTGCACCCCAAATTTAACATAGCACACTTAAATTTTTTTTTTTAATTTAAAGTATTATGTGGGTTTTGCCTATATGTGCATATAACCACCACATTTATGCAGTACCCACAGAGGCCAGAGGAGGGCGTCTGATTCTATGGAACCAGAGTTACTGCTCATTGTGAGCTGCCATGTGAGTGCTGGGTACTGAACCTGGGTCTTCTGAGAGATCAGTAGTGCTTTTGAGCCATCTGTGCACATGTAATAATAATAAAAAGAATAATCTATTAATCAATAATTGACAAAGAATAAATTGTTAATTATTAACTAATTGATATTATTAATAACAATTAATAATTAAGTACCACTGAACACTAATAAATAATTATTGGTTAACAACCTCCTGCCCTCTGTAAAGTAACAATCAATTAACTACTAATTTATAGTTGATAACTTATTGATATCAATAATTTGGGGGCTGATTTTGCAAACTCAATTAATAACTAGTTGCTATTATTTATTTTATTAATTTTATTTGTTTCACTAATTGCTAATTATTAAGTAGTGCTCAATGATGGTGTAAATTATTTCTGCCTTCCTTGGGGGTTATTTTATTTCTTCAGAGTCCCTTTAGTAAAATAATGCTTCACTTCTAAGCAGGTGACAATGTCCTGGGTTTTTGTCACTGATTTTTCTTTAGTAAGAAAACCAATCTATCTCTATGGCAGTCTTCCTTGGAAACTTTTGCCACTTTAGCATGTGATGAAATGCATCAGCAAGCCTCAGGGTGATCTGTTACCACTAGGTCCATTAGGTACCATTTGCTGATAACTTACAATAATTTGTATGCATCTAGTAATCTGAACTGTCTATGTCTCTCTAATGTCTGAGAAAAAAGGAGGCAGATGATAACAAATTTGTCTCCCCCCACCTTTTATTCCACAAATATTTCCTTCTTCTACTTTGAAACTATATTCCATTGTGAATATAATGAAGTCATTTTAGGCCAAAGATGAGAAGGCTCTCATGGTGTGTATGGGAGGCTAGGCTGCTGTCTCTTTCTCCCAGCCTGCTGCCTTGGTGGTGAGATGCTTCTGGCATATTCTGGTAACTGCCTCTGGGGCAAAGGACACTTCTACCTCAACAAGTTTTTTGGACAACCACGAAGATCATTTGTTTTAGAGCCAAAGATGAGTGACCAGGACCTAGGAACATTAGGTTATAAAAAGTAAATACTATGGTACAAAACTGTTAACAGTTTGGTGACATTTTATAGTAACAGTAAGAAAACAATAAATCAAGGATATGTTGGTAACACACTTGTGGGCACGTCTGGTAGCTGGGCAGCAGCAAGGTAGGGATACTTTGCCATGGGTGTCAGAGGTTATTTGATGCCACCCTCAGCCTCTGGGTTGGTAGACTTGATAATGCGCAGATCCTGTGAGAGTTGAAGGTTCTAGTGTCCCTGTCCTGAAGGTAGGAGAACAGGCCACGGCAGCAGAAGTTCCTGGAAAGAGCCTCAGAAGACACGGATTGATCGAACAACAAATTCCTATGCAAGGAGAAGTGTGGCTTGAGTCCAGGTGTGGTCTTTTTATAAGCCCTCTTCCACTACATCTGGGCCCTGCTTCTATCAAAATCAAATGATGCCCCTATGAACTGTGGGGATGGTGACCTCCCTCCCAGAACCATGGAGAGGTACCTGCTTCTGATTGCTGGGGACATTAAACCTCATTGGCTCACCCCAGTTCTGAATAAAAGCGAGAGATACAGCTAACTCCAGAAATACTTATGTATGTCTCAAGTTGGGTCTCAAGTTGGTCAGGTTGGGTATTCCCTCAGTCTCGCTCCATCTCCCAATCCCTGCATTTCTTGTAGGAAGAATAAGTTTTTGGTTGAAAGTGGAAACATTCTTAAATGGATATCAATTCTCAGAGGAGAAATCAAAATTCACTTTCTGGAATATGTGAAAATATTATTCATTTCCTGCCTCACCTCTGGTGTACATCACATAAACCTTTGTACATTTTTCCATTCATTTAAAATGATTTCTGGGGCTGGGAATGCTGCTTGGTGGTAGAGAGTCAATCTAGCTTGGCTCAAAAGCCTCCTGGTTTAGGTCCCCAGAACAGGATAGCAAAAAGGAAACAAAACCAACAAAAAGTAATGTGTAAAATGGAAGGGTTTGGGCTGGGAAGTGGGGAAAAGAACTTTTTGGAAACCTGATGCCTTGTTATCCACAGAGCTCAGAGTTTGAAAAGAGACAGCTAGCTCCTGACCTGCTCTGGTGTGCTGTGATGGGAGTGCATGTTTACAAACACACACACACACACACACACACACACACACACACACACATACACACACACACGCACACACACACACACGTGCATGCATGCAAATGTAATGATACATAATATAATACAAATCAAATAATAAATTAAAATATTTGCAGTTGCTTATGCAAAACCATTCTAATCAGGTTCTTGTAAAAATGTAATGAAAATGCCTTAAAGTGTCTTCTTTATTGTTTTTGTTGTTGTTTTGTTTTGTTGGGTTTTTTTTTTGTTTTGGGGGGTTGTTTATTTTTGGGTTTTTTTTGTTGTTTTATTTTTCCATACATGGCTTCTCTTTGTGGCCCGAACAGTCTTGGAACTCACTCTGTAGACCGACTGGCCTTGAACTCAGAGACATCCACCTGCCTCTGCCTCCCAAGTGCTAGAGTTAAAGGTGTGTGCCACCACCTCCTGGCAGTATTCTTAGGTTTAATGATGCTTTCTCTCTGCTGTTAAAGCAGAGGTCTGTTGGTTTGCTTTTCCCTTGTTACCACAGGTTGATCCCAGCATCTTGCACAAAAGAGGACAGTCCTTGTCCCAAACAAGCTCTTCCAGCTTTTCCTTAGGCCCTCCTGCCTGGGGCCACCTTAGCCACCAATCTCAGGATACAAATGGCTCTGGGCCAACAGCACCTCTTCCAATACTAGCCTCCCACACATACCTCCTCCCCTGTCCTACAGACTCCCTGTCATCTGACCCTCAGGAGTCCTTGGCCACTACTCTTTCCCAGAATAGGTTAGTAAATGAAAAACTGCCTGTGACACCTGGCACAGGTGATAAGGGGTTGAATCCACTTAGAGTCTCCACCAGCACATAATGGTCTTGTTTGCAGTAAACATTGCCAGAAGCCTGCTTGAATTTAAAGAGGCACAATGAAGATCTTAAACTCAGGAACAAAGTTGTCTCAGAGGTTGACTAACAGGGAATAAGGGATCTTGGAGTCTCCCCAGGGAGCCAGCTTGAGCCCAGTCCAGTTCTGCATCCCACATAGCAGGATAAGCAGCTCTGGGCACAGCTTATGAGCACAAAGATGACTGACTGACCTGAAGCAGGAAAAAGTGACCCTGGCCCTCAGCCCAGAATTGTCACCAGGAATGTCTCCAGGAATGGCTGTGGCTCCTTTTACTTTCTACAAATTAATTCGATTTAAAGGAAGAATGGAAGGGAAAAGCTGTTCTTTTTAAAGGGCCACAATGCATGCATTCACATGTATGCCATCTCAGGACTAGAGAAGGCAGGTGTGGACGGACAGAAGATGCCTGGATGAAGTCCAACTAGAATGTCCAGGGACTCACAGAAAGACTACGCTCTGCAGTGCCAATGGCTTTCATTGCTGAATTGCATTCCATCTAAGGGACATCAGGCATCAGGTGACAGTGGCTCAGAACTTGTGGCAGCTGGAGTTCAGTTGAGGTTGATGTAACATCCTGCAAACAGTAACCAGTGTGAGCAGAATCTACAAGCCAATACCACATTCATCTCCAAGGGCCGTTTGGCACCAATGTGGCAGAATGACTCCAGAGGGTCCCTATGGTACAGAGATGTTAATGTCACCAGCAAACTCATGTGATGCTCGGATTCAACCTGTAAACCAGAAACACATGGGGTGCTAACCATGGATCACGGGGCCTCACTCTCTGAGTTTTAAGCCGTAAGTCTGGGGTCAGTCTGTAGTTTCACTGGAGTATGTACCATGAGGTGGTGATGGTGGTGGTTCTGGTAATGGGCCACCCTCAAAGAGCCATTGTTCACCACAACACTGGCAACTCACACTTCTCTCTACCCACGATGTATTCTGTTAGTGAGTGATGGATCCTGTACTGAGTGGTTTTGTGTGTCACCTTGACACAATCTGGAGTTATCACAGAGAAAGGAACTTCAGTTGGGAAAGTGCCTCCATGAGATCCAGCTGTAAGGCATTTTCTCCATTAGTGATCAAGGGGGAGGGCCCTTTGTGGGTGTTGCCATCTCTGGGCTGGTGCTCTTGGATTACATAAGAAAGCAAGCTGAGCAAGCCAGAGGAAGAAAGCCAGTAACATCCCTCTATGGCCTCTGCATCAACTCCTGCTTCCTGACCTGCTTGAGTTCCAGTCCTGACTTCTTTTGGTGATAAATAGCAAGGTGGAAGTCTAAGCTAAATACAGCCTTTCCTCCACAAGGGAGGATTCTCGATTCTTGATCATGATGTTTATGTAGTAATAGAAATCCTGACTAAGACAGTTCCCATTTTGATGACTTGATGCCAGGAAATGTTCAAAAGAAGAATAAATAACAAGGAACGAAGAATACAATTAAATACAATTAAATGAAAATTAAATGATTTAGGTAATTTGGGGGTGATTTTCCTTGAAGAAGAAAGCAATAATATTCAACAACTATTTTTTCAAAGATTTTTAATTCTGTGTACTTGTGAGGTCTGTGTGGGTATGTGCGCATGAGTGCAGTGTCCACAGAGGCCAGAAGTGGGCACCCAATCCCCTGGAGCTGGAGTTTCAGGTGCTTGTGAGCCAGCTGACATAGGCTCTGGGGAGGAACTCAGCTCCTCTGGAAGAGCAGTAGATGAGCTTAACCACTGAGCTATTTTCCCAGCCAACCTCAACACATCTTTTCAAGCTAAAAATGTAGCTTGTAAGAATCCTTGGATTAGGAAATGCCTGTATATCTCTGGACAGAAGGCCCAGACAATAACAAAAATTCTAATGCAATGAGAAAAACGCAGCTTAGGTATATTAAAATACTACTGCACATTGAAGGAGAGTTCACAGTCTCAGTTTACAAAAACACCTTGATACAGATTCATGTTTGATTTAGAAAAACTCAACTTTATGTGTTCCTTTTCAAGTAGTAGACTGTAGAATCCAAGAATAAATATACTGTGCTTCAAATGACCCTTAGAAGGAGGCTACAGTTGGATCAGGAGCATCTCTCTCTCTCTCTCTCTCTCTCTCTCTCTCTCTCTCTCTCTCTCTCTCTCTCTCTCTCCTCCTCCTCCTCCTCATTTACCCCAATAACCTCAAGACTGGTTCCTGCCTCTCCCTGTAGGAAAAGTTTACAATTTTAGCTACCCATGTAGGTCTCCCCTAGACTCAAAATATGTTATTTGGCTAAGAAATGCATCTCCAAACTTTACTGAAAATTCTATAAGTGTTTTTTTTTTTTTTTCTGGTGGTGGTGGTGGTACTGGTGGTAGTGACGCGCACGCGCGCGCGCGCGTGTTTGTGTGTGTGTGTGTGTGTGTGTGTGTGTGTAACTAATTAAAAGGTACTGGACACCTAAGGAGGGCATCTGAAGTTTTCTCTAAGTGTTTGAGCTTAGAGGATGGAGAGATGGCTCAGGGATCTGGAGCACTGGCTGCTCTTCCCAGGAGCCAGGTTAAGTTCACAGTGCCCTCATGAAGGCTCACAACCTGATGTAATCTAGTTCAGGGGATCCCATGCCCTCTTCTGGCCTCTACATGAACTGCATTCACATGGGCAGTAAAACACCCACAAAAATTAAATGAAAGGAAATAAATGGTACGACTGTCATTTGTTTTCTTGCAAACTTTCAAATCATGTCCTTTAATGTGGGGTTTTATGGGTCCTGGATCCTTGACACATGGCACTTTCTTTCCCAGTGGGAGATCAGAACAGATGGAAGAGATCTCTTCTCAGTGGTGACCGACAGAGAAGATAAAACAAGACTAATAATCTGTGAAGTGTCCAGAGACTATTACTCAAGAACAAGGGAAGACCAAACACGATGGAATCTTGCTGGGCAATGCAAACTTTACCTGTCACAATCCTTAGGTTTCTATAGCTGTGATAAAACACTGACCAACAACGACTTGGGGAGGAATGGATTTATTTGACTTCCATTTCCTTGTCACAGACCACCACTAAGGGATTCTAGGGCAGGAACTCAGTGGGGGAACCTAGAGGCAGGAGCTGAAGCAGAGGCCACAGGGAGCACTGCTTATTTGCTTGCTCCACTTGGCTTCTAAGCTTGATTTCTTTTACAACCCAAAGCCATGTGCCTTGGAGTAGCACCTCCTACAGTGAGCTGAGCCCTCCCATGGCAATCATTAGTCAAGCACACCCTTGCCTGAAAGCCACCCCAATGGAGATATTTCCTTGGCTGATCTTCAAGCCTCTTCCCCATGACTGTCAAATCTAACTTCCCAGATGCCATATCAAGTTGACAAGAAACTAACCAGCACAGCTGTGACTCGAACTCGAGATGCCAGGGCAGAGGAGACTAAGATTTTGAAACCAGCATGTGCTTCAAGGCTCCATCTGTCCCCAAGCCAAAAACAAAATGGAGACAATAGTACTAGTAACAGCAGCTAAAACCAAAAGAGTATAGAGCAAAGATTCTGTGTGTGGTTGGCTGGGAACACCTTGAATGTGCTCTGATCTGTAGGCATATTGTTTTTGTACCCTGTGTAAGATTTACTCTTGTGTTATTTCTAATGCTGGTTTTTCTATCCCACTATCTGGGTTCCATCCTGACATAGATCTGTTGTTTATTCTTAGATGCTCATTGCTCCTCATTCATTCTCGGCCTCGTCAATAAAGGCCAATGAGCCAATCCAGAGCTTTAGAGGAGAGATGGTGGGATTTCCTATTCTAGGACAGGTAGCTATAGAGACAGGAAGTGAAAGAGTGGAACCATGAGGAGAGGTACAAAAAGCATCGGGAGAGAAGACTTGGATCAAGAGAGGATTAAAAATGCAAGTAATGTGGAGATGGTGACCGTGAGGAACCCTGAGGAGCTTGAAGGGTTAGAATGAAGTGATATTTGATCAATATTTGACTCAAGTCTATTTTAATAAACCTTACTTTTCTGTGTGGTTGTTGGGGACAACCAAATAAAAGAAATACAGCTGGCAGATTAATTTATTACTTAGATTTATTTGAAAAAATACCCAGGCTCCTACTTCTATTACATTTATGTTGTTAGTTTTGGATATGGGCATCATCACTCAAGTCTGACCTGTACAAAGGAAGACTGGGGAAACATAACTGACTTGGAAAAGTGAAGACACTCCAAAGAGACACTGCACCCCTCCCTTGAGATACTGGAAAACCAAAGCAGGCACACCAGAAACATTTGGAATCCCTTGGGGAGTTTACTGCAGGCATGGGGCCTGGTACTGGCAGGAGGAGAAACTTGACTCCCACAAAAGCCTCCCAGAGTTCTGGTCACTTGTCCCTAGTGTTGTACACTTCTTGCTCTGTATTACAAAGGAACCCTCATGAGAGGACCCTAAGTTGGGTGTGGTGACCTTGGAGCACATTATTTGTTCCTCTTTCCAGTGTGCTGACTAGAATCACATCTCCTTTCCTTGCTACTTTTTGTTTTTTCTTTGTTTTTTGATCTTGAGAGAGTCCATTATATAGCTTGACTCTGCTGGAACTCATTAAGTAGACTTCACAGGCATCCACCTGCCTCTGCCTCCTGAGCACTGGGGAAAAGTCGCTCAATATCATAACCAGGCTCTTTCTGTTCCTCACTTTTGTCAAACCATGGAAAATGGTTTGCCACACTCTAGGATCATAGGGCTGTCAGGGCACAGACTCTGACCCTAAAAACCCTGGAGGCTTCCCTGTCTATATGCCCTCTGGTGGATGTCAAGGGGACAGGAGCAGATATTTGAGGAGCTGGGGTGTCAGGAAACAAGCATTTCTGGCTGGTGGCTGGTGGCATCCTGGATCAGAGAAGCCGCAACAGTTTCCCTGGGATGCTCAGCCATTCTCCCGTGGCTCCCCTGGGAAAACAGAAGGAGCCAGACAATATGGAGCTGGTGTCTCAGCCCCACCTTGTGTAAGTTAACATGGACTTTATATGAACACAGATTGGAAAGGAGCTGTCAACCATACCCACCCAGTATATATAAGGGGCTTCCATGGCCTTGAACACGGGACATGCCCCAGCATTCCTAGGTAAAGCTGAATCTGTCTGGAAATATGCCTCTGGAGAACTTCCATTAATTATCCTCTTCACCCTCGGCAGCAGAAAAGGAACTGTCAGTCCTGCTTAGGCTCATGCTTCTGCAGGAGATGGGATTGGCAACTTTCACAGCAGCAGGGCCCCTTGCTCTGCAGAAAATAAGATAACCTGAAAGGTACATTATCTGATTTCATCTTCACTGCCTATCAATGGCATCCAAGACAGGAATGAAGCCTCTGCCCCAATCCTGTTCTGTTGAGCTCACTGCAGTGGCCACCCCAAGCCCCATCCCTATCTGAAATGTAACTAAGTTGCTAGCACACAAGTCAGGGAGGCCCTCCTCCTGCTTTCATGGAGAACCACCGCCCTCTAGTGGCCACAGATGCAGCATTCTATTCTTGGGAAGAGACTCACTCACAGGCACTCAGTCCATTTTTGTCAATTAACCTGTTGTTAAAGATATTGCCAGACGCTGGAAAGAACCCAGGTATCCCTCAACAGAAGAGTGGATGCAAAAAATGTGGTATATCTACACAATGGAGTACTATTCAGCCATTAGAAACAATGAATTCATGAAATTCTTAGGCAAATGGATGGAGCTAGAGAACATCATACTAAGTGAGGTAACCCAGACTCAAAAGGTGAATCATGGTATGCACTCACTAATAAGTGGATATTAACCTAGAAAACTGGAATACCCAAAACATAATCCACACATCAAATGAGGTACAAGAAGAACGGAGGAGTGGCCCCTTGTTCTGGAAAGACTCAGTGAAGCAGTATTCGGCAAAACCAGAACGGGGAAGTGGGAAGGGGTGGGTGGGAGGACAGGGGGAGAGAAGGGGGCTTATCAGACTTTCGGAGAGTGCGGGGCTAGAAAAGGGAAAATCATTTGAAATGTAATTAAAAAATATATAGAATAAAAAAAATTAATGAACCCCCCCCCCCAAAAAAAAAGATATTTATCCCTCCTCACATTGCTGCTGGGAGAGAATTTGTACAATTTCCTGTGTGCACAATTTATCAAACCTTAGTTAAGCATAAAAACATATGTTCGGCGGCCGCCCCTGCGCCGCGCGCCCAATGTCTGGGTGATGTACTGCGGCGGCGGCAGGGTGAGGGATGGCCATATTTGCCGGCGCGGCCCGAGCCGGCGACAACAAAAAGTGCGCGGGCTCCGGGCGGGCGCTCGGACGGGTGCGGGGACGTGGGGCCACCCGGCCCGGGCTCCGGCCTCGGCCTCGCCGCCGCGCTCGCGGCCTGGCCCGGCTCTGCCCGGCGCGCCCTCCGCCCGCGGGGATGTCGTGCAAGCTGAACTTGACCGCGCACATGCCCGCCGCCGCCCTCAACGCCGGAAGTGTCCGCTCACCATCCACTAGCATGGCAACCTCCTCCCAGTACCGCCAGCTGCTGAGTGACTATGGGCCTCCATCGCTAGGCTATGACCAGGGAACTGGAAATAGCCAAGTGCCTCAGAGTCAATATGCAGAGCTGCTGGCCATCATTGAAGAGTTGGGGAAAGAGATCAGACCCACGTATGCAGGGAGCAAGAGCGCCATGGAGAGGCTAAAACGAGGCATCATTCATTCCCGAAGCCTGGTTCGGGAGTGCTTGGCTGAAACGGAACGGAATGCCAGGTCCTAGCCCCTGGCCAGTCTGAAGGCCCATCTCGCTATCCCGAGGAGATGAGAGGCTTTGTTCAAAATGGCAGTAATTTTTCTACCACAGTCATTAAGCTCTGAACCCACACTCAAAAAGATTGGGAAGACATTTTGCAGTAACTGACGATGTGCATTTTAAGTAGTTAGGAATGACCCAGCTCTTTTTTCTTTCCAAACATTTGAAAGATGTTTGTGAAGCCACTTCACAGCAAGCTGTTGTTTGTCCCCAAATACCAGTGTCCACGTTAACCCCCTTGGACGTTTTCCATCTGCATCACCCCAGTTGACTCCTACCATGAGCTCACCTGCATCTGAGGAGCCCAGTGCAGACCACAGCCCTTGTGATGTGCTTAGCAGCTGGCCCGCCTGTGTACAGTGTAGACCTGCCTCACGGAGCGTTTGCATGAGTGAGTGCTTTGAAATCAATCTTTAAAATGTACCGGTTATACATACAGGAGAAAGAGCAATCTACCCAACCTACCAAGCACCCTGCAAATGTCCATCCTGAGACTGCAGATCTCAGTTCTGTGTTTACTGTGAGTCCATCACAACATCTGGAAGAAAATGACTGAAACTGTTGCATCTTTGTATTTATTACTTGATGTAATAAAGCTTATTTTCATTAAAAAAAAACAAAACAAAAAAAACAAACAAAAAAAACCCCATATGTTCTCCAAAGTAAGTCAGGCTCTATTAGTATAACCAGAGTAGGCTGTACAAATCAATTGTTCTAGAACTTTCTATTGCCTATGACCAGGAGTACTGTGATTCCCCCCTTGAAGCTGTTGGGTTTTTTTTTTTACTGCCCCACAGCATGACTGGCTTCTAAGGCCAGGCTCAGAGAGGCCTTCTAGTGGGTCTCCACCACCATGCTGTGGGGAAGCCAGACCACTGCTCTCCCAGCTGGCAGACAATATAGAACCCCTTGGCAGGCCCAAGTTATGTAGACTTTGGACCCTTGAGACCTCATCTGGTGGGAAGCCCACCTGTATCCTGGGATCAATTCTATCAATCCGCAATGAGCTCTCACAGAATAGGGATGGTCATCACCTCACATTGCTAATATAGGATGGTTTTGATATAATTTAAGTAAGGAGACAGAAATTAATGACACTCACTACCATGTTATATCCAATAACCCAGCTGGAAACTTTCTGCTGGGTGGCACTGGACACTATTGTGATTTGTACCATGGAGTACTCTGACTAGTAAATCACTAAAAATGATCCTGAGAGATGGCTCAACTGTTAAGGGCACTGGCTGCTAGGGCAGACGACCTGGGTTCAATTCCTTGAACCCACTAGACAGCTCAGAACCATACATCCTTCTGTCCCCATTGGACTCCATTGATCCCATTTACCTCCAAAGAGAGTTTCATGCTGTGTATACCAATAAGAATTTTTGATATTTCTATAAAATCTAGGAACCACAAACTCCGCTCTTTTTCCTTCCTTCATTGTCTGTTTTTGCACAGAAGGATTACTTTTTTCATTTCTCTTCAACCATCTGAGACTGACCTATGAATATATTTTAAGGTACTCATCAAAGATTTAGGATATGGAAGGTCTTCCAAAGTCTTTGTGTTAGTGCATTGTTTTTCCTCAGGGTAGGGAATGTTGTTTTGTGCAGTGCATGTGGGACACCCTGAAAACCAGAACCTAGTCAGTTATTGTCTGTGAACAAAGAAGAAGCACTCTGTTGCCTGTGGAAGCCCAAGGGGAAAAAACTCTAGGACACATAGAAAAAGATAGGAGCCCTGGCCACTCCCTTAAGACAAAGCCACATTTAAAAAAATGAAAACATACACTTTGTTAAAGTTTGTTACCCCATCACTAACCTCTACCAAATGATTATTATGCCCACCTAGGATGGTGTGTTCTACACTGACATGTTCCTGGGCATAGGTAAACAGAAGATCAGTGTGTCCCTGGGCTTGTGCATGAGTGTCTCTCTCTCTCTCTCTCTCTCTCTCTCTCTCTGTGTGTGTGTGTATGTGTGCATATCCTTTTGTGTGCACATGTGTATGTGAATGGGTACAAGTGCTCATGTGTGCCTTTACATCTTGTAACATTATTAGGATGTTTCCAAGGTATAGGGCATTGGTGATTATATACACATGATGACATACTAGGAAGCCCATTTTCAGTGAACATGTCAGGATGGTGAGAAGACCCTAGGAACAAAATGCTTTTTTGGGGATGCTTGTGGTACAGAGGGGATGGTTTGGAAACTTCTGCCTGCCTTCTCAAAACTGAGGGTCACCCTGATGCCAGGCTTCCCAGGACAGTGTAGCGACATGAGCTTATGGACACCACTGTGTCAAATTGTACACATAGAAAAAAAGGACAGCCATTTGCAGTACTGGTAACCACTAGAGAAAGCCTATGATGAGGGGTTCACACTGGAGGACCTCAGGAAGTGACCTCACTTACCTAACGGTACAGATGGAACTTAGAATGCAGGTTGCCAGGTAACCAGAGGCCAACAGTAGCCTTACCTGACTTATTTGTCTGGAGGTGCTTGAGACAGAAGGATGTTCTCTTGTTTCTGGCGTTCAAGTGGCGCTGACCACAAAAAAGCCAAGAGTGGTCGCCTTGGCCACATTTGGAGACGTTGGATACGCCCTTTGACACACTGCTGGCGTGTATCCCACAGGGATCCCGAGGTAACAGGCGAGAGCCTTTAGCAGGGAACTTTCTGGTTGGTCCCCCTGATTCTCTGAGGTCCCTGCCTGGGTGTGTGTTCCTGTGAGACACTAAGGAACATTCTTTTATGCTCACTCTTCAGGGTACAGTAATGGATTGCTGATGTCTCTCAGAGTTTGTACATTTAAATACCTTTGCCTTCCTAGGTCTGTCCTCAGAGTAAAAAGAAGACAAGCTCTTTGCCCAAACCCCCCAGGTTCAACTACAGAACCACAGAATATATTGAACAAATGGTAGAGTATTTACCAACTGCAGTTCGGTACAACGACCACCTCTCGATCAGCATTTTTCTTACTGTTTACCACAAGTATGTTACCACCTGGGAGGTGCTGGACCTGATAATGACAATGTGAGTGGCTACAGGCAACATGGGTTTAGGATGGATCTGCTCTTCTTCAGGCCTCTGTGCTCCCTCAGAACAAGGTTTATTGTACCCTGGCAGTGTTGGTCCTGAATCTGAGCCTGCAAAGTGACATGGCCACATGTTGGGTTGGGGTCCTCTGGTTTGTGTCTTTCACTGTCCCCAGGGAGTGTCAAACACTTCCCTTACTTGTACCTTGGGTAGAGCTGTTTTCCCATTTGTATAAAAGGTTCTAGGCCTTATCAGACCTATATGGGATTAATGGAACCAGAGAGATAAAAAACCACCCAAGAAGCCTGGAACCGAGCAAGAGCCCTAGTAGGAACAGTGACGCTTCCACACATTGACTGAACATCTCATGACACAGGACCTCAGCATGGAAGTCAGAGCAGGGCAGAGAGCACCCAGGATCCCCACTCCCTTTCTAGATTCTTCAGATTCAAGTAGCTCCCTGTAGATCTATTAGTAGTCGGGGAAACAAGGCCTTAAGTGTGACACCCTGATATAATGCCACAGGTATGCATCCTTCCAGCCTGACTCACTGGAGGACCAGCAAACAAAGAGGTGAGTGGGTTTCAGGTGAAAGGGAGGTAAGAGACAATCTGTGCAGTGGGATGTGCTCGATGATGGGGAGAGAAAAGGGAGGTAAGGGCCCATCTGTGGTGTGTGTGTGGAGGAGGGTGGTAAGGGCCTTTGTGTACCATGGGGTGGTTGGGGTTAGTGCTGAGGGCTAAAGGGTTGAAAGGTGCCCTGCTTTGGGGATCACCACTAGAGGGATGGTACTTGAGAGGTCACCGGTTGGTGGATAAAAATGGAGGTCTCCAATGGACTACATGGTTCTGAGGAGCAGAGGCAAGGATGGAATCTGAAGGGCCCTGTTTGAATCCATCACCATTAAAGCCCAGTGCCATCTTCCATCCAAGAGACACAATGTGTCTGGAGCCCTCTCCACATAACCTCACACTCCTGACCACTATTCCTATGAGTAGGCAGGGTGGCAGTTACTGCCTCATCTGTTGGGGGCCACGGCTCCACTGATGAAGCAAGGCCAGGCTTCTGACTCCACTTCCCTCCATCCTCCTCTTCCCCACAGCGACATATTCAGTTTTCTATCCCGCTGGTTTGAGAAATTTCCTGATAGTTTTAGTAAGGACCCAGACATGGCCGTCGTCAGGCGATTAATGACCTACGTGAAGCTCAATGTACCTTCTGAAGAAGTACATGCCCGAGCCACGGAGCTGCTCTCAGTTCTGGAGGAGGAGGAGGCCAAAAAGCTAAAGCTTGAGAAAGGTGAGGAGACCTGGGGTGGGTTGCCTGGCAAGGTAGGATGGAGTTTTTGTGATGGGTTCCACCAGGGAATTCTCCAGAGCTTTGGCCTGAAGCCAGGGCTGCACAACAGTCAGGTAAGATGTCCCACTGTGAGTAGAGGACAGGGGATACTCTGGCATGAAAAGGTCTTGTATGACCATCAATGCCATCTTGGAAACTCACACCATCCTAGGTCTTTACTGAAATCCCTTCTCCTTCTCCCTTTAGCTTGTGCAACACCAGCAGAGCCCCCAGTGCAGGATGCCTCAGTGATGCAAGAGAGTCTGACGGTGAGGCCAGCTTCTGAGGCAGAGCCACAGGGAGACCTGCCACCCCGAGAGGACACTGCGCTCTTGGAAACAACACCTCTGGAACCATTTGAGCCAGAAGTTGGTCCAGTGCAGCTTCCAAGTTCAGATCCAGCTCTGCCCACATCACCTGATACACAGTCACCTATAGATGTATCTGCAGATGGGTCTGCAGATATGGCCTCAGATATGGCCGCAGATGTGTCTGCAGATGTGTCTGCAGATGTGTCTGCAGATATGGCCGCAGATATGGCCGCAGATGTGTCTGCAGATGTATCTGCAGATGGGTCTGCAGATATGGCCTCAGATATGGCCGCAGATGTGTCTGAAGTTGTGTCTGCAGATGTGTCTGCAGTTGTGTCTGCAGATATGGCTGCAGATGTGTCTGCAGACATGGGTGCCAATGTTTCAGCTTCTGGGCACCTATTTCTACATTCTGTTGTGCAATTAGGTGAACCAGAATGTTTTTTCCCACTGCCTGAGGTGGATATATAGCTAGGACAATTATCTTCTGATTTGTAATCAGCAGTGGTTCCCACCTAACCTGTTTTTATTTCTTTAAAGTATCTCCTTTTATTTGTTTATTTTCTTTCATATTGTTGCTTTGATTGTTGATTTTTCTTTATGTTTGGATTTTAATAAAAATAATCTCTTTATTCATCTTAAATGATATAGTTCATTTCCTAAGTGGTACAATCTACTCTTGTCTACCTGTAGACTGCATCTCTGAGACAAACAGGTCAATCACAGGAAGGGAGCCCTGGCAGGCCACCTGGATATAGGTAAAGCAAGCCACTGATGTTGCAGTAATTGGGCAAATACCAACAGTGGTGAACAGTATAAACTATGTGACTGTGACCTGAAGATCTTGGTCTCAGCAGTGCCCCTAACAGTTAGGGAAACAGATTCTAGAGCCCCATATCAGAGCTCATGGACAGAGGTCTCTACTTTCTGGGTTTTTTGAAATTAGCAGCATAGGAATCATAAGCACATTCCAACTGACTACTATGGACAGCAGGGGAATTCTTATGCAAAAGTCCCTATGGCATTGTGAGGAACCCAGCAAACAGTTCATATCAGGACTTAGGAGATGCTGCCTTCTCGTTCCTGCCTGGGTTTCTGCCCTGTCTTCACTTCATGATGGACAGTAATCTGAAAGTGAGATAAATCAAGGCTTTTCTGAAATGGTTTTTGGTCAGTGTTCTAACACAGCAATAGAAAAGAAAACTAAGAGACCCTAGCATCAGGCAGGAGGCCCTAGCTCAATGCTAAGCCAGTTTTATGGCTTGGTGAGCACTGGATTCAGAGAGAGTACAGCTCAACAAAAACTAAGAGCAGAGGGACTGAGGAAGAATCCTCATGTCAAACTCCTGCTTCCACCGACATGGACATAGAGATGAACACAAACACACAAGTTCACACATACAATACACGTGCACATAGACATACACAGAGATGGTAAAATTTCCAGAGTTACAGCTATTATCCAAAGTGACTATTGCTCCAGATTTGTCTATTACATTGATTCAATTTCTCTCTATGCCAAATTTTTCATAAAACAGATGAAGTATCTAGCTTCAAGCTGGTAGAATGATAAGAAAGACCAAGATGCAGAAACCAGGCTTCCAAAAAATAATATTGTTGGGTTTACTGTAAAAATGATCTCTTGGGGCTAGAGAGATGATTCAGATGATAACAACACTGGCTGCTCTTCTCAAGGAAGACACTGTCCCTAGTACCCACATGGTTGTTCACAACTATCTGGAACTCCAGTTCCAGAGGATATGACTCCTCCTTCTGGCCTTTGTGGGCACTGCATGCACGCGGTACACAGATGTTCATTACAGGTAAACCATTCATATAAAAAAAGCAATTTTTAAAAAAGATCTCTTATTGATGTCTCCATGATCTATTATTTTAATTCCTGGATAATTTTCCCAGTGCAGTATCTTACAGCCCTGTGTGGCTTTTAAATGTAATTGGTTAAAATGAAGTACAAACAAAGGTGACATTCCTCAGCTGTTCTGATTGGTATTCAAATGCTCACTAGCTACAGCAGGTAAGGTACATGTGGGCATGCTTTGTCAGGAAGTCCTGTTTCCTCAGTGTTCAAAAAGCAGAAACTAAAGCTGGTCAAGCTTTTCTTTCATTTTAAGAATTTATTTATGTGCATTAGTGTTTTGCCTGCATGTATGTCTGCACAGAGGGGCCAGATCACCTGGAACTGGAGTTACAATGGGTTGTGAGCTGTCAGGTGGGTGCTGGGACCTGAACCCAGACCCTCTGGAAGAGCAGCCAGTGCTGTTAACTGCTGAGACATCTCTCCAGTGCCCACTCAAATTTCTCACATGTGTCACCTGGCTTTGACCATTCTCAACTAAACATTTTCTAGCTAAAGTTATACATCCAAAGTATTCATGAGCATCATCATAAAAAATCACTAATTATTAAATAATCTAATTTGAAAAATAGAATATAAAAATGCAATTTTGGAAAAAACTGAGTGTGTACTGCCTAAATTCTGTAATCTGATAATAAGCTTCTAACCATATTTTATTTTGTCTTGCAAAAAAAAAGCAATCTCTATTTTGCACATCCTCAATAGTTTTTCTTTACCAAACTGTAGTGAGAATGCACATACTTGTACACACATGGCTGCATAAACAGACAGACAGACATATATGAGACATACATGTACATATGCAAACACACCCATATACACATATGCACATATATATGTATACACTGAAACTCATGAATACACAAAACGACACAATTTACCCAAACATACATGCACAGACAGAGAAATACATGCTTGCACACACCAACACATATTTACACAAACATACATATATATATAGACATTCATGTACACATGCATATATCCAGACACACTTATATACATATATATACATAAATCGAGACACACTTATATACAGACACATGTATATATATATATGTATAAGCAAATGTATATGCATATGTATATACTATACATACACGGTCTCACTGAACACACAGACACACATGCATGCACACACATACACACATGCATCCACACACATATGCATACACAGGAGCCCACACAGAGACACACTTCATCTGTAGCGCACTGGTCCTGCACCATACTGCTGTCCCTGAGCTGTGACTCTCTTTGGAGATGCTCCTCATCCTTCTACATCCATCTTTGGTCCTGATCTGTGATGGGAGAGCTTATCACACATACCTCCTGGAGTTGCTGCAGTGATTACCTGAGATCAGGGCATCTCACTTGAGGATGAATGGGAGAAATATTACTAAATATCAAGCCTTGGGGAGGGAGTAATGAAGACAGGTCCAATGTAATTTCACATTAACCACAGAAAGCAGCTTCCAAGCAGAAATGTGTAATTCATGTGCTTCTGGACTTAGAACATGGCTATAACTGATAAAAAAGGGGGGCTTATACTAGACCCACCTGACCTGTCTGTCCAATGCATACATTTATTGCATCTTGTCTCATCTAATATTGAGATGGGTTCATGGAGCATGCTTAGTTTAGCAAATCAGAACTTGCACGCTCAGATAGAAAAATCCCAGTTGAGTAGTAGGTAAGGCAACATCAGTGGGTTTAAGTCCTGGGCTCCAAACCCATCTCTGGGGTGTCACCACATCTTAACATGTACATGTTAGCTACTCACATTGGGAGAACAAGGAGGATCCCAGACACCACCTCTGTGCCTGAGACCAAAAACTCACAAAAGGGAAGCAGGTTCACTAATGGACATTTTGACCACTGGGAACATGGTCTCTTGGCATCAAGATTTTCTTAGAGGAAACTGTCTGAAACAGTGTCACGATCTGGGGGATGAAGAGACTTACTGAAAACAACAGGCTTCAAAGCTGAGGAAACAGGTTCAGACCAGCTGGCTGTAGAGTCCAGAAAACTTTTGCTCAGGTCTGCTGACTGCTACTGCTTAGTGCTCTTTCTGGAATGTAAGTCACAGGGCTGTGAGGCTGGTGTGATGCTTGGCAAGATGATGCAGTTCCAGTCCAGACGTCCTTTGGTGATGAGCAATAATGTGAAAGGGTAAGCTGAATAAATCCTTGTCCCCAAAACTTGATTCTTTGTCATGATGTTTCTGCAGGAATACAAACCCCGACTAAGACAGTTCCCATTTTGATGACTTGATACCAGGAAATGTTCAAAGGAAGAATACATAACAAGGAACAAAGAATTGGCAAAATAACAAGAAATGAATACAATTAAATGAAAAAGAAATGACTTAGTTATATGGGGGTGATTTTCCTTGAAGGAGAAAGCAATAATATTCAACAACCATTTTTACAAAGATTTTTAATTATGTGAACTTAGGAGGTCTGTGTGGATATGTATACATGAGTGCAGTACCCACACAGGCCAGAGGAGGGCACCCCATCCCCTGGAGCTGGAGTTTCAGGTGCTTGTGAACCAGCTGACATAGGCTTTGGGAAAGAACTCAGCTCCTCTGGAAGAGCAGTAGATGACCTTAACCACTGAGCTATTTCCCCAGCCAACCTCAACACCTCTTTTCAAGCTAAAAATCTCACTATAACTCCTGGAATTAGTAAGTGTCTCTGTACCTCCAGATGCTAGGTCCAGACCAAATAAAAAATCCTAATGCAATGAGAAAAACCCAAGCTTGGGCATATTAAAATACTGCTGCAAGTTGAAGGAGAGTTCACAGTCTCACTTTACAAAAACACCTTGACCCAGATTCATGTTTGATTTAGAAAAATTCAACTTTATTGGTCCCTTTCCAAGTAGTAGACTGTAGAATCCAAGAATAAAATTACTGTGCTTCAATTTCCCTTAGAAGGAGTTTACAGATGAATCAGGACTCTCTCTCTCTCTCTCTCTCTCTCTCTCTCTCTGTGTGTGTGTGTGTCTTATATATCTATCTGTTTGTCTGTCTGTCTGTCTGTCTGTCTATCTATCTCATTCTCATTTACCCCAATAACTTAATGAAATCTGTAGAAGACTGTTCCCTGCCTCTTCCTGTAGGAAAAGTTTACATTTTCAGTCACCTAAGTAGGACTCCCCTAGATTCCAAACATGTTGTTTGGTTAAGAAATGCAACTCCAAACTTTAGTGAAAATTCCATAAGGGTTTATTTTTTTTTGGTGGTGATTGTGGTGGTAGTGGTGTGTGTGTGTGTGTGTGTGTGTGTGTGTTTAAAATATTCTACTCAAATTAGTGGTGATGGTGATGGTGGTGGTGGTGGTGATGGTGGTATGTGTGTGTGATTGTTAAAATATTCTACTCAAAGAAATCTGTATAAAGAACCAAATACCAAGATAATCTGTGCTCAAGTGAATATTTTCATTTCTTCTCTAAACTTATTTTCAAATGAAAAGTCTATTAGTTGGTTTCCAACTCTAGAATATGGTTCAGAGAGAGAGAAGAAGGTTCATGCTGTGTAGCATGAGATTCGTGATTCTGCTGCCTCAGAGTCCCAGGCCTGTACTTTCATACTGGACTTAAAATCTATGGAAAAGAAATCAGATTCTAGCCTGGACAATATAGCAAGATGCTGGCTCAAGGGCCCGGAAAGATGGCTCAGCAGTTAAGAGCACTGAGTGCTCTTTCAAAGGTCCTGAGTTCAAATCCCAGCAACCACATGGTGACTTACAACCATCCTTAATGAGATCTCATACCCTCCTCTGGGGTGTCTGAAGACAGGTACAGTGTACTTACATATAATAAATAAATAAATCTTTTCAAAAAAAGATGCTGTCTCGAAAACAAAACAAAACATGAACACACACACAAACATAAAAATCTAGATTATTTATTTATTTTTTCGAGATATTGTTTCTCTGTGTTGCCTTGGCTGTCCTAGAAGCCAATCTGTAGAACAGGCTGGCCTCAAACTCAGAAATACACCTGCCTCTGCCTCCCAGAGTGCTGGGATTAAAGGCATGTGTCACCACTGCCTGACTACCTAGATAATTTTTTAAACTGTTTTCTACAGAGGAGATATTTAAGTTGTGTGCAGGCACTCACCCCATCCATTTGCTTTAACCCACTTCTGTCTGAGAAAATAAAATATGAAACTCTTACTTCTTTGGACAGAAAGGAATCTCAGTAGATCAATGTTTTGGGTTAAGGTTAATAGAATTTTTAATGCTGCCAAAGAAAAGGTTACAGATAGATGCCCAACGGAAGAGATGTAGCTTAAAATGTCTTTGATATCCCTATTGAGAAAGATTGCTTTGTGGTGAATTCAGTTGGAGTGCTGAGCCCAGAGAGCAAAGGTTTTCATGTTAATTACCCCAAGATGAATTCATGTGCGCAGTGCCCACAGACACACATGCACATGCACATGCACACACACACATGCACATGCACACACACACACACACATGCACACGGTGAAGTTTCTAGAAATCACTGCCTTCAGACCATGACAATTAGATCATAAACATCGAGGTGCTGACTTTGAACCCATGCAGTGCCCCGTTCTCCACAGCTATGTATTGGGAAACTCTGGGAAAGGTTTGAGGTTTGGAGCCATTCTGATTATTCACTAACCCTCATGAGAATGAACACATAAATGTCTATCTTTTTGTGATATTTACATATTCTGTTTATATTTTGAAAATTTGACACTTTTCTTTTTGAGACTCTAAAGTGTCACTTTCTCATCAACAGAATCAGTGCCAGTTAGTGACACTCTCAGCCACAGCTCAGGGTAGAGGGTCCAGAATCTGGATTTTTTAAAATTATTTTTTAGATTTATTTAATGTATGTGAGTACACCATTGCTGTCTTCAGACACACCAGAAGAGGGCATCAGATCACAACACAGATGGTTGTGAGCCACCATGTGCTTGCTGGGAACTGAACTCAGAACCTCTGGAAGAGCACTTGGTGCTCTTAACCTCTGAGCCATTTCTCCAGCCCCAGAATCTGGACTTTAAACAAAATTCCATGAGGATTCATATTTTTACAGTTTTGGGGTTGAAATATTTCTGACCCCTATCTTTGTTTTTAATAGCATCTACTTTCTGTCCTGCTTCGAATCCTGGGGAAATGTATGGATGTTTCTGTTCCTCAACTTGGCTCTTTGATTTAGGAGTCTCAGTAAGGACGCCCCTGTCCCCCATCTCAGCTACCATGACAGGTGAAAGGACTCTCTACCATCTGCATCTTGAATGGAGCAGGGGCCTGTCGCTCAGTGACAGCGATTGCCTAGCAGGGGCAGAGCTCTGTATTTAAACCTTAGCAAAGGAAAGGAAAAAACAGAGGGAAAAACCAAGCAGACTTGACTGAAATAAAGGAAGTAAAAAAATAAAATGAGACAGGATTCAAGTAGTCACCTCCTGGGTAAATAACTAACCTGGACTAATTAAGGAGTCTGATAAAATTGTTAAATTGTCTGGCAAATACAAATATTTCTACTAAAAAGATTATAAATTCCTTGGTAAGTAGTAATTGTAACTATATGGAATAAGGGGCTGGAGAGATGGCTCACTGGTTAAGAGCACTGCCTGCTCTTCTGAAGGCCCTGAGTTTAATTCCCAGCAACCACATGGTGGTTCACAACGATCTGGAAAAGATCTGACACCCCCTTCTGGTGTGTCTCGAAAACAGCTACAGTGTGCTTACACACAATTATAAATAAATCTTTAAGCCAAGGGGAGTGGTGTCAACCAGAGCAAGTAAATTTCAATTCCCAGCAACCACATGATGGCTCACAAGCATCAGTACAGCTACAGTGCACTCACATCTATAAAATAAGTAAATCTTTAAAATAATTATATGGAAGAAAAGATTCCCTGCTGTCCTAGAGTGTCCCAGAATGACAATTTTCCATGATGTAAACATGTAAGCACATTTAAATACACACACACACACACACACACACACATTCATATCCTTGTACACACATACCTGTATTGTAATAGGTGCCAATTACTTGGTGGTTATCTTTATTAAAAGACAAGAAACCTTGGATAAAATAACTTATGTCCAAAAACTCTTCACAATTTTAACAGTAAAAACTGAAGAAAACCCTTCCAAATAAAATCAGGTTTTTTTAAGAACATGGGCCAAAAGCAACTTCTGGGATAGCAAGATGGCTCAGCAGTTAAAAGGCGCTTGCCACCAAGCCTAACAACTCAGGTTCAATACCTAGAAGCTACATGTAGAGGGAGAGAACTGAAATTGGAATGCTCCAGACTGTCCTCTGGCCTCCATACTTGTACCATGGTTCACATGCACGAACACAGACAGACATGCACACACTCATACACAAATTAATGTAAGAAAACTTTAAGCACCCACTGAATACTTATCTACAAGACCATTTCATCCAGCGACCCATGTACACAAACATTTACCCATATTGGTTGTTGGTCCACACGTAATTTTAGATGGGAACCCTTTTCTTAATTATAGACCCCAGATTATGTGTTCAAAGCAGCATTCTTTGGAATGAAGCATTTAGATGACATTATGTAGGGGCAGGGAAGGAACAGTGGAGAGCCTGCCTTCAGTTCTAGTCCACCCTGCAGATCTAAGGCGTCAGCCTGCTTCTTTACTTCCTCTGAAACTCAGATTCTCTCCTTGCAAAGGTTTGTTTTCACAGTTACATTTAAAAAGAAAGAAAGGAAAGCTAGTAAAGCAGCAGCTTTGTGGTTGAGAACACACATGGGCCAGGCAAACCTGACTGTTCTCCTGTACATCCTCCTAGAGAGGCACAAACGAGAGCTCTCATTCCCATAAAGCATCATCTGCTGCTTTAAGGACCCATTATATTTCCCTGCTCACGTCTAAACTAAAGTACTGGGGCTACAGAGATGGCTCAGGGGTTAAGAGCACTGACTGCTTTGGGGGACCACCCAGGTTCTATTTCCAGCATCCACATGGAGGTCCACAGACAGCTGTAACTTCAGCTCCAGGCCAGATGGATCCCTGTGGCCTCTCATGGCACCTGCACACCTAGGTATGAAAGTTGTAAGTCAAATGGATACAGAAATAAGATATTTAAATAAATGAATACAAAGACTCAACCTATTCTTTCTACCAAGCCCATCCTGCACTCAAAATAAATGTTTTAAAGCTGTCAGCTGGACGGGGTTGATCATGCAGGGCTGAAAATCCTTTCCCACTTTTTCAATATTTAACTTCTTTTCATGCAGCCATGGGTTTGGCATCCAGGCTTTGGAGAATGGTCCTAAAATCACAATGGCCATACTGATTGGGAAAAGTCTTTGAGGGGGATCTTTTCCAAATGACCCCACCACCACCACCAAGGGCCCTGAAATACTGGTCTTGATGTGCCATTCAGGAATCCTTCAACTTCCTGTATAGACACAGCCATGAGCCCATTGCAAACAGAGGGACAGTGTTTGTGTCTGTATCCATCTGCTGTCACAGAAAATGACCTTGTACAGTATTTTAAGTTGCTTCTTCTAGTAATTTCCCAGACAAACCTTTGCTTTCTGAATGCAGGCAGCAGAGTCCCTGTTGTACTGAGGATGTCTTGTGGTGAAAGGAAATTAAACTTTTCACCAACAGAAAGGTGGTCATTCTTCTTGTGAGCACACAGGACACAGCTGGAACACATCAGTCATGGTAGCTGGGCATGCCACAAACCTAGTGGATAAGGTAGGAGTCCACCTGCTTCAGATGCATTTTGTGTTACCAACAGCATGAACCAGAAAAATTTCCATTTATAATATTTCATTAATTCTATTCATCTTTACCAAGAATAAAAATGTATTCAGAAACATGGGTATGAAAAGTGATGCTTGTATATTCTATGTAGTGTCACACCCATTTATTATATCATAATATATTAAAAACAAATATAATCTAATTTTGATAGATACTAATATTATCTCCTTTGTTTTCTGAAAACTGCCAGACTAGAGTTTTAAAAATCACAATGACAAATTTAATCAGTGCTATCTCATGTGTAATTGAAACATTATTTTCATGACTAACTTTAGAAAGGATATTTCAAAAACGGTATTGAAAAATGTCTCTTTTAATAATAGGTTTCCATGGCAATATTGCAATTAGTGATCTAACTACCACAGTTAACCATGCACACCAAAGTGTAACACAGAGAAACTGCAAAGTGATTCTTACCAGCAGTCACTGCTGCTGAAAGTAAAGCAAGAATAAAGTAGTTCATGCGCTTGTTATTGGCAAGTTATTACTGAGTTCGTGGAAATAAACATAAGCCCTTCAAAATGTAATTATATAAACTCCAGTATAAAGCTCCAATCCTGTTAGATACATGCAGAATGGAAGATCTACATTGATTTAAAAAAATGTTCAAAAAAAGTAGTTCCTTCTCCAATTTCCTTTAAAAATCTGATTTATTTCTAAGCCTAGGTTAAAAATTCTGAGACTAGTAAATATTTCGTGGCCATATGTGATCCCACTACACCCTCAAAACAAACAAAAAAACAAACAAACAAACCAACAAACAAATCCTAACTCCCAAACCAAACAACAGAATTCTGAGGCAAGAAGTCGAGTTTTTTAAAACACTGGTAACTTGATTCCCACTGTCAACACGAGTCTAAAAGATGTCACCGCTTCTGCTTGAGAGATCTAATGTAAAGAATTTAAGGGAAGGAAATCACTGGCTGTCCTGGGCAATAGGGCCACTTAGTATAGTCAGCATCCCATGGGGAGAAGGCTGCTACATGTCCCTGGGAGACTGAGCTCTCTGAGACAGCGTGGAAGGGATGCACCCACAGCAAATGAGGCAGAGGGCTTTCTGGATCTCTTGGTTGCTGAAAGAATGTATGATGGGGTTGATGATGGAATTTCATCAACCTGCACACTGCACCAGAATACTGTGGACAGCTGGGGAATGCTTAAGTGGAGGTCCCAATGCAGGTCTGAGGGACCCACCAAACACTACATATCAGGGATTGGGAGGTGCTCTCAGTATGGCTCCTGCTGAGAAAGTGTAGAGACCTGAGTTGTGATCCCCATCATTCACATAGAAAACTGGTGTGATCGTGTGCATTGGATACCATGAGTGCTCGTGTTTTGTTTAGTTTTGGTTTTTGTTTTGTTTTTTTGCCCCATCTATTATTGCCCTGGGTAAAGTTGGTACCTGTCACCCACAGAGACACACACAGACATATACACACACACACACACAAACACTCACAACCAAGTGCACACACAAAATTTGGCTGTGAAAGTACTGAAACACACAACAGACACCTCAAAAAACTTAAAACTTTATTCTGGAGACAAATATGGGTTTTCATGGCCCCTTAACTGCACACTCCCTCTATGTGGTAACACTTTGAAGTTTTCATATTACCTAAACAAGAGAAGTTAGAAATGAAGGTACTTTTCAAGTGTAGTGATGTAAATATCATCTGGTAGGCAAGTTAAAGGAAATAGGGGAATCTGGGGGCTGGAGAGAGGGCTCAGCAGTTAACAGCACTGGCTGCCCTACTTAAAGACTACGGACAGTACCTCCCACCATTTCACATGATTAGCCCTATAAAACGAAAAGTCTGCCCTGTGGTAGGGTGGGCACCTGGGGGACATCCTCTCCCACCCCCTCACACAAGACTTAAAGACTTGGGTTTAGTTCAGCACACATATGGTTGCTCACAACCACCTGTCACTCCAGTTCCAAGAGATTCCATGTACTCTTCTGACCTCTGAGGGCCCTGCATACATGTGATGCATCAGCATACATGCAGAAAAAAAACACCCATACACATAAAAGAAAAATAAAACTTGGTGGGAGTGAGCCTGAGACATATGACCCCTGCCTGGGGCCACCTGAACAGCCAAGCAAGGAGCAAGCCTTAGACAACCAGCAGTCCAGCCCCAATGGGGCCCAAAAAGAGGAGCTAGCCTAAGATGATCACCAGTCACTTGATGTGGGGTAAGCACAGGCATCCTCCATGCAAGATGACCCATGTCCAGAGTCATTATGCACAAATGGTGCAGAACACTACCCCTTGCTGGCTGCTGCATTGGATGGCCCAGCTGGGGCAGGGCAGGAGAGCTTCCCCTGGTGGTGCCTGTGAGGGAGTCAGGAACCCTTGCAAGCAAACAATTGTGAACAAAAGGGTATATTGTGAGACATACTGTGACACACTACAACTTCCACAAGGAGAGTTTCTTCTCTGTTGGGGGTGTAGTTTGCAAGGGAGGAGGGCATGTATGAGGGGACAGGGAAATGAGTGGGATTGGGGTGCGCGGTATGACATTCTCAGAGAATCAATAAAAAGGTTTGAAATTAAAAAAACAATCTTTTATGTTTTTCACTGATTTTCCAAAGCTTTTGGCTATTTAGGAATTAACTTATCAAGCTCTGTTTAACTATCTTTTGTTGAGGTGTTTGAAATGACCTCTGTAAGAAACTCCTTTAATACCCTATGCCTCTGTGACTAGCAATGGATGAGGCTGTCCATCTAAACTTTATATATCTTGCACAAGTTTATATGGTTCTGCATTAGCTTAATAGATAAGAAATAAGTGAGTGCTATTTTATGAATATGTTAAAGTCTGCATTGTACCTGGACTCCCTCGATACAAAATGGCCAGTGACATTTTCTGGACATTTCTGCCTTTCCTCATCAATGCCATTCAGAGAGGAAACTGCCATTCAGGTTGTCCTGTCTATACCGTACCCTCTTCGAACAAACAAATATTCTATGGTGTGTATATGTTATAATTTTAACCTTAAAAAACAGATTGGCTGTAACTAGAACTAAATGTGTTAGGTGTCCCAATTGTACCATGAATCACTAGGCTGGGGGTAACCTCTTCTGCTCTGGCAGTGTGAACTCATTTCTAGGGTTGAGGGGACACTGAGGTACTTACAGTCCCATCAACCACACCAACACTTATTTATTTTTTCATGTTGATGGGCTCCCCTTTCTCTTCTTCTTGGTTCAAGTTGTTCACATTTCTCCACTCTGCCCAATGATTGGGAACATCTAAGCACAAAATGTAACAGCTAAATGTGGAAACTCAGGTCCCCAAAAGACACATCATCCTAGTCTTGAAGTGTTGAGTGGGATGTGATGATTTTCAGTTGATTTTATAATGTGTTCTCTGGTATGAAGACAAAAGGCCATCTAATAATAATTCTAACCCAGGACGGGCGGCGGCGGCGGCGGCAGCAGCGGCAGCAGTGGCTGCTCCAGCTGAAGGGCCATCAGCAGTGGAACCAAGGCGTCACAGGGACCAGTTAGGCCCTGCGCCCACGACCACTGACCTTCGCTGACCAGCCGGACAGCAAGCAGCTGCAGTTGTGCGGCGCCTTTCCTGCACGGAGGCCACTTCAGAACTCGGCCTCCCACCAGTCAGGAGAGGAGGATCCATCTTGGTTCCGTACTCCAGGAATCGGACAGACTGAGGTACACAAACATAATCCGAGGCCAACACCGCGGTGGTCTGAGCCCGACGGGCGTTGGCCTGCACCCAGGCCCTGGGCGGGTCGGGGGGCCATCGGGGTGCCAACCCAACCAGGAGGTTTTTTGCCCAGGCCTGCGAGCGCGCCGCCGCCATTTTGCCTGCAGGACGACAGAGAGCTCAGGCGGGCAGACCTGTAACAGGCATAGCCTAAGGCTAACAAAGCGGGGGTCCAGGCCCCAAAAGGCACAGGACTGACCCCAAGAACTGGGCGGCTTGGTGGGCCATCTGTGAGTCAACCCGCCCAGGTGATTGTTAGCAAAGCAGACTCTCCCGGCGCTTTCAGGGAGCGCGGGCGCACACGCCCGCCATCCTAGTCACCTGGCAAACCCAATTAACAGTCAAAGCCGTAGGGGAACTTTGCTCGGACCTTGGCCTCCCAGGCTTTTGCCTGGACTCAGGGACTGGGCGGCCAGGCTAACCTTGTGTGCGATAGCCCGGTTGGCAGATCGGCTGCCCAGCGGAGTGAGCGGAACTCAGGGGAGGTCACAGTAGCATACACCGTCGGCACTCCCTGGAGTGCACACGGGCTCCATCTGCTCCACAGACACAATCTGGGGCAAGGCCTCAGGCAGAAGCCCTTAGCTCTACTCTCTCCGCTTCCGGATCCAGATCAGTCTGGGCGGCAGCATTACATCTCCAAGTCCTGCAAGTGGCTAGCTGGGCTTCCGGGCGGCCAGCTGGGAGAAGTCATTGTGCTCCAGTGAATCCAGCGGGCCCCAGCGGGAGCCTTCGGGTGCCTGCTTTGGGATCTGAACAGCCTGGGCAGCAGCACACTGTCTACAAGCAGTGCAGGAGGTAAGCTGTGCACCAGAGGCCAACTGGGAAGGGGCAGCTTGCACTGGTGAGTCCAGCACTGACAAGATAAACTAACACCAGTGAGATCTAGATGGCAAAAGGCAAACGCAGGAACGTCACTAACAGAAATCAAGGCAATATGGCAACATCTGAACCCAATTCTCCTCTACCAACATGTCCTGGATACCCCATCACACCAGTAAAACAAGATTTGGATTTAAAATCACTGGTCATGATGCTGGTACAGGAACACATGAAGGTCATACATAAAGAAATTCAGGAGACAATGGATCAAAAGGTAGAAGCCCTTGCAAGGGAAACACAAAAATCATTGAAAGAAATCCAGGAGAATACAAAAGCCAACAAGGAGGAAATGCAAAAAACACTTAAAGAAATACAGGAGAACTTTGCTCAACAGGCTGAGGTCATGAAAGACGAAACACAAAAATCTCTTAAAGAAATACAGGAGAACTTTGGTCAACAGGCTGAGCTCATGAAAGAGAGAACACAAAAATCTCTTAAAGAATTACAGGAAAACACAAACATGCAAGTGAAGGAGCTAAGCAAAACCATCCAGGATCTAAAATCAGAAGTAGAAACAACTAAGAAAACTCAAAGGGAGACAACTTTGGAGATAGAAAGCCTTGGGAAGAAATCAGGGGACAGAGATACAAATATCAACAACAGAATACAAGAGATAGAAGAAAGAATCTCAGATGCTGAAGATTCCATAGAAACCATGGACTCAACAGTTAAAGAAAATGCAAAATGCAAAAAGCTTGTAACCCAAAATATCCAGGAAATCCAGGACACAATGAGAAGACCAAACCTAAGGATTATAGGCATAGAGGAGAGTGAAGATTTACAACTTAAAGGGCCAGCAAATATCTTCAATAAAATTATGGAAGAAAACTTCCCTAACCTAAAGAGAGAGATGCCCATGAATATACAAGAAGCCTACAGAACCCCAAACAGACTGGACCAGAACAGAAATACTTCCCGTCACATAATAATCAAAACACCAAATGTTCTAAACAAAGAAAGAATACTAAAGGCAGTAAGAGAAAAAGGCCAAGTAACATATAAAGGAAGACCTATCAGAATCACAGCAGACTTTTCACCTGAGACTATGAAGGCTAGAAGGTCCTGGGCAGATCTCATGCAGACTCTAAGAGAACACAAATGCCAACCAAAACTACTATATCCAGCAAAACTCTCAATCACCATAGATGGAGAAACTAAGATATTTCATGACAAAACCAAGTTTACCCAATATCTATCCACAAACCCGGCCCTAAAAAGGATAATAGGAGGACAACACCAATACAAGGAGGGAAACTTCACCCTGGAAAAAGCAAGATAGTAACCTTTCATCAAACCCAAAAGAAGTTAAGCATTCAAATTTAAAAAATAACGTCAAAAATGATAGGAAGTAACAATCACTATTCCTTAATATCTCTTAACATCAATGGACTTAATGCCCCAATAAAAAGACACAGACTAACTGAATGGATACGTAAACAGGACCCTACATTTTGCTGCTTACAGGAAACACACCTCAGGGTCAAAGACAAACACTACCTTAGAGTAAAAGGCTGGAAGACAATTTTACAAGCAAATGGTCTCAGGAAACAAGCTGGAGTAGCCATTTTAATATCAGATAAAATTGACTTTCAACCCAAAGTCATCAAAAGAGACCCTGAGGGTCACTTCTTGCTGGTCAAAGGAAAAATACAAAAAGAAGAACTGATAATCCTGAACATCTATGCCCCAAATGTAAGGGCACCCTCTTTTGTAAAAGAAACTTTATTAAAACTCAAAGCACACATTGCACCTAACACAATAATTGTGGGTGACTTCAACACTGCACTTTCCTCAATGGACCGATCAGGAAAACAGAAACTAAACAGGGACACAATGAAACTAATTGAAGCTTTGGACCAATTAGATTTAACAGATATATATAGAACATTCTATCCTAAAACAAAAGAATATACCTTTTTCTCAGCACCTCATGGTACCTTCTCCAAAATCGACCATATAATTGGTCACAAGACAGACCTCAACAAATATAAGAAGATCGAACTAATCCCATGCCTCCTATCTGATCACTATGGAGTAAAAGTGGTCTTCAATAGCAACAGAAACAACAGAAAGCCCACATACACGTGGAAACTGAACAATACTCTACTCAATGATACCTTGGTCAAGGAAGAAATAAAGAAAGAAATTAAAGACTTTTTAGAACACAATGAAAATGAAAACACAACATACCCAAATCTATGGGACACAATGAAAGCAGTGCTAAGAGGAAAACTCATAGCCCTGAGTGCCTCCAAAAAGAAAATGGAGAGAGCATACATTACCAGCTTAATGACACACCTGAAAGCCCTGGAACAAAAAGAAGCTATTTCGCCCAGGAGGAGTAGAAGGCAGGAAATCATCAAACTCAGGGCCGAAATCAATCAAGTAGAAACAAAGAGAACCATACAAAAAATCAACAATACCAGGAGCTGGTTCTTTGAGAAAATCAACAAGATAGATAAACCCTTAGCCAGAATGACCAAAGGGCACAGAGAAAGTATCCAAATTAACAAACTTAGAAATGAAAAGGGAGATATAACAACGGAAACTGAGGAAATCCAAAAAATCATCAGATCCTACTACAAGAGCCTATACTCAACACAACTGGAGAATCTGGAGGAAATGGACAATTTCCTTGACAGATACCAAATACCAAAATTAAATCAGGACCAACTAGACCATCTAAACAGTCCCATAATGCCTAAAGAAATAGAAGGAGTCATAGAAAGTCTTCCAACCAAAAAAAGCACAGGACCAGATGGCTTCAGTGCAGAATTCTACCAGACCTTCAAAGAAGAGTTAACACCAATACTCTTCAAACTATTCCACAAAATAGAAACAGAAGGAACACTACCCAATTCCTTCTACGAAGCCACAATTACGCTGATACCAAAGCCACACAAAGATCCAACAAAGAAAGAGAACTTCAGACCAATTTCCCTTATGAACATCGATGCAAAAATACTCAATAAAATTCTTGCCAACCGAATCCAAGAACACATCAAAACGATCATCCACCATGATCAAGTAGGCTTTATCCCAGGAATGCAGGGTTGGTTCAATATACGGAAATCCATCAATACAATCCACTACATAAACAAACTCAAAGAACAAAACCACATGGTCATTTCATTGGATGCTGAAAAAGCATTTGACAAAATTCAGCATCCCTTCATGCTTAAAGTCTTGGAGAGAACAGGAATTCAAGGCCCATACCTAAACATAGTAAAAGCAATATACAGCAAACCGGTAGCCAGCATCAAACTAAATGGAGAGAAACTTGAAGCAATCCCACTGAAATCAGGGACCAGACAAGGCTGCCCCCTTTCTCCTTATCTTTTCAATATTGTACTTGAGGTACTAGCTCGGGCAATTCGACAACATAAGGAGGTCAAAGGGATACAAATTGGAAAGGAAGAAGTCAAACTATCATTATTTGCAGACGACATGATCGTCTACCTAAGTGACCCAAAGAACTCCACTAGAGAGCTCCTACAGCTGATAAACAACTTCAGCAAAGTGGCAGGTTATAAAGTCAACTCAAGCAAATCAGTGGCCTTCCTATACTCAAAGGATAAGCAGGCTGAGAAAGAAATTAGGGAAATGACCCCCTTCACAATAGCCACAAACAGTATAAAGTATCTTGGGGTGACTCTTACCAAACATGTGAAAGATCTGTATGACAAGAACTTCAAGACTCTGAAGAAGGAAATGGAAGAAGACCTCAAAAAATGGGAAAACCTCCCATGCTCATGGATCGGCAGAATCAATATAGTTAAAATGGCCATTTTGCCTAAAGCACTATACAGATTCAATGCAATACCCATCAAAATCCCAACTCAATTCTTCACAGAGCTAGAAAGAGCAATTATCAAATTCATCTGGAACAACAAAAAACCCAGGATAGCTAAAACTATTCTCAGCAACAAAAGGAAATCTGGGGGAATAAGTATCCCTGACCTCAAGCAATACTACAGAGCAATAGTGTTAAAAACTGCATGGTATTGGTACAGTGACAGACAGGAGGATCAATGGAACAGGATTGAAGATCCAGAAATGAACCCACACACCTATGGCCACTTGATCCTCGACAAAGAGGCTGAAAACATCCAATGGAAAAAAGATAGCCTTTTCAACAAATGGTGCTGGTTCAACTGGAGGTCAGCATGCAGAAGAATGCGAATTGATCCATCCTTGTCTCCTTGTACTAAGCTCAAATCCAAATGGATCAAGGACCTCCACATAAAGCCAGACACTCTGAAGCTAATAGAAAAAAAACTGGGGAAGACCCTTGAGGACATCGGTACAGGGAGAAAGTTTCTGAACAGAACACCAATAGCGTATGCTCTAAGAGCAAGAATTGACAAATGGGACCTCATAAAATTACAAAGTTTCTGTAAGGCAAAGGACACCATCAAGAGGACAAATCGGCAACCAACAAATTGGGAAAAGATCTTCACCAATCCTACATCAGATAGAGGGCTAATATCCAATATATATAAAGAACTCAAGAAGTTAGACTCCAGAAAACCAAACAACCCTATTAAAAAATGGGGGTACAGAGTTAAACAAAGAATTCTCACCTGAAGAACTTCGGATGGCGGAGAAGCATCTTAAAAAATGCTCAACTTCATTAGTCATTAGGGAAATGCAAATCAAAACAACCCTAAGATTTCATCTTACACCAGTCAGAATGGCTAAGATTAAAAATTCAGGAGACAGCAGGTGTTGGAGAGGGTGTGGAGAAAGAGGAACACTCCTCCACTGCTGGTGGGGTTGCAAATTGGTACAACCACTCTGGAAATCAGTCTGGCGGTTCCTCCGAAAACTGGGCACCTTACTTCCAGAAGATCCTGCTATACCACTCCTGGGCATATACCCAGAAGACTCCCCACCATGTAATAAGGATACATGTTCTACTATGTTCATAGCAGCCCTATTTGTAATTGCCAGATGCTGGAAAGAACCCAGGTATCCCTCAACAGAAGAGTGGATGCAAAAAATGTGGTATATCTACACAATGGAGTACTATTCAGCCATTAGAAACAATGAATTCATGAAATTCTTAGGCAAATGGATGGAGCTAGAGAATATCATACTAAGTGAGGTAACCCAGACTCAAAAGGTGAATCATGGTATGCACTCACTAATAAGTGGATATTAACCTAGAAAACTGGAATACCCAAAACATAATCCACACATCAAATGAGGTACAAGAAGAAAGGAGGAGTGGCCCCTGGTTCTGGAAAGACTCAGTGAAACAGTATTCAGCAAAACCAGAACGGGGAAGTGGGAAGGGGTGGGTGGGAGGACAGGGGAAGAGAAGGGGGCTTGCGGGACTTTCGGGGAGTGGGGGGGCTAGAAAAGGGGAAATCATTTGAAATGTAAATGAATTATATCGAATAATAAAAAAAAAAACAAAATAAAAAAAACCCACTTTCTACATTGCATTAAAAAAAAAAAAAAAAAAAAAAAAAAAAAAAAAAAAGAATTCTAACCCAGAGGACTGACCATTGGAGAAGGACTATGGGTTTGTTTTCTACCTGTCCCAGATTTGTTCCTTAAGGAAACTCCCTCCCCATAATGGTCACCTCCTTGAATTTGCCATTAGTGAAAGTTGGAGACAGGAGTGTTCCAAGTCTCTTCCATTCATCATCCTCAGATATGGTAACAGCCTTTCTTATAAATCATTCTGGCCCAAAAGGTTAGAATTCAAATGGAAAGGTAATTAGCCCTGCAGAAGTTATGTGTACATCCATAACTCCAGGAAATAAAGCAAGCAAATAACAAGTAGTTCTTGGTCTTAAGTGGCAGGCCTTGCTAGTATTCAACACACTTCATAGAGATTACCTTGCCACCTATATAAACATAGGTGTCACCTATCCAGAGAGCATGGATTTACATCTTTAGTTTAAAGTATCTTCTTAAATGGAATCCCTCTTGCACAGGAAAAAAATGGTTATTTCATGGGAAAAGAAAAAAGCCCTACAGTATTCTTCAAGGCTGTGAAGAGTAAAGTGGGTTCGAGTTCCTTTGGGATTAAGGGCTAGAGAGATAGCTCAGAACCTAAGAGCACTTGTTGCTCTTGCAGACAACCCGTGTTGGGTTCTTAGCACCCATAGGTCAGTTCACAGCCATCAGTAATTACCTGAGATCTGACACCACTACATCCAAGCAGCACACATAACTACATTCTGGCAAAAACACTCATGCACACTATACTGGCTCATTTTGTGTCAACTTGACACAAGCTAGCATCATCAGAGAGGCAGGAGCCTCAGTTGAGGAAATGCTTCTGTGAGATCCAGCTGTAAGATATCTTCTCAATTAGAGACATGGGCACATGGGTAAAGTTCCTGAACAGAACACCAATAAGCTTATGCTCTAAGATCAAGAACTGACAAATGGGACCTCATAAAATTACAAAGTTTCTGTAAAGCAAAGGACATTGTTAAACGGACAAAAGGCAACCATCAATTTGGGAAAGGATATTCACCAACCCTACATCTGGGCTAATATCCAATATATACAAAGAAATCAAGAAGTTAAACCCCAGGGAACCAAATAACCCTATTAAAAATTGGGTACAGGTCTAAAGAAAGAATTGTCACCTGAAGAAATTCAGATGGCCGAGAGGCACCTTAAAAAGTGCTCAACATCATTAGTCATTAGGGAAATGCAAATCAAAACACCCCTGAGATTTCACCTTACACCAATCAGAATGGCTAAGGTCAAAAACTCAGGAGACAGCAGGTGTTGGCGAGGATGTGGAAAAAGAGGAATACTCCTCTACTGCTGGTGGGGCTGTAAGATGGTACAACCACTTTGGAAATCAGTCTGGCGGTTCCTCAGAAAACTGGACATGACACTTCCAGAGGACCCTGCTATACCTCTCTTGGGCATATACCCAAAGGATTCCCCAGCATGCAATGAAGACACATGGTCCATTATGTTCATAGCAGCCTTATTTATAATAGCCAGAAGCTGGAAAGAACCCAGATGCCCCTCCAAGGAGGAATGGATACAGAAAATGTGGTATATTTACACAATGGAATACTACTCAGCAATTAGAAACAATGAATTCGCAAAATTTTTAGGCAAATGGTTTGATCTGGAAAATATCATCCTAAGTGAGGTAACCCAATCACAAAAGAATACACACGGAATGCAATCTCTGATAAGTGGATATTAATTAGCCCAGAAGCTCTGAATACCCAAGGCACAAATCGCATAACAAATGACTCCCATGAAGAAGTATGGAGAAGGTCCTGATCCTGGCAAGGATTGATGTAGCATTGGAGAGGAATAAGGACAGAGAAAAAGGAGGGAGGTGATTGGAGAAGGGATGGAGAGAAGAAGGTCTATGGGACATATGGGGAGGGGGGAATCTGGAAAAGGGGAAATCATTTGGAATGTAAACAAAGAATATAGAAAATAAAAATATTTAAAAAAAAGAAAAATTAAAAAAGAAAAGCATGAGGATTGGGGATGGTAGTCCCAAGCACTCAGGAGGTCAAGGTTAATGGATCTTTGTGAGTTCAAGGATAGCTGCCCTTCACAGTTGACTTCTGGCTCCACCAGGGATACTCAGAGAGATCCTGTCTCAAAACAAACAAACAAACAAACAAACAAACAAAAAAGAGTTGGTGATAGAGAAATGGCTCAGCATTTAAGAGTGTTTGCTCAGCTTGCAGAGGACCTAAGTGTGGTTTCCAGTACCCATGATATCACTTTAGAACCAACAGAACTCCATCTCTGGGAGTTCTGACACCTATGGCTTCTAAGGACATATGCACAGCCATGCACATATACCGCCACAGACACACAATCAAAAATATATTAAAAAGATTAAGGGTTTATCTGTTATTATTAAGAATGAATATAATAACATGACAATCTTTTTATGCATTTGACTTTTTAAAAATTATTTTTATCTTTATGCATATGAGTGTTCTGCCTGCCTGTATATCTGTGTAGCATGTGTGCACAGGGTCCACCAAGGAAGGAAGAAAGCATCAGACAACATGGGACTGAACTTAGAGTTGCTTGAGAACCACTCAGTGTGGATTTTATTAACTGCTGAGACATCTTCTAGCCTCATAGAGAAATCCATTTAATTTTATAAATTGGGACACAAGGAAAAAGGACGATTTTATTTCCTTGTTATGAATTTTCTTCTATCTTCCAAAACTGTATTTTGGGCCACAATGTGGCCCAAATGAAGCTAAAACTTCTTTATGATAAATGCTTGGGAAAAAGGAACAACACAAACTTCTTCTACCCAATAAAGAAAATCTATACAAACTCCTCAGCTGGCTTCATATGTGATGGGAAATGCCAAAATTAGGAGAAATTCAGAAGTCTACTCTGACTACAGGCATTCAGTCCCATCATAGAAGTGCCAGCTAGTGCAGTAAGGCAAGAACATTCCACTGCAGCCATAGGACGGTAAAGCAGTGAATAGAAGGGATCTCATTTTCAGGCCTCACCATGCTGTCCATGCAAAGCACACCAAAGTGTACACAGAATGAATGTATAGGACAAAGAAGTAAATTGAAAACCTCATAGGCCACAGGATTCAAATGCATTTGTATGCAATGGTACAACAAGTGGGGAATAGTAAGGAAATGATGTCATAGCAATAACTACAAATTAAATGCTTAAAGGAAGAATGAACAGACTAAAATTAAGAGAGTCATATGGTAGCCACTGATCATAAGACACAACACAATAAAAAGATCTCCCCTATACTTATTTCAATTTTTATCAGAAATCTCCCTAAGCCCATACATTCCAAGTTATTCATAATAGGATAGAAAAGCAAAGGTTCAAGAACCAACCAAACAATTCTAAAAAAAAAATGTAGAAAGAATTATCCACATGATGACACTCGCCAAGAGGGAATGGTGCCCAGAAAAGAGAAGAACACAGCTATAATTGAATCAAACAGATGAGAAAATGCCCCCACTTACACAAGTAGTAAGTCTAATGAGTTTTGGAGGGAATACTTTCCACAAAACAGTATTGGAAAATTTGAACCTGCATGTTACAACACGAATCTTTACCTGACATTCATACCAAAACCAAAACAAGACCAACAGACAGGTCATAGATGTAAACCTCTAATATGGAACTACATGTAATCAATAAAAAAAAAAAAACAAGAAGCAAAACAAAAGAAAACAGCCATGAAATATGCATAGGTAGACTCACTTACAGGGGGGGATTTCCCCTAGCTATTTGATTGGCTGAAAGAAACAACAGGAAGCCAATCACTGGGTGAAGATAAGGAGGCAGGATCTTACAGGAAGAACAGGAAGAGAAAGGGAGAAGCACACAGAGAGAGACAGAGACTGAGATGGGAGAGACAAGATGGAATCTGTAGGAGAGGATGATGAGCCAGATCCACGTGGTCCTAGGAGCCATAAGTACCAGGGAATTTCTTAGATAGATGATTTAATATTACAGGACACTTTTGTTGAACATAACTATACAAATTATATCAGTATCTATTGAGTTTGATTGGGCATTTGGGGGTTTAAGGATTTACTACTATAAATCTGACTGGCAAATTACAAGCCTCTGGAGTTTTCATTTGACTTTCTTTTGACAGAGGTAGGGGATTAGAGCCAGGGACAGCCAGTTTCCACAGGCTAGCCACAAGGGTGCAGAGCAATTCTGCAACAGCTGACTGAGAAAGCTAGACAGACCACCACTTGGGGATGCCCATGAGTGTGGAGAGACCGCCATTGTTGTCTGTCATATAACAGACCATGGCGTAGACTTTTTTATATGTACACGATCAATTTACTTTACCCTCTGTTCTTAGCTATAGTTTTGCGGAGTAATGGGTAGATATACACCTTGGTGAACAATCTGTCAGTGTGCACTCTATAACAAGGCCATTTGAGAGATTGCCAGATGCTTCTTAGTGAATCCATCGGTTTCCATGCCCATCTATCCATCTGTGATCTTTCCTGTCAACAGGAGCCTGATCCATCATGCTGAGCTTGCAGTGAGGGTGGCCATGACAGAGCCAACTTATCTTGCAATTAGCATTTTAGGAGGTTTATAATGGTCAGGCAATGCACAGGTCTGGTTCAACTGTGATAAAACGCTGATTAAGAACAACGTGGGGAGGTAAGGATTTATTTGACTTCCATTTTCCAGTCACAGTCCATCACTGAGGGAAGCAGGCACTGGAACTCAGTGCAGGAAACTGGAGGCAGGAGGTGAAGCAGAGGCCATGAGGGAGCCCTGCTTACTCATCACAATACCCAGTCTGTGAGTGTGAAAGGCACCCATCACAATACCCAGTCTCTTTCTGCTCCTCACTTTTGTCAAACAGGTCCATGGAAAATCGGTGGCCACAGTCTAGGTTGGTAGGGTTGCCAGGGCCCAGGCTCTGACCCTACAAACGCCTGGAGGCTTCCCTGTCTATGTGCCCTCTGGTGGTTGTCAGAGGGACAGGAGCAGAACATTGAGGAGCTGGGGTGTCAGGAAACAAGCACATCTGTGCTGAGGACTAAACACTTGCCTGGTGTCCTTCTTTGGGGATTCCCACTAGAGGGATGGTACCTGATATATCACCTGCAGGTGGTGAAAATTAGAGGTCTCCAATGGGATGCTTGGTTCTGAGCAGCTGAGGGAAGGATGGAAACTGAAGGGCCCTGGGAGAATCCATCCCCACTACAGCCCAGTTCCATCTGTCCTCCAGGGGACAGACAGCATCTGGAGCCCTCTGCACACAACCTGACCACTCCTTACACTCCTGACCACTATGTCCATCAGCACACAGGCTGGTGGCCATTGCCTCATTTGATGGAGCCCACAGCTCCGCTGGTGATGCAAGGCCAGGCATCCGACTCTACTTCACTCCATCCTCCTCTTCCTTGCACTGCAATATTCTGTTTCATCATATATTGGATTCAGACACTTCCCTAAGAATTTTGCAGTTCTCCAAACTAGAACATTGTGAATCACCTAAAGGTGTGTGTGAGACTCAATTCCACTGATGGAGATCCCCAAGCCAGGGAGATTTTCTCAGTGTTGGAGGATCTCGAGGCCAAATATCTGAACTTTGAGAGAGGTGAGGAGGCCTGGGGTGGACTGCCTGGGAAGGTAGGAGTGGTTTTCAGTGATGGGTTCCTCCAGGGAATTCTCCAGAGCTTTGGGCAGAAGCCAGGGATGGACAGCACTCAGGTAGGATGCCCCACTATGAGGGATTCTCTGGCATGAAATGTCCTCTTGTGAGCATCAAGGGAAGCTCAACCAATCCTAGGCTGCCTTCACTAAAAGCCCATCTCCATCTGCTTTTAGATTACAAATCAATTGCAGAGGCCCAAGTGCAGGATGCCCAGGTCTCTGGGATGCAAGAGAGTCTGGTTCGTAGGCCAGCTTCTGAGGCCGAGCCACAGGAAAGCCTGCTGCTCCGTGAGGACACTGAGCTCTTCGAGGTAACAGTTGTGGAACCATTTGAGCAAGAAGCTGGTCCAGTACATCTTCCAAATATAGATCAAGCTCTAGCGATACCAGATGCTATCCAGTCACCTGTAGATGTGGCTGCTGATGTGGCTGCAGGTGTGGCTGCTGGTGTTTCAGCTTTCCAGCACCTATTTCTATCTGCTGTTGTGCACATAGGTGCAGCAGAGTCTTTTTCCCTCTGCCTGAGGTAGACATATAGCTAGGAAAATTATCTGCTGACTTGTACCCAGCAGTGGTTCCTGTATAAGCTGTTCTTATTTCTTTAGAGAAAGGATCTCCTTGTATTTGTTTGATATTTTTCTTTCATAACATTGATTTCATTGTTGAATTTTCATTTGTTTGAATATTTAAAAAATGACTTGTTTATTCATTTTAAATCATACAATTCATTTCCCAAGTGGTACAATCTAAACATATCTACCTCTGGACTGCATCTCTGAGACAAACAGGTCAATCACAGGAAGGGAACCCCGGCAGGCACCCTGTATTCAGGTAAAGCAATCCACCGATGTTGCAGTAACTGTGCAAATACCGACAGTGGTGCACAGTATAAACTATGTGACTGTGACCTGGCGGTCTTGGGCTCAGTAATGCCCCTAGCACTTAGGGACACAGATTCTAGACAAGCCATATCGGGGCTCATGGACAGAGGTCTCTACTTACTGGCTTTTTCTCTGTCAAACTGGACACTGGAGCCCTGCAGAGGAGAAAGTCAGTTTAACTGTAATGGAACTCACCATTCTAGCCATCCCTGAGCCCAAAGCTGTTCGGACACACTGCATCAAGTTTTAACAGATGGTTATCCTAAAGAATTGCCAGGCTTTACCATAATTCTAGTGGTGATCAACATACAACAGGGGTGAGTCCCTGAAAATTTTACACATTTGGTCTGTAGGGAATGGGTTGCATGTAGTCTTACTTTTCTCTGTGTATAAGGAAGCCTGAATGGGTCAAAGCCAGGAGTCACCAGGAAAAGTAGCTCACTAAGTCCTCATCCTGGGCATGTGTGATTCCTGAAAACTTTTAGCAGATACTCAGTGATGTATGGGCCCCTTCCAGTGTGTAGGGCAACTCATGTGGGCTCTGATGATGAAGCACCCACACACAAACCACATCACTGGCCACCTTGGCATTTGGCTTGGGAAAAGTTTATATACACCAGGCTAGTCCCTGTCTCATCAAGAATTGAGCTGTACACTTCATCTAGTTCCTGAGATGAGGTGTCCAGTGACCCTGAGGACTGCAGACCCAGGGTTACTGTAGCCAAGTTTAGGAAAACCACACACAGGCTGCAGGTTGGCTTTCTGAGTGAACACTGGAGGCCTGTGCAGCACAGACAGCAGAGAAGGAGTGGTAGCTAGAAGTGAAGGTGGCAGGGCGTCTAGCTGTCATCTGCACACAAGGAAAGGGGACCTAGTCCATTGCTAATGTGTGTAGAGAATTTTGAGGAACCATTATTAAATCTGGTAAGCAAATCCAACAATGCTGCAAAGGAAACACTTCTGCACCTGAACTGAAATGAAGTCAGCTGCACAGCAGCCATGCACAGATGAGCGCACTGACTGGACACCACTTGGGCAGGAAAATAAGCAGGCAGGGCTATTTGCACAGGCCAAGGTTCTGACTTGTCTCCTACTCTCTGCAGTGTTTGAAGTCCTCTCAGGAAATATATAAAGGACAGTAAACAATGGGTAAGGCCTACAGCAGAAATTATAGCATGTAGGTTAAAAAAAGACACAGAGAGTCAAAAGATGCGGACAAGGTAGGGACTTGGATTGAAAGACAATACCATTTGAAATTAGCAGCATAGGAATCAATCAGCACATTCCAACCAATTACTATGGACAGCAGGGGAATTCTAATGTGGAAGTTCCTATGACATTCCGAAGGACCCACCAAACAGTATGTATCAGGAATTAGGAGATGCTGTCAGTATGGTGTCTGCTGAGAAAGTGTAGGGACCTGAGCTGGGATCCCCAACATTCACCTCAAAAAATGGTGTGGTCATGTGCATAGGATACACTCGGTGCTGGTTTCCTGTTTAGTTTTGTTTGTTTTCAACTTGATAAAAGGTAGGGTAAACTGTGAAGAAGGAACATTAGTTGAGAAAAATGCCACAATCACATTGGCCTGTAGGCAGGTCTGTGAAGCATTTTCTTCATGAATCCTCCTTTTGGGTTGGCCCAGGATAATGTGAGCAGTGCCATCCCTGAACTGGTAGTTTGAAGTGGTGTGAGAAAGGTTGAACAAGCCAGTAAGCAGTGTTTCACCATGGCTTCTTCTTCACTTCCTGCCTTCTCATTCCTACTTTCCCTGACTTACCTTCATGATGGACAGTAATCTGAAAGTGAGATAAATCGAGCCTTTTCTGAAATGTTTTTTGGTCAGTGTTCTAACACAGGAATAGAAAAGAAAACTAAAAGACTCTAGGATCAGGCAGGACCCCCTAGCTCAATGCTGAGCCAGTTTTATATCTTGGTGAGCACTGGATTCAGAGAGAGTACAGCTCAACAAAAACTAAGAGCAGAGGGACTGAGGAAGAATCCTCATGTCAAACTCCTGCTTCCACCCACATGGACATAGAGATGAACACAAACACACAAGTTCACACATACAATACACATGCACATAGACATACACATACACAGACACAGACATAAACCACACATACACACATAGTTACACACACACACACACATACACACACACACATACACACACAGTCTTAGGCTTTTACTGCTGTGAACATATACCATGAACAAGGCAACTCTTATAAGGCCAACGGTTAACTGTGGCTGGCTTACAGGTTGAGAGATTCAGTCCATTATCATCAATGCAGGATCATTGAAGAATCCAAGCAGACATGATGCAAGAGCTGGTAGTTCTACCTCTTCTTCTGAAGGCTGCTAGCAGAATACAACTTCCAGACAGCTAGCATGAGGGTCTTAAGCCCACACCCACAGTGACACACCTACTCTACCAGGGCCATATCTTCTAATAGTGCCACTCCCTCTTTCAATCTTATACAAACCATCACACACACACACACACACACACACACACTTACATGCATTCACACACACACTTACATGCATACACACACACACTTACATGCATACACACACACACATACACACACACACACACATACACAACTACATCACTGCCAAATTCAAATCACACCTCAAGCAGTTCTTACCAGCTATGGTCAACCATCAGGAAAGTAGTCAGAAGGGTCAATGGAGCTGAAACCAGAGCTTAGAAGTGTACACAGAAAACAATCCTGGAATGTAGTGTTCACACAGTCTCACTATGTAGTTCTGATGGCTTGATGTTCACCCCAAAGCTTGTGCTCCCCTTGATCTACAGGTCCTCCAATTTCAATTCCTTACATCAGTGGATGTCAAACTGTGGGTCTGTTAGTTAGGGTTTCTATTCCTGCACAAAACATGATGACCAAGAGGCAAGTTGTGGAGGAAAGGTTTTATTCAGCTTACATGTCCACATTTCTGTTCATTACTAAAGGAAGTCAGGACTGGAAGTCAAGCAGGTCAGGAAGCTGGATCTGATGCAGAGGCCATGGAGGGATGTTTCTAACTGGCTTCCTTTCCCTGGCTTGCTCAGCTTGTTTTCTTATAGAGCCCAAGACTACCAGTCCAGGGATGGCCTCACCCACAAGGGGCCCTCCTTCCTTGATCACTAATTGAAAAATGCCTTATAGCTGGATCACATGGAGGCATTTCCTCAAGGGAAGCTATTTTCAGTGTGATAACTCCAGCTTGTGTCAAATTGACAAAAAAAAAAAAAATCAGCCAGTACAGGGTCAAATGACGCTTTCACAGGGGTCACCTAACAACATCAGAAAACATATGTATGTGTATACATACATACATACATACTGATATAGACAAGTATATATATATATATGTGATTCTTAATACTAGAAATATTAGAGTTATAAGGTATCAATGAAAATATTATTATGGCTTGGGTCACTGAGACTTGGACTGTAACGAAGGGTCACAATATTAGGAAGGTCGAGAGCCACAGCTCTAAACAGTGGGATGACATGTGTGCACCACCATACCCAGAAAAAAAAAACCCAACTCTGTTAACTCAGAGTTAAACTCTGTTTAACCTGGCAGAGTGCTCTCCAGCATGGGAGCTGCTTGGATCATTAGATGACTTGCCCCTGCACATAAGTTTGTGGACACCTAGCTGAAAAGACTAGACAGAGAACATGGGCTCTACACAAAAAGGGAGAACACAAGATTTCAGTACAAGGAAGGGGTTAATGAGAGGGAGGGGCCCAGAAACAGACTCCAGAGAAGACTTTGCAGTGAAATCAACACATTAAGTGGGTTGCTGACACTCATCTGCCTCCCGAGACCTCTTAGTGATACAAATGTCACACAACTCAGAGCCAGATCAAGACTCATTCTCCCCACTGTGCACCAGGTTATAGAGGCAGTAAACGACTGTTGGGAAGGTGACCCTGACCTGGCTGGCTGCCTCCTAGTAAAGAACATCCACCATGACTGCTGTTTCTGTGGGTCACTATCAAGGCTGTGATGGGCCTCTTTGGTGATGTGGCCGCCTTAAAGGCTCTCTGCCCCTGTGACTCTTCACCGGTATTCCTAAAACTCATGTCTGTAGACTCGTTGGTTCATCCAGTTGTGCTATGGTGTGTGTGATGGTTTGCATGGGAAATGCTGCCCTTTTGACTTGTGTATTTGAACACCAGGTCCCCAGTTTGCAAGACAGATAGCACAGAGGAGCTCTTTGGGATGGTAGAATTTGTCTGCAGAGCACTGTATAAACTAGAATAAGTGTTGTGTAAAGAACATCTGTTAAGGACCAAGGATACACAACAAGAGTGGAACCCAATGTCACAGACATCATTGGATAATAACAATGAGTCTGTGTCAGTCCTTGGCTGTGCTGACTAGCAAGGCCTTCTATAGATAATTGGAAAGAGAAATGCACAGGAAGAGACACTGTACAGAGGGATTCTGTTCTTTCCTTGAAAAGTGAAAGTGAACCTGTCTTAGCTATTTTTATAGCTTTGAAGAGACTCCATAACCAAGAAAACCTATTAAAGAAAGCATTTAACTGGGGGCTTGCTTACAGTTTCACAGGGTGAGTCCATGACCATCATGGTGGGCAGCAGGTATGTAGGTGTGGTGACGGAACTGTGTCCAAGAGCTTACATCTGATCCATAAGCAAACATCAGGGAGAGAGAGAGGCTGATGGGCCTAGCATGGCCTTTTGACACAGCAAAGTTTACTCTTACTCCAACAAAGACACACCTCTTAATCTTTTCCAAAACAGTTTCACAAACTAGGGACCAAGACATTCAAATATATGAGCCCATGGGGGCCATGGTCATTCAAGCCACCACACTAACTGAACTCTATAAAAATGTTGTGAAAACTTAAAGATGGGGTGGAGAGATGGCTTAATAGTTAGAAACACTGTCTGCTCTCCTGGAGGACCTGGGTTTGATAACTAGCACCCACTGGGTGGCTCATAACCATCTGTTAACTCCAGTTGTACAGGATCTGATGCCCACTTCTGGCCTCTTTGGACACTGCCTGCACGTTGTGCACAGACATATCTGTAGACAAAACACCCTGTGTTCCTCAGGACTATGTAAGAAACAGAACTACTGGAATGAATATTCTCTCTCTCTCTCTCTCTCTCTCTCTCTCTCTCTCTCTCTCTCTCTCTCTCTGATTCTCTCTGTCTCTCAGTCTCTGTCTCAGTCTCTCTCCCTCTCTCTCTCTCTTTCTCTCTCTCTCTCTCAGCATAAATATGTATTAAAGAGATCTATCATGATGGTTCACAGGCTGTGGTTCAGATACTCCAACATTGGCTGTCTTCTTCAATTGCTGAGCAAGGCTTTGGTGGTTGCTCAGTCCGTGAGACTCTTTGCCTCAGTCCTCCCTATCTGGTGCTGAAGTCCGAGGGAATTCAAGAAGAGTTGCTGGTCCTTGGTCTCCACTGAAATCCCAAAGCAGGGTCTAACACCAGAGAGAGCAAAGGCAAGCAGGCAAAAAGCAAAGCTTCCTTCCTCCTTGTCCTTTTAAGTGGCCTTCTCACCTCAAATGAACCAATCAATAAAATCCCTCAGCAGTGCCTGTCTGCATGGGTGTTAATTGATTAGAGATGTAGTCAAATGACAGCCTAGATTAGCCACCACACACCCATACACAGAAAAAGATAAAATAATTATAAAACAACCAAGAGGGTTTAAATGTAAAGAATGGAATCTCCCTCTAGGTGGAGACATGCCCTGTTTCTTCCCTTAAAGGGTTGGGCCAGTGCTGCAGGTCAGTGATCTAGCTAGGACCTATAGGAATGCAGGTTTACCCTGAGATAATTTAATTTTCTTTTTCAGGAGTCCCCACCTCCTCCTCTACCCACACTGAGTACAGACCCCACAAGCCAAGGCACCATGAGGTTCTGCAGGGTCTGCCGCCCGTCTGCATGCAGAATTTGAAAGGCAGACTTGTCTGTTTTTCTTTCTTGTTTTTCCTCACAAAGTGTCCAGATACTCCTTGGTGTGCTTTTAAGCTCTTTGGGCTTTTCTGAAGTTTCCCTCTGCACCAAACAAAGGCCTCCCTGCATCCCTAGACAGCTTGACAAGGACAAGGCTTCTTGTCAAGCTTTCACTTTCCTTTTCCCCACAAGAAAGTTGAGGTTGGGTCCAACAAAGAGCACAGAGCACCCTGATTTAGGACAATCCCTCATTAAGTCAATCCCCCCACATCAGTGAGGAGAGTGGAACTGCACCCGCATGGATGGCAACACAGGCAGGATTTGAACATAATTCTTCCTAAGTGGGAATCTTTCATTATGTGCTTCTTGGGATCCCCCAGCCGCCAGTGATGGAGCAGGTACTCTTCAGCCTGGAAGTTCAGATGCTCTGATAGGACTTGTTCATATTTGTCCACATTGCATACTTTTACTTTAATTTGGGGGACATTAAGTTTCATTGTCTACAATAGTACTATTGTGAGCTCTTAATCCTGATCCACTGTAGAGATGTGGCAATGACAATTTGGCAGCATCGCTTTGTGGCCCCAGAGGATCTCACCCATGCACCCACTCAGGAACTATCTTGGATCTGCAAATGGAAATGCCCTGCATATTTCAAAGGCTGGGTACTGATAAACCTTCAACTGTTATCCAAGGCACAACAGGGAAGTGGCCAGTGGCCCCTATTCAAAACCATATGGTTGGTTGGCTTCATTTCCTGCCACTACTGTGTTTACTTCTTCTTCCCTCATCCAGGTACTTCAATCTGGTTCCTACCAACATAACTCTAAGTGTCCCGCCCCATTCCCAGGCATTGGCCACTGGAATATTTATTGATAGATCCCAAACCAATTGGGGACAAGGACCTTCAGCATCTGGGCATGCATATTCACAGCATTAGCATCAATCTCCAACATAGAGATGAAGGCTATCATGGTGGCCCAAATACATCCTGGTGTAGCAGGGCTCCAGATCTTAGCACTACTGATTCTATGATGGCTGCACCATTCAGGCCATAAAACTCTACATATACCCTGGACCACCTGCCAAAACTAAAACAGAGGTCTAATCCATTGAAGTCCAATATTCTGAGAAAGATTCCATACTAACTTTGCTTTTTTGACTTTTGTAGTTCTACCTCTGGCTAACTGTTCTTGCTAACTGAAATATGTCATCCCAAGACAATGTCTTTTTGTGTGCTTGAAAGCTCACCCCGAGAAAAGCTTGGAGTTACACTGGGATACCAACACCCAGTGTAGTCAACAGGCAGCTAACAGAGACTAAAATGCATTGGCTAAGATCTATATCCGAGCAGTCTTCTCTGATGAAAACTGTGGCAACTAAATAATGTAATGGAAAATTAAAACAGTCACTTCCATCAGCTGTGGCCATCCAGGACAGGCCACCCACTCACTCTTCTCAGATTGCTAATGGCACCAAGATCCAAGAGCCTGGTGAGCTCTCTCTCTCTCTCTCTCTCTCTCTCTCTCTCTCTCTCTCTCTCTCTCTCTCTCTCTATCTCTTGATTACCCCAATAACCTCATGAAGTCTGTAGAAGACTGGTCCCTACCTTTCTCTCTACGAAAAGTTTGCATTTTCAGCCACACAAGTAGGACTGCCCTAGACTCAAAATATGTTGTTTGGTTAAGAAATGGAACTCCAAACTTTATCCCAGCACTGAGGAAGCAGAGACAAGATCTGGAGTGGGCAGACATCCAAGCTATAGGGCATGGACAGAGGTCAGAGAGGGCCTTGCAGGAGTCAGCTCTATTCTTCCCTCACATGGGTCCCAGTGATCAAACTCAGACTGCCTGTCAGGTTAGGCAACAAGTACCCTTACCAGCTGAGGCATCTCCCCAGCCAGAGATTTTTTTATTCGATATATTTTTATTTATATTTCAAATGGTTTCCCCTTTTCTAGCCCCCCACTCCCCGAAAGTCTCATAAGCCCCCTTCCCTCCCCCTGTTCTCCCACCCACCCTTTTCCACTTCCCTGTTCTGGTTTTGCCCTATTCTGCTTCACTGAGTCTTTCCAGAACCAGGGGCCACTCCTCCATTCTTCTTGTACCTCATTTGATGTGTGGATTATGTTTGGTATTCCAGGGTTCTAGGTTAATATCCACTTATTAGTGAGTTCATACCGTGATTCAGCTTTTGAGTCTGGGTTACCTCACTTAGTATGATGTTCTCCAGCTCCATCCATTTGCCTAAGAATTTCATGAATCCATTGTTTCTAATGGCTAAATAGTAAGTACTCCATTGTGTATATGTACCACAGTTTTTGCATCCACTCATCTGTTCAGGGATACCTGGGTTCTTTCCAGCTTCTGGCTATTATAAATAGGGCTGCTATGAGCATAGTGGAGCATGTATCCTTATTTCATGCTGGGGAATCCTCTGGGTATATGCCCAGGAGAGGTATAGCAGGATCTTCCAGAAGTGATGTGCCCAGTTTTCTGAGGAACTGCCAGACTGATTTCCAGAGTGGTTGTGCCAATTTGCAAGCCCACCAGCAGTGGAGGAGTGTTCCTCTTTCTCCACATCCTTGCCAACACCTGCTGCTCCTAAATTTTTAATCTTAGCCATTCTGACTGGTGTAAAGTGAAATCTCAGGGTTGTTTTGATTTTCATTTCCCTAATTAATGACTAATGAAGTTGAGCATTTTTTAAGGATAAAAATTAATTTTATTTATTTATTTTTTTAATATTTTTATTTTCTATATTCTTTGTTTACATTCCAAATGATTTCCCCTTTCCAGGATCCCCCTCCCCATATGTCCCATAAACCTTCTTCTCTCCATCCCTTCTCCAATCACCTCCCTCCTTTTTCTCTGTCCTTATATTCCCTTCCCATGCTAGATCAATCCTTTCCAGGATCAGGACCCTCTCCATACTTCTTTATGGGAGTCATTTGTTATGCAATTTGTGCCTTGGGTATTCAGAGCTAGGATTGAAGCCCCTGCCCCCAATCGTGTTCTGTTGAGCTCACTGCAGTAGCCCCCCAACCCCCATCCCTATCTGAAATATCACTGAGATGCTAGCACACAGGACAGGGAGGCCCTCCTTGTACTTCCATGGAGACCTACCCTCCTCTAATGGGCACACAGTGCACCATCAAAAATTGGCCCTGAGAGATAGCTCAGCTGTTAAGGGCACTAGCTGCTCTTGCAGAAGACCTGAGTTCAATTCCCTGTACTTACAAGGCAGCTCACCACCATGCAGAACCTGAGTACTAGGGATCCAATGCACTTTTCTGGCTTCCTTCTTTGTCTGTTTTTGCAGAGAGGGATTACTTTTTTCATTTTTCCTTCAACAATCTGAAACTGGCCTATGAATTTATTTTAAAGTACTCATCAAAGATTTAGGATATGGAAACTCTTCCAAAGTCTTAATGTTAGTGCACTGTTTTTCCTCAGGGTAGGGAATGTTGTGAGCAGTGTTGGACACCCTGCAAACCAGAACCAAGTCACCCATTGTCTGGAAATAAAGAACAAGCACACTGTTGCCTATGGAAGCCCAAAAGGGACAAACATAGAAAGGGAAGGTAGCCCTGCCAGCTTCCCTAGGAGAAAGGCACAATTAAAGATGAACATATACACTTAGCTGAAGTTCGTTACCCCAACACTAAATAAAGTCTACCAAATAGCCCTAATGCCCACCTAGGAGGGGCTGTTCTATATTGACATGGTCTTAGACATTTGTAAATGAATGCCCTGTGTGTCCCTGGGCCTGTGTCGTGTCTACGTGTCCATGTTAGTTTGAGTGTACATGGGTTTTTGTGAGTGCCTATATTTTCATGAGCATGTGTGTGTGTGCATGGGCACAAGTGCCCATGTGTACCTTCACTATTAGCTATACTATTAGAGGGTTTCTCAGAAATAGGGCATCTGTGGTCATATACACATGATGACATAATAGGAAACCCATGCTAGAATGATCTTCACAGAGCAGGTCAGGACACTGAGAAGACCCTAAAAGGAAAATGCTGTTTCCAGGGATGCTTGTGCTACAGAGGGGATGGTTTGGAAACTTCTGCCTGCCTTCTCCAAACTGCAGGTCGTCCTGAAGCCAGGCTTCCCAGAACAGTGTAGAGGCACGAGTTTATGGACACCACTGTGTCCCATTGTACACATGGAAGACAGAAGGACAGCAATTGGCAGTACTGCTAACCCCATGAGAAAGTCTCTGAGGAGGCACTCACACTGGAGGACCTCAGGAAGTGACCTCACTTGCTTAAAAGTCCAGATGAGGTCATAATGCTGGCTCCCAGGTAAGCAGAGCCCAACAGTTGCCTTACCTGACTTGTCTGGAGGCGGTCGACGCTGAAAGATGTTTTCTTGTTTTAGGTCTTCCCGTGGCTCAGGCCACACAAAAACCAAGAGTAGTCGCCTTGGACGCCTGTGGAGAAGCTTGATCCACACTCTGACACTCTGCTGGCACAGTTCCCCCAGGGATCCCCAGGTAATGTGGGCCAGCCTGTAGCAGGGAACATTCTGGATAGCCCCCCACCCCCACTTATCCCCTGAGGTCCCTCCCTGGGTGTATGTTCCTGAGAGGAACTTTCTTTCTTTTTTTTTTTTCCTGTGAGACTCTTTTTATTAAAGTACATGGACACTGTGTTATATGTTAGACTCACCACAGAATTGCTCTGGGTGATCTAGCTTAGAGAAGACATTGATGAGATTGGTTTTATTTTATTGCTTATTAAAAACTAGGTTTTGTGTCATTTACTATCTGTGAGATAGATTGAATTTAGGGTCAATGCAACTAGACACAAAGTGATTGTTTTGCATAAATGAAACAAAACAATTAGAAATCAGGGAGGCAACTACATTTCTGGGTATCGGGTTTCTTTATATATATATTTCATTTACTTTTTTTTATTGAGTATCTTCTTCATTTACATTGCCAATGGTAAAAGCTTTCCCAATTTCCCCCTCCCAAAAGACCACTCCCCAACGATTCCCTCCCCCTCCTTCCTCTCCCTGGCTCCATGTATATGCCCATCTACTCAACACAGTCCCACCTCCCCCCCCAACTTCCCCCCCCCCACACCTGTTTCCCTTTTTTGTGGCCTCTATTGAGCCTTTACTTGACCAAAGACCACTCCTCCCACTGGTGCCCAAAAAGGGATTCCTCTGCCACATTTTTGGCTGGAACCATGTATACTCCTTGGTTGATGATTCAGTCCCTGGGAGTCTTGGGGTGTCTGGGTCTCCCAAGTCATTGTTTTTCCCATGGGGCTATATACCCCTTCAGCTCCTCCAGACAATGCTCCAGATCCTCCGTTGGGGACCCCAAGCTCAGTCTAAGCTTGGTTGCTAGTTTCTGCTTCTGAATTCGTAAGACTCTGGCAGGGCCCCTCTGGAGACAGCCATGGCATGCTCCTTTTGGTACATGCTTCTCATTGTAGTGTCGGGTTTGCTCACTATTTATAGGATGAATCCCCAGGTAGGGCACTCGCTAGGTGGCCTTTACTTCAGACTCTGCTCCACACATTGCCTCCCTTATTGGCACTGTGAGCATTTTGTTCATTTCTCAGAGGAACCATAGCTCCCTCACTTAAGTCATTCTTCTGGAGCTTCCTGTGCTGGGGGAATTGCGACTTGTTTATTTTGAGCTTTTGGACTAGCATCCGCTTATTAGTGAGTGCATACCATGTGCTTTCTTTTGTGACTGGGATACCTCGCTCAGGATGACACTTTCTAGTTCCATCCATTTGCCTAAGAATTTCATGAATTCATTGTTTTTAATAGCTGAATAGTACTCCATTGTGTATATATACCATAGTTTCTGTATCCATTCCTCTGTTGAGGGACATCTGGGATCTTTCTAGCTTCTGGCTATTATAAATAAGGCAGCTATGAACATAGTGGAGCATGTGTCCTTATTACATGTAGGCACACTTTCTGGGTATATGCCCAGGGGTGGTATAGCCTGGTCCACAGGTAGTACTATATCTAATTTTCTGAGGAATCGCCAAACTGATTTCCAGAGTGGTTTTACAAGCTTGCAATCCCACCAAGAATGGAGAAGTGTTCCTCTTTCCCCACATCCTCTCCAGCATCTGCTGTCTCCTGAGTTTTTCAATTTAGCCATTCTGACTGGTGTAAGGTGGAATCTCAGTGTTGTTTTGATTTGCTGATATCCCTGATAACTAAGGATGCTGAACATTTCTTTAGTTGCTTTAGAGCCTTTTGAGTTTCCTCAGTTGAGAATTCCCTCTTTAGCTCTGTACCCCATTTTTATTAGGGTTATTTAATTCTCTGGAGACCAACTTCTTGAGTTCTTTGTATACATTGGATATTAGCCCTATATCAGAAGTAGGGTTAGTAAAGATCTTTTCCCAATTTGTTGGTTTCCATTTTGTCCTATTTACTATATCCTTTGCCTTACAGAAGTTTTGCAGTTTTATGAGGTCCCATTTGTCAATTCTTGTTCTTAGAGCATAAGTCACTGGTGTTCTGTTCAGAAACTTTTCCCCTGTTCCCATGTGTTCAAGGTTTGTCCCCACTTTCTCCTCTATAAGCTTCAGAGTGTCTGATTTTATGTGTACATCTTTGATCCACTTGGACTTGAGCTTTGTACAAGGAGATAAAAATGTATTGATTTGTATTTTTCTGCATGCAGACCTCCAGTTGATCCAGCACCATTTGTTAAAAAGGCTGTCTTTTTCCCACTGGATGTTTTTAGCTCCTTTGTCAAATATCAAGAGACTGTACCTGTGTGGGTTTTTTTTCCGGGTCTTCAATTCTATTTCATTGATCTTCTGGCCTGTCTGCATACCAATACCAAACAGTTTTTATCACTATCGCTCTGTAGTAGAGCTTTAGGTCAGGGATGGTGATTCCCCCAGAATATCTTTTGTTGTGGAGAATAGTTTTTGCTATTCTGGGTTTTTTGTTATTCCAGATGAATTTGAGAATTGCTCTTTCTAGATCTATGAAGAATTGATTTGGGATTTTGATGGGGATTGCATTGAATCTGTAGATTGCTTTCGGCAAGATGGCCATTATTACTATATTGATCCTGCCGATCCATGAACATGGGAGATCTTTCCATCTTCTGAGACTTTCTTAGATTTCTTTCTTCAGAGGCTTAACGTTCGTGTCATATAGACCCTTCACTTGCTTTGTCAGGGTCACGCCTAGGTAAGAAATATTATTTGGGACTATTGTAAAGGGTTTCAGTTCCCTAATTTCTTTCTCATCTTGTTTATCCTTTGAGTAGAGGAAGGCTACTGATTTGCTTGAGTTAATTTTATATCCAGCTACTTTGCTGAAGTTGTTTATCAGCTTTAGGAGTTCCTTGGTGGAAGTCTTGGGGTCGCTTAAGTATACTATCATATCATCTGCAAATAGTGATCGTTTGACTTCTTCCTTTCCAATTTGTATTCCTTTTACCTCTTTTTGCTGCCTGATTGCTCTGGCTAGGACTTCAAGTACTATATTGAATAGATAGGGAGAAAGTGGGCAGCCTTGTCTGGTCCCCGATTTTAGTGGGATTGCCTCAAGTTTCTCCCCATTTACTTTGATGTTGGCTACTGGTTTGCAGTATATTGCTTTCACTATGTTTAGTATAGGCCTTGGATTCCCTATCTCTCCAAGACGTTTATATCATGAAGGGATACTGAATTTTGTCAAAAGCCTTTTCAGCATCTAATGAAATGACCATGTGGTTTTTTTCCTTTAGTTTGTTTATGTAGTGAATTACATTGACGGATTTTGTATGTTGAACCATCCCTGCATCCCTGGGATGAAGCCTACCTGATCGTGGTGAATTATAGTTCTGATGCATTCTTGGATTCGGTTGGCCAAGATTTTGTTCAGTATTTTTGCATCAATGTTCATGAGGGAGATTGGTCTGAAGTTCTCCTTCCTTGTTTGGTCTTTGTTTGGTTTAGGTATAAGTGTGATTGTGGCTTCATAGAATGAGTTAGGTATGTTCCTTGAGCTTCTATTTCATGGAAAATTTGAAGAGTATTGATATTGACTCTTCTTTGAAGATCTGATAGAATTCCCCACTAAAACCATCTGGCTTTGGGTTTTTTTTTTTTTGTTGTTGTTGTTGTTTTTTTTTTTTTTTTTTTTTTTTTTTGGAAGGGAGACAATTAATGACTGCTTCTATTTCCTCATGGCTTATGGGACTATTTAGATGGTTTATCTGATCCTGTTTTAACATTGGTACCTGGTACGTATCTAATAAGTTGTCCATTTCATCCAGGTTTTCCAATATTGTTGAGTATACACTCTTGTGGTAAGATCTGATGATTTTTTGAATTTCCACAGTTTCTGTTGTTATGTCTCCCTTTTCATTTCTGATTTTATTAATTTAGATACTGTCTCTGTGTCCCCTGGTTAGTCTGGCTAAGAGTTTATCTATCTTGTTGATTTTTTCAAAGAACCAGCTCCTTGTTTTGTTGATTCTTTGTATAGGTCTTGTTTCTGCTTGGTTGAGTTGGGATCTAAGTTTGATTATTTCTTGCTGTCTACTCCTCTTTGGGTTATTGGCTTCCTTTTGTTCTAGGGTGTTCAAGTGCACTGTCAAGCTGTTGGTGTAAGCTCTCTCCATTCTCTTTTTGGAGGCACACAGAGCTATGAGTTTTCCTCTTAGCCCTGCTTTCATTGTGTCCCATAAATTTTGGTATGATGTGTCTTCATTTTCATTGAATTCTAAAAAGTCTTTAATCTCTTTCTTTATTTCTTCCTTGACCAAGCTATCATTGAGAAGAGCATTGTTCAAAGTCCATGTGTATGTGTGTTTTCCATTGCTTTTGTTTGAGCTTAAGACCAGCCTTAGGCCGTGGTGATCTCATAAGATACATGGAATAATTTCAATATTTTTATATCTGTTGAGTCCTGTTTTGTGACCAATTATATGGTCAATTTTGGAGAAGGTACCATGAGGTGCTAAGAAGAAGGTATATTCTCTTGCTTTAGGGTGGAATGTTCTATAAATATCTGTTAGATCCAGTTGGTCCATAACTTCAGTTAGTTTCACTGTATCTCTGTTTAGTTTCTTGTTCCATGACTTGTCCATTTTTGACAGTGGGATATTGAAGTCTCCTACTATTATTGTGTGTGGTGCAATGTGTGCTTTGAGCTTTAGTAAAGGTTCCTTTATGAATGTGGGTGTCCTTACCTTAGGAGCATAGATATTCAGAATTGAGAGTTCCTCTTGGTAGACTTTTCCTTTTACCAGTATGACGTGTCCCTCTTTATCTTTTTTGACAACTTTTGGTTGAAAGTCGAATTTATCCGATATAAGAATGGCCACTCCAGCTTGTTTCTTGGGACCATTTGCTTGGAAAATTGATTTCCATCCTTTGACTCTTAAATAGTGCCTGTCTTTGTCACTGAGGTGGGTTTCTTGTATGCAGCAAAACGTTGGGTCCTGTTTACATATCCAGTCGTATTCTATATCTCTTTATAGGGGAGTTGAGACCATTGATATTAAGAGATATTAAGCAAAAGTGATTGTTGCTTACTGTTATCTTCTTAGTTAAAGTTGACATTCTGGTTGTGTAGCTATCTTCTATTGGGTTTGATGAAAGATTACCTTATTGATTTTTCTGCAGTGTGGTTTGCTGTCTTGTGTTCGTATTTTCCACCCATTATCCTTTGCAGGGCTGGGTTTGTGAAAGATATTGTGTAAATTTGCTTTTGTCATGGAATGTCTTGTATGTCATGGAATGTCTTGCTTTTGTCATGGAATGTCATCTATGGTAATTGAAAGCTATGCTGGGTATAGTAGTCTGGGCTGACATTTATGTTCTCCTAGGGTCTGTATGATATCTGCCCAGGCTCTTCTGGCTTTCATCGTCTCTGGTGAGAAGTCTGGTGTAATTCTGATAGGTCTTCCTTTATATGTTACTTGACTTTTTTCTCTCACTGCTTTCAATATTCTTTCTTTGTTTAGTGCATTTGGTGTTTTGATTATTGTGTGACGGGAGGAGTTTCTGCTCTGGTCCAATCTATTTGGAGTTCTGTAGGCTTCCTGTATGTTCATGGGCATCTCTTTCTTTAGGTTAGGAAAGTTTTCTTCTATAATTTTGTTGAAGATATTTATTGGGCTTTTAAGATGTAAATCCTCCTTTCTTCTATTCCCATAATTCTTAGGTTTGGTCTTCTCATTGTGTTCCTGGAGTTCTTGGATGTTTTGGGTTAAAAACGTTTTGCATTTTTATTTTCTTTGACTGTTGAGTCAATGATTTCTATAGAATTTTCAGCATCTGAGATTCTTTCTTCTATCTCTTGTATTCTGTGGTTGATGCTTGCATCTATGACTCCCGAATACTTCCCAAGGTTTTCTATTTTCAGAGATATCTCATTTTGTGATTTCTTTGTTGATTCTATTTCCAGATTTAGATCCTGGATATTTTTGTTCGGCTCCTTCACTTGTTTTTTCGTTTTTTTTTTTCCTGAAATTCGTTAAGGAATTTTTGTGTTACCTCTTTAAGGGCTTCTACCTGTTTATTTATGTTCTCCTTTGTATCTTTTAGGGATTTCTGTGATTTCTCTATATGGGTTTCTGCATGTTGACCCATGTTCTCCCGGAATTCCTTATGGGATATTTGTATTGCCTCTTTAAGGGCTTCAACCTGTTGACCCATATTCTCCCATATTTCTTTAAGAGCGGTTGTGTTTTCTCTTTAAGGCCTTCTACCTTTTGATCCATATTCTCTTGTCTTTCTTTAAGGGATTTTTGTGCTTCTGCCTGTTGACCCATGTTCTCTTGTATTTCTTTAAGGGACTTATTTATGTCCTTCTTGAAGTCCTCCATCAGCGATATGAGATGTGATTTCAAATCTGGTTCCTGCTTTTCTGATGTTTTGGGGTATACAGGATTTGCTGTTGTGGGAGAGCTGGGTTCTGATGGTGCCATGTTACCTTGGTTTCTGGTAATAATGATCTTGCATTTGCCTTTGGCCATCTCATTATTTCTGGTGTTAGCTGGTCTTGCTGACACTATCTTCTCTATCCTGCGGGTCTGTGTTTCTGTGCTCCTAGGATTCTCTTTCTTTCCAATGCCCCTGCTCCTGTCAGTTCTCTAGAGGGCCTCAGGAAGCAGTGTCCTCTGTGTGCCAGACGTGGTACAGGGCTCCCACATCTAATACCCTGCTTCTGTTGGTACTTTAGAGAGCCTCAGGAAATGGTGTCCTCTCTGTACCAGATGTGGAGCAGGTCTTCCACTCCTGACAGCAAGGGGCAGCAACAGGGGAGGAGGGAGGGTTAGCAGGGGCTGAAGGGGCTAGGTGAACTGTTGGCTGAAGGGGAATGAGTCCCTAAGCACAGGGGCTCTGTGACTCTCTGTGTTGGGCACTGATGCTTACCTAATACCCTGCTCCTGTCGGTTCTCTGGAGAGCCTCAGGAAGTGGTGTCCTCTCTGTACCAGGTGTGGTACAGATCTCCCACTCCTGAAGGCAAGGGGCAGCAACAGGGGAGGAGGGAGGGGTAGCAGTGGCAGAAGGGGATAGGGGAACTAATACCCTGTTCCTGTCAGTACACTAGAGGGCCTCAGGAAGCAATGTCCTCTCTGTGCCAGACATGGTGCAGGGCTCCCACATCCGATGGCAAAGGGCGGCGACCAAGGAACTGTCTTTATGCTCACTCTTCAATGGACACTGTATTGCTGATGTTTCTGAGTTTCTACATTTATACCCTCTTGCCTTCCTAGGACATTCCTCAGAATAAACAGGAGTCCGGCTCTCAGCCCAAGACACCTAGGTCCACCAGGAAGAACAGAAAATGTGTTAAAGAAATACTGTACTATATCCCAGGTGCTGTTCAGCGCAACGACCACGATTCCATCGACATTTTTCTTGACATATACAGAAACTATGTTACCACCTGGGAAGTGCTGGACCAAATGATGAGAATGTGAGTGACTACATTCACACAGGTTTTTGGAGGGTTCTCCTCTTCTCCAGGACTCTGTGCTCCCAGGACAACGATGATTGTACCCTGGCAGTGTTAGTACTGGATCTGAGCTTGCAAAATGACATGGCCACATATGGAGTTGTGAGACTCTCATTTGTGTCTTTCCATGTCCCCAGGTAGTGTCAAACACTACCATCTCTTGTGCCTTTGTCCGAGCTCTTTCCCCATTTGTTTAAAAGGTTCTAGATCCTATCTGACTTATATGCATTAATGGAACCAGACACGGGTTCCTGGGGGACCAGCTAAGTATCTTGGGAGGGTGCAGTGAGGCTTCCACTGATTGTGTGAACATCCCTGAAGAACTGTGAGCACAGCATGGAAGTCAGAACACTAAAGAGAGACCCTAGGATGCATGCTGCCTTTCTAGATATCTCAGACTCAAGTAGCTTCCTGTAGATCTATTAGTAGGTAGGGGAAACAAGGCCCTAATTATAACACCCTCCTGGTATGCCACAGGTATGGTACCTTCTGGCCTGACTCAGAATGGGACGAACAAATAAAGAGGTGAGTGGGCTTCAGATGAAAGCGTGGTAAGATTCTATCTGTGCAGTGAGGTGCAGGGGAAGAGGGAGGCCACGGCCCAGTTGTGCAGTGAGATGTGGTTGGGAGGTAGAGGGATGTAAAGGCCTGTCTGGACAGTGTCAGGGTTGGGGGGAGTTTGTACTGAGGATTAAACACTTGCCCGGTGCCCTGCTTTGGGGATTCCCACTAGAAGGATGATACCTGAGATGTCACCTGCAGGTGGAGGAAATTGGAGGTCTCCAATGGGCTCCTTGGTTCTGAGCAGCTGAGGGAAGGATGGAAGCTGAATGGCCCTGGGAGAGTCCATCCCCATTACAGCCAAGCCCCATGTGTCCTCCAGGGGACAGACAGCATCTGGAGCCCTATGCACACAACCTGACCACTCCTTACACTCCTGACCACTATGCCCATCAGCACACAGGCTGGTGGTCATTGCCTTATCTGATGGGGCTCACGGCTCCCCTGGTGATGCAAGGCCAGGCTTCCGACTCTACTTCACTCCATCCTCCTCTTCCCTGCAGTTCAATATTCCAGTTTATTACCTATTGGATTAGAAAATTTCCGGAGGATTTCTGTGAATCTGAAAACATCAATATCATTAAGCATCTAAAGGTGTATGTGAGAATTAACTCAGCAGAAGGAGATCCCCAAGCCAGGGAGCTGTTCTCAGTCCTGGAGGATGTTGAGGCTAAAAATCTCAAGCAGGAGAATGGTGAGGAGGCCTGGGGTGGGCTGCCTGGGAAGGTAGGAGTGGGTTTTGATGATGGGTTCCCCGTGGGAATTCTCCAGTGCTTTGGCCTGAAGCCAGGGCTGGACAGCAGTCAGGTAGGATGCCCCACTATGAGGAGAAGAATGGGAATTCTCTGGTATTTGAAAAGTCCTTGTGGGAGCATCAAGGCCATCATGGGAAGCTCACCAAATCCTAGGGAGCCTTCAATAAAATCCCATCTCCTTCTGCCTTTAGGCTGGAGAACAACCCCAGAGGCCCAAGTGCAGGATGCTCAAGTCTCTGGGATGCAAGAGATTCTGCCTCCAAGGCCAGCTTCTGAGGCCGAGCCACAGGAAAGCCTGCTCCCCCGAGAGGACACGGAGCTCTTGGAAACAACACTTGTTCAACCCTTTGAGCCAGAAGCTGGTACAGTGCAGCTTGCAACTTTAGAGCAAGCTCTGGCCACATCATCTGATACACAGTCACCTGTAGCTGTGTCTGCTGACATGTCTACAGATGGGGCTGCAGGTGTGGCTGCAGGAGTGGCTGCAGATGTGGTTGCAGATGTGGCTGCACGTGTTTCAGCTTTGCAGTACATAGTTTTCTCTGCAGTTGTGCAATTAGGTGCACCAGAGTGTTATTTCCCTCTGCCTGAGGTAGACATATAGCTCGAAAATTACCTGTTATCATATAACAGCTTAGGTGGGAACCACTGCTGGTACAGATAATTTCTTAAGAGAAATTATCTCCATTTATTGTTAGATGTTATTCTTTCATATTGTTTATTTCCTTGTTGAATTTTTATTTATGTTTATATGTTAATAAAAATGATCTGTTTACTCATCTTAAATGCTATAGTTCATTTCCCAAGTGGTATTATTACTCATATCTACCTCTGCACTGCATATCTGAGACACATGTCAATCACAGGAAGGGAGCCCTGGCAGGCCACCCTGGATTCAGGTAAAGCAAGCCACTGATGTTGCAGTAATTGGGCAAATAACCACAATGGTGAACAGTATAAACTATGTGACTGTGACCTGGAAGTCTTGGCGTCAGCAGTGCTCCTGACAGTTAGGGACACAGATTCTAGATGAGCCATATTGGGGCTCATGGACAGAAGTCTCTACTTGCTGGGCTTCTTCCCTGTCAAACTGGACAGTGGAACCATGCAGAGGAGAAAGTCAGTTTAACTGTAATAACATTCCCCATTCTCGCCATCCCTGAGCCCAAAACACCATGTTTTAACAGATGGTTATCATAAAGAATTGCCAGTCTTTGCCATAATTCTCGGGATGATCAACACATGACAAGGGGGAGTCCCTGAAAATTTTTCACATTTGGTCTGTGGGGAATGGGTTGCATGCAGTCTTACTTTTCTCTATGTATAAGGAAGCCTGCATGGGTCAAAGCCAGGAGTCACCAGGAAAAATGGCTCACTAAGTCCTCATGCTGTGCATGTGTGATTCCTGAAACCTTTTAGCACATATTCATTTATGTCTGGGCCCCTTCAAAGGGTGTAGGGCAACTCATGTGTGCTGTGATGATGGAGGACCCACACACACCACATCACCGGCCGCCTAGGCATTTGGCTTGGTAAAAGTTTATACAGCAGGCTAGTCCCTGTCTCATCAAGAATTGAGCTGTACACTTCATCTAGTCCCTGAGATGAGGTGTCCAGTGACCCTGAGGACTGGAGACACAGGGTTACTATGGTCAAGTTTAGGAAAACCCTACACAGGCTGCAGGTTGGCTTCCTGGGTGAAGAACGGAGGCCGCTGCAGCACAGAGAGCAGATGAGTGGTAGCTAGAAGTGATGGTGGCAGGGGGTCTAGCTGTCATCTGCACACAAGGAAAGGGGACCTAGTCCATTGCCAATGTGTGTAGAGAATCTTTAGGAGCATTATTAAAGCTGGTAAGCAAATCCAACAATTCTGAAAAGGAAACACTTCTGCACATGAACTGAAATGAAGTCATCACACAGCTGCACAGCAGCCATGGGAAGATGACAATATTGACTGGACACCACGTGGGCAGGAAAATAAGCAAGCATGGCCATTTGCACAGGCCAAGATTCTGCCTTGTCTCCTACTCTCTGCAGAGTTTGATGTCCTCTCAGACAATATTTAAAGGAGTGTAAACAATGGATAAGGCATACAGCAGAAATGATACCATGTAGGTTAAAAAAAACAGTCTGAAAGCCAAAAGATGCTGACAGGTAGGGTCTTGGATTGAAGATTGATACCATTTGAAATTAGCAGCATAGGAATCAATCAACACATTCCAACCGATTACTACAGACAGCAGGGGCATTCTTATGTGAAATTCCCTATGCCGTTCTGAGGGACTCAGCGAACAAAAATCAGAAATTAGGAGATGCTGTCAGTATGGCACCTGCTGAGAAAGTGTAGGACCTGAGCTGGGATCCCCAACATTCATATCAAAAAACGGTGTGGTCATGTGCATAGGATAACCTAGATGCTGGTGTCTTGTTTTGTTTGTTTTCAACTTGACAAAGGGTAGGGTAAACTGGGAAGAAGGAACATTAGTTGAAAAAATGCCACAATCACATTGGCCTGTAGGCAAATCTGTGAAGCATTTTCTTCATGAATCCTCTTTGTAGAATGTTCCAGGCTATTGCGGGCAGTGCCATCCCTGGACTGGTAGTTTGGAGTGGTGTGAGAAAGGTTGAGCAAGCCAGTAAGCAGTGTTTCACCATGGCTTCTGCTTCACTTCCTGCCTTCTCATTCCTGCCTGGGTTTCTACCCTGTCTTCCCTTCATGATGGACAGTAATCTGAAAGTGAGATAAATCGAGGCTTTTCTGAAATGGTTTTTGGTCAGTGTTCTAACACAGGAATAGAAAACTAAGAGACCCTAGGATCAGGCGGGACCCCCTAGCTCAATGCTGATCCAGTTTTATAGCTTGGTGAGCACTGGATTCAGAGAGAGTACAGCTTAACAAACCTAAGAGCAGAGGAACTGAGGAAGAATCCTCATGTCAAATTCCTGCTTCCACCCACATGGACATAGAGATGAACACAAACACACAAGTTCACACATGCAATACACATGCACATAGACATACACATACACAGACATTAACCACATGTATACACATATTTACACACACACACACTGTCTTACGTTTTTATTGCTGTAAACAAATACCATGAACAAGGCAACACTTATAAGGACAGCATTTATCTGGGACTGGCTTACAGTTTGAGAGATTCAGTCCATTATCATCAAGGCAGGATCATTGCAGAATCCAGGCAGACATGATGCAAGAGGTGAGAGTTCTATCTCTTCTTCTGAAGGCTGTTACCAGAATACAACTTCCAGACAGCTAGCATGAGGGTCTTAAGCCCACACCCACAGTGACACAACTACTCTAACAGAGCCATATCTTCTAATAGTGCCACTCCCTGTTTTGAGCATATACAAACCATCAGACACATACATATATACATACATACATACATACATACACACACAAACCACACAAATACACATATACACACAAACCACACAAACACAACTACATCACTGCCAATTTCAAATCATACCTCAAGCAGTTCTTACCAGCTATGATCAACTGTCAGGAAAGTAATCAGAAGGGTCAATGGAGCTGAAACCGGAGCTTAGGTGTATTCACAGAAAATAATTCCCCTTTTAATTAATTTAGTATTTTCTTTTATGTCTATCATTTTATCTGTATTATTTTTCATGATAGTCTTCAATTTTAATATGTCTTCCTATATACTTCCTCTATTTTATCAGAAATGTTTGAATGTAATCTTTTGATTTTTATCACAAATGCTTCTAATTCCACCTTCAATTAATTTAGAAAGAGTTTTTATATCAACCATTTTTATGTAAAATTTTCCATGAAATCGTCAATTTTAACATGTTTGTCTATTTTTTGAATTTTACCAGAAATATTTTCCATGTAAATCGTCAGTGTTATCTGAAAATGTTTATAAGTCTGCCTTCAATCAACTTAGGATTATCTTTATGCCTATCATTTTATCTATATAATTTCCATGATAATCTAATTTTAACATGTTTTTCTGTATACTTCTACAATTTTATCAGAAATATTTTCCATGGAAATCTTCAAGTTTATCAGAAAATGTTTATAATTCCACTCAGACCTAAACAAAGAATTTTCACCTGAAGAAATTCAGATGGCCGAGAAGCTCCTTAAGAAATGCTCAGCATCATTAGTCATTAGGGAAATGCAGATCAAAACAACCCTGAGATTTCACCTCACACCAGTCAGAATGGCTAAGGTTAAAAACTCAGGAGACAGCAGGTGTGGGCGAGGATGTGGAGAAAGAGGAACACTCCTCCACTGCTGGTGGGATTGTAAGATGGTACAACCACTATGGAAATCAGTCTGGCAGTTCCTAAGAAAACTGGGCATGACACTTCCAGAGGACCCTGCTATACCTCTCGTGGGCATATACTCAGAGGATTCCCCAGCATGCAATAAGGACACATGCTCCTCTATGTTCATAGCAGCCTTATTTATAATAGCCAGAAGCTGGAAAGAACCCAGATATCCCTCAGTGGAGGAATGGATACAGAAAATGTGGTATATTTACACAATGGAATACTATTCAGCAATTGAAAACAATGATTTCATGAATTTTGTAGGCAAATGGATGGAACTGGAAAATATCATCCTAAGCAAGGGAATGCAATCACAATAGAATACACATGGAATGCAATCATTGATAAGTGGATATTAATTAGCCCTGAAGCTCTGAATACTGAAGATACAATTAGCATATCAAATGATTCCCATGAAGAAGGAAGAAGAGGGCCCTAATCCTGGAAAGGCTTGATCCAGCATAGTAGGGGAGTATCAGGACAGAGAAAAGGGAGGGGGAAAGACAGGAGAATGGATGGAGGGAAGAGGATTTATGGAACATATGGGGATAGGGGGACTGGGAAAGGGGAAGGCTTCTAGAATGTAAACAAAGAATATAGAAAATAAATTTTAAAAAATTTTAAAAAATTAAAAAAAGAATACTTTTACGCGTACCACTATTATATCTATATAAAATTTCCCAAGACAATCTTCAATCTTAACATGTTTGTTCTACATTTTTCTACAATTTTATCAGATATATTTCCCTGTAAATCTTCGATTCTGTTATAAAATGTTTCTATCCCATATATCAATGAATTTAGCAATGTTTTACATACATGCCTACCACTTTACTCCTTAATTTTCCATGAAAATTGTCAATTTTCAAGTGTTTATCTGAAATATTTCCTATGTAAATCTTTAATTTCTCCATAAAGTGTTTTACCTCCCTTTAAAAAATAAAATAAAATAATAAAAGGAGTCTCTAAGCAATTTATAAAAAAATAAAGTAAAATAAAATAGAGTAAAACAATTAACTAAAGATCATAAAAAGGGAAATAACAATTTATTATTATTATTGCTACGACAAAGGATAAAATATTGACTGCGTATATGTATACAAAACTTCACTTGTCGCGACCACCCCCTTATCAGCAAGGAATGACCCAACGCAGGAAGATCTTCTTCAAGCAGTTTATTCCCAGGGAAATTAAAAAAAACACAGACATGGGTCATTCTGCAAGGAGAATGCCCCACCCCAACCTTACTGAGACCAGCAATATATATACTAGAGGCCAGGGAAGGGAACAGGAAAAATCAATTATAGTCATAGGTCAGGCACCTGGGAAGTCTGTACCACACCAGGCAGGAAGGCAGGAATCAAGCTAAGCCACTGGATGCTTTGCTCTCAAGAAACCTGTGCAAACAGCTCAGCTGGGGGTCGTTGAGCCAAGCTCTCTGGTTCCCAACATTCACTTCTAACTAAGTTATGGTTTTAAACTTTCTAGGAACATGTAGAGAAGAGAAGTGATAGTTGTCACTATCTAGATAATTACTCCTCATGGAGATGCACGTAAACATTCTCTGTTGTAAACTTCCATTTCAATTTATGATTTGATTTTTGTGTGAACGTCTGATAAATTCTGTAACCTGTGATCATGGATTCTGATAGATGTCTAAGTACTGAAGACAAAAGAGAAAGGGCACTACTTCTCTCTCTTCTCTCATGTGTGCTTTTTCCCTCCTTCTCTCTCTCTCTCTCTCTCTCTCTCTCTCTCTCTCTCTCTCTCCCATTCTCTCTCTTTTTACCTTTCTCCAATTAGAACTTTTCCCTTTCCCCATATAGTATATTTCTGCTTTTCTCTCTTAGATAGCTTTCATAGGAAACTTTTTACAACTTAGTAATAAACTCATTAACCACTTCTTTAAGTGTTCTATTTTTCTCCCAGCAAAGATTTCTGACTAGCAAGCTGAAAGTTAGAGCCCAGCAGTTCCTGCTGGGATAGAACAAAGACCACATTGCTTAATCCTCTGCTGTTAGGCTACAGGTGTTAATCACCTAAGCCAGCAGTCTTTCACCCTCAGAAAGAGCAAGAAAGTTTCTAGGATATTTTAGAAGTTATCATCAGCATTTTATTACAACTAGAAAGCCCTGAGACTTCAAAGCCATCATCACCTGTGCCTACTCTGTGCCTCTACCACTACCTTCTCCAGGCCGGTAGGCTCCCAGCCTTTGGCATAAGAAGGCTGTACCATTCAGGCCATAAAACTCAACATATAGCCAGGACCACCTTCCAAAACTAAAACAAAGACCTAGTCCATGGAAGTCCAAAGTTCTGAGAAAGTCTACATACTAACCTTGCTTTTTTGACTTCTGTAGTTCTACTTCTGGCTACCTGTTCTTGCTAACTGAAGCATGTCGACCCAAGACATGTTTTTTGTTGTTTTGTTTGTTTGTTTGTTTGTTTTGTTTTGTTTGTTATGTCTGTTTTTTTTTGTGCTTTAAAGCTCACCCTGAGAAAGACTTGTGGCTACACTGTGATACCAAATACCCAGTGTAGTCAACAGGCAGCTAGAGACTAAAACTGGTTGACTAAAATCCATATCTGAGCAGTCTTCTCTGGTGAAAACTGAAGTGACTAAATAATGTAATGGAGCACTAAAACAGTCACTTCCATCAGCTGTGGCCGTCCAGGGCAGGCCACACCCTCACTCTTCTCAGATTGCCAATGGCACCAAGATCCAAGATCTCACTGTTCCATTAAGAACAGCCATGGTTAAACATTTCCACAACAGGGAAAAGACACACCATGCTGCAATTCTGTAAGCATGCAGAAGCGAGAGTTCTGTGGAGCCAGCTTGAGGCCTCAACCTGCACAGGGCAGAGCCCGATGAGTGAAGGACTCAGCAGGAAGGATTCAGGGTTACTTCTGGATGAAGGATTCAGCAGGATGATGAGGGGTTAGGTGAGAGTATAGGTGGTTAGGTGAGTGTGGCTAGGCGGCATGGGGGAAGGTGTCCAGGCTGGCCCTTGCCTGGGCACCTCTGCCCCTGAGGGACCACACACACACAGACATGATATAGAATAGAGTTTATTCAGAATAGGGGATGGGAGTTAGTGGGAGAGAGAGAGAGAGAGAGAGAGAGAGAGAGAGAGAGAGAGAGAGAGAGAGAGAGAGGAGGGAGAGAGAGAGGGAGAGTGGAGGCAGAGAGAGAGAGAGAGTGTGGAGGCAGGCCATGACCACGCGGAGGGGGGGAGAGCCCCAGGGGCGGAGAGGTGAGAGTATGTGGGAGAGCTGAGAGCAAAGAGAGAGAGGAGGAGCAAGTAGCCCCTCTTATAGTGGGCCAGATCTCTGGGGCGGGGCATACCTGGCTATTGCCAGGTAGCTGTGGGGTGGAGCTTAGACAAAACCCCAAAAATGAGTACCTCTGCCCCTCTACCAGCACTGTGGTAGGATGGAGTGGCCAAGCCAAACACCAAGCACCTTGAGTGATTTGGTGAGCTTCAAGGCTGCTTTGAAATTCTGATTCCTGCATATCCACCCCAGGTCACTGCCCCATTTGAGACAAGTGCTCTGCTCTCCACTTCTGCCTCAGGGTCTTCCCTCTCCAAGTCTGGTGTTGCTCAAGAGAGTTGCAGAGTCTAGGTGAGCAGAGCAGTTTATCATGGACTTCGCCTTAATGGAGAGTGTTGTCCTCTGAGACTTCATCCTTTTCATGAGAATTTGCAAGCTGTATCATAAATTGCTTTTTTGCACTTGAGACAGGGTCTCACTGTGTAGATTTGGCTGGTCTAGGACTCTCTATGTAGACCAAACTGGCCTCAAACTCATAGAAATCCCCTGCCTGTGCCTCCTGATTGCTGGGATTAAAGGCATGCACCACCATGCCCAGACATTTGTTTATGTTTGTTTGTTTTTTAATGTCTAGGAGCTATTAATCAAAATTTCCCATTTAAATTCAAAATTTTACTTTTTTACTGGTTTTGTCAGAGTTCTGACTTTTATTTATTTCCTCAAAAAATATCACTATTTGGCTTTCATGACTTTTTTGGTAGTTTTCCGTTTTGTCCCTTATGTATTATTTATCTTAATTTTTGTCTAATCTCAACTTCTTTTTTGTCTTTATTTTCTGTTTTTCTAAGTGTTCCTCAGAGAGATTCCTACTTCCTTGGTTTTTTAGCCTTCTTCTTTCCTAACAAAAGGCTTTAATATTTCTTTTCACCATGACGTTCTCTGCACCCCAAATTTAATATATCACACTTAACTTTTTTTTTAATTTAAAGTATTATGTGGGTTTTGCCTATATGTGCATATAACTACCACATTTATGCAGTACCCACAGAGGCCAGAGGAGGGCGTCTGATTCTATGGAACCAGAGTTACTGCTCATTGTGAGCTGCCATGTGAGTGCTGGGAACTGAACCTGGGTCTTCTGAGAGATCAGTAGTGCTTTTCAGCCATCTCTGCAGATGTAATAATAATAAAAAAAGAATAATCTATTAATCAATAACTGACAAAGAATAAATTGTTAATTAATAATTAATTGATATTATTAATAACAATTAATAATTAAGTACCACTGAACACTAATAAATAATTATTGGTTAACAACCTTCTGTCCTCTGTTAACTAACAATCAATTAACTACTAATTTATAGTTGATAACTTATTGATATCAATAATTTGGGGGCTGATTATGCAAACTCAATTAATAACTAGTTGCTATTATTTATTTTATTAATTTTATTTGTTTCACTAATTGCTAATTATTAAGTAGTGCTCAATGATGGTGTAAATTATTTCTGCCTTCCTTGGGGGTTATTTTATTTCTTCAGAGTCCCTTTAGTAAAATAATGTTTCACTTCTAAGCAGGTGACAATGTCCTGGGTTTTTGTCACTGATTTTTCTTTAATAAGAAAACCAATCTATCTCTATGGCATTCTTCCTTGGAAACTTTTGCCACTTTAGCATGTGATGAAATGCATCAGCAAGCCTCAGGGTGATCTGTTACCACTAGGTCCATTAGGTACCATTTGCTGATAACTTACAATAATTTGTATGCATCTAGTAATCTGAACTGTCTATGTCTCTCTAATGTCTGAGAAAAAAGGAGGCAGATGATAACAAATTTGTCTCCCCCCACCTTCTATTCCACAAATATTTCCTTCTTCTACTTTGAAGCTATATTCCATTATGAATATAATGAAGTCATTTTAGGCCAAAGATGAGAAGGCTTTCATGGTGTCTGTGGGAGGCTAGCCTGCTGTCTCTTTCTCCCAGCCTGCTGCCTTGGTGGTGAGATGCTTCTGGCATATTCTGGTAACTGCCTCTGGGGTAAAGGACACTTCTACCTCAACAAGTTTTTTGGACAACCACGAAGATCATTTGTTTTAGAGCCAAAGGTGAGTGACCAGGACCTAGGAACATTAGGTTATAAAAAGTAAATACTATGGTACGAAACTGTAACCGTTTGGTGACATTTTATAGTAATAGTAAGAAAACAATAAATCAAGGATATGTTGGTAACACACTTGCGGGCACGTCTGGTAGCTGGGCAGCAGCAAGGTAGGGATACTTTGCCATGGGTGTCAGAGGTTATTTGATGCCACCCTCAGCCTTTGGATTGGTAGACTTGATAATGTGCAGATCCTGTGAGAGTTGAAGGTTCTAGTGTCCCTGTCCTGAAGGTAGGAGAACAGGCCACGGCAGCAGAAGTTCCTGGAAAGAGCCTCAGAAGACACGGGTTTGATCGAACAATAAATCCCTATGCAAGGAGAAGTGTGGCTTGAGTGCAGGTGTGGTCTTTTTATAAGCCCTCTTCCACTACATCTGGGCCCTGCTTCTATCAAAATCAAATGATGCCTCCTATGAACTGTGGGAATGGTGACCTCCCTCCCAGAACCATGGAGAGGTACCTGCTTCTGATTGCTGGGGACATTAAACCTCATTGGCTCACCCCAGTTCTGAATAAAAGCGAGAGATACAGCTAACTCCAGAAATACTTATGTATGTCTCAAGTTGGGTCTCAAGTTGGTCAGGTTGGCTATTCCGTCAGTCTTGCTCCATCCCCCAATCCCTGCATTTCTTGTAGGAAGAATAAGTTTTTGGTTGAAAGTGGAAACATTCTTAAATGGATATCAATTCTCAGAGGAGAAATCAAAATTCATTTTCTGGAATATGTGAAAATATTATTCATTTCCTGCTTCACCTGTGGTGTACATCACATAAACCTTTGTACATTTTTCCATTCATTTAAAATGATTTCTGGGGCTGGGGATGCTGCTTGGTGGTAGAGAGTCAATCTAGCTTGGCTCAAAAGCCTCCTGGTTTAGGTCCCCAGAACAGGATAGCAAAAAGGAAACAAAACCAACAAAAAGTAATGTGTAAAATGGAAGGGTTTGGGCTGGGAAGTGGGGAAAAGAACTTTTTGGAAACCTGATGCCTTGTTATCCACAGAGCTCAGAGTTTGAAAAGAGACAGCCAGCTCCTGACCTGCACTGGTGTGCTGTGATGGGAGTGCATGTATACAAACACACACACACAAATACACACATACACACACACACACACACGTGCATGCATGCAAATGTAATGATACATAATATAATACAAATCAAATAATAAATTAAAATATTTGCAGTTGCTCATGCAAAACCATTCTAATCAAGTTCTTGTAAAAATGTAAGGAAAATGCCTTAAAGATTCTTCTTTATTGTTTTTTGTTGTTGTTTTGTTTTGTTGGGGTTTTTTTGTTTTGGGGGTTTGTTTGTTTATTTTTGGGGTTTTTTGTTGTTTTATTTTTCCACACATGGCTTCTCTTTGTGGCCCGAATAGTCTTGGAACTCACTCTGTAGACCGACTGGCCTTGAACTCAGAGACATCCACCTGCCTCTGCCTCCCAAGTGCTAGAGTTAAAGGTGTATGCCACGACCTCCTGGCAGTATTCTTAGGTTTAATGATGCTTTCTCTCTGCTGTTAAAGCAGAGGTCTGGTGGTTTGCTTTTCCCTTGTTACCACAGGTTGATCCCAGCATCTTGCACAAAAGAGGACAGTCCTTGTCTCAGACAAGCTCTTCCAGCTTTTCCTTAGGCCCTCCTGCCTGGGGCCACCTTAGCCACCAATCTCAGGATACAAATGGCTCTGGGCCAACAGCACCTCTTCCAATACTAGCCTCCCACACAAACCTCCTCCCCTGTCCTACAGACTCCCTGTCATCTGACCCTCAGGAGTCCTTGGCCACTACTCTTTCCCAGAATAGGTTAGTAAATGAAAAACTGCCTGTGACACCTGGCACAGGTGATAAGGGGTTGAATCCACTTAGAGTCTCCACCAGCACATAATGGTCTTGTTTGCAGTAAACATTGCCAGAAGCCTGCTTGAATTTAAAGAGGCACAATGAAGATCTTAATCTCAGGAACAAAGTTGTCTCAGAGGTTGACTAACAGGGAATAAGGGATCTTGGAGTCTCCCCAGGGAGCCAGCTTGATCCCAGTCCAGTTCTGCATCCCACATAGCAGGATAAGCAGCTCTGGGCACAGCTTATGAGCACAAAGATGACTGACTGACCGGAAGCAGGAAAAAGTGACCCTGGCTTTCAGCCCAGAATTGTCACCAGGAATGTCTCCAGGAATGGCTGTGACTCCTTTTACTTTCTACAAATTAATTCTATTTAAAGGAAGAATGGAAGGGAAAAGCTGTTCTTTTTAAAGGGCCACAATGCATGCATTCACATGTATGCCATCTCAGGACTAGAGAAGGCAGGTGTGGACGGACAGAAGATGCCTGGATGAAGTCCAACTAGAATGTCCAGGCACTCACAGAAATACCAGGCTCTGCAGTGCCAATGGCTTTCATTGCTGAATTGCATTCCGTCTAAGGGACATCAGGCATCAGGTGACAGTGGCTCAGAACTTGTGGCAGCTGGAGTTCAGTTGAGGTTGATGTAACATCCTGCAAACAGTAACCAGTGTGAACAGAACCTACAAGCCAATACCACATTCATCTCCAAGGGCTGTTGGGCACCAATGTGGCAGAATGACTCCAGAGGGTCCCTATGGTACAGAGATTTTAATGTCACCAGCAAACTCATGTGATACTGGGATTGAACCTGTAAACCAGAAACCATGGGGTGCTAACCATGGATCACAGGGCCTCACTCTCTGAGTTTTAAGCAATAAGTCTTGGGTCAGTCTGTAGTTTCACTGGAGTATGTACCCATGAGGTGGTGATGGTGGTGGTGGTGGTGATGGGCCACCCTCAAAGAGCCATTGTTCACCACAACACTGGCAACTCACACTTCTCTCTACCCACGAAGTATTCTGTTAGTGAGTGATGGATCCTGTACTGAGTGGTTTTGTGTGTCACCTTGACACAATCTGGAGTTATCACAGAGAAAGGAACTTCAGTTGGGAAAGTGCCTCCATGAGATCCAGCTGTAAGGCATTTTCTCCATTAGTGATCAAGGGGGAGGGCCCTTTGTGGTTGTTGCCATCTCTGGGCTGGTGCTCTTGGGTTATATAAGAAAGCAAGCTGAGCAAGCCAGGGGAAGAAAGCCAGTAACATCCCTCTATGGCCTCTGCATCAACTCCTGCTTCCTGACCTGCTTGAGTTCTAGTCCTGACTTCTTTTGGTGATAAATAGCAAAGTGGAAGTCTAAGCTAAATACAGTCTTTCCTCCACAAGGGAGGATTCTCGATTCTTGATCATGATGTTTATGTAGTAATAGAAATCCTGACTAAGACAGTTCCCATTTTGATGACTTGATGCCAGGAAATGTTCAAAAGAAGAATAAATAACAAGGAACAAAGAATACAATTGAATACAATTAAATGAAAATTAAATGATTTAGGTAATTTGGGGGTGATTTTCCTTGAAGAAGAAAGCAATAATATTCAACAACTATTTTTTCAAAGATTTTTTATTCTGTGTACTTGTGAGGTCTGTGTGGGTATGTGCACATGAGTGCAGTGCCCACAGAGGCCAGAAGTGGGCACCCCATCCCCTGGAGCTGGAGTTTCAGGTGCTTGTGAGCCAGCTGACATAGGCTCTGGGGAAGAACTCAGCTCCTCTGGAAGAGCAGTAGATGACCTTAACCACTGAGCTATTTTCCTAGCCAACCTCAACACATCTTTTCAAGCTAAAAATGTAGCTTGGAAGAATCCTGGGATTAGGAAATGCCTCTATACCTCTGGACAGTAGGCCCAGACAATAACAAAAATTCTAATGCAATGAGAAAAACTCAAGCTTAGGTATATTGAAATACTACTGAACATTGAAGGAGAGTTCACAGTCTCAGTTTACAAAAATACCTTGACCCAGATTTATGTTTTGTTTAGAGAAACTCAACTTTATTTGTTCCTTTCCAAGAAGTCGACTGTAGAATGCAAGAATAAATATACTGTGCTTCAAATGGCCCTTAGAAGCAGGCTACAGTTGCAGCAGGAGCATCTCTCTCTCTCTCTCTCTCTCTCTCTCTCTCTCTCTCTCTCTCATTTACTCCAATAACCTCAAGACTGGTCCCTGCCTCTCCCTGTAGGAAAAGTTTACAATTTCAGCCACCCATGTGGGACTCCCCTAGACTCAAAATATGTTATTTGGTTAAGAAATGCATCTCCAAACTTTACTGAAAGTTCCATAAGTGTTTTTTTTTTTTCTGGTGGTGGTGGTGATACTGGTGGTAGTGGCGTGTGTGTGCGTGTGTGTGTGTGTGTGTGTGTGTGTGTGTGTGTGTGTAACTAATTGAAAGGTACTGGACACCTAAGGAGGGCATCTGAAGTTCTCTCTAAGTGGTTGAGCTTAGAGGATGGAGAGATGGCTCAGGGATCTGGAGCACTGGCTGCTCTTCCAAGGAACCAGGTTAAGTTCACAGTGCCCTCATGAAGGCTCACAACCTGATGTAATCTAGTTCAGGGGATCCCATGCCCTCTTCTGGCCTCTACAGGAACTGCATTCACATGGGCAGCAAAACACCCACAAAAATTAAATGAAAGGAAATAAATGCTACGACTGTTATTTGTTTTCTTGCAAACTTAAAATCATGTCCTTTAATGTGGGGTTTTATGGGTCCTGGCTCCTTGACACATGGCTTCTATTTCCCAGTGGGAGATCAGAACAGATGGAAGAGATCTCTTCTCTGTGGTGACAGACAGACAAGATAAAACAAGACCATTAATCCATGAAGTGTCCAGAGACTATTACTCAAGAACAAGGGACGACCAAACACGATGGAATCTTGCTGGGCAATGCAACCTTTACCTGTCACAATTCTCAGGTTTCTATAGCTGTGATACAACACTGACCAACAACGACTTGGGGAGGAATGGATTTATTTGACTTCCATTTCCTTGTCACAGACCACCACTAAGGGATTCTAGGGCAGGAACTCAGTGCGGGAACCTGGAGGCAGGAGCTGAAGCAGAGGCCACAGGGAGTACTGCTTACTTGCTTGCTCCACTTGGCCTCTAAGTTTGATTTCTTTTGCAACCCAAAGCCATGTGCCTGGGAGTAGCACCTCCTACAGTGAGCTGAGCCCTCCCATGTCAATCATTAGTCAAGAAAAGGAAGCACACCCTTGCCTGAAAGCCACCCCAATGGAGATATTTCCTTGGCTGCTCTTCAAGCCTCTTTCCCATGACTGTCAAATCTAACTTCCCAGATGCCATATCAAGTTGACAAGAAACTAACCAGCACAGCTGTGACTCCGTACTCGAGAAGCCAGGGCAGAGGAGACTAAGATTTTGAAGCCTGCATGTGCTTCAGGGCTCCATCTGTCCCCAAGCTAAAAACAAAATGGAGACAATAGTACTAGTTGTATCAACAGCATCTAAAAACAAAAGAGTATAGAGCAGAGATTCTGGTATATGGTTGGCTGGGAACACCTTGAATGTGCTCTAATCTGTATGGATATTGTTTTTGTACCCTGTGTAAGATTTACTCTTGTGTTATTTCTAATGCTGGTTTTTCTATCCCACTATCCGGGTTCAATCCTGACATAGATCTGTTGTTTATTCTTAAATGCTCATTGCTCCTCATTCATTCTCGGCCTCGTCAATAAAGGCCAATGAGCCAATCCAGAGCTTTAGAGGAGAGATGGTGGGATTTCCTATTCTAGGACAGGTAGCTATAGAGACAGGAAGTGAAAGAGTGGAACCATGAGGAGAGGTACAAAAAGCATCAGGAGAGAAGACTTGGATCAAGAGAGGATAAAAAATGCAAGTAATGTGGAGATGGTGTCTGTGAGGAGCCCTGAGGAGCTTGAAGGGTTAGAATGAAGTGATATTTGCTCAATATTTGACTCAAGTCTATTTTAATAAACCTTACTTTTCTGTGTGGTGGTTTGGGACAACCCAATAAAAGAAATACTGATGACAGATTAATTTATTACTTAGATTTAATTGAAAAATAATTAATTTTACACTAATCCAGGTTCCCACTTCTATTACATTTATGTTGTTAGTTTTGGATATGGGCATCATCACTCAAGTCTGACCTGTACAAAGGAAGACTGGGGAAACATAACTGACTTGGAAAAAGTGAAGACACTCCAAAGAGACACTGCGCCCCTCCCTTGAGATAGTGGAAAACCAAAGCAGGCACACCAGAAACATTTGGAATCCCTTGGGGAGTTTACTGCAGGCATGGGGCCTGGTACTGGCAGGAGGAGAAACTTGACTCCCACAAAAGCCTCCCAGAGTTCTGGTCACTTGTCCCTAGTGTTGTACACTTCTTGCTCTGTATTACAAAGGAACCCTCATGTGAGGACCCTAAGTTGGGGTGTGGTGACCTTGGAGCACATTATTTGTTCCTCTTTCCAGTGTGCTGACCAGAATCACATCTCCTTTCCTTGCTACTTTTTGTTTTTTCTTTGTTTTTTGATCTTGAGAGAGTCCATTATATAGCTTGACTCTGCTGGAACTCATTATGTAGAATTCACAGGCATCCACCTGCCTCTGCCTCCTGAGCACTGGGGAAAAGTCGCTCAATATCATAACCAGGCTCTTTCTGTTCCTCACTTTTGTCAAACCATGAAAAATGGTTTGCCACACTCTAGTTTCATAGGGCTGTCAGGGCACAGACTCTGACCCTAAAAACCCTGGAGGCTTCCTTGTCTATATGCCCTCTGGTGGATGTCAAGGGGACAGGAGGAGATATTTGAGGAGCTGGGGTGTCAGGAAACAAGCATTTCTGGCTGGTGGCTGGTGGCATCCTGGATCAGAGAAGCCGCAACAGTTTCCCTGGGATGCTCAGCCATTCTCCTGTGGCTCCCCTGGGAAAACAGAAGGAGCCAGACAAGATGGAGCTGGTGTCTCAGCCCCACCATGTGTAAGTTAACATGGACTTTATATGAACACACATTGGAAAGGAGCTGTCAACCAGACCCACCCAGAATATATAAGGGGCTTCCATGGCCTTGCACACGGGACATGCCCCAGCATTCCTAGGTAAAGCTGAATCTGTCTGGAAATATGCCTCTGGAGAACTTCCATTAATTATCCTCTTCACCCTCTGCAGCAGAAAAGGAACTGTCAGTCCTGGTTAGGCTCATGCTTCTGCAGGAGATGGGATTGGCAACTTTCACAGCAGCAGGGGCCCCTTGCTCTGCAGAGAATAAGATAACCTGAAAGGTACATTATCTGATTTCATCTTCACTATCTATCAAGGGCATCAGAGACAGGAATGAAGCCTCTGCCCCAATCCTGTTCTGTTGAGCTCACTGCAGTGGCCACCCCAAGCCCCATCCCTATCTGAAATGTAACTAAGTTGCTAGCACACAAGTCAGGGAGGTCCTCCTTGTGCTTTCATGGAAAACCACCGCCCTCTAGTGGTCACACGATGCAGCATTCTATTATTGGGAAGAGACTCACTCACAGGCACTCAGTCCATTTTTGTCAATTAACCTGTTGTTAAAGATATTTATCCCTCCTCACATTGCTGCTGGGAGAGAATTTGTACAATTTCCTGTATGCACAATTTATCAAACCTTAGTTAAAAATAAAAAAAAAACATATGTTCTCCAACGTTTGTCAGGCTCTATTAGTATAACCAGAGTAGGCTGTACAAATCATTTGTTCTAGAACTTTTTATTACCTATGACCAGGAGTACTATGCTTCCCTCCCTTGAAGCTGTTGGGTTTTTGTTACTGCCCCACAGCATGACTGGCTTCTAAGGCCAGGCTCTGAGAGGCCTTCTAGTGGGTCTCCACCTCCATGCTGTGGGGAAGCCAGACCACTGTTCTCCCAGCTGGCAGACAATATAGAACCCCTTGGCAGACCAAAGTCATGTAGACTTTGGACCCTTGAGACCTCATCTGGTGGGAAGCCCACCTGTATCCTGGGGTCAATTCTATCAATCTGCAATGAGCTCTCAAGAATAGGATGGTCATCACCTCACATTGGTAATGTATGATGGTTTTGATATAATAATTTAATTAAGGAGACAGAAATTAATGACACTCACTACCAGGTTATATCCAATAACCCAGCTGGAAACTTTCTGCTGGGTGGCACTGGACAATATTGTGATTTATAAAATGGAGTACTCTGATCACTAAAAATGATCCTGAGAGATGGCTCAGCTGTTAAGGGCACTGGCTGCTAGGGCAGAGGTCCTGGGTTCAATTCCTTGCACCCACCAGGCAGCTCACAACCATACATCCTCTATCCCCATTGGACTCCATTGATTCTATTTACCTCCCAAGAGAGTTTCATGCTGTGTATACCAATAAGAATGATTGATATTTGTATAAAATCTAGGAACCACAAGCTCCTCTATTTTTCCTTCTTTCATTGTCTGTTTTTGCACAGAAGGATTACTTTTTTCATTTCCCTTCAACCATCTGAGACTGACCTATCAATATATTTTAAAGTACTCATCAAAGATTTAGGATATGGAAGGTCTTCCAAAGTCTTCGTGTTAGTGCATTGTTTTTCCTCGGGGTAGGGAATGTTGGTTTGAGCAGTGCATGTGGGACACCCTGCCAACCAGAACCCAGTCAGGTATTGTCTGGGAACTAAGAAGAAGCACTCTGTTGCCTGTGGAAGCCCAAGGGGGACAAACACTAGGACACATAGAAAAAGAGAGGAGCCTTGATCACTCCCCTAAGAGAAAGTCACATTAAAAAATGAAAACATACACTTTGCTAAAGCTTATTACCCCAACACTAACCTCTACCACATAATTATTATGCCCACCTAGGATGGCCTGCTCTACACTGACATGTTCCTGTGCATAGGTAAATGGAAGATCTGTGTGTCCCTGGGTTTGTGAGTGTGTGTGTGTGTGTGTAGCCTTTTGTGTGCACATGTGTATGTGAATGGGCACAAGTGCTCATGTGTGTCTTTACCTCTTGTAACACTATTAGGATGTTTCCTAGGTAGAGGGCTTTGGTCATTATATACACATGATGACATACTAGGAACCCCATCTTCAGGGAGCAGGTCAGGATTGTGAGAAGACCCTAAGAGGAAAATGCTTTTTGCTGGGATGCTTGTGATACAGAAGGGATGTTTTGGAAACGTGTGCCTGCCTTCTCAAAACTGAGGCTCACCCTGATGCCAGGCTTCCCAGGACAGTGTAGCAACATGAGCTTATGGACGCCACTGTGTCAAATTGTACACATAGGAAAAAAAGGACAGCAGTTTGCAGTACTGGTAACCACTAGAGAAAACCTATGATGAGGAGTTCACACTCTGGAGGACCTCAGGAAGTGACCTCACTTACTTAACGGTCCAGATGGAACTCAGAATGCAGGTTACCAGGTAACCAGAGGCCAACAGTAGCCTTACCTGACTTATTTGTCTGGAGGTGTTTGAGACAGAAGGATGTTCTCTTGTTTCTGGCGTTCAAGTGGCGCTGACCACAAAAAAGCTAAGAGTGGTCGCTTTGGCCACATCTGGAGACGTTGGATACGCCCTCTGACACACTGCTGGCGCGTATCCCCCAGGGATCCTGAGGTAACAGGCGAGAGCCTTTAGCAGGGAACTTTCTGGTTGGTCCCACTGAATCTCTGAGGTCCCTGCCTGGGTGTGTGTTCCTGTGAGACACTAAGGAACATTCTTTTATGCTCACTCTTCAGAGTACAGTAATGGATTGCTGATGTCTCTCAGAGTTTGCACATTTAAACACCTTTGCCTTCCTAGGTCTGTCCTCAGAATAAAAAGAAGACAGACTCTCTGCCCAAGCCCCCCAGGTTCAACTATAGAACCACAGAATATATTGAAAAAATGGTAGCGTATTTACCAACTGCAGTTCGGTACAACGACCACCTCTCGATCAGCATTTTTCTTACTGTTTACCACAAGTATGTTACCACCTGGGAGGTGCTGGACCTGATAATGACAATGTGAGTGGCTACAGGCAACATGGGTTTAGGATGGATGTGCTCTTCTTCAGGCCTCTGTGCCCCCTCAGAACAAGGTTTATTGTACCCTGGCAGTGTTGGTCCTGGACTGAACCTACAAAGTGACATGGCCACATGTGGGGTTGGGGTCCCCTGGTGTCTTCCACTGTCAGCAGGGAGTGTCAAGCACTGCCCTTACTTGTGCCTTGGGCAGAGATCCTTTCCCATTTTTATAAAAGGTTCTAGGCCCTATCAGTCCTATATGGGATTAATGGAACCAGAGAGATAAAGGACCACCCAAGAAGCCTGGAACCGAGCAAGAGCCCTAGTAGGGAGCAGTGAGGCTTCCACACATTGACTGAACATCTCATGACACAGGACCTCAGCATGGAAGTCAGAGCAGGGCAGAGAGCACCCAGGATCCCCACTCCCTTTCTAGATTCTTCAGATTCAAGTAGCTCCCCGTAGATCTATTAGTAGTCGGGGAACAAGGCCTTAAGTTTGACACCCTGATATAATGCCACAGGTATGCATCCTTCCAGCCTGACTCACTGGAGGACCAGCAAACAAAGAGGTGAGTGGGTTTCAGGTGAAATTGAGGTAAGAGACAATCTGTGCAGTGGGATGTGCTCGATGATGGGGAGAGAAAAGGGAGGTAAGGGCCCATCTGTGGTGTGTGTGCGGAGGAGGGTGGTAAGGGCCTTTTTGTATCATGGGGTGGTTGTGGTTAGTGCTGAGGGCTAAAGACTTGAAAGGTGCCCTGATTTGTGGATCACCACTAGAGGGATGGTACTTGAGAGGTCACCTGTTGGTGGATAAAAATGGAGGTCTCCAATGGACTTCATGGTTCTGAGGAGCAGAGGCAAGGATGGAATCTGAAGGGCCCTGTTTGAATCCATCACCATTAAAGCCCAGCACCATCTTTCATCCAAGAGACAGAATGTGTCTGGAGCCCTCTCCACATAACCTCACACTCCTGACCACTATTCCTATGAGTAGGCAGGGTGGCAGTTACTGCCTCATCTGTTGGGGGCCACGGCTCCACTGGTGAAGCAAGGCCAGGCTTCTGACTCCACTTCCCTCCATCCTCCTCTTCCCCACAGCGACATATTCAGTTTTCTATCCCGCTGGTTTGAGAAATTTCCTGATAGTTTTAGTAAGGACCCAGACATGGCCGTCGTCAGGCGATTAATGACCTACGTGAAGCTCAATATACCTTCTGAAGAAGTACATGCCCGAGCCACGGAGCTGCTCTCAGTTCTGGAGGAGGAGGAGGCCAAAAAGCTAAAGCTTGAGAAAGGTGAGGAGACCTGGGGTGGGTTGCCTGGCAAGGTAGGATGGAGTTTTTGTGATGGGTTCCACCAGGGAATTCTCCAGAGCTTTGGCCTGAAGCCAGGGCTGCACAACAGTCAGGTAAGATGTCCCACTGTGAGTAGAGGACAGGGGATACTCTGGCATGAAAAGGTCTTGTATGACCATCAATGCCATCTTGGAAACTCACACCATCCTAGGTCTTCACTGAAATCCCTTCTCCTTCTCCCTTTAGCTTGTGCAACAACACCAGCAGAGCCCCCAGTGCAGGATGCCTCAGTGATGCAAGAGAGTCTGACGGTGAGGCCAGCTTCTGAGGCAGAGCCACAGGGAGACCTGCCACCCCGAGAGGACACTGCACTCTTGGAAACAACACCTCTGGAACCATTTGAGCCAGAAGTTGGTCCAGTGCAGCTTCCAAGTTCAGATCCAGCTCTGCCCACATCACCTGATACACAGTCACCTATAGATGTATCTGCAGATGGGTCTGCAGATATGGCCTCAGATATGGCCGCAGATGTGTCTGCAGATGTGTCTGCAGATGTGTCTGCAGATATGGCCGCAGATATGGCCACAGATGTGTCTGCAGATGTATCTGCAGATGGATCTGCAGATATGGCCTCAGATATGGCCGCAGATGTGTCTGAAGTTGTGTCTGCAGATGTGTCTGCAGTTGTGTCTGCAGATATGGCTGCAGATGTGTCTGCAGACATGGGTGCCAATGTTTCAGCTTCTGGGCACCTATTTCTACATTCTGTTGTGCAATTAGGTGAACCAGAATGTTTTTTCCCACTGCCTGAGGTGGATATATAGCTAGGACAATTATCTTCTGATTTGTAATCAGCAGTGGTTCCCACCTAACCTGTTTTTATTTCTTTAAAGTATCTCCTTTTATTTGTTTATTTTCTTTCATATTGTTGCTTTGATTATTGATTTTTCTTTATGTTTGGATTTTAATAAAAATAATCTCTTTATTCATCTTAAATGATATAGTTCATTTCCTAAGTGGTACAATCTACTCTTGTCTACCTGTAGACTGCATCTCTGAGACAAACAGGTCAATCACAGGAAGGGAGCCCTGGCAGGCCACCTGGATATAGGTAAAGCAAGCCACTGATGTTGCAGTAATTGGGCAATTACCAACAGTGGTGAACAGTATAAACTATGTGACTGTGACCTGGAGGTCTTGGTCTCAGCAGTGCCCCTAACAGTTAGGGAAACAGATTCTAGAGCCCCATATCACAGCTCATGGACAGAGGTCTCTACTTTCTGGGTTTTTTGAAATTAGCAGCATAGGAATTATAAGCACATTCCAACTGACTACTATGGACAGCAGGGGAATTCTTATGCAAAAGTCCCTATGGGATTGTGAGGGACCCAGCAAACAGTACATATCAGGAATTAGGAGATGCTGCCTTCTCGTTCCTGCCTGGGTTTCTGCCCTGTCTTCACTTCATGATGGACAGTAATCTGAAAGTGAGATAAATCAAGGCTTTTCTGAAATGGTTTTTGGTCAGTGTTCTAACACAGCAATAGAAAAGAAAACTAAGAGACCCTAGCATCAGGCAGGAGCCCCTAGCTCAATGCTAAGCCAGTTTTATGGCTTGGTGAGCACTGGATTCAGAGAGAGTACAGCTCAACAAAAACTAAGAGCAGAGGGACTGAGGAAGAATCCTCATGTCAAACTCCTGCTTCCACCGACATGGACATAGAGATGAACACAGACACACAAGTTCACACATACAATACACGTGCACATAGACATACACATACACAGAGATGGTAAAATTTCCAGAGTTACAGCTATTATCCAAAGTGACTATTGCTCCAGATTTGTCTATTACATTGATTCAATTTCTCTCTATGCCAAATTTTTCATAAAACAGATGAAGTATCTAGCTTCAAGCTGGTAGAATGATAAGAAAGACCAAGATGCAGAAACCAGGCTTCCAAAAAATAATATTGTTGGGTTTACTGTAAAAATGATCTCTTGGGGCTAGAGAGATGATTCAGATGGTAACAACACTGGCTGCTCTTCTCAAGGAAGACACTGTCCCTAGTGCCCACATGGTTGTTCACAACTATCTGGAACTCCAGTTCCAGAGGATATGACTCCTCCTTCTGGCCTTTGTGGGCACTGCATGCACGCGGTACACAGATGTTCATTACAGGTAAACCATTCATATACAAAAAGCAATTTTTAAAAAAGATCTCTTATTGATGTCTCCATGATCTATTATTTTAATTCCTGGATAATTTTCCCAGTGCAGTATCTTACAGCCCTGTGTGGCTTTTAAATGTAATTGGTTAAAATGAAGTACAAACAAAGGTGACATTCCTCAGCTGTTCTGATTGGTATTCAGATGCTCACTAGCTACAGCAGGTAAGGTACATGTGGGCACGCTTTGTCAGGAAGTCCTTCTGTTTCCTCAGTGTTCAAAAAGCAGAAACTAAAGCTGGTCAAGCTTTTCTTTCATTTTAAGAATTTATTTATGTGCATTAGTGTTTTGCCTGCATGTATGTCTGCACAGAGGGGCCAGATCACCTGGAACTGGAGTTACAATGGGTTGTGAGCTGTCATGTGGGTGCTGGGACCTGAACCCAGACCCTCTGGAAGAGCAGCCAGTGCTGTTAACTGCTGAGACATCTCTCCAGTGCCCACTCAAATTTCTCAAATGTGTCACCTGGCTTTGACCATTCTCAACTAAACATTTTCTAGCTAAAGTTATACATCCAAAGTATTCATGAGCATCATCATAAAAAATCACTAATTATTAAATAATCTAATTTGAAAAATAGAATATAAAAATGCAATTTTGGAAAAAACTGAGTGTGTACCGCCTAAATTCTGTAATCTGATAATAAGCTTCTAACCATATTTTATTTTGTCTTGCAAAAAAAAAAGCAATCTCTATTTTGCACATCCTCAATAGTTTTTCTTTACCAAACTCTAGTGAGAGTGCACATACTTGTACACACATGGCTGCATAAACAGACAGACAGACATATATGAGACATACATGTACATATGCAAACACACCCATATACACATATGCACATATATATGTATACACTGAAACTCATGAATACACAAAAAGACACAATTTACCCAAACATACATGCACAGACACAGAAATACATGCTTGCACACACCAACACATATTTACACAAACATACGTATATACATATATATAGACATTCATGTACACATGCATATACCCAGACACACTTATATACATATATATACATAAATCGAGACACACTTATATACAGACACATGTATATGTATATGTATAAGCAAATGTATATGCATATGTATATACTATACATACACGGTCTCACTGAAAATGCAGACACACATGCATGCACACACATCTGCATACACAGGAGCACACACACAGACACACTTCATCTGTAGCGCATTGGTCCTGCACCATACTGCTGTCCCTGAGCTGTGACTCTCTTTGGAGATGCCCCTCATCCTTCTACATCCATCTTTGGTCCTGATCTGTGATGGGAGAGCTTATCACACATACCTCCTGGAGTTGCTGCAGTGATTACCTGAGATCAGGGCATCTCACTTGAGGATGAATGGGAGAAATATTACTAAATATCAAGCCTTGGGGAGGGAGTAATGAAGACAGGTCCAATGCATGTAATTTCACATTAACGACAGAAAGCAGCTTCCAAGCAGAAATATGTAATTCATGTGCTTCTGGACTTTGAACAAGGCTATGACTGATAAAAAAGGGGGGCTTATACTGGACCCACCTGACCTGTCTGTCCAATGCATACATTTATTATATCTTGTCTCATCTAATATTGAGATGGGTTCATGGAGCATGCTTAGTTTAGCAAATCAGAACTTGCACGCTCAGATAGAAAAATCCCAGTTGAGTAGTAGGTAAGACAACATCAGTGGGTTTAAGTCCTGGGCTCCAAACCCATCTCTGGGGTGTCACCACATCTTAACATGTACATGTTAGCTACTCACATTGGGAGAACAAGGGGGATCCCAGACACCACCTCTGTGCCTGAGACCAAAAACTCACAAAAGGGAAGCAGCTTCACTAATGGCCATTTTGACCACTTGGAACATGGTCTCTTGGCATCAAGATTTTCTTAGAGGAAACTGTCTGAACAGTGTCACGATCTGGAGGATGAAGAGACTTACCAAAAACAACAGGCTTCAAAGCTGAGGAAACAGGTTCAGACCAGCTGGCTGTAGAGTCCAGAAAACTTTTGCTCAGATCTGCTCACTGCTACTGCTTAGTGCTCTTTCTGAAATGTAAGTCACAGGGCTGTGAGGCTGGTGTGAAGTTTGGCGAGATGATGCAGTTCCAGTCCAGACTTCCTTTGGTGATGAGCAATATTGTGAAAGGGTAAGCTGAATAAATCCTTGTCCCCAAAACTTGATTCTTTGTCATGATGTTTGTGCAGGAATACAAACCCTGACTAAGACAGTTCCCATTTTGATGACTTGCTACCAGGAAATGTTCAAAGGAAGAATAAATAACGAGGAACAAAGAATTGGGAAAATAACAAGAAATGAATACAATTAAATGAAAAGAAATGACTTAGTTATATGGGGGTGATTTTCCTTGAAGGAGAAAGCAATAATATTCAACAACCAATTTTTCAAAGATTTTTAATTATGTGAACTTAGGAGGTCTGTGTGGATATGTACACATGAGTGCAGTACCCACATGGGCCAGAGGAGGGCACCCAATCCCCTGGAGCTGGAGTTTCAGGTGCTTGTGAGCCAGCTGACATAGGCTCTGGGAAAGAACTCAGCTCCTCTGGAAGAGCAGTAGATGACCTTAACCACTGAGCTAGTTCCCCAGCCAACCTCAACCCTTTTCAAGCTAAAAATCTCACTATAACTCCTGGAATAAGTAAGTGTCTCTGTACCTCCAGATGCTAAGTCCAGACCAAAACAAAAATCCTAATGCAATGAGAAAAATCCAAACTTGGGTATATTAAAATACTACTGCATGTTGAAGGAGAGTTCACAGTCTCAGTTTACAAAAACACCTTGACCTACATTCATGTTTTATTTAGACAAATTAAACTTTATTGGGTCCTTTCCAAGTGGTAGACTATAGAATCCAAGAATAAAATTACTGTGCTTCAAATTTCCCATAGAAGGAGTTTACAGATAAATCAGGACTCTCTCTCTCTCTCTCTCTCTCTCTCTCTCCTATCTGTCTATCTATCTATCTATCTATCTATCTCATTTACCCCAATAACTTAACGAAGTCTGTAGAAGACTGGTCCTTGCCTCTCCCTGTAGGAAAAGTTTACATTTTCAGCCACCCAAGTAGGACTCCCCTAGACTCCAAACACGTTGTTTGGTTAAGAAATGCAACTCCAAACTTTACTGAAAATTCCATAAGGTTTTTTTTGTTTGTTTGTTTGTTTTTTTTTTGGTGGTGATGGTGATGGTGGTGGTAGTGGTGTGTGTGTGTGTATTTAAAATATTCTACTCAAATTAGTGGTGGTGGTGGTGTGTGTTTGTGTGTGTGATATTTTTAAAATATTCTACTCAAAGCAATCTGTATAAAGAACCAAATTCCAAGATAATCTGTGCTCAAGTGAATATTTTCATTTCTTCTCTAAACTTATTTTCAAGTGAAAAGTCTATTAGTTGGTGCCCAACTCTAGAATATGATTCAGAGAGAGAGAATGTTCATGCTATGTAGCCCAGGATAGCTTTAGACTTGTGATCCTCCTGTCTCTGAGTCCCAGGCCTGTACTTTCATACTGGACTTGAAATCTATGGAAAAGAAATCATATTCTAGCCAGGACTACATAGCAAGATGCTGGCTCAAGGGGTTGGAGAGATGGCTCAGCAGTTAAGAGCACTGAGTGCTCTTTCAAAGGTCCTAAGTTCAAATCCCAGCAACCACATGTTGACTCACAACCATCCTTAATGAGATGTGATGCCCTCCTCTGGGGTGTCTGAAGACAGGCACAGTGTACTTACACATAATAAATAAATAAGTCTTTTCAAAAAAAGATGCTGTCTCAAAAACAAAACAGAACATGAGCACACACAAACATAAAAATCTAGATTATTTATTTATTTGTTTATTTATTTATTTATTTATTGAGACAGAGTTTCTCTGTGTTGCCTTGGCTGTCCTAGAAGTCAATCTGTAGAACAGGCTGGCCTCAAACTCAGAAATCCACCTGCCTCTGCCTTCCAAGTGCTGGGATTAAAGTTATGTGCCACCACTGCCTGGATACCTAGATCATTTTATGAACTGTTTTCTACAGAAGAGATATTTAACTTGTGTGTAGGCACTCACCCCACCCATTGGCTTTAGCCTGTTTTCTACAGAAGAGATATTTAAGTTGTGTGCTGGTACTCACCCCACCCATTGGCTTTAACCCACTTCTGTCTGAGAAAATAAAATGTGAAACTCTCACTTCTTTGGACCTAAAGGAAGCTCAGTAGATCAAATGTTTCGGGTTAAGGTTAATAGAACTTTTAATGCTTCAAAAGAAAAGGTTACAGATAAATGCCCAATGGAAGAGAGGTGGCTTAAAATGTCTTTGATGTCCCTCTTGAGAAAGATTGCTTTGTGGTGAATTCAGTTGGAGTGCTGAGCCTAGAGAGCAAAGGTTTTCATGTTAATTACCCCAAGATGAATTCATGTGTGCAGTGTCCACAGACACACATGCACATACACACACACATGCACATGTTGAAGTTTCTAGAAATCACTGCCTTCAGAACATGACAATTAGATTATAAACAGCGAGATGCTGACATGGAACCCATGCAGTGCCCGTTCTCCAAGCTATGTATTGGGAAACTCTAGGAAAGGTTTGAGGTTTGAACCCATTCTGTTTATTCACTAACCCTCATGAGAATAAACACATGTGTATCTTATTGCGATATTTACATATTCTGTTTACATTTTGAAAATTTGACACTTTTCTTTTTGAGACTCTAAAGTGAGACTCTAAAGTGTCACCTACTCAGCAACAGAATCAGTGCCAGTTAGTGACACTCTCAGCCACAACCCAGAGTACAGGGTCCAGAATCTGGATTTTTTAAATTATTTTTTACATTTATTTATTTTTTTTAACGTATGTGAGTACACCATTGCTGTCTTCAGACACACCAGAAGAGGTCATCAGATCACAACACAGATATGGAACCTATGTTGTGAGCCACCATGTGCTTGCTGGGAATTGAACTCAGAACCTCTGGAAGAGCACTTGGTGCTCTTAACCTCTGAGCCATTTCTCCAGCCCCAGAATCTGGACTTTTAACAAAATTCCATGAGGATTCATATATATTTTTTTAAAATTTTATTCGATATATTTTTAATTTACATTTCAAATGATTTCCCCTTCTCTGGTTCCCCACTCCCCAAAAGTCACATAAGCCCCCTTCCCTCTCTCTGATCTCCCACCCATCCCTTCCCACAAACTGGAATATGCAAAACATAATCCACACTTCAAATGAGGTACAAGAAGATTCATATTTTTACAGTTTTGGGTTGAAATATTTCTGACCCCTATCTTTGTTTTTAATAGCATCTCGTTTCTGTCCTGCTTCGAATCCTGGGGAAATGTATGGATGTTTCTGTTCCTCAACTTGGCTCTTTGATTTAGGAGTCTAAGTAAGGACGCCCCTAGGCCCCATCTCAGCTACCATGACAGGTGAAAGGACTCTCTACCGTCTGCATCTTGAATAGAGCAGGGGCCTGTCGCTCAGTGACAGCGATTGCCTAGCAGGGGCAGAGCTCTGCATTTAAACCTTAGCAAAGGAAAGGAAAAAAACAGAGGGAAAAACTAAGCAGACTTGACTGAAATAAAGGAAGTAAAAAAATAAAATGAGACAGAATTCAAGTAGTCACCTCCTGGGTAAATAAGTAACCTGGACTAATTAAGGAGTCTGATAAAATTGTTAAATTGTCTGGCAAATACAAATATTTCTACTAAAAAGATTATAAATTCCTTGGTAAGTAGTAGTTGTAATTATATGGAATAAGGGGCTGGAGAGATGGCTCACTGGTTAAGAGCACTGACTGCTCTTCTGCAGGTCCAGAGTTTAATTCCCAGCAACCACATGGTGGTTCACAACGATCTGGAAAAGATCTGACACCCCCTTCTGATGTGTCTGAAAACAGCTACAGTGTGCTTACACACAATAATAAATAAATCTTAAAGCCAAGGGGAGTGGTGTCAACCAGAGCAAGTAAATTTCAATTCCCAGAAACCACATGATGGCTCACAAGCATCACTACAGCTACAGTGCACTCACATCTATAAAAAAAATAAATCTTTTAAAAAATTATATGTAATAAAAGATTTTCTGCTGTCCTAGAGTGTCCCAGAATGACAATTTTCCATAATGTAAACATGTAAATACATTTAAACACACACACACACACACACACAAACACACACATTCATATCCTTGCACGCACATACCTATATTGTAATATGAGCCAATTACTTGGTGGTTATCTTTATTAAAAGACAAGAAACCTCATATAAAATAACTTATGTCCAAAAACTCTTCACAATTTTAACAGTAAAAACTGAAGAAAAACCTTTCAAATAAAATCAGGTTTTTTTAAGAACATGGGCCAAAAGCAACTTCTGGGATAGCAAGATGGCTCAGCAGGTAAAAGGCGCTTGCCACCAAGCCTAACAACCCAGGTTCAATACCCAGAAGCTACATGTAGAAGAAGAGAACTGAAATTGCATGCTCCAGGCTGTCCTCTGGCCTCCATACTTGTACCATGCTTCACATGCATGAACACAGACAGACATGCACACACTCATACACAAATTAATGTAAGAAAACTTTAAGCACCCACTGAATACTTATCTACAAGACCATTTCATCCAGCGACCCATGTACACAAACATTTACCCACATTGGTTGTTGGTCCACACGTAATTTTAGATGAGAACCCTTTTCTTAATTATAGACCCCAGATTATGTGTTCAAAGGCAGCGTTCTTTGGAATGAAGCATTTAGATGACATTATGTAGGGGCAGGGAAGGAACAGTGGAGAGCCTGCCTTCAGTTCTAGTCCACCCTGCAGTTCTGAGGTCTCAGCCTGCTTCTTTACTTCCTCTGAAACTCAGATTCTCTCGTTGCAAAGGTTTGTTTTCACAGTTACATTTAAAAAGAAAGAAAGGAAAGCTAGTAAAGCAGCAGCTTTGTGGTTGAGAACACACATGGGCCAGGCAAACCTGACTGTTCTCCTGTGCATCCTACTAGAGAGGCACAAACGAGAGCTCTCATTCCCATAAAGCATCATCTGCGGCTTTAAGGACCCATTATATTTCCCTGCTCATGTCTAAACTAAAGTACTGGGACTACAGAGATGGCTCAGGGGTTAAGAGCACTGACTGCTTTGGGGGACCACCCAGGTTCTATTCCCAGCATCCACATGGAGGCCCACAAACAGCTGTAACTTCAGCTCCAGGCCAGATGGATCCCTGTGGCCTCTCATGGCACCTGCACACCTAGGTATGAAAGTTGTAAGTCAAATGGATACAGAAATAAGATATTTAAATAAATGAATTCAAAGACTCAACCTATTCTTCTACCAAGCCCATCCTGCACTCAAAATAAATGTTTTAAAGCTGTCAGCTGGACGGTGGTTGATCATGCAGGGCTGAAAATCCTTTCCCACTTTTTCAATATTTAACTTCTTTTCATGCAGCCATGGGATTGGCATCCAGGCTTTGGAGACTGGTCCTAAAATCACAATGGCCATACTGATTGGGAAAAGTCTTTGAGGGGGATCTTTTCCAAATGACCCCACCACCACCACCAAGGGCCCTGAAATACTGGTCTTGATGTGCCATTCAGGAATCCTTCAACTTCCTGTATAGACACAGCCATGAGCCCATTGCAAACAGAGGGACAGTGTTTGTGTCTGTATCCATCTGCTGTCACAGAAAATGACCTTGTTCAGTATTTTAAGTTGCTTCTTCTAGTAATTTCCCAGACAAACCTTTGCTTTCTGAATGCAGGCAGCAGAGTCCCTGTTGCACTGAGGATGTCTTGTGGTGAAAGGAAATTAAACTTTTCACCAACATAAAGGTGGTCATTCTTCTTGTGAGCACACAGGACACAGCTGGAACACATCAGTCATGGTAGCTGGGCATGCCACCAACCTAGAGGATAAGGTAGGAGCCCACCTGCTTCAGATGCATTTTGTGTTACCAACAGCATGAACCAGAAAAATTTCCATTTATAATATTTCATTAATTCTATTCATCTTAACCAAGAATAAAAATGTATTCAGAAACATGGGTATGAAAAGTGATGCTTGTATATTCTACATAGTGCCACACCCATTTATTATATCATAACACATTAAAAATAAATATAATCTAATTTTGATAGATACTACTAATATTGTCTCTTTTTTTTTCTGAAAACTGCCAGACTAGAGTTTTAAAAATCACAATGACAAATCTAATCAGTGCTATCTCAGGTGTAATTGAAACATTATTTTCATGACTCACTTTAGAAAGGATATTTCAAAAACTGTATCGAAAAATGTCTCTTTTAATAATAGGTTTCCATGGCAATATTGCAATTAGTGATCTAACTACCACAGTTAACCATGCACACCAAAGTGTAACACAGAGAAACTGCAAAGTGATTCTTACCAGCAGTCACTGCTGCTGAAAGTAAAGCAAGAATAAAGTAGTTCATGCCTTTGTTATTGGCAAGTTATTACTGAGTTCGTGGAAATAAGCATAATCCATTCAAAATGTAATTATATAAACTCCAATATAAAGCTCCAATCCTGTTAGATACATACATAATGGAAGATCTACATTGATTTAAAAAATGTTCAAAAAAGTAGTTCCTTCTCCAATTGCCTTTAAATCTCTGATTTATTTCTAAGCCTAGGTTAAAAATTCTGAGACTAGTAAATATTTCATGGCCATATGTGGTCCCAGTACACCCTCAAAACAAACAAACAAACAAATCCTAACTCCCAAACCAAACAACAGAATTCTAAGCCAAGAAGTCGAGTTTTTTTAAAACACTGGTAACTTGATTCCCACTGTCAACACCAGTCTAAAAGATGTCACCGCTTCTACTTGAGAGATCCAGTGTAAAGAATTTAAGGGAAGGAAATCACTGGCCGTCCTGGGCAATAGGGCCACTTAGTATAGTCAGCATCCCATGGGGAGAAGGCTGCTACGTGTCCCTGGGAGACTGAGCTCTCTGAGACAGCGTGGAAGGGATGCACCCACAGCAAATGAGGCAAAGGGCTTTCTGGATCTCTTGGTTTCTGAAAGAATGTATGACGGGGTTGATGATGGAATTTCATCAACCTGCACACTGCACCAGAATACTGTGGACAGCTGGGGAATGCTTAAGTGGAGGTCCCAATGCAGGTCTGAGGGACCCACCAAACACTATCAGGGATTGGGAGGTGCTGTCAGTATGGCTCCTGCTGAGAAAGTGTAGAGACCTGAGTTGTGATCCCCAACATTCACATAGGAAACTGGTGTGATCATGTGCATTGGATACCATGAGTGCTGGTGTTTTGTTTAGTTTTGGTTTTTGTTTGTTTTTTTTGCCCCATCTATTATGCCCTGGGTAAAGTTGGTACCTGTCACCCACAGAGACACACACAGACACACACACACATACGCACACAAACACTCACAACCAAGTGCACACACAAAATTTGGCTGTGAAATTACTGAAACACACAACAGACACCTCAAAAAACTTAAAACTTTATTCTGGAGTTTTATTCTGGAGTTTATTATGAGTTTTCATGGCCCCTTAACTGCACACCCCCTTTAATGTGGTAACACTTTGAAGTTTTCATATTACCTAAACAAGAGAAGTTAGAAATGAAGGTACTTTTCAAGTGTATTGATGTAAATATCATCTGGTAGGCAAGTTAAAGGAAATAGGGGGATCTGGGGGCTGGAGAGAGGGCTCAGCAGTTAACTGCACTGGCTGCCCTACTTAAAGGCTACGGACAGTACCTCCCACCATTTCACATGGTTAGCCCTATAAAACAAAAAGTCTGCCCTGTGGTAGAGTGGGCACCTGGGGGACATCCTCTCCCACCCCCTCACACAAGACTTAAAGACTTGGGTTTAGTTCAGCACACACATGGTTGCTCACAACCACCTGTCACTCCAGTTCCAAGAGATTCAATGTCTTCTTCTGACCTCTGAGGGCCCTGCATACATGTAATGCATCAGCATACATGCAGAAAAAACACCCATACACATAAAAGAAAAATAAAACTTGGTGGGAGTGAGCCTGAGACATATGACCCCTGCCTGGGGCCACCTGAGCGGCCAAGCAAGGAGCAAGCCTTACACAACCAGCAGTCCAGCCCCAATGGGGCTCAAAAGAGGAGCTAGCCTAAGATGATCACCAGTCACGTGATATGGGGTAAGCACAGGCATCCTCCATGCACGATGACCCATGTCCAGAGTCATTATGCACAAATGGGGCAGAACACTACCCCTTGTTGGCTGCTGCATTGGATGGCCCAGCTGGGGCAGGGCAGGAGAGCTTCCCCTGGTGGTGCATGTGAGGGAGTCAGGAACCATTGCAAGCAAAGAATTGTGAACAAAAGGGTATATTGTGAGACATACTGTGACACACTACAACTTCCACAAGGAGAGTTTCTTCTCTGTTGGGGGTGTAGTTTGCAAGGGAGGAGGGCATGTATGAGGGGACAGGGAAATGAGTGGGACTGGGGTGCATGGTATGACATTCTCAGAGAATCAATAAAAAGGTTTGAAATTAAAAAAACAATCTTTTATGTTTTTCACTGATTTTCCAAAGCTTTTGGCTATTTAGGAATTAACTTATCAAGCTCTGTTTAACTATCTTTTTTTGAGGTGTTTGAAATGACCTCTGTAAGAAACTCCTTTAATACCCTAAGCCTCTGTGACTAGCAATGGATGAGGCTGTCCATCTAAACTTTATATATCTTGCACAAGTTTATATGATTCTGCATCAGCTTAATAGATAAGAAGCCAGTGAGTGCTATTTTATGAATATGTTAAAGTCTGCATTGTACCTGCACTCCCAACATACAAAATGGCCGGTGACATTTTCTGGACATTTCTGCCTTTCCTCATCAATGCCATTCAGAGAGGAAACTGCCACTCAGGTTGTCCTGTCTATACCGTACCCTCTTTGAACAAACAAATATTCTGTGGTGTGTATATGTTATACTTTTAACCTTAAAATATAGATTGCTTGTAACTAGCACTAAATGTGTAAGGTGTCCCAATTGTACAATGAATCACTAGGCAGGGAGCAACCTATTTTGCTCTGGCAGTGTGAACTCATTTCTAGGGTTGAGGGGACACTGAGGTACTTACAGTCCCATCAACCACACCAACACTTATTTATTTTTTCATGTTGATGGGCTCCCCTTTCTCTTCTTCTTGGCTCAAGTTGTTCACATTTCTCCACTCTGACCAATGATTGGGAACATCTAAGCACAAAATGTAACAGCTAAATGTGGAAACTCAGGTCCCCAAAAGACACATCATCCTAGTCTTGAAGAGTTGAGAGGGATGCGATGATTTTCAGTTGATTTTATAATGGGTTCTCTGGTATGAAGACAAAAGGCTATCTAATAAGAATTCTAACCCAGAGGACTGACCTTTTGAGAAGGACTATGGGTTTGTTTTCTACCTGTCCCAGATTTGTTCCTTAAGAAAACTCCCTCCCCATAATGGTCACCTCCTTGAATTTGCCACTAGTGAAAGTTGGAGACAGGAGTGTTCCAAGTCTCTTCCATTCATCATCCTCAGATATGGTAACAGCCTTTCTTATAAATCATGCTGGCCCAAAAGGTTAGAATTCAAATGGAAAGGCAATTAGCCCTGCAGAAGTTATGTGTACATCCATAACTCCAGGAAATAAATCAAGCAAATACTCACTTCCAGAAGATCCTGCTATACCACTCCTGGGCATATACCCAGAGGATTCCCCACCATGTAATAAGGATACATGCTCTACTATGTTCATAGCAGCCCTATTTATAATTGCCAGATGCTGGAAAGAACCCAGGTATCCCTCAACAGAAGAATGGATGCAAAAAATGTGGTATATCTACACAATAGAGTACTATTCAGCCATTAGAAACAATGAATTCATGAAATTCTTAGGCAAATGGATGGAGCTAGAGAACATCATACTAAGTGAGGTAACCCAGACTCAAAAGGTGAATCATGGTATGCACTCACTAATAAGTGGTTATTAACCTAGAAAACTGGAATACCCAAAACATAATCCACACATCAAATGAGGTACAAGAAGAAAGGAGGAGTGGCCCCTGGTTCTGGAAAGACTCAGTGAAACAGTATTCGGCAAAACCAGAATGGGGAAGTGGGAAGGAGTGGGTGGGAGGACAGGGGAAGAGAAGGGGGCTTACGGGACTTTCAGGGATTGGGGGGCTAGAAAAGGGGAAATCATTTGAAATGTAAATAAATTATATCGAATAAAAAAAGAAAAAAAGTAGTTCTTTGTCTTAAGTGGCAGGTCTTGCTTGTATTCAACACACTTCATAGAGATTACCTTTTCAATTATATAAACATAGGTGTCACCTATCCAGACAGCATGGATTTACATCTTTAATTTAAAGTATCTTCTTAATGAAATCCCTCTTGCACAGGAAAAAATGGTTATTTCATAGAAATAGAAAAAAGCCCTACAGTATACTTCAAGGCTGTGCAGAGTAAAGTGAGTTCAAGTGCCTTTGGGATTAAGGGCTAGAGAGATAGCTCAGAACCTAAGAGCACTTGTTGCTCTTGCAGACAATCCATGTTGGGTTCTTAGCACCCATAGGTCAGTTCACAGCCATCAGTAATTCCCTGATATCTGACACCACTACATCCAAGCAGCATGCATAACTACATTCTGGCAAAAACACTCATGCACACTATACTGGCTCATTTGTGTCAACTTGACACAAGCTAGCATCATCAGAGAGGCAGGAGCCTCAGTTGAGGAAATACTTCTGTGAGATCCAGCTGTAAGATATCTTCTCAATTAGAGACATGGGCACATGGGTAAAGTTCCTGAACAGAACACTAATAGCTTATGCTCTAAGATCAAGAATTGACAAATGGGACCTCATAAAATTACAAAGTTTCTGTAAGGCCACAGACACACAATTAAAAATATATTAAAAAGATTAAGGGTATATCTGTTATTATTAAGAATGATTATAATAACATGAAAATCTTTTTATGCATTTGACTTTTTAAAAATTATTTTTATCTTTATGCATATGAGTGTTCTGCCTGCCTGTATATCTGTGTATCATGTGTGCACAGGGTCCACCAAGGAAGGAAGAAAGCATCAGACGACATGGGAGTGAACTTAGAGTTGCTTGAGAACCACTCAGTGTGGATTTTATTAATTGCTGAGACATCTTCTAGCCTCATAGAGAAATCCATTTAATTTTATAAATTGGGACACAAGGAAAAAGGACGATTCTATTTCCTTGCTATGAATTTTCTTCTATCTTCCAAAACTGTATTTTGGCCACAATGAATGCTTCTAAAACTTCTTTATGATAAAAGCTTGGAAGAAAAGGAAAAACACAAACTTCTTCTACCCAATAAAGGAAATCTATACAAACTCCTCAGCTGGCTTCATATGTGATGGGAAATGCCAAAATCAGGAGAAATTCAGAAGTCTACTCTGACTACAGGCATTCAGTCCCATCATAGAAGTGCCAGCTAGTGCAGTAAGGCAAGAACATTCCACTGCAGCCATAGGACGGTAAAGCAGTGAATAGAAGGGATCTCATTTTCAGGCCTCACCATGCTGTCCATGCAAAGCACACCAAAGTGTACACAGAATGAATGTATAGGACAAAGAAGTAAATTGAAAACCTCATAGGCCACAGGATTCAAAAGCATTTGTATGCAATGGTGACAATAAGTGAGGAAATGATGTCATAGCAATAACTACAAATTAAATGCTTAAAGGATGAATGAACAGACTAAAAATCAGAGAGTCATATGGTAGCCACTGATCAGAAGACACAACACAATAAAAAGATCTCCCTTATACTTATTTCAATTTTTATCAGAAATCTCCCTGAGCCTATACATTCCAAGTTATTCATACTAGGATAGAAAAGCAAAGGTTCAAGAACCAACCAAACAATTCTAAAAAAAAATGTAGAAAGAATTATCCACATGATGACACTCGCCAAGAGAGAATGGTGCCCAGAAAAGAGAAGAACACATCTATAATTGAATCAAACAGATGAGAAAATGCCCCCACTTACACAAGTAGTAAGTCTAATGAGTTTTGGAGGGAACGCTTTCCATAAAACAGTGTTGGAAAATTTGAACCTGCATGTTACAACACGAATCTTTACCTGACATTCATACCAAAACCAAAACAAGACCTTACAGACAGGTCATAGATGTAAACCTATAATATGGAACTACATGTAATCAATAAAAAAAAAAAAACAAGAAGCAAAACAAAAGAAAAAAGCCATGAATTAAGCACAGGTAGACTCACTTAAAGGGGTGATTTCCCCTAGCTATTTGATTGTCTGAAAGAAACAACAGGAAGCCAACCACTGGGTGAAGATAAGGAGGCAGGATCTTACAGGAAGAACAGGAAGAGAAGGGGAGAAGCACACACAGAGAGAGACAGAGACTGAGATGGGAGAGACAAGATGGAATCTGTAGGAGAGGATAAGCCAGATCCATGTGGTCCTAGGAGCCATAAGTACCAGGGAATTTCTTAGATAGATGATTTAATATTACAGGACACTTTTGTTGAACATAACTATACAAATTATATCAGTATCTATTGAGTTTCATTGGGCATTTGGGGGTTTAAGGATTTACTACTATAAATCTGACTGGCAAATTACAAGCCTCTGGAGTTTTCATTTGACTTTCTTTTGACAGAGGTAGGGGATTAGAGCCAGGGACAGCCAGTTTCCACAGGCTAGCCACAAGGGTGCAGAGCAATTCTGCAACAGCTGACTGAGAAAGCTAGACAGACCAGCACTTGGGGATGCCCATGAGTGTGGAGAGACCGCCATTGCTGTCATGTAACAGACCATGGCGTAGACTTATTTATAAGTACACGATAAATTTACTTTACTCTCTGTTCTTAGCTATAGTTTTGCAGAGTAATGGGTAGATACACACCTTGGTGAACAATCTGTCAGTGTGCACTCTATAACAAGGCCATTTGAGAGATTGCCAGATGCTGCTTAGTGAATCCATGGGTTCCCATGCCCATCTATCCATCTGTGATCTTTCCTGTCAACAGGAGCCTGATCCATCATGCTGAGCTTGCAGTGAGGGTGGCCATGACAGAGCCAACTTATCTTGCAATTAGCATTTTAGGAGGTTTATAATGGTCAGGCAATGCACAGGTCTGGTTCAACTGTGATAAAACACTGACTAAGAACAACGTGGGGAGGTAAGGATTTATTTGACTTCCATTTTCCAGTCACAGTCCATCACTGAGGGAAGCAGGCACTGGAACTCAGTGCAGGGAACTGGAGGCAGGAGGTGAAGCAGAGGCCATGAGGGAGCCCTGCTTACTCATCACAATACCCAGTCTGTGAGTGTGAAAGGCACTCATCACAATACCCAGTCTCTTTCTGCTCCTCTCTTTTGTCAAACAGGTCCATGGAAAATCGGTGGCCACAGTCTAGGTTGGTAGGGTTGCCAGGGCCCAGGCTCTGACCCTACAAACCCCTGGAGGCTTCCCTGTCTATGTGCCCTCTGGTGGTTGTCAGAGGGACAGGAGCAGAACATTGAGGAGCTGGGGTGTCAGGAAACAAGCACATCTGTGCTGAGGACTAAACACTTGCCTGGTGTCCTGCTTTGGGGATTCCCACTAGAGGGATGGTACCTGATATATCACCTGCAGGTGGCGAAAATTAGAGGTCTCCAATGGGATCCTTGGTTCTGAGCAGCTGAGGGAAGGATGGAATCTGAAGGGACCTGGGAGAATCCATCCCCACTATAGCCCAGTCCCATCTGTCCTCCAGGGGACAGACAGCATCTGGAGCCCTCTGCACACAACCTGACCACTCCTTACACTCCTGACCACTATGTCCATCGGCACACAGGCTGGTGGCCTTTGCCTCCTTTGATGGAGCCCACAGCTCCGCTGGTGATGCAAGGCCAGGCATCCGACTCTACTTCACTCCATCCTCCTCTTCCTTGCAGTGCAATATTCCGTTTCATCATATATTGGATTCAGACACTTCCCTAAGAATTTTGCAGTTCTCCAAACTAGAACATTGTGAATCACCTAAAGGTGTGTGTGAGACTCAATTCCACAGATGGAGATCCCCAAGCCAGGGAGATTTTCTCAATGTTAGAGGATCTCGAGGCCAAATACCTGAACTTTGAGAGAGGTGAGGAGGCATGGGGTGAACTGCCTGGAAAGGTAGGAGTGGTTTTCGGTGATGGGTTCCACCAGGGAATTCTCCAGAGCTTTGGATCCCCAAGCCAGGGAGATTTTCTCAGTGTTGGAGGATCTCGAGGCCAAATATCTGAACTTTGAGAGAGGTGAGGAGGCCTGGGGTGGACTGCCTGGGAAGGTAGGAGTGGTTTTCAGTGATGGGTTCCTCCAGGGAATTCTCCAGAGCTTTGGCCAGAAGCCAGGGCTGGACAGCACTCAGGTAGGATGCCCCACTATGAGGGATTCTCTGGCATGAAATGTCCTCTTGTGAGCATCAAGGGAAGCTCAACCAATCCTAGGCTGCCTTCACTAAAAGCCCATCTCCATCTGCTTTTAGATTACAAATCAATTGCAGAGGCCCAAGTGCAGGATGCCCAAGTCTCTGGGATGCAAGAGAGTCTGGTTCGTAGGCCAGCTTCTGAGGCCGAGCCACAGGAAAGCCTGCTGCTCCGTGAGGAAACTGAGCTCTTCGAGGTAACAGTTGTGCAACCATTTGAGTAAGAAGCTGGTCCAGTACATCTTCCAAATATAGATCAAGCTCTATCGATACCAGATGCTATCCAGTCACCTGTAGATGTGGCTGCTGATGTGGCTGCAGGTGTGGCTGCTGGTGTTTCAGCTTTCCAGAACATATTTCTATCTGCTGTTGTGCACATAGGTGCAGCAAAGTCTTCTTCCCTCTGCCTGAGGTAGACATATAGCTAGGAAAATTATCTGCTGACTTGTACCCAGCAGTGGTTCCTATATAAGCTGTTCTTATTTCTTTAGAGAAAGGATCTCCTTTCATTTGCTTGATTTTTTTCTTTCATAACATTGATTTCATTGTTGAATTTTCATTTGTTTGAATATTAATAAAAATGACTTGTTTATTCATTTTAAATGATACAATTCACTTCCCAAGTGGTCCATTCTAAACATATCTACCTGTGGACTGCATCTCTGAGACAAACAGGTAAATCACATGAAGGGAATCCCGGCAGGCACCCTGTATTCAGGTAAAACAAGCCACTGATGTTGCAGTAATTGTGCAAATACCAACAATGGTGAACAGTATAAACTATGTGACTGTGACCTGGAGGTCTTGGGCTCAGCAGTGCCCCTAGCACTTAGGGACACAGATTCTAGATGAGCCATATCGGAGCTCATGGACAGAGGTCTCTACTTACTGGCTTTTTCTCTGTCAAACTGGACACTGGAGCCCTGCAGAGGAGAAAGTCAGTTTAACTGTAATGGAACTCACCATTCTAGCCATCCCTGAGCCCAAAGCTGTTCGGACACACTGCATCAAGTTTTAACAGATGGTTATCATAAAGAATTGCCAGGCTTTACCATAATTCTAGTGGTGATCAACATACAACAGGGGTGAGTCCCTGAAAATTTTACACATTTGGTCTGTAGGGAATGGGTTGCTTGTAGTCTTACTTTTCTCTGTGTATAAGGAAGCCTGTATGGGTCAAAGCCAGGAGTCACCAGGAAAAGTAGCTCACTAAGTCCTCATCCTGGGCATGTGTGATTCCTGAAAACTTTTAGCAGATACTCAGTGATGTCTGGGCCCCTTCCAGGGTGTAGGGCAACTCATGTGGGCTCTGATGATGAAGCACCCACACACAAACCACAATGGCCACCTTGGCATTTGGCTTGGGAAAAGTTTATATACACCAGGCTAGTCCCTGTCTCATCAAGAATTGAGCTGTACACTTCATCTAGTTCCTGAGATGAGGTGCCCAGTGACTCTGAGGACTGCAGACCCAGGGTTACTGTAGCCAAGTTTAGGAAAACCACACACAGGCTGCAGGTTGGCTTTCTGAGTGAACACTGGAGGCCTGTGCAGCACAGACAGCAGAGAAGGAGTGGTAGCTAGAAGTGAAGGTGGCAGGGCGTCTAGCTGTCATCTGCACACAAGGAAAGGGGACCTAGTCCATTGCTAATGTGTGTAGAGAATTTTGAGGAACCATTATTAAATCTGGTAAGCAAATCCAACAATGCTGCAAAGGAAACACTTCTGCACCTGAACTGAAATGAAGTCAGCCGCACAGCAGCCATGCACAGATGAGCGCACTGACTGGACACCACTTGGGCAGGAAAATAAGCAGGCAGGGCCATTTGCACAGGCCAAGGTTCTGACTTGTCTCCTACTCTCTGCAGTGTTTGAAGTCCTCTCAGGAAATATATAAAGGACTGTAAACAATGGGTAAGGCCTACAGCAGAAATTATAGCATGTAGGTTAAAAAAAGACACAGAGAATCAAAAGATGCAGACAAGGTAGGGACTTGGATTGAAAGACAATACCATTTGAAATTAGCAGCATAGGAATCAATCAGCACATTCCAACCAGTTACTATGGACAGCAGGGGAATTCTAATGTGGAAGTTCCTATGACATTCCGAAGGACCCACCAAACAGTATGTATCAGGAATTAGGAGATGCTGTCAGTATGGTGTCTGCTGAGAAAGTGTAGGGACCTGAGCTGGGATCCCCAACATTCACCTCAAAAAATGGTGTGGTCATGTGCATAGGATACACTCGGTGCTGGTTTCCTGTTTAGTTTTGTTTGTTTTCAACTTGATAAAAGGTAGGGTAAACTGGGAAGAAGGAACATTAGTTGAGAAAAATGCCACAATCACATTGGCCTGTAGGCAGGTCTGTGAAGCATTTTCTTCATGAATCCTCCTTTTGGGTTGGCCCAGGATAATGTGAGCAGTGCCATCCCTGAACTGGTAGTTTGTAGTGGTGTGAGAAAGGTTGAACAAGCCAGTAAGCAGTGTTTCACCATGACTTCTGCTTCACTTCCTGCCTTTTCATTCCTACTTTCCCTGTCTTCCCTTCAAGATAGATAGTAATCTGAAAGTGAGATAAATCGAGCTTTTTCCGAAATGTTTTTTGGTCAGTGTTCTAACACAGGAATAGAAAAGAAAACTAAAAGACTCTAGGATCAGGCAGGACCCCCTAGCTCAATGCTGAGCCAGTTTTATATCTTGCTGAGCACTGGATTCAGAGAGAGTACAGCTCAACAAAAACTAAGAGCAGAGGGACTGAGGAAGAATCCTCATGTCAAACTCCTGCTTCCACCCACATGGACACAGAGATGAACACAAACACACAAGTTCACACATACAATACACATGCACATAGACATACACATACACAGACACAGACATAAACCACACATACACACATAGTTACACACACACACACACACACACACACACACACACACACACACACATACACACACACACATACACACACAGTCTTAGGCTTTTACTGCTGTGAACATATACCATGAACAAGGCAACTCTTATAAGGACAACGGTTAACTGTGGCTGGCTTACAGGTTGAGAGATTCAGTCCATTATCATCAATGCAGGATCATTGAAGAATCCAAGCAGACATGATGCAAGAGCTGGTAGTTCTACCTCTTCTTCTGAAGGCTGCTAGCAGAATACAACTTCCAGACAGCTAGCATGAGGGTCTTAAGCCCACACCCACAGTGACACACCTACTCTACCAAGGCCATATCTTCTAATAGTGCCACTCCCTCTTTCAATCTTATACAAACCATCTTACACACACACACACACACACACACACACACACTTACATGCATACACACACACACACACACACACACACACAACTACATCACTGCCAAATTCAAATCACACCTCAAGCAGTTCTTACCAGCTATGGTCAACCATCAGGAAAGTAGTCAGAAGGGTCAATGGAGCTGAAACCAGAGCTTAGAAGTATACACAGAAAACAATCCTGGAATGTAGTGTTCACACAGTCTCACTATGTAGTTCTGATGGCTTGATGCTCACCCCAAAGCTTGTGCTCCCCTTGATCTACAGGTCCTCCAATTTCAATTCCTTACATCAGTGGATGTCAAACTGTGGGTCTGTTAGTTAGGGTTTCTATTCCTGAACAAAACATGATGACCAAGAGGCAAGTTGTGGAGGAAAGGTTTTATTCAGCTTACACGTCCACATTTCTGTTCATTACTAAAGGAAGTCAGGACTGGAATTCAAGCAGGTCAGGAAGCTGGATCTGATGCAGAGGCCATGGAGGGATGTTTCTAACTGGCTTCCTTTCCCTGGCTTGCTCAGCTTGCTTTCTTATAGAGCCCAAGACTACCAGTCCAGGGATGGCCTCACCCACAAGGGGCCCTCCTCCCTTGATCACTAATTGAAAAATGCCTTACAGCTGGATCACATGGAGGCATTTCCTCAAGGGAAGCTATTTTCAGTGTGATAACTCCAGCTTGTGTCAAATTGACAAAAAAAAAAAAAATCAGCCAGTACAGGGTCAAATGACGCTTTCACAGGGGTCACCTAACAACATCAGAAAACATATGTATGTGTATACATACATACATACATACATACATACATACATACATACATACTGATATAGACAAGTATATTTATGTGTGATTCTTAATACTAGAAATATTAGAGTTATAAGGTATCAATGAAAATAATATTATGGCTTGGGTCACTGAGACTTGAACTGTAACGAAGGGTCACAATATTAGGAAGGTCGAGAGCCACAGCTCTAAACAGTGGGATGACAGGTGTGCACCACCATACCCAGAAAAAAAAAACTCAACTCTGTTAACTCAGAGTTAAACTCTGTTTAACCTGGCAGAGTGCTCTCCAGCATGGGAGCTGCTTGGATCATTAGATGACTTGCCCCTGCATATAGGTTTGTGGACACCTAGCTGAAAAGACTAGACAGAGAACATGGGCTCTACACAACTAGGGAGAACACAAGGTTTCAGTACAAGGAAGGGGTTAATGAGAGGGAGGGGCCCAGAAACAGACTCCAGGGAAGACTTTGCAGTGAAATCAACACATTAAGTGTGTTGCTGACACTCATCTGCCTCCCGAGACCTCTTAGTGATACAGATGTCACACAACTCAGAGCCAGATCAAGACTCATTCTCCCCACTGTGTGTCAGGTTATAGAGGCAGTAAACGACTGTTGGGAAGGTGACCCTGACCTGTCTGGCTGCCTCCTAGTAAAGAGCATTCACCATGATTGCTGTTTCTGTGGGTCACTATCAAGGCTGTGATGGGCTGTTTAGTGATGCAGCTGCCTTCAAGGGCTCCCTGCCCCTGTGACTCTTCACCTGTACTCCTATAACTCATGTCTGTAGACTCATTAGTCCATCCAGTTGTGCTATGGTGTGTGTGATGGTTTGCATGGGAAATGTTGCCCTTTTGGCTTGTGTATTTAAACACCAGGTCCCCAGTTGGCAAGATAGATAGCACAGAGGAGCTCTTTGGGATGGTAGAATTTGTCTGCAGAGCACTGTATAAACTAGAATAAGTGTTGTGTAAAGAACATCTGTTAAGGACCAAGGATGCACAACAACAAGAGTGGAACCCAATGTCACAGACATCATCGGATAATAACAATGAGTCTGTGTCAGTCCTTGGCTGTGCTGACTAGCAAGGCCTTCTCGAGATAGCTGGAAAGAGAAATGCGCAGGTAGAGACACTGTACAGAGGGATTCTGTTCTTTCCTTGCAAAGTGAAAGTGAACCTCTCTTAACTATTTTTATAGCTTTGAAGAGATTCCATAACCAAGAAAACCTATAAAAGAAAGCATTTAACTGGGAGCTTTCTTACAGTTTCACAGGGTGAGTCCATGACCATCATGGTGGGCAGCAGGTAGGTAGGTGTGGTGACGGAGCTGTGTCCAAGAGCTTACATCTGATCCATAAGCAAACATCAGGGAGAGAGAGAGGCTGATGGGCCTAGCATGGCCTTTTGACACAGCAAAGTTTACTCTTACTCCAACAAAGACACACATCTTAATCTTTTCCAAAACAGTTTCACAAACTAGGGACCAAGACATTCAAATATATGAGCCCATGGAGGCCATGGTCATTCAAGCCACCACACTAACTGAACTCTATAAAAATGTTGTGAAAACTTAAAGATGGGGTGGAGAGATGGCTTAATAGTTAGAAACACTGTCTGCTCTCCTGGAGGACCTGGGTTTGATAACTAGCACCCACTCAGTGGCTCATAATCATCTGTTAACTCCAGTTGTATGGGATTTTATGCCCTCTTCTGGCCTCTTTGGACACTGCCTGCACTTTGTGCACAGACATATCTGTAGACAAAACAGCCTGTGTTCCTCAGGACTATGTAAGAAACAGAACTACTGGAATGAATACTCTCTCTCTCTCTCTCTCTCTCTCTCTCTCTCTCTCTCTCTCTCTCTCTCTCTTTCTCCCTCTCTCTCTCTCTCTCTGATTCTGTCTCTCAGTCTCTGTCTCAGTCTCTCTCCCTGTCTCCCTCTCTATCCCTCCCCCCTCCTCTCTCTCTCTCTCTCTCTCTCTCTCTCTCTCTCTCTCTCTCTCTCTCTCTCTCTGTCTCAGCATAAATATGTATTAAAGAGATCTATTATGATGGTTCACAGGCTGTGGTTCAGATACTCCAACATTGGCTGTCTTCTTCAATGGCTGAGCAAGGATTTGGTGGTTGCTCAGTCCGTGAGACTCTTTGCCTCAGTCCTCCCTATCTGGTGCTGAAGTCCGAGGGAATTCAAGAAGAGTTGCTGGTCCTTGGTCTCCACTGAAATCCCAAAGCAGGGTCTAACACCAGAGAGAGCAAAGGCAAGCAGGCAAAAAGCAAAGCTTCCTTCTTCCCTGTCCTTTTAAGTGGCCTTCATACCTCAAATGAACCAATCAATAAAATCCCTCAGCAGTGCCTGTCTGCATGGGTGTTAATTGATTAGAGATGTAGTCAAATGACAGCCTAGATTAGCCACCACACACCCATACACACAAAAAGATAAAATAATTATAAAACAACCAAGAGGGTTTAAATGTAAAGAATGGAATCTCCCTCTAGGTGGAGACATGCCCTGTTTCTTCCCTTAAAGGGTTGGGCCAGTGCTGCAGGTCAGTGATCTAGCTAGGACCTATAGGATGCAGGTTTACCCTGAGATAATTTAATTTTCTTTTTCAGGAGCCCCCACCTCCTCCTCTACCCATACTGAGTACAGACCCCACACGCCAAGCCACAACAGGGTTCTGCAGGGTCTGCCCGCCTTCTGCATGCAGAATTTGAAAGGCAGACTTGTCTGTTTTTCTCTCTTCTTTTTCCTTACAAAGTGGCCAGATACTCCTTGGTGTGCTTTTAAGCTCTTTGGGCTTTTCTGAAGTTTCCCTCTGCACCAAACAAAGTCCTTCCTGCATCCCTAGACAGCTTGACAAGGACAAGGCATCTTGTCAAGCTTTCACTTTCCTTTTCCCCACAAGAAAGTTGAGGTTGGGTCCAACAAAGAGCAGAGTCCCCTGATTTAGGACAATCCCTCATTAAGTCAATCCTCCCACATCAGTGAGGAGAGTGGAACTGTGCCTGCATGGATGGCAACACAAGGAGGATTTGAACATAATTCTTCCTTCGTGGGAATCTTTCATTATGTGCCTCTTGGGATCCCCCAGCCTCCACTGATGGAGCAGGTACTCTTCAGCCTGGAAGTTTAGATGCTCTGATAGGACTTGTTCATATTTGTTCACATTGCATACTTTTACTTTAACTTGGGGGACATTAAGTTTCATTGTCTACAATAGTACTATTGTGAGCTCTTACTCCTGATCCACTGTAGAGATGTGGCAATGACAATTTGGCAGCATCGCTTTGTGGCCCCAGAGGATCTCACCCATGCACCCACTCAGGAACTATCTTGGATCTGCAAATGGAAATGCCCTGCATATTTCAAAGGCTGGGTACTGATAAACCTTCAACTGTTATCCCAGGCACAACAGGGAAGTGGCCAGTGGCCCCTATTCAAAACCACATGGTTGGTTGGCTTCATTTCCTGCCACTACTGTGTTTACTTCTTCTTCCCTCATCCAGGTACTTCTCTCTGGTTCCTACCAACATAACTCTAAGTGTCCCGCCCCATTCCCAGGCATTGGCCACTGGAATATTTATTGATAGATCCCAAACCAATTGGGGACAAGGACCTTCAGCATCTGGGCATGCATATTCACAGCATTAGCATCAATCTCCAACATAGAGATGAAGGCTATCATGGTGGCCCAAATACATCCTGGTGTAGCAGGGCTCCAGACCTTAGCACTACTGATTCTATGATGGCTGCACCATTCAGGCCATAAAACTCTACATATACCCTGGACCACCTGCCAAAACTAAAACAGAGGTCTAATCCATCGAAGTCCAATATTCTGAGAAAGATTCCATACTAACTTTGCTTTTTTGACTTTTGTAGTTCTACCTCTGGCTAACTGTTCTTGCTAACTGAAATATGTCAACCCAAGACAACGTCTTTTTGTGTGCTTGAAAGCTCACCCTGAGAAAAGCTTGGAGTTACACTGGGATACCAACACCCAGTGTAGTCAACAGGCAGCTAACAGAGACTAAAACGCATTGGCTAAGATCCATATCCAAGCAGTCTTCTCTGATGAAAACTGTGGCAACTAAATAATGTAATGGAGCATTAAAACAGTCACTTCTATCAGCTGTGGCCATCCAGGGCAGGCCACCCACTCACTCTTCTCAGATTGCCAATGGCACCAAGATCCAAGAGCTCACTGTTCCACTTAGAGCAGCCATGGTTAAACATCTCCACGACAGTGGAAAGACACACCATGCTGCATTTCTGCAAGCATGCAGAAGTTAGAGTTCTGCGGAGCTGGCTTGAGGCATCTACCCTCACAGGGCAGAGCCTGGCGAGTACATCTGCCCAGCCACCAGCACTGTGGTAGGATGGAGTGGCCCAGCCACACACCAAGCACCTTGAGTGATTTGGTGAGCTTCAAGGCTGCTTTGAAATTCCAATGTCTGCAGATCCTCCCCAGGTCACTGCCCTATTTGAGAAACCCTCGAGACAAGCACTCAGCTCTTCACTTCTGCCTCAGGACTTTCCTTCTCTGAGCCTCATCAGTCTGGCTTTGCTCAAAGCAAGTTTGAGAGTCGAGGTGACCAGTGTAGTTTATGAAGGTCTTAGCCTTAATGGAGAGTGTTGTCCTCTGAGACTTCATCCTTTTCATGAGAATTTGCAAGCTTTTTCATAAATTGCTTTTTTGCTCTTGAGACAAGGTCTCACTGTGTAGACCTGACTGGTCTAGGACTCTCTATGTAGATCAAGCTGGCCTCAAACTCACAGCAATCCCCTGCCTGTGCCTCCTGAGTGCTGGGATTAAAGGCATGCACAACCATGCCCAGACATTTGTTTTTTAGACATTTGCCTAGGAGATATTTAAAAAATCCCCATTTAAATTAATCATTTTACCTTCTCACAGGTTTTGTCAGAGTTCTGACTTTTATTCATTTCCTCAAAAAATTCAATATTTGACTTCCATGACTTCTTTGATATTTTTCCCCTTATGTCCCTTATGTATTTTTTGTCTTTATTCTTGGCTAATCTCAACTTTGTTCTTTGTCTTTATTTTCTGTTTTTCTAAGTGTTCCTCAAAGAGATTCTTACTTCCTTGGTTTTTTAGCCTTCTTCTTTCCTAACAAAAGCATTGAACCCCACATTTAATACATGATACTAAATTTTTTTAATTTGAGGTATTATGAGGGTTTGGTCTACTTGTACCTATAAGCACCACATATATGCAGTACAGACAGAGGCCAGAAGAGGGCGTCTGATTCTGTAGAACCAGAGTTGCTGCTCCTTGTGAGCTGCCATTTGAGTGCTGGGAACTGAACCTGGGTCTTCTGGGAGAGCAGTAGTGCTTTTGAGCCATCTCTCCAGATGAAACAACAACAACAACAACAACAACAATAACCAATTGATCAATAAACAACAAAGAATTGATTATTAATTGATAAAATTGATCAATATTATTAGTAACAATAACTGAATGCTAGTTAATAGTAATGAGTAATTAATGGTAAACAATCATCTGATAACTATTCATTAACCATCAATTAATTATTAATTCATAGCTAATGAGTTATTAATATAAATAATTTAGGGGCATATTAAGCAATATCAATTAAAAACTAGTTACTGCTATTAATTCTTAATATGTTTTTCATTTCTTTTTTTCTTTCATTCAATATATTTTTTATTTACATTTCAAATGATTTCCCCTTTTCTGATCCCCCACTCCCCGAAAGTCACATAAGCCTCCTTCCCTCCCCCCTGTTCTCTCACCTACCCCTTCCCACTTCCCTGTTCTGGTTTTGCCTTATACTGCTACACTGAATCTTTCCAGAACCAGGGGCCACTCCTCTGTTCTTCTTGTACCTTATTTGATGTGTGGATTATGTTTTGGGTATTCCAGTTTTCCAGGCTAATATCCACTTATTAGTGAGTGCATACCATGATTAATCTTTTGAGACTGGGTTACCTCACTTAGTATGATGTTCTCCAGCTCCATCCATTTGCCTAAGAATTTCATGAATTTACTGTTTCTAATGGCTGAATAGTACTCCATTGTGTATATATACCACATTTTTTGCATCCATTCTTCTGTTGAGGGATACCTGGGTTCTTTCCAGCTTCTGGCCATTATAAATAGGGCTGCTATAAACATAGTGGAGCATATATCCTTATTACATGCTGGGGAATCCTCTGGGTGTATGCCCAGGAGTGGTATGGCAGGATCTTCTGGAAGTGATGTGCCCAGTTTTCTGAGGAACCGCCAGACTGATTTCCAGAGTGGTTGTACCAATTTGCAAGCCCACCAGCAGTGGAGGTGTGTTCCTCTTTCTCCACATCCATGCCAACACCTGTTGCTCCTGCATTTTTAATATTAGCCATTCTGACTGGTGTAAGGTGAAATCTCAGGGTTGTTTTGATTTGCATTTCCCTAATGACTAATGAAGTTGAGCATTTTTTAAGATGCTTCTCCGCAATCTGAAGTTCTTCAGGTGAAAATTCTTTCTTTAACTCGGTACCCCCATTTTTAATAGGGTTATTTGGTTTTCTGGAGTCTAAATTCTTGAGTTCTTTATATATATTGGATATTAGCCCTCTATGTGATGTAGGGTTGGTGAAAATCTTTTCCCAATTTGTTGGTTGCCGATTTGACCTTGTGATGGTGTCCTTTGCCTTACAGAAATTTTGTAATTTTATGAGGTCCCATTTGTCAATTCTTGATCTTACAGCATACGCTATTCGTGATCTGTTCAGAAACTTTCCCCCTGTACCGATGTCCTCAAGGGTCTTCCCCAGTTTCTTTTCTATTAGCTTCAGAGTGTCTGGCTTTATGTGGAGGTCCTTGATCCATTTGGAGTTGAGCTTAGTACAGGAGACAAGGATGGATCAATTTGCATTCTTCTGCATGCTGACCTACAGTTGAACCAGCACCATTTGTTGAAAAGGCTATCTTCTTTTCCATTGGATGTTTTCAGCACCCCCCCCCCCTTTGTCGAGGATCAAGTGGCCATAGGTGTGTGGGCTCATTTCTGGATCTTCAAACCTGTTCCATTGATCCTCCTGCCTGTCACTGTACCAATACCATGCAGTTTTTAACACTATTGCTCTGCAGTATTGCTTGAGGTCAGGGATACTGATTCCCCCAGAATTTCGTTTGTTGTTGAGAATAGTTTTAGCTATCCTGGGTTTTTTATTATTCCAGATGAATTTGAGAATTGCTCTTTCTAACTCTATGAAGAACTGAGTTGGGATTTTGATGGATATTGTGTTGAATCTGTATATTGCTTTTGGAGAGATGGCTCAGCAGTTAAGAGCACTGAGTGCTCTTTCCAAGGTCCTGAGTTCAAATCCCAGCAACCACACGGTGGCTCACAACCATCCTTAATGAGATCTGATGCCCTCCTCTGGGGTGTCTGAAGACAGATACAGTGTATTTACATATAATAAATAAATAAATCGCCGGGCTGTGGTGGTGCACGCCTGTAATCTCAGTACTCCTGGAGGCAGAGGCAGGCAGATTTCTGAGTTCGAGGCCAGCTTGGTCTACAGAGAGAGGTCCAGGACAGCCAGGGCTATACAGAGAAACCCTGTCTCAAAAAAACCAAATCCAAAAAAACAATAAATAAATAAATAAATAAATAAATAAATCTTTTAAAAAATAGATGCTGTCTCAAAAACAAAACAAAACATGAACACACACATACACATAAAAACCTAGATATTTATTTATTTATTTATTTGTTTATTTTATTATTATTTTTGGAGACAGGATTTCTCTGTGTAGCCTTGGCTGTCCTAGAAGTAAATCTGTACAACAGGCTGGCATCAAATTCAGAAATCCACCTGCCTCTGCCTCCCGAGCGCTGGGATTAAAGGCATGTACCACAACTGCCTGGCTACCTAGATCATTTTATAAACTGTTTTCTACAGAAGGGATATTTAAGTTGTGTGCGGGCACTCACCCCACCCATTTGCTTTAACCCACTTCTGTCTGAGAAAATAAAATGTGAAGCTCTCACTTCTTTAGACAGAAAGGAAGCTCAGTAGATCAAATATTTCGGGTTAAGGTTAATAGAATTTTTAATGCTGCAAAAGAAAAGGTTACAGATAAATGTCCAATGGAAGAGAGGTAGCTTAAAATGTCTTTGATGTCCCTCTTGAGAAAGATTGCTTTGTGGTGAATTCAGTTGGAGTGCTGAGCCCAGAGAGCAAAGGTTTTCATGTTAATTACCCCAAGATGAATTCTTGTGTGCAGTGCTCACAGACACACTCACACAAACACAAGCACACTCACATGCACACGCACAAGCACATGCACATGGTGGAGTTTCTAGAAATCACTGCTTTCAGAACATGACAATTAGATCATAAACTGCGAGGTGCTGACATGGAACCCATGCAGTGCCCCGTTCTCCACAGCTACCTATTGGGAAACTCTAGGAAAGGTTTGAGGTTTGGACATATTCCATTTATTCATTAACCGTCATGAGAATAAACACATAAATGTGTAATAACTGTGTGATATTTACATATCCTATTTACTTTTGAAAACATTGAAAATTTGACACTTTGAAAATTTGTTATCGAATATATTCTTATTTACATTTCAAATGCTTCTAGAAAACCCCCAACCTATCCTCCCAGCCCCTGCCTGCAAGAAGATGCCCCTCCACCCAACACACTCACACCTTTGATTTCCACATGCTGGGCATCTATTGAGCTTTTATAGGACCAAGGACCTCTCCTCCCACTGATGCCCAACAAGGCATTCCTCTGCCACACTTTTGGCTGGAACCATGGGTCACCTCTGATTGATGGCTTAGTCCCTGGGAGCTCTGGGGCATCAGGCTGTCCAACATCATTATTTTTCCCATGGGACTGCAAACCCATTCAGGTCCTCAAGTCCTCCCTACAACTGCTCCATTGGGAAACTTGTGCTCAGTCCAATGTTTTGCTGCTAGCATCTGCCTCTGTATCTGTAAGGCTCTGGGATACTCCCACCCCCGGAGACAACCATAACAGGATCCTTTAGGCACGAACTTCTTGTCATCCATAATAGTGTCGGGTTTGGTGACTTTATAGGATGATTCTCCAGGTAGGACAATCTCTGGGTGGCTTTTCCTTCTGTCACTTACAGACTCTCACCAACAGAATCAATGCCAGTTAGTGACATACTCAGACACAGCCCAGGGTCCAGGGTCCAGAATCTCAATTTTTTTAATTATTATTTTTTAGATTTTTTTATTTATTTAATGTATATGAGTATACATTTGTTGTCTTCAGAAACACCAGAGGAGGGTATCAGATCACATCACAGATGGTTGTGAGCCACCACGAGCTTGCTGGGAATTGAACTCTGAACCTCTAGAAAAGCACTTGGTGCTCTTAACCTCTGTGCCATTTCTCCAGCCCCCGAATCCGGACTTTTAGCAAAATTCCCTGAGGATTCATATGGCTCTTAAATATGAAACATTCTAGAAACATTCTAGACACACTTATCTGCATTCGTCATTTTCTAGAAGGCAGATACATTTGCTGATTTAACTCACAATATAGAAACTCTGGTGTTTCCAGTGTGAAATGGCACACTACACACCCTGGAGTGATAATCATGGTGATGGTGACATTAAAGGCAAGCAATATTTTAGTAGTGGATGAGTAATTTTTCTTTTAACTCTGAGGAACCTCTGTTCTACATTTTTGAATATGAAATATTTCTGACTCCGATCTTCTTTCCTAAAATGTCTCATGTCTCTATCATGCTTTGAATCCTGAAGAAATTGATGGGCGTTTCTGCTCTTCAACTTGGCTCTTTGATTTAGGTGTCTAAGTGAGGAGGGCCCTGGCCATCATCTCAGCTACCATGACAGCAGAAGGGCCTCTCTGATATCTGCAAATTGAATGGAGCAGGAGCCTGTAACTCAGTAAAAGAGCACTTGCCTAGCAGGGACAAAGCTCCGCATTTAAACCTCAGCAAAGTAACGAAAAAAACAGTGGGAAAAACCAAGCAGACTTGACTGAAATAAAGGAAGTAAAAAAATAAAATGAGAGAGAATTCAAGTAGTCACCACCTGGGTAAGCAATCTGGACTAATTGAGGAGTCTGGTAAAATCAATAAATTGTCTAACAAATGTAACAATTTCTACTGAAAAGATTATAAATTCCTTGGTAAGTAGTAGTTGTAATTATATGGAATAAGGGGCTGGAGAGATGGCTAAGAGGTTAAGACCACTGACTGCTCTCCCAGAGATTCTGTGTTCAAATCCCAGCAAACACATGGTGGCTCACAACCATCCATAAAGAGACCTGACACCCTCTTCTGGTGTGTCTGAAGACAACTAAAGTGTACTTACATATAATAAATAAATCTTTAGGCCAAAGCAAGTGAGGCTGTCCAGAGCAAGCCGAGTTCCTGAATTCAAATTCCCAGCAACCACATGATGGCTCACAACCATCAGTACAACTACAGTGCACTCATATACATAAATAAATCTTTAAAAAAATACAATGGAATAAAAGATTCCCTGCTCTCCTACGGCGTCCCAGAATGATAATTTTCTACCATGATTACACATCTAAACACACACACACACACACACACACACACACACACTCACACACATTCATATCCCTACACACTTATTCCTATATTGAAATAGCCAATTTCTTAGTGGTCGTCTTTGTTAGAAGACAAGAAACCTTATAGAAACAAACTTATGTCCAAAAACTCTTCACAATTTATACAGCAAAACTGAAGAAAAACCCTTCGATTAAAACCAGTTATTTTTTAAGAACATGGGCCAAAAGGAACTGCTGGGCTAGCAAGATGGCTCAGCAGGTAAAAGGTGCTTTTGCCAAGCCTAACGACCTGACTTCAATACCCAGAACCTCCAGGTAGAAGGAGAGAACTGAGTACAGACACTCACAGACTGTCCTCTGGACTCCATACTTTTACCATGGTAAACATGTACACCCACACACACAGACATGCACACACTCATACACAAATTAATGAAAGAAAAACTTAAGCAACCACCAAATACCTGTCTGAAAGACCATTTCATCCAGTTCCCTGTGTACACAAACATTTACCCACATTGGTTGTTGGTCCACAGGTAATTTTAAATTGGAACAGGTTTCTGAATTATAGAGCACAGATTATGTGACAGTGACAGGTTCAAAGGTAGCATTCCTTGGAGTGAGGGATCAAAGACAATATTGTGAAGAGGCAGGAAAGGAACAGTGGAGAGCCTGCCTTCAGTTCTAGCCCACCCTACAGTTCTGAGGCCTCAGCCACGTAATTAGGACTCCAAACATGTTGTTTGGATAAGAAATGCAACTCCAAACTTTACTGAAAATTCCATAAGGGTTATTTATTTATTTATTTATTTTTTGGTGATGGTGGTGGTAGTGGTGGTGTGTGTGTGCATGCATGTGTGTGAGTGTGTGTGTGTGTGTGATTGTTAAAATATTCTCCTAAAGCAATCTGTATAAAGAACAAAATACCAAGATAATCTGTGTCCAAGTGAGTATTTTCATTTCTCCTCTAAACGTATTTTCAAGTGAAAAGAATATTAGTTGGTGCCCAACTGTAGAATATGATTCAGAAGGTTCATGCTATGTAGCCCAGGATAGCTTTAGACTCATGATCCTCCTGCCTCAGAGTCCCAGGCCTGTACTTTCATACTGGACTTGAAATCTATGGAAAAGAAATCATATTCTAGCCTGAACTACATAGCAAGATGCTGGCTCAAGGGGCTGGAGAGGTGGCTCAGCAGTTAAGAGCAATGAGTGCTCCTTCCAAGGTCCTAAGTTCAAATCCCAGCAACCACATGGTGGCTCACAACCATCCTTAATGAGATCTGATGCCCTCCTCTGGGGTGTCTGAAGACAGATAAAGTGTACTTACAAATAATAAATAAATAAATCGCCGGGCTGTGTTAGTGAAAAAACCAAATCCAAAAAAAAACAATAAATAAATAAGTAAATAAATAAATAAATAAATAAATCTTTTTAAAATTAGATGCTGTCTCAAAAACAAAACAAAACATGAATACACATACACAAACATAAAAACCTAGATATTTATTTATTTATTTTATTATTATTTTTGGAGACAGGATTTCTCTGTGTAGCCTTGGCTTTCCTAGAAGTCAATCTGTAGAACAGGCTGGCATCAAATTCAGAAATCCACCTGCCTCTGCCTCCTGAGCGCTGGGATTAAAGGCATGTACCACAACTGCCTGGCTACCTAGATCATTTTATAAACTGTTTTCTACAGAAGAGATATTTAAGTTGTGTGCTGCGTCGGTACCCCGCCCATTTGCTTTAACCCACTTCTGTCTGAGAAAATAAAATGTGAAACTCTCACTTCTTTAGACAGAAAGGAAGCTCAGTAGATCAAATATTTCGGGTTAAGGTTAATAGGATTTTTAATGCTGCAAAAGGAAAGGTTACAGATAAATGTCCAATGGAAGAGAGGTAGCTTAAAATGTCTTTGATGTCCCTACTGAGAAAGATTGCTTTGTGGTGAATTCAGTTGGAGTGCTGAGCCCAGAGAGCAAAGGTTTTCATGTTAATTACCCCAAGATGAATTCTAGTGTGCAGTACCCACAGACACACTCGCACACGCACAAGCACACTCACATGCACACGCACAAGCACATGCACATGGTGGAGTTTCTAGAAATCACTGCTTTCAGAACATGACAATTAGATCATAAACTGCGAGGTGCTGACATGGAACCCATGCAGTGCCCCGTTCTCTACGTCTACCTATTGGGAAACTCTAGGAAAGGTTTGAGATTTGGACACATTCTGTTTATTCACTAACCCTTATGAGAATAAACACATAAATGTGTATTGATTGTGTGATATTTACATATCCTATTTACTTTTGAAAACATTGAAAATTTGATGCTTTGAAAATTTGTTATCAAATATATTCTTATTTACATTTCAAATGCTTCTAGAAAGCCCCCAACCTATCCTCCCAGCCCCTGCCTGCAAGAAGATGCCCCTCCACCCAACACGCTCACACCTTTGATTTCCACATGCTGGCCATCTATTGAGCCTTTATAGGAACAAAGACCTCTCCTCCCACTGATGCCCAACAAGGCATTCCTCTGCCACACTTTTGGCTGGAACCATGGGTCACCTTTGATTGATGGCTTAGTCCCTGGGAGCTCTGGGGCATCAGGCTGTCCAACAACATCATTCTTCCCATGGGGCTGCAAACCCCTTCAGGTCCTCAAGTCCTCCCTCCAACTCCTCCATTGGGGACCCTGTGCTCAGTCCAATGGTTTGCTGCTAGCATCTGCCTCTATATCTGTAAGGCTCTGGGACACCCCCACCCCCGGAGACAACCATAACAGGATCCTTTAGGCTTTAGGCACGAACTTCTTGTCATCCATAATAGTGTCAGATTTGGTGACTTTATAGGATAAATCTCCAGGTAGGACAGTCTCTGGGTGGCAGTTCTTTCTGTCACTTATAGATTCTCACCAACAGTATCAGTGCCAGTTAGTGACATACTCAGACACAGCCCAGGGTTCAGGGTCCAGGGTCCAGAATCTCGATTTTTTAAATTATTATTTTTTAGATTTATTTATTTATTTAATGTATATGAGTACACCATTGCTGTCTTCAGACACACTAGAAGAGGGTATCAGATCACATCACAGATGGTTGTGAGCCACCACGTGCTTGCTGGGAATTGAACTCAGAACCTCTGGAAGAGCACTTGGTGCTCTTAACCTCTGCGCCATTTCTCCAGCCCCCGAATCTGGACTTTTAACAAAATTCCTGGAGGATTCATATGGCTCTTAAATATGAAACATTCTAGAAACATTCTAGATACCCTTATCTGCATTCATCATTTTCTAGAAGGCAGATACGTCTGCTGATTTAACTCACAATATAGAAACTCTGGTGTTTCCAGTGTGAAATGGCACACTACACACTCTGGAGTGATAATCATGGTGATGGTGACATTAAAGGCAAGCAATATTTTAGTAGTGGATGAGTAATTTTTCTTTTAACTCTGAGGAACCCCTGTTCTACATTTTTGAATATGAAATATTTCTGACCCCCATCTTCTTTCCTAAAATGTCCCATATAGCTATCCTGCTTTGATTCCTGAAGAAATCGATGGGTGTTTCTGCTTTGGCTCTTTGATTTAGGTGTCTAAGTGAGGAGGGCCCTGGCCATCATCTCAGCTACCATGATAGAAGAAGGGCCTCTCTGATATCTGCAAATTGAATGGAGCAGGAGCCTGTAACTCAGTAAAAGAGCACTTGCCTAGCAGGGGCAATGTTCCGCCTTTAAATCTCAGCAAAGTAAAGAATAAAAACAGAGGGAAAAACCACGTAGACTTGACTGAAATAAAGGAAGTAAAAAAATAAAATGAGAGAGAATTCAAGTAGTCACCACCTGGGTAAGCAATCTGGACTAATTGAGGAGTCTGGTAAAATCAATAAATTGTCTAACAAATGCAACTATTTCTACTGAAAAGATCATAAATTCCTTGGTAAGTAGTAGTTGTAATTATATGGAATAAGGGGTGGGAGAGATGGCTAAGATGTTAAGACCACTGACTGCTCTCCCAGAGATTCTGTGTTCAAATCCCAGCAAACACATGGTGGCTCACAACCATCCATAAAGAGACCTGACACCCTCTTCTGGTGTGTCTGAAGACAACTAAAGTGTATTTACATATAATAAATAAACCTTTAGGCCAAAGCGAGTGAGGCTGACCACAGCAAGCCGAGTTCCTGAATTCAAATTCCCAGCAACCACATGATGGCTCACAACCATCAGTACAACTACAGTGCACTCATATACATAACATAAAATAAATCTTTAAATAATACAATGGAATAAAAGATTCCCTGCTCTCCTAGGGCGTCCCAGAATGATAATTTTCTACCATGATTACACATCTAAGCACAAACACTCACACATACATTCCTATCCCTACACACTTATTCCTATATTGAAATAGCCAATTTCTTAGTGGTTATCTTTGTTAGAAGACAAGAAACCTAATAGAAACAAACTTATGTCCAAAAACTCTTCACAGTTTATACAGGAAAACTGAATAAAAACCCTTCAATTAAAATCAGTTATTTTTTTTTTAAAGATAGAAACATTTAATTATAATCATCCTTCCATTCTTCTAGAATATTGTATTCAGAATTTCAGTTCTCAGTGTTTTCCAAAATGTAATAATGTTCTTTTATTAAAAATGCATAGAATTTTGTTTATAGATCCATAAATATTTCAAATCCTCTCTGTGACTTAAAGTTCCTAGTACAGGTCAGTAAAATTCTATGCAAGTACATGTTCTGTTTACTTGTATTGTTTAAGAGATAATGATAAGAAAAATAAATTTCTACATGCTTAGTAAAGATGCAGTATATTTCAGTTTTTATTAGGAGCCAGATGACTAGTGCATGGTAAATCCATAGGCATGAGAGTTACCCATACCATATACAATAATCTATATATTTACTTGCTACAAATCAAACATAAAAATTCAATTTTTTCCAGCTTTCTAATAGTCGATGATGTTGAGCCTTTCTACTACTTTTTTTTTATTATTTGATATAATTTATTTACATTTCAAATGATTTCCCCTTTTCTAGCCCCCCACTCCCCAAAAGTCCCGCAAGCCCCCTTCTCTTCCCCTGTCCTCCCACCCACCCCTTCCCACTTCCCCATTCTGGTTTTGCTGAATACTGTTTCACTGAGTCTTTCCAGAACCAGGGGCCACTCCTCCTTTCTTCTTGTACCTCATTTGATGTGTGGATTATGTTTTGGGTATTCCAGTTTTCTAGGTTAATATCCACTTATTAGTGAGTGCATACCATGATTCACCTTTTGAGTCTGGGTTACCTCACTTAGTATGATATTCTCTAGCTCCATCCATTTGCCTAAGAATTTCACAAAACCACATGGTCATTTCATTGGATGCTGAAAAAGCATTTGACAAAATTCAGCATCCCTTCATGCTTAAAGTCTTGGAGAGAACAGGAATTCAAGGCCCATACCTAAACATAGTAAAAGCAATATACAGCAAACCGGTAGCCAGCATCAAACTAAATGGAGAGAAACTTGAAGCAATCCCACTGAAATCAGGGACCAGACAAGGCTGCCCCCTTTCTCCTTATCTTTTCAATATTGTACTTGAGGTACTAGCTCGGGCAATTCAACAACATAAGGAGGTCAAAGGGATACAAATTGGAAAGGAAGAAGTCAAACTATCATTATTTGCAGACGACATGATCGTCTACCTAAGTGACCCAAAGAACTCCACTAGAGAGCTCCTACAGCTGATAAACAACTTCAGCAAAGTGGCAGGTTATAAAGTCAACTCAAGCAAATCAGTGGCCTTCCTATACTCAAAGGATAAGCAGGCTGAGAAAGAAATTAGGGAAATGACCCCCTTCACAATAGCCACAAACAGTATAAAGTATCTTGGGGTGACTCTTACCAAACATGTGAAAGATCTGTATGACAAGAACTTCAAGACTCTGAAGAAGGAAATGGAAGAAGACCTCAAAAAATGGGAAAACCTCCCATGCTCATGGATCGGCAGAATCAATATAGTTAAAATGGCCATTTTGCCTAAAGCACTATACAGATTCAATGCAATACCCATCAAAATCCCAACTCAATTCTTCACAGAGTTAGAAAGAGCAATTATCAAATTCATCTGGAACAACAAAAAACCCAGGATAGCTAAAACTATTCTCAGCAACAAAAGGAAATCTGGGGGAATCAGTATCCCTGACCTCAAGCAATACTACAGAGCAATAGTGTTAAAAACTGCATGGTATTGGTACAGTGACAGGCAGGAGGATCAATGGAACAGGATTGAAGATCCAGAAATGAACCCACACACCTATGGCCACTTGATCTTCGACAAAGAGGCTGAAAACATCCAATGGAAAAAAGATAGCCTTTTCAACAAATGGTGCTGGTTCAACTGTAGGTCAGCATGCAGAAGAATGCGAATTGATCCATCCTTGTCTCCTTGTACTAAGCTCAAATCCAAATGGATCAAGGACCTCCACATAAAGCCAGACACTCTGAAGCTAATAGAAAAAAAACTGGGGAAGACCCTTGAGGACATTGGTACAGGGAGAAAGTTTCTGAACAGAACACCAATAGCGTATGCTCTAAGAGCAAGAATTGACAAATGGGACCTCATAAAATTACAAAGTTTCTGTAAGACAAAGGACATCATCAAGAGGACAAATCGGCAACCAACAAATTGGGAAAAGATCTTCACCAATCCTACATCAGATAGAGGGCTAATATCCAATATATATAAAGAACTCAAGAAGTTAGACTACAGAAAACCAAACAACCCTATTAAAAAATGGGGTACAGAGTTAAACAAAGAATTCTCACCTGAAGAACTTCGGATGGCGGAGAAGCATCTTAAAAAATGCTCAACTTCATTAGTCATTAGGGAAATGCAAATCAAAACAACCCTAAGATTTCATCTTACACCAGTCAGAATGGCTAAGATTAAAAATTCAGGAGACAGCAGGTGTTGGAGAGGGTGTGGAGAAAGAGGAACACTCCTCCACTGCTGGTGGGGTTGCAAATTGGTACAACCACTCTGGAAATCAGTCTGGCGGTTCCTCCGAAAACTGGGCACCTTACTTCCAGAAGATCCTGCTATACCACTCCTGGGCATATACCCAGAAGACTCCCCACCATGTAATAAGGATACATGTTCTACTATGTTCATAGCAGCCCTATTTGTAATTGCCAGATGCTGGAAAGAACCCAGGTATCCCTCAACAGAAGAGTGGATGCAAAAAATGTGGTATATCTACACAATGGAGTACTATTCAGCCATTAGAAACAATGAAATCAGTTATTTTTTAAGAACATGGGCCAAAAGGAACTGCTGGGCTAGCAAGATGGCTCAGCAGGTAAAAGGTGCTTTCGCCAAGCCTAACGACCTGAGTTCAATACCCAGAACCTCCAGGTAGAAGGAAAGAACTGAGTACAGACACAGACTGTCCTCTTGCCTCCATACTTGTACCATGGTAAACATGCACACCCACACACACAGACAGGCACACACTCATACACAAATCAATGAAAGAAAAACTTAAGCAACCACCAAATACCTGTCTGAAAGACTATTTCATCCAGTGTCCTGTGTACACAAACATTTACCTACATTGGTTGTTGGTCCACAGGTAATTTTAAATTGGAACCAGTTTCTGAATTATAGAGCACAGATTATGTGACAGTGACATGTTCAAAGGTAGCATTCCTTAGAGTGAGGTATCAAAGACAACATTGTGAAGAGGCAGGAAAGGAACAGTGGAGAGCCTGCCTTCAGTTCTTGCCCCACCCTACAGTTTGAGACCTCAGCCTGTTTCTTTGCTTCTCTCTGTGACTCTGGTTTTTTAGATGCAAACGTGTGTTTTCAGTTACATTTTGAAAGAAAGAAAGAAAGGAACAAAGAAAGAAAGAAAGAGAGAGAGAGAAAGAAAGAAAGAAAGAAAGAAAGAAAGAAAGAAAGAAAGAAAGAAAGAAAGAAAGAAAGAAAGAAAACTAGTTAAACGGCAAGTTTGGGGTTGAGAATGAACACATGTGGGCCAGGCAAAACTCACCTTTCTCCTGTATTCCCTACTAGAGATGTGCAAATAAGAGCTCTCATTCCCATAAAGCATCATCTGTTCCTTTAACGACCCATTCTTTTTCCCTGCTCGCGTCCAAAGTAAGTTACTGGGGCTGAAGAGATGGCTCAGTGGTTAAGAGTACTGACAGCTATGGCAGACAACCCAGGTTCTATTCCTAGCATCCACATGGAGGCTCACAAACAGCTCTAACTTCAGCTCCATGCCAGTTGGATACCTGTGGCCTCTCAAGGCACCTGCACACCTTTGTACATATAAGAAAATTGTAAGTAAAATGATTACATAAATAAGATATTTAACTAAATGAATAAAGATGCTTAAACTATTCTTTCCACCAAGCCCATCTCATAACTCAAAATAAATGTTTTAAAGCAGCCAGATGGATTGGGGTTGATCATGCAGGGCTGAAAATCCTTTCCCACTTCTTCAATACTTGACTTCCTCTCATGCAGCCATGAATAGCCCAGAGAGGAGACACAGATTCATGTAGAAGATGTTTTCTCACTTGAGCCACTTGAGAAGCCACTGTGGAGGAATAGGTTTGGCATGCAGGCTTTGGAGACTGGTCCTAAAATCACCACGGCCATATTGATTTGAACAAGACTTTGAGGTAGACCTTTTCCAAATGACCCTCCACCAAGAACCCTGGAATACTGGTCTTGATGTGCCATCCAGGAATCCTTCCACTTCCCATAAAGACACAGTCAGGAGAGCATTGCAAACAGGGGGATGATGTTTGTGTCTATATCCATCTGCTTTCACACAAAATGACCTTGTACCGTGTTTTAAGCTGCTCCTTGTAGTAATTTCTTAGGTAACCCTTTGCTTTCTGAAAGCAGGCAGCAGAGTCCTTGTTGCACTGAGGAAGTCTTGTGGTGAGAGAAAATTAAACTTTTCATCAACATACATGTGCTCATTTTCTTGTGAGCACACATGACACATCTGGTACACACCAGTCCTGTTATCTGGGCATGCTATGAACCTAGTTGATGAGGTAGCATTTGATAAGGTACCTGCTTCAAACGTATTTTTTGCTACCAACAACATAAACCAGAAAATTCCCATTTTTAATTCTTAATTCTATTCATCTTAAGCAAGGATAACAATGTATTCAGAGACAGAGATATGAAAAGTGGTGCTTATATATTTCTTCACAAATATACAAATAAATATAATCTACTTCTGATAGATACTATTAATATTTTCTCTTTTGTTTTCTGAAAACCACGAGACTACAGTTTGAAAAATCATGATGACAAATGTAATCAAAATTATCTAATATGTAATTGGAAAAATTTTTTCATAATTCACTTTAGAAAGGAAATTTCATAAACAGTATTGAAAAAATGACTATTTTAATGGCATGTTTAAATGGCACTATTGGCCACAGAAAGTCCCACCACACCCTCCAAACAAACAAACAAACAAATTCTAACTCCCAAACTAAACAACAGAATGCTGTGCAGAGAAGTTGAGATTTGTAAAACACTGGTAATATGATTACCATTGTCAACACACTTATAAATGATGTCATTTCTTCTGTTTGTGAGATCCAGTGCAAAGAATTTTCAGGGTGGAAATCACAGGATGTCTTGGGCAATGGGGGGGCACTCAGTAGAGGCCACATCCCATAGAGAGAAGGCTGCCACAACACAGCTTGGAAGGGATGCACCCACAGCAAATGAGGCAGAGGGCTCTGGATCTCTTGGTTTCTGAAAGCATATTTGACAGTGATGATGATGGAACTGTAGGTGGTGGGCACGATCAACTTGCACACTGCACCTGAATACTGTGGACAGCTGGGGAAGGCTTAAGTGAATGACCCTATGCAGGTCTGAGGGACCCACCAAACACTACATATCAGGGAATGGTAGGTGCTGTCAGTATAGTGCCTGCTGAGAAAGTGTAGAGACCTGAGTTGTGATCCCCATCATTCACATAAAAAACTGATGTGATCATGTACATTGGATACCATGAGTGCTGGTGTTTTCTTTAGTTTTGCTTTTTGGGTTGTTTTGTTTTACCCCCTCTGTGACTGGCCTGGGGAGAGAAGGTATCTATCACATATGTACACACACACACACACACACACACATACACACACACGCTCACACACATGCACATGCAAATTACTGAAAAACACAACCCACACCTAAAAAATTTAAAAGTTTATTCTGGAGCCTAAAACAAGTTCTCATGGCTTCTAAACTGCACATCTCCTCTATTTGGTAACCCTTTGAAGTTTTCATAGCACCTAAACAAGAAAGGTTAGAAATAAAGGTACTTTTCAACTGTGTTGATGTAAATATCAGCTGGTAGGCAAGTTAAAGAAAATAGGGGAATCCTGGAGCTGGAGAGAGGGCTCAGCATTTATTAGCACTGGCTGCTCTACCTAAAGACTTCGGTTCAGTTCAGTTCAGCACAGGCAAGGTGGCTCACAACCACATGTCACTCCTATTCCAGGAGATTTAATGCACTCTTCTGACCTCTGAGGGACCTGCATACATGTGATGCATTAACATACATGCAGGAAAAAGCCCCCACACACATGGCATAAACATACAACTTTTATTTTAATGTTCACTGATGCTTTGTGAGTCTCACATCTGGCACCCCAGTCCCACTCGTCTCCCTGTGCCTGTTTCTCCACTCTATCTATGCAACATCTCCCCTAAAACTAACACACAAACAAAAAGGAATAAAACCAAACATAGAAAACATCTCATTGTAGACGATGTAGTGTGTCACAGTGTGTTTCACAGGATACCTGCTGTCCACAGATCTCACTTGCCAATGTTCCTTGCAATGAGTCATTGTCTGGCTGGAGGACTCTGGTTTCTGTGACACCATCCAGATCCTCCCCGGGACTCGTCCTGGTTATCCTGTTGTCCTGTGTCATGGAGATCCTGCAGCTTTGGATTGGCAGGAACAACCCTTTCACACACACTCACACACACACACACACACACACACACACACACACCTACAGCTTACAGATGCTATAGATTAGGAGGTGGGCCAGGGTGGCAGCTCACAGAGTGAGCTCTTCATCCCTGCTGTGGCTAGGCGCCCCCCCCCCCAGGCTGCCATCAGCAGGAGGCTGGTCTGCTCTCCAGTTCTCATGCCCTGGGGCCAACTCACCCCACCCATTCCTCCAGAGCCAGCTCCACCCTGTTACCCAGGTAACATGTAGAGCCTGTTCTCCCAGGGGCTACAACCAGTGAAAGGCAAGGCTATCTCTTCCACTTTGGTGACATCAGGGCCAGCACTCCTGACCATCGAAGGTGGCGAGGGCATCGGGAGGCTGTCACACAGGTGTCCAATCTACTTCAAAGCAAGATTTTTGTTTTTAGGGCCAGCCATGTAAAATGGTGGGAGGTACTGTCCCTAGGCTGATGAGCCTGGCATGTGGAAATGTAGCTGATCCTGAACCTGGGAGCAAGCAAGTAAAAGAGCTCTCTCCTATGGTGTCTGCTTCAGTTCCCTCCTCCAGGTTCCTGCCTTAGTCTATCCTTACTTCCTGTGACATTGTATTGTGACCTGGCAAAATAATCCAAATACACTTTTTCCTTGCCAGGTTGCTTTAGTTCATGGTGCTCATTACAGCCACAGAGAGAAAGCCAGAATACAACACATCTAAAAACACAGAGATAAGTCAGTCATCTTTTTAGTCCTTAGAATACAGGGGAACATCCCAGAGGAGGGCAACAGTTATATTGGTGTCAGAGCAGGAGCTGTCACCTCACATTCAAAATGTGCCCTTGAGCAACTGAAACCATCTTGAAGAACCAGAATCCAGACATGATTGAGGAGATAACAGCTTGATCAGAACTGTTTAATTATGCTTATCGTATTCTTTAAAATAGTTTTTGTCCTTATTTTAAATTCGGTCCTGTATGTGTGCAAACTGCTCTTGCAGAGGATGTGTGTTTGGTCCCCAGTACCCATGTCAGTAGGCTCTCAACTTCCTATAGGTCCAGCTTACAATTCCCTATACGGCCTTTAGGGAGACTGACACCATTGGCCTCCATGGGCACCTCTGGTCATGTGCACATGGCCACACACACACACACACACACACACAAAGAAACACACAAACTCACACACATATGAATACACACAGGGATATTTACACAGACACATACAAATACACACATAAACACACACTCAAAGATACACACATACACATACTTACACAGATAACCATAAACACATTCAAATACTTATAAAGATTCACAGATACGCACATTCACACCAACAATTACAAACACAAACACACACACACACCCCATTCAAAGGAAAAAAGAAAAGCTCATGTTTTCCCTAAAGTAAAATCCAGAAGCCTCAACCACCTCTACTTTGCTTGTGCTGGTGCTCTGTAGAGTCCTAGGGGTTCTGCTGAACCACCTGAGACAGTAACAGGGGTGTCAGGGAGAACTGCATTGAGGTTTCTGTAACAATTTGACTGCTGTCCATCCTACCTTGGTGCCTCATAGGGAAAGTTCTAGTTGAGCTTTCAGATTTTGTAAAGCAGCCTGGGGCAAAACTTATTTCCCCCAGCCCACCCCACTCCACCCCATGTTTACCTGACAACATTTTTATAACAAATCTGTGAACTCCTTCAGCCACATATTTATTTTCAGAGTTTGTCTGTGCACCAAGACAGCTATTGTTGGTATCCACACTGGAAGCATGTGGATGTACACATTTTTGTATTGTTTTACAGACCATTTCTCACCGTGTGTTTCTAACCTCAAAATTGCAGAAATCCTCCTGCCTCTGCCTCACCCAAAAGTGTGTTCCTGAAGAATGGGGGTGTGTGGGAATGACTTTAGAGTACATATTTACTATATAAGAACTGTTGCATGCTGACCTCCAGTTGAGAATAGTTTTAGTCTTCAATTGGAAAGGAAGAAGTCAAACTATCATTATTTGCAGACGACATGATAGTCTACCTAAGTGACCCAAAAAACTCCACTAGAGAGCTCCTACAGCTGATAAACAACTTCAGCAAAGTGGCAGGTTATAAAATCAACTCAAGCAAATCAGTGGCCTTCCTATACTCAAAGGATAAGCAGGCTGAGAAAGAAATTAGGGAAATGACCCCCTTCACAATAGCCACAAACAGTATAAAGTATCTTGGGGTGACTCTTACCAAACATGTGAAAGATCTGTATGACAAGAACTTCAAGACTCTGAAGAAGGAAATGGAAGAAGACCTCAAAAAATGGGAAAACCTCCCATGCTCATGGATCGGTAGAATCAATATAGTTAAAATGGCCATTTTGCCAAAAGCAATGTACAGATTCAATGCAATACCCATCAAAATCCCAACTCAATTCTTCACAAAGTTAGAAAGAGCAATTATCAAATTCATCTGGAACAACAAAAAACCCAGGGTAGCTAAAACTATTCTCAGCAACAAAAGAAAGTCTGGGGGAATCAGTATCCCTGACCTCAAGCAATACTACAGAGCAATAGTGTTAAAAACTGCATGGTATTGGTACAGTGACAGGCAGGCAGATCAATGGAACAGGATTGAAGATCCAGAAATGAACCCACACACCTATGGCCACTTGATCCTCGACAAAGAGGCTGAAAACATCCAATGGAAAAAAGATAGCCTTTTCAACAAATGGTGCTGGTTCAACTGGAGGTCAGCATGCAGAAGAATGCAAATTGATCCATCTTTGTCTCCTTGTACTAAGCTCAAATACAAATGGATTAAGGACCTCCACATAAAGCCAGACACTCTGAAGCTAATAGAAAAGAAACTGGGGAAGACCCTTGAGGACATCGGTACAGGGAGAAAGTTTCTGAACAGAACACCAATAGCGTATGCTCTAAGAGCAAGAATTGACAAATGGGACCTCATAAAATTACAAAGTTTCTGTAAGGCAAAGGACACCATCAAGAGGACAAATCGGCAACCAACAAATTGGGAAAAGATCTTGACCAATCCTACATTAGATAGAGGGCTAATATCCAATATATATAAAGAACTCAAGAAGTTAGACTCCAGAAAACCGAACAACCCTATTAAAAATGGGGTACAGAGTTAAACAAAGAATTCTCACCTGAAGAACTTCGGATGGCAGAGAAGCATCTTAAATGCTCAACTTCATTAGTCATTAGGGAAATGCAAATCAAAACAACCCTGAGATTTCACCTGACACCAGTCAGAATGGCTAAGATTAAAAATTCAGGAGACAGCAGGTGTTGGAGAGGATGTGGAGAAAGAGGAACACTCCTCCACTGCTGGTGGGGTTGCAAATGGGTACAACCACTCTGGAAATCAGTCTGGCGGTTCCTCCGAAAACTGGGCACCTCACTTCCAGAAGATCCTGCTATACCACTCCTGGGCATATACCCAGAGGATTCCCCACCTTGTAATAAGGATACATGCTCTACTATGTTCATAGCAGCCCTATTTATAATTGCCAGATGCTGGAAAGAACCCAGGTGTCCCTTAACAGAAGAGTGGATGCAAAAAATGTGGTATATCTACACAATGGAGTACTATTCAGCCATTAGAAACAATGAATTCATGAAATTCTTAGGCAAATGGATGGAGCTAGAGAACATCATACTAAGTGAGGTAACCCAGACTCAAAAGGTGAATCATGGTATGCACTCACTAATAAGTGGATATTAACCTAGAAAACTGGAATACCCAAAACATAATCCATACATCAAATGAGGTACAAGAAGAAAGGAGGAATGGCCCCTGGTTCTGGAAAGACTCAGTGAAGCAGTATTCGGCAAAACCAGAACGGGGAAGTGGGAAGGGGTGGGTGGGAGGACAGGGGAAGAGAAGGGGGCTTACGAGACTTTCGGGGAGTGGGGGGCTAGAAAAGGGGAAATCATTTGAAATGTAAATAAATTATATCGAATAAAAAAATTTAAAAAAAAAGAAAAAAAAAGAAATGGTAAATGCAAATATTGTGGAGATATTGTCTGGGAGGAACCCTGATAAGTTTACAGGTTTACAATAAAGGGATATTGGCTCAATACTTGGCTCAAAGCTGTTTTAATAACCCTTAGATTTCTGTATACTTGTTGGGAACTACAGAAGGTAAAGAAATACGGCTGCAGATTAACTTATTTCTTAGATTTATATTAAAAATAATTAATTTTACACTAACCATGGCTCCCGCTTCTATTCCCTATATATTGTTTGTTTTGGACATGGGTGTTTTCACTCAAGTCTGACCTGTACAAAGGAAGACTGGGGAAATGTAACTGACCTGGGAAATGTGAAGACACTCCAAAGACACACTGTGCCCCTCCCTTCATGTACTGGGAAACCAAAGCAGGCACAGGGAAACAACTGGAATCCCTTGGGAAATTTCCTGAAGGCAGAGGTCCAAGACTGAAACCTGATGCTCACAGGAGGAGAAACTCGGCTCCCACAAAAACCTCACAGAGTTCTGGTCACTTGACAGATCACCTCAAAGGAGACACAGGAGCAGAAGCCATGATGGCTCAGTGTAGACCCTATCTTGCCTCACTGAGAACTGCTTAGTGTTGTACACTTATGCTTTCTATTGCAAAGGAACCCTCATGTGAGGACCCTAAGTTGGAGTGCGGTGACCTAGGAGCACATTATTTGTTCCTCTTCACAGTGTACTGACTTGAATTATATCTCCTTTCTCTGCTACTCTTTGTTCATTTTTTTTATCTTGAGAGAGTCCATTAAGTAGCCTGACTATCCTGGAGCTCACTATGTAGAATTCACAGGCATCCACCTGCTTCTGCCTCTGAGCACTGCGGAAAAGGCACTCATCACAATACCCAGTCTCTTTCTGCTCCACTCTTTTGTCAAACAGGTCCATGGAAAATGTGTGGCCACAGTCTACGTTGGTAGGGCTTCCAAGGCACAGGCTCTGGGACTTCCCTGGGACTTCCATGTCTATATGTCCTCAGCTGAATGTCAGGGGACAGGAGCAGAAGTTTGAGGAATTGGGGTATTAGGGGATAAGGACATCTGTTTGGTAGCTGGTGGCATCCTGTGCCAGAAAAGCCCCAACAATTTCCCTGGGATGATCACCCAGGCTCCTCTGTCTTACATGGGAAAACAGGAGGAGCCAGACAACATGGAGCTGGTGTCTCATCCACACCCTGTGTACGTGAACATGGCCTTCACTTGAATACAGTTTTGAAAGTGGCTGTCACCCAAATCCACCAAGAATACGCAAAGGGCTTCCATGTCCTTGAACATGGGACAAGGCCCAGCATTCCTATTTAAAGCTGAATCTGTCTGGAAATACACCTCTGAAGAACTCCCATTAATTACCCCCTACACACTCTGCCCCAGAAAAGGAACTGTCAGTCCTGGTTTGGCCCATGCTTCTGCAGGAGATGGGATTGGCAACTTTCACACTGGCAGGGCCCCAAGCTCTGAAGAGAATAAGATAACCTGAAAGCTACACTACCTGATTTTATCTTCACTGCCTATCAAGGACATCTGAGATAGGATTGAAGCCCCTGCCCCCAATCGTGTTCTTTTGAGCTCACTGCAGTAGCCCCCCAACCCCCATCCCTATCTGAAATCTCACTGAGATGCTAGCACACAGGACAGGGAGGCCCTCCTTGTACTTCCATGGAGACCCACCCCCCTCTAATTGGCACACAGTGCACCATCAAAAATTGGCCCTGAGAGATAGCTCAGCTGTTAAGGGCACTACCTGCTCTTGCAGAAGACCTGAGTTCAATTCCCTGTACTCACAAGGCAGCTCACAACCATGCAGAACCTGGGTACTAGGGATCCAATTCACTTTTCTGGCTTCTATGACCACTGCACACATGCAGTCATAGAAATAGATATGTTCATACATGTAAAATGATAAGAATTTTTCAAAGAACAAAAACATTTTTAACTATGTAAAAGTTCGTGATAGCATGGTAATCTGGGACAGGAGGCTATTGTTGTATAAGCACATATTTTTACTGGGCAGATCTCCTTCCATACATCCTTCTGTCTCCATTGAATTCCATTGATGCCATTTGACTTCCAAGAGAGTTTCGTACTGTGTATACCAAAATGATTTTTTTGATTTTTGTATAAAATCCTGGAACCACACACACTCCTCACTTTTTCCTTCCTTCTTTGTCTGTTTTTGCAGAGAGGGATTACTTTTTTCATTTTTTCTTCAACAATCTGAAACTGGCCTATGAATTTATTTTAAAGTACTCATCATAGATTTAGGATATGGAAACTCTTCCAAAGTCTTAATGTTAGTGCAATGTTTTTTCCTCAGGGTAGGGAATGTTGTGAACAGTGTGGGACACCCTGCAAACCAGAACCAAGTCACCCATTGTCTGGAAATAAAGAACAAGCACACTGTTGCCTATGGAAGCCCAAAAGGGACAAACATAGAAAGGGAAGGGAGCCCTGCCAGCTTCCCTAGGAGAAAGGCACAATTAAAGATGAACATATACACTTAGTTAAAGTTCGTTACCCCAACACTAAAGTCTACCAAATAGCCCTAATGCCCACCTAGGAGAGGCTGTTCTATATTGACATGGTCTTAGACATTTGTAAATGAATGCCCTGTGTGTCCCTGGGCCTCTGTCGTGTCTATGTGTCCATGTTAGTTTGAGTGTACATGGGTTTTTGTGAGTGCCTATATTTTCATGAGCATGTGTGTGTGTGCATGGGCACAAGTGCCCATGTGTGCCTTCACTTCTTGCAACACTATTAGAGGGTTTCTCAGAAATAGGGCATCTGTGATCATATACACATGATGACATACTAGGAAACCCATGCTAGAATGATCTTCACAGAGCAGGTCAGGACACTGAGAAGACCCTAAGAGGAAAATGCTGTTTCCAGGGATGCTTGTGCTACAGAGGGGATGGTTTGGAAACTTCTGCCTGCCTTCTCAAAACTGCAGGTCGTCCTGAAGCCAGGCTTCCCAGGACAGTGTAGAGGCACGAGTTTATGGACACCACTGTGTCCCATTGTACACATGGAAGACAGAAGGACAGCAATTGGCAGTACTGCTAACCCCATGAGAAAGTCTCTGAGGAGGCACTCACACTGGAGGACCTCAGGAAGTGACCTCCCTTGCTTAAAAGTCCAGATGAGGTCATAATGCTGGCTCCCAGGTAAGCAGAGCCCAACAGTTGCCTTACCTGACTTGTCTGGAGGCGGTCGACGCTGAAAGATGTTTTCTTGTTTCAGGTCTTCCCGTGGCTCAGGCCACACAAAAACCAAGAGTAGTCGCCTTGGACGCCTGTGGAGAAGCTTGATCCACACTCTGACACTCTGCTGGCACAGTTCCCCCAGGGATCCCCAGGTAATGTGGGCCAGCCTGTAGCAGGGAACATTCTGGATAGCCCCCCCCCCCCCACTTATCCCCTGAGGTCCCTGCCTGGGTGTATGTTCCTGAGAGGAAATTTCTTTCTTTATTTCCTGTGAGACTCTCTTTATTAAAGTACATGGACACTGTTATATGTTAGACTCACCACAGAATTGCTCTGGGTGATCTAGCTTAGGGAAGACATTGATGAGATTGATTTTATTTTATTTTATTGCTTATTAAAAACTAGGTTTTGTGTCATTTACTATCTGTGAGATAGATTGAATTTAGGGTCAATGCAACTAGACACAAATGAAACAAAACAATTAGAAATCGGGGAAGCAACTACATTTCTGGGTATCAGGTTTCTTTATATATATATATATATATATACATTTACATTGCCAATGGTAAAACCTTTCCCAATTTCCCCCTCCCAAAAGACCACTCCCCAACGATTCCCTCCCCCTCCTTCATCTCCCTGTCTCCATGTATATGCCCCTCTACCCAACACAGTCCCACCTCCCCCCAACTTCCCCCCCATCTGCTTCCCTTTTTTGTGGCCTCTATTGAGCCTTTACTTGACCAAAGACCACTCTTCCCACTGGTGCCCAAAAAGGGATTCCTCCGCCACATTTTTGGCTGGAACAATGTATACTCCTTGGTTGATGATTCAGTCCCTGGGAGTCTTGGGGTGTCTGGGTCTCCCAAGTCATTGTTTTTCCCATGGGGCTATATACCCCTTCAGCTCCTCCAGACAATGCTCCAGATCCTCCATTGGGGACCCCGAGCTCAGTCTAAGCTTGGTTGCTAGTTTCTGCTTCTGAATTCGTAAGACTCTGGCAGGGCCTCTCTGGAGACAGTCATGACATGCTCCTTTTGGTACATGCTTCTCATTGTAGTGTCGGGTTTGCTGACTATTTATAGGATGAATCCCCAGGTAGGGCACTCGCTAGGTGGCCTTTACTTCAGACTCTGCTCCACACATTGCCTCCCTTATTGGCACTGTGAGCATTTTGTTCATTTCTCAGAGGAACCATAGCTCCCTCACTTAAGTCATTCTTCTGGAGCTTCCTGTGCTGGGGGAATTGCGACTTGTTTATTTTGAGCTTTTGGACTAGCATCCGCTTATTAGTGAGTGCATACCATGTGCTTTCTTTTGTGACTGGGATACCTCGCTCAGGATGACACTTTCTAGTTCCATCCATTTGCCTAAGAATTTCATGAATTCATTGTTTTTAATAGCTGAATAGTACTCCATTGTGTATATATACCACAGTTTCTGTATCCATTCCTCTGTTGAGGGACATCTGGGATCTTTCTAGCTTCTGGCTATTATAAATAAGGCAGCTATGAACATAGTGGAGCATGTGTCCTTATTACATGTAGGCACACTTTCTGGGTATATGCCCAGGAGTGGTATAGCCTGGTCCACAGGTAGTATTATGTCTAATTTTCTGAGGAATCGCCAAACTGATTTCCAGAGTGGTTTTACAAGCTTGCAATCCCACCAAGAATGGAGAAGTGTTCCTCTTTCCCCACATCCTCTCCAGCATCTGCTGTCCCCTGAGTTTTTCAACTTAGCCATTCTGACTGGTGTAAGGTGGAATCTCAGTGTTGTTTTGATTTGCTGATATCCCTGATAACTAAGGATGCAGTGTTGTTTTGATTTGCTGATATCCCTGATAACTAAGGATGCTGAGCATTTCTTTAGGTGCTTTAGAGCCTTTTGAGTTTCCTCAGTTGAGAATTCCCTCTTTAGCTCTGTACCCCATTTTTTAATAGGGTTATTTAATACTCTGGAGACCAACTTCTTGAGTTCTTTGTATACATTGGATATTAGCCCTATATCAGATGTAGGGTTAGTAAAGATCTTTTCCCAATTTGTTGGTTTCCATTTTGTCCTATTTACTATATCCTTTGCCTTACAGAAGCTTTGCAGTTTTGTGAGGTCCCATTTGTCGATTCTTGTTCTTAGAGCATAAGTCACTGGTGTTCTGTTCATAAACTTTTCCCCTGTGCCCATGTGTTCAAGGTTTGTCCCCACTTTCTCCTCTATAAGCTTCAGAGTGTCTGATTTTATGTGTAAATCTTTGATCCACTTGGACTTGAGCTTTGTACAAGGAGATAAAAATGGGTTGATTTGCATTTTTCTGCATGCAGACCTCCAGTTGATCCAGCACCATTTGTTAAAAATGCTGTCTTTTTCCCACTGGATGTTTTTAGCTCCTTTGTCAAATATCAAGAGACTGTACCTGTGTGGGTTTTTTTTCCGGGTCTTCAATTCTATTTCATTGATCTTCTGGCCTGTCTGCATACCAATACCAAACAGTTTTTATCACTATCGCTCTGTAGTAGAGCTTTAGGTCAGGGATGGTGATTCCCCCAGAATATCTTTTGTTGTGGAGAATAGTTTTTGCTATTCTGGGTTTTTTGTTATTCCAGATGAATTTGAGAATTGCTCTTTCTAGATCTATGAAGAATTGATTTGGGATTTTGATGGGGATTGCATTGAATCTGTAGATTGCTTTCTGCAAGATGGCCATTATTACTATATTGATCCTGCCGATCCATGAACATGGGAGATCTTTCCATCTTCTGAGACTTTCTTAGATTTCTTTCTTCAGAGGCTTAAAGTTCGTGTCATATAGACCCTTCACTTGCTTTGTCAGGGTCACGCCTAGGTAAGAAATATTATTTGGGACTATTGTAAAGGGTTTCAGTTCCCTAATTTCTTTCTCATCTTGTTTATCCTTTGAGTAGAGGAAGGCTACTGATTTGCTTCAGTTAATTTTATATCCAGCCACTTTGTTGAAGTTGTTTATCAGCTTTAGAAGTTCCTTGGTGGAAGTCTTGGGGTCGCTTAAGTATACTATCATATCATCTGCAAATAGTGATCGTTTGTCTTCTTCCTTTCCAATTTTTATTCCTTTTACCTCTTTTTGCTGCCTGATTGCTCTGGCTAGGACTTCAAGTACTATATTGAATAGATAGGGAGAAAATGGGCAGCCTTGTCTGGTCCCCGATTTTAGTGGGATTGCCTCAAGTTTCTCTCCATTTAGTTTGATGTTGGCTACTGGTTTGCAGTATATTGCTTTCACTATGTTTAGTATAGGCCTTGGATTTCCTATCTCTCCAAAACTTTTATATCATGAAGGGATACTGAATTTTGTCAAAAGCCTTTTCAGCATCTAATGAAATGACCATGTGGTTTTTTTCCTTTAGTTTGTTTATGTAGTGAATTACATTGACGGATTTTGTATGTTGAACCATCCCTGCATCCCTGGGATGAAGCCTACCTGATTGTGGTGAATTATAGTTCTGATGCATTCTTGGATTCGGTTGGCCAGGATTTTGTTCAGTATTTTTGCATCAATGTTCATGAGGGAGATTGGTCTAAAGTTCTCCTTCCTTGTTTGGTCTTTGTTTGGTTTAGGTATAAGTGTGATTGTGGCTCCATAGAATGAGTTAGGTATGTTCCTTGAGCTTCTATTTCATGGAAAATTTGAAGAGTATTGATATTGACTCTTCTTTGAAGATCTGATAGAATTCCCCACTAAAACCATCTGGCTCTGGGTTTTTTTTTTTTTTTGAAGGGAGACAATTAATGACTGCTTCTATTTCCTCATGGCTTATGGGACTATTTAGATGGTTTATCTGATCCTGTTTTAACATTGGTACCTGGTACGTATCTAGTAAGTTGTCCATTTCATCCAGGTTTTCCAACATTGTTGAGTATACACTCTTGTAGTAGGATCTGATGATTTTTTGAATTTCCACAGTTTCTGTTGTTATGTCTCCCTTTTCATTTCTGATCTTATTAATTTGGATACTGTCTCTGTGTCCCCTGGTTAGTCTGGCTAAGAGTTTATCTATCTTGTTGATTTTTTCAAAGAACCAGCTCCTTGTTTTGTTGATTCTTTGTATAGCTCTTGTTTCTGCTTGGTTGAGTTCGGATCTAAGTTTGATTATTTCTTGCTGTCTACTCCTCTTTGGGTTATTGGCTTCCTTTTGTTCTAGGGTGTTCAAGTGCACTGTCAAGCTGTTGGTGTAAGCTCTCTCCATTCTCTTTTTGGAGGCACACAGAGCTATGAGTTTTCCTCTTAGCCCTGCTTTCATTGTGTCCCATAAATTTTGGTATGATGTGTCTTCATTTTCATTGAATTCTAAAAAGTCTTTAATCTCTTTCTTTATTTCTTCCTTGACCAAGCTATCATTGAGAAGAGCATTGTTCAAAGTCCATGTGTATGTGTGTTTTTCCATTGCTTTTGTTTGAGCTTAAGACCAGCCTTAGGCCGTGGTGATCTCATAAGATACATGGAATAATTTCAATATTTTTATATCTGTTGAGTCCTGTTTTGTGAGCAATTATATGGTCAGTTTTGGAGAAGGTACCATGAGGTGCTAAGAAGAAGGTATATTCTCTTGCTTTAGGGTGGAATGTTCTATAAATATCTGTTAGATCCAGTTGGTCCATAACTTCAGTTAGTTTCACTGTATCTCTGTTTAGTTTCTTGTTCCATGACTTGTCCGTTTTTGACAGTGGGGTATTGAAGTCTCCTACTATTATTGTGTGGGGTGCAATGTGTGCTTTGAGCTTTAGTAAAGGTTCTTTTATGAATGTGGGTGTCCTTACCTTAGGAGCATAGATATTCAGAATTAAGAGTTCCTCTTGGTAGACTTTTCCTTTGACCAGTATGAAGTGTCCCTCTTTATCTTTTTTGACAACTTTTGGTTGAAAGTCGAATTTATCCGATATAAGAATGGCCACTCCAGCTTGTTTCTTGGGACCATTTGCTTGGAAAATTGATTTCCATCCTTTGACTCTTAAATAGTGCCTGTCTTTGTCACTGAGGTGGGTTTCTTTTTTTTTAATTTTTTTAATTCAATATATTTTTTTTATTTACATTTCAAATGATTTCCCATTTTCTAGAGGCCCACTCCCCAAAAGTCACATGAGCCCTCTTCCCTCCCCCTATTTTCCCACCCAACCCTTCCCACTTCCCTGTTCTGGTTTTGCCCGATAATGTTTCACTGAGTCTTTCCAGAACAAGGGGCCACTCCTCCGTTTTTCTTGTACCTCATTTGATGTGTGGATTATGTTTTGGGTATTCCAGTTTTCTAGGTTAATATCCACTTATTAGTGAGTGCATACCATGATTCATCTTTTGAGTCTGGGTTAACTCACTTAGTATGATGTTCTCCAGTTCCATCCATTTGCCTAAGAATTTCATGAATTCTTTGTTTCGAATGGCTGAATAATACTTCATTGTGTATATATACCACATTACATTTTTTGCATCCATTCTTCTGTTGAGGGATACCTGGGTTCTTTCCAGCTTCTGGCAATTAAAATAGGGCTGCTATGAACATAGTAGAACTTGTATCCTTATTACATGCTGGGGAATCCTCTGGGTATATGCCCAGGAGTGGTATAGCAGGATCTTCTGGAAGTGAGGTGCCCAGTTTTCTGTGGAACTGCCAGACTGATTTCCAGAGTGGTTGTATCAATTTGCAACCCCACCAGCAGTGGAGGAGTGTTCCTCTTTCTCCACATCCTCACCAACACCTGCTCTCTCCTGAATTTTTAATCTTAGCCATTCTGACTGGTGTAAGGTGAAATTTCAGGGTTGTTTTGATTTGCATTTCCCTAATGACTAATGAATTTGAGCATTTTTTAAGGTGCTTCTCTGCCATCTGAAGTTCTTCAGGTGAAAATTCTTTAACGCTGTACTCCATTTTTTAATAGGGTTATTTGGTTTTCTGGAGTCTAACTTCTTGAGTTCTTTATATATATTGGATATTAGCCCTCTATCTGATGTAAGGTTGGTGAAGATCTTTTCCCAATTTGTTGGTTGCCGATTTGTCCTTTTTATGGTGTCATTTGCCTTACAGAAACTTTGTAATTTTATGAGGTCCCATTTGTCAATTCTTTTTTTTTTATTCGATATAATTTATTTACATTTCAAATGATTTCCTCTTTTCTAGCCCCCCCACCCCCCGAAAGTCCCGTAAGCCCCCTTCTCTTCCCCTGTCCTCCCTCCCACCCCTTCCCACTTCCCCGTTCTGGTTTTGCCGAATACTGTTTCACTGAGTCTTTCCAGAACCAGGGGCCACTCCTCCTTTCTTCTTGTATCTCATTTGATGTGTGGATTATGTTTTGGGTATTCCAGTTTTCTAGGTTAATAACCACTTATTAGTGAGTGCATACCATGATTCACCTTTTGAGTCTGGGTTACCTCACTTAGTATGATATTCTCTAGCTCCATCCATTTGCCTAAGAATTTCATGAATTCATTGTTTCTAATGGCTGAATAGCTGAGGTGGGTTTCTTGTATGCAGCAAAACGTTGGGTCCTGTTTACATATCCAGTCCATTATTCTATGTCTCTTTATAGGGGAGTTGAGATCATTGATATTAAGAGATATTAAGCAAAAGTGATTGTTGCTTATTGTTATCTTCTTAGTTAAAGTTGACATTCTGGTTGTGTAGCTACCTTCTATTGGGTTTGAGGAAAGATTACCTTATTGATTTTTCTGCAGTGTGGTTTGCTGTCTTGTGTTCGTATTTTCCACCCATTATCCTTTGCAGAGCTGGATTTGTGAAAGATATTGTGTAAATTTGCTTTTGTCATGGAATGTCTTGTATGTCATGGAATGTCTTGCTTTTGTCATGGAATGTCATCTATGGTAATTGAAAGCTATGCTGGGTATAGTAGTCTGGGCTGACATTTATGTTCTCTTAGGGTCTGTATGATATCTACCCAGGCTCTTCTGGTTTTCATCGTCTCTGGTGAGAAGTCTGGTGTAATTCTGATAGGTCTTCCTTTATATGTTACTAGACTTTTTTCTCTCACTGCTTTCAATATTCTTTCTTTGTTTAGTGCATTTGGTGTTTTGATTATTATGTGACGGGAGGAGTTTCTGCTCTGGTCCAATCTATTTGGAGTTCTGTAGGCTTCCTGTATGTTCATGGGCATCTCTTTCTTTAGGTTAGGGAAGTTTTCTTCTATGATTTTGTTGAAGATATTTATTGGGCTTTTAAGATGTAAATCCTCCTTTCTTCTATTCCTATAATTCTTAGGTTTGGTCTTCTCATTGTGTTCCTGGAGTTCTTGGATGTTTTGGGTTAAAAACGTTTTGCATTTTTATTTTTTTTTGACTGTTGAGTCAATGATTTCTATAGAATTTTCAGCATCCGAGATTCTTTCTTCTATCTCTTGTATTCTGTGGTTGATGCTTGCATCTATGACTCCCGAATTCTTCCCAAGGTTTTCTATTTTCAGAGATATCTCATTTTGTGATTTCTTTGTTGATTCTATTTCCAGATTTAGATCCTGGATATTTTTGTTAGGCTCCTTCACTTGTTTTTTCGTTTTTTTTTCCTGAAATTCTTTAAGGAATTTTTGTATTACCTCTTTAAGGGCTTCTACCTGTTGATTTATGTTCTCCTTTGTTTCTTTTAGGGATTTCTGTGATTTCTCTATATGGGTTTCTGCATGTTGACCCATGTTCTCCCGGAATTCCTTATGGGATATTTGTATTGCCTCTTTAAGGGCTTCAACCTGTTGACCCATATTCTCCCATATTTCTTTAAGAGCGGTTGTGTTTTCTCTTTAAGGCCTTCTACCTTTTGATCCATATTCTCTTGTCTTTCTTTAAGGGATTTTTGTGCTTCTGCCTGTTGACCCATGTTCTCTTGTATTTCTTTAAGGGACTTATTTATGTCCTTTTTGAAGTCCTTCATCAGCAATATGATTTGTGATTTCAAATCTGGTTCCTGCTTTTCTGATGTTTTGGGGTATACAGGATTTGCTGTTGTGGGAGAGCTGGGTTCTGATGGTGCCATGTTACCTTGGTTTCTGGTAATAGTGATCTTGCGTTTACCTTTGGCCATCTCGTTATTTCTGGTGTTAGCTGGTCTTGCTGACACTATCTTCTCTATCCTGCGGGTCTTTGTTTCTGTGCTCCTAGGATTCTCTTTCTTTCCAATGCCCCTGCTCCTGTCAGTTCTCTAGAGGGCCTCAGGAAGCAGTGTCCTCTGCGTGCCAGACGTGGTACAGGGCTCCCACATCTAATACCCTGCTTCTGTTGGTACTTTAGAGAGCCTCAGGAAATGGTGTCCTCTCTGTACCAGATGTGGAGCAGGTCTCCCACTCCTGACAGCAAGGGGCAGCAACAGGGGAGGAGGGAGGGTTAGCAGGGGCTGAAGGGGCTAGGTGAACTGTTGGCTGAAGGGGAATGAGTCCCTAAGCACAGGGGCTCTGTGACTCTCTGTGTTGGGCACTGATGCTTACCTAATACCCTGCTCCTGTCGGTTCTCTGGAGAGCCTCAGGAAGTGGTGTCCTCTCTGTACCAGGTGTGGTACAGATCTCCCACTCCTGAAGGCAAGGGGCAGCAACAGGGGAGGAGGGAGGGGTAGCAGTGGCAGAAGGGGATAGGGGAACTAATACCCTGTTCCTGTCAGTACACTAGAGGGCCTCAGGAAGCAATGTCCTCTCTGTGCCAGACATGGTGCAGGGCTCGCACATCCGATGGCAAAGGGCGGCGACCAAGGAACTGTCTTTATGCTCACTCTTCAATGGACACTGTATTGCTGATGTTTCTGAGTTTCTACATTTATACCCTCTTGCCTTCCTAGGACGTTCCTCAGAATAAACAGGAGTCCGGCTCTCAGCCCAAGACATCTAGGTCCACCAGGAAGAACAGAAAATGTGTTAAAGAAATACTGTACTATATCCCAGGTGCTGTTCAGCGCAACGACCACGATTCCATCGACATTTTTCTTAACATATACAGAAACTATGTTACCACCTGGGAAGTGCTGGACCAAATGATGAGAATGTGAGTGACTACATTCACACAGGTTTTTGGAGGGTTCTCCTCTTCTCCAGGACTCTGTGCTCCCAGGACAACGATGATTGTACCCTGGCAGTATTAGTACTGGATCTGAGCTTGCAAAATGACATGGCCACATATGGAGTTGTGAGACTCTCATTTGTGTCTTTCCATGTCCCCAGGTAGTGTCAAACACTACCATCTCTTGTGCCTTTGTCCGAGCACTTTCCCCATTTGTTTAAAAGGTTCTAGATCCTATCTGACTTATATGCATTAATGGAACCAGACACGGGTTTCTGGGGGACCAACTAAGTATCTTGGGAGGGTGCAGTGAGGCTTCCACTGATTGTGTGAACATCCCTGAAGAACTGTGAGCACAGCATGGAAGTCAGAACACTAAAGAGAGACCCTAGGATGCATGCTGCCTTTCTAGATATCTCAGAGTCAAGTAGCTTCCTGTAGATCTATTAGTAGGTCGGGGAAACAAGGCCCTAATTATAACACCCTCCTGGTATGCCACAGGTATGGTACCTTCTGGCCTGACTCAGAATGGGACGAACAAATAAAGAGGTGAGTGGGCTTCAGATGAAAGCGAGGTAAGATTCTATCTGTGCAGTGAGGTGCAGGGGAAGAGGGAGGCTAGGGCCCAGTTGTGCAGTGAGATGTGGTTGGGAGGTAGAGGGATGTAAAGGCCTGTCTGGACAGTGTCGGGGTTGGTGTGAGTTTGTACTGAGGATTAAACACTTGCCCGGTGCCCTGCTTTGGGGATTCCCACTAGAGGGATGATACCTGAGATGTCACCTGCAGGTGGAGGAAATTGGAGGTTTCCAATGGGCTCCTTGGTTCTGAGCAGCTGAGGGAAGGATGGAAGCTGAATGGCCCTGGGAGAGTCCATCCCCATTACAGCCAAGCCCCATCTGTCCTCCAGGGGACAGACAGCATCTGGAGCCCTATGCACACAACCTGACCACTCCTTACACTCCTGACCACTATGCCCATCATCAGCACACAGGCTGGTGGTCATTGCCTTATCTGATGGGGCTCACGGCTCCACTGGTGATGCAAGGCCAGGCTTCCGACTCTACTTCACTCCATCCTCCTCTTCCCTGCAGTTCAATATTCCAGTTTATCATCTATTGGATTAGAAAATTTCCGGAGGATTTCTGTGAATCTGAAAACAATAATATCATTAAGCATCTAAAGGTGTATGTGAGAATTAACTCAGCAGAAGGAGATCCCCAAGCCAGGGAGCTGTTCTCAGTCCTGGAGGATGTTGAGGCTAAAAATCTCAAGCAGGAGAATGGTGAGGAGGCCTGGGGTGGGCTGCCTGGGAAGGTTGGAGTGGGTTTTGATGATGGGTTCCCCCTGGGAATTCTCCAGTGCTTTGGCCTGAAGCCAGGGCTGGACAGCAGTCAGGTAGGATGCCCCACTATGAGGAGAAGAATGGGAATTCTCTGGTATTTGAAAAGTCCTTGTGGGAGCATCAAGGCCATCATGGGAAGCTCACCAAATCCTAGGGAGCCTTCAATAAAATCCCATCTCCTTCTGCCTTTAGGCTGGAGAACAACCCGAGAGGCCCAAGTGCAGGATGCTCAAGTCTCTGGGATGCAAGAGATTCTGCCTCCAAGGCCAGCTTCTGAGGCCAAGCCACAGGAAAGCCTGCTCCCCCGAGAGGACACTGAGCTCTTGGAAACAACACTTGTTCAACCCTTTGAGCCAGAAGCTGGTCCAGTGCAGCTTGCAACTTTAGAGCAAGCTCTGCCCACATCATCTGATACTCAGTCACCTGTAGCTGTGTCTGCTGACGTGTCTACAGATGGGGCTGCAGGTGTGGCTGCAGGAGTGGCTGCAGATGTTGTTGCAGATGTGGCTGCACGTGTTTCAGCTTTGCAGTACATAGTTTTCTCTGCAGTTGTGCAATTAGGTGCACCAGAGTGTTATTTCCCTCTGCCTGAGGTAGACATATAGCTTGAAAATGACCTGTTATCGTATAACAGCTTAGGTGGGAACCACTGCTGGTACAGATAATTTCTTAAGAGAAATTATCTCCATTTATTGTTAGATGTTATTCTTTCATATTGTTGATTTCCTTGTTGAATTTTTATTTATGTTTAGATGTTAATAAAAATGATCTGTTTACTCATCTTAAATGCTATAGTTCATTTCCCAAGTGGTATTATTACTCATATCTACCTCTGCACTGCATCTCTGAGACACATGTCAATCACAGGAAGGGAACCCTGGCAGGCCACCCTGGATTCAGGTAAAGCAAGCCACTGATGTTGCAGTAATTGGGCAAATAACCACAATGGTGAACAGTATAAACTATGTGACTGTGACCTGGAAGTCTTGGCGTCAGCAGTGCTCCTGACAGTTAGGGACACAGATTCTAGATGAGCCATATTGAGGCTCATGGACAGAAGTCTCTACTTGCTGGGCTTCTTCCCTGTCAAACTGGACAGTGGAACCATGCAGAGGAGAAAGTCAGTGTAGCTGTAATAACACTCCCCATTCTCGCCATCCCTGAGCCCAAAACACTATGTTTTAACAGATGGTTATCATAAAGAATTGCCAGGCTTTGCCATAATTCTCGGGATGATCAACACATGACAAGGGGGAGTCCCTGAAAATTTTACACATTTGGTCTGTGGGGAATGGGTTGCATGCAGTCTTACTTTTCTCTATGTATAAGGAAGCCTGCATGGGTCAAAGCCAGGAGTCACCAGGAAAAATGGCTCACTAAGTCCTCATGCTGTGCATGTGTGATTCCTGAAACCTTTTAGCACATATTCATTTATGTCTGGGCCCCTTCAAAGGGTGTAGGGCAACTCATGTGTGCTGTGATGATGGAGGACCCACACACACCACATCACCGGCCGCCTAGGCATTTGGCTTGGTAAAAGTTTATACAGCAGGCTAGTCCCTGTCTCATCAAGAATTGACCTGTACACTTCATCTAGTTCCTGAGATGAGGTGTCCAGTGACCCTGAGGCCTCGAGACACAGGTTACTATGGTCAAGTTTAGGAAAACCCTACACAGGCTGCAGGTTGGCTTCCTGGGTAAACAACGGAGGCCGCTGCAGCACAGAGAGCAGACGGGTGGTAGCTAGAAGTGATGGTGGCAGGGGGTCTAGCTGTCATCTGCACAGAAGGAAAGGGGATCTAGTCCATAGCCAATGTGTGTAGAGAATCTTTAGGAACATTATTAAAGCTGGCAAGCAAATCCAACAATTCTGAAAAGGAAACACTTCTGCACATGAACTGAAATGAAGTGATCACACAGCTGCACAGCAGCCATGGGAAGATGACAATATTGACTGGACACCACGTGGGCAGGAAAATAAGCAAGCACGGCCATTTGCACAGGCCAAGATTCTGCCTTGTCTCCTACTCTCTGCAGTGTTTGATGTCCTCTCAGACAATATTTAAAGGAGTGTAAACAATGGATAAGGCATACAGCAGAAATGATAGGATGTAGGTTAAAAAAAAAACAGTCTGAAAGCCAAAAGATGCTGACAGGTAGGGTCTTGGATTGAAGATTGATACCATTTGAAATTAGCAGCATAGGAATCAATCAACACATTCCAACTGATTACTACAGACAGCAGGGGCATTCTTATGTGAAATTCCCTATGCCATTCTGAGGGACTCAGCAAACAAAAATCAGAAATTAGGAGATGCTGTCAGTATGGCACCTGCTGAGAAAGTGTAGGACCTGAGCTGGGATCCCCAACATTCATATCAAAAAACGGTGTGGTCATGTGCATAGGATAACCTAGATGTTGGTGCCTTGTTTTGTTTGTTTTCAACTTGACAAAGGGTAGGGTAAACTAGGAAGAAGGAACATTAGTTGAGAAAAATACCACAATCACATTGGCCTGTAGGCAAATCTGTGAAGCATTTTCTTTATTAACCTTCTTTGTAGAATGTTCCAGTCTATTGTGGGCAGTGCCATCCCTGGACTGGTAGTTTGGAGTGGTGTGAGAAAGGTTGAGCAAGCCAGTAAGCAGTGTTTCACCATGGCTTCTGCTTCACTTCCTGCCTTCACATTCCTGCCTGGGTTTCTGCCCTGTCTTCCCTTCATGATGGACAGTAATCTGAAAGTGAGATAAATCGAGGCTCTTCTGAAATGGTTTTTGGTCAGTGTTCTAACACATGAATAGAAAAGAAAACTAAGAGACTCTAGGATCAGGCAGGACCCTCTAGCTCAATGCTGAGCCAGTTTTATAGCTTGGTGAGCACTGGATTCAGAGAGAGTACAGCTCAACAAAAACTAAGAGCAGAGGGACTGAGGAAGAATCCTCATGTCAAACTCCTGCTTCCACCCACATGGACATAGAGATGAACACAAACACACAAGTTCACACATGCAATACACATGCACATAGACATACACATACACAGACATAAACCACATGTATACACATATTTACACACACACACACACACACACTGTCTTACGGTTTTACTGCTGTAAACAAATACCATGGACAAGGCAACACTTATAAGGACAGCATTTATCTGGGACTGGCTTACAGTTTGAGAGATTCAGTCCATTATCATCAAGGCAGGATCATTGCAGAATCCAGGCAGACATGATGCAAGAGGTGAGAGTTCTACCTCTTCTTCTGAAGGCTGTTACCAGAATACAACTTCCAGACAGCTAGCATGAGGGTCTTAAGCCCACACCCACAGTGACACAACTACTCTAACAGAGCCATATCTTCTAATAGTGCCACTCCCTCTTTCGAGCATATACCATCAGACACATACATATATACATACATACATACACACATACACATACAAACCACACAAATACACATATACACACAAACCACACAAACATAACTACATCACTGCCAATTTCAAATCATACCTCAAGCAGTTCTTACCAGCTATGATCAACTGTCAGGAAAGTAATCAGAAGGGTCAATGGAGCTGAAACCAGAGCTTAGGTGTATACACAGAAAATAATTCCCCTTTTAATTAATTTAGTATTTTCTTTTATGTCTATCATTTTATCTTCATTATTTTTCATGATAGTCTTCAATTTTAATATGTCTTCCTATAATACTCCCTCTATTTTATCAGAAATGTTTGAATGTAATCTTTTGATTTTTATCACAAATGTTTCTAATTCCACCTTCAATTAATTTAGAAAGAGTTTATATATCAACCATTTTTATGTAAAATTTTAGATGAAATCGTCAATTTTAACATGTTTGTCTATTTTTTGAATTTTACCAGAAATATTTTCCATGTAAATCGTCAGTGTTATCTGTAAAGTTTATAAGTCTGCCTTCAATCAACTTAGGATTATCTTTATGCCTATCATTTCATCTATATAATTTCCATGATAATCCAATTTTAACATGTTTTTCTGTATACTTCTACAATTTTATCAGAAATATTTTCCATGGAAATCTTCAAGTTTATCAGAAAATGTTTAAAATTCCACTCAGACCTAAACAAAGAATTTTCACCTGAAGAAATTCAGATGGCCGAGAAGCTCCTTAAGAAATGCTCAGCATCATTAGTCATTAGGGAAATGCAGATCAAAACAACCCTGAGATTTCACCTCACACCAGTCAGAATGGCTAAGGTTAAAAACTCAGGAGACAGCAGGTGTGGGCGAGGATGTGGAGAAAGAGGAACACTCCTCCACTGCTGGTGGGGTTGTAAGATGGTATAACCACTATGGAAATCAGTCTGGCAGTTCCTAAGAAAACTGGGCATGACACTTCCGGAGGACCCTGCTATACCTCTCGTGGGCATATACCCAGAAGATTCCCCAGCATGCAATAAGGACACATGCTCCTCTATGTTCATAGCAGCCTTATTTATAATAGCCAGAAACTGGAAAGAACCCAGATATCCCTCAGTGGAGGAATGGATACAGAAAATGTGGTATATTTACACAATGGAATACTATTTAGCAATTGAAAACAATGATTTCATGAATTTTGTAGGCAAATGGATGGAACTGGAAAATATCATCATAAGCAAGGGAATGCAATCACAATAGAATACACATGAAATGCAATCATTGATAAGTGGATATTAATTAGCCCTGAAGCTCTGAATACTGAAGATACAATTAGCATATCAAATGATTCCCATGAAGAAGGAAGAAGAGGGCCCTAATCCTGGAAAGGCTTGATCCAGCATAGTAGGGGAGCATCAGGACAGAGAAAAGGGAGGGGGAAAGACAGGAGAATGGATGGAGGGAAGAGGATTTATGGAACATATGGGGGGGGGGGGAAGGACTGGGAAAGGGGAAGGCTTCTAGAATGTAAACAAAGAATATAGAAAATAAATTTTAACATGTTTGTTCTACATTTTTCTACAATTTTATCAGATATATTTCCCTGTAAATCTTCGATTCTATTATAAAATGTTTCTATCCCATATTTCAATTAATTTAGCAATGTTTTACATACATGCCTACCACCTTACTCCTTAATTTTCCATGAAAATTGTCAATTTTCAAGTGTTTATCTGAAATATTTCCTATGTAAATCTTTAATTTCTCCATAAAGTGTTTTACCTCCCTTTAAAAAATAAAATAAAATAATAAAAGGAGTCTCTAAGCAATTTATAAAAAAATAAAGTAAAATAAAATAGAGTAAAACAATTAACTAAAGATCATAAAAAGGGAAATAACAATTTATCATAGCTGCTACGACAAAGGATAAAATATTGACTGCGTATATGTATACAAAACTTCACTTGTTGCGACCACCCCCTTACCAGCAAGGAATGACCCAACGCAGGAAGATCTTCTTCAAGCAGTTTATTCCCAGGGGAATTAAAAAAAACACAGACACGGGTCATTCTGCAAGGAGAATGCCCCCCCCCCCCCAACCTTACTGAGACCAGCAATATATATACTAGAGGCCAGGGAAGGGAACAGGAAAAATCAATTATAGTCATAGGTCAGGCACCTGGGAAGTCTGTACCACACCGGGCAGGAAGGCAGGAATCAAGCTAAGCCACTGGATGTTTTGCTCTCAAGAAACCTGTGCAAACAGCTCAGCTGGGGGTCGTTGAGCCAAGCTCTCTGGTTCCCAACATTCACTTCTAACTAAGTTATGGTTTTAAACTTTCTAGGAACATGTAGAGAAGAGAAGTGATAGTTGTCACTATCTAGATAATTACTCCTCATGGATATGCTCGTAAACATTCTCCGTTGTAAACTTCCATTTCAATTTATGATTTGATTTTTGTGTGAACGTCTGATAAACTCTGTAACCTGTGATCATGGATTCTGATAGATGTCTAAGTACTGAAGACAAAAGAGAAAGGGCACTACTTCTCACTCTTCTCTCATGTGTGCTTTTTCCCTCCTTCTCTCTCTCTCTCTCTCTCTCTCTCTCTCTCTCTCTCTCTCTCTCTCCCTCTCCCTCTCCCTCTCCCTCTCCCTCTCCCTCTCCCTCTCCCATTCTCTCTCACTTTTTACCTTTCTCCAATTAGAAGAACTTTTCCCTTCCCCCATATAGTATATTTCTGCTTTTCTCTCTTAGATAGCTTTCATAGGAAACTTTTTACAACTTAGTAATAAACTCATTAATCACTTCTTTAAGTGTCCTATTTTTCTCCCAGCAAAGACTTCTGACTAGCAAGCTGAAAGTTAGAGCCCAGCAGTTCCTGCTGAGATAGAACAAAGACCACATTGCTGAATCCTCTGCTGTTAGGCTACAGGTGTTAATCACCTAAGCCAGCAGTCTTTCACCTTCAGAAAGAGCCAGAAAGTTTCTAGGATATTTTAGAAGTTATCATCAGCATTTTATTACAACTAGAAAGCCCTAAGTCCCTCAGACTTCAAAGCCATCATCACCTGTGCCTACTCTGTGCCTCTACCACTACCTTCTCCGGGCCGGTAGGCTCCCAGCCTTTGGCATAAGAAGGCTGTACCATTCAGGCCATAAAACTCAACATATAGCCAGGACCACCTGCCAAAACTAAAACAAAGGCCTATTCCATGGAACTCCAAAGTTCTGAGAAAGTCTACATACTAACCTTGCTCTTTTGACTTCTGTAGTTCTTCTTCTGGATAACTGTTCTTGCTAACTGAAGCATGTCGACCCAAGACATGTTTTTTTTTTTTTTTTTTTTTTTTTTTTTTGTGCTTTAAAGCTCACCCTGAGAAAGACTTGTGGCTACACTGTGATACCAAATACCCAGTGTAGTCAACAGGCAGCTAGAGACTAAAACTGGTTAACTAAAATCCATATCTGAGCAGTCTTCTCTGGTGAAAACTGAAGTGACTAAATAATGTAATGGAGCACTAAAATAGTCACTTCCATCAGCTGTGGCCGTCCAGGGCAGGCCACCCCCTCACTCTTCTCAGATTGCCAATGGCACCAAGATCCAAGATCTCACTGTTCCATTAAGAACAGCCATGGTTAAACATTTCCACAACAGGGAAAAGACACTCCATGCTGCAATTCTGTAAGCACGCAGAAGTGAGAGTTCTGTGGAGCCAGCTTGAGGCCTCAACCTGCACAGGGCAGAGCCCGATGAGTACCTCTGCCCCTCTACCAGCACTGTGGTAGGATGGAGTGGCCCAGCCAAACACCAAGCACCTTGAGTGATTTGGTGAGCTTCAAGGCTGCTTTGAAATTCTGATTCCTGCATATCCACCCCAGCTCACTGCCCTATTTGAGACAAGTGTTCTGCTCTTCACTTCTGCCTCAGGGTCTTCCCTCTCCAAGTCTGGTGTTGCTCAAGAGAGTTGCAGAGTCTAGGTGAGCAGAGCAGTTTATCATGGTCTTAGCCTTAATGGAGAGTGTTGTGCTCTGAGACTTCATCCTTTTCATGAGAATTTGCAAGCTTTATCATAAATTGCTTTTTTTGCACTTGAGACAGGGTCTCACTGTGTAGATTTGGCTGGTCTAGGACTCTCTATGTAGACTAAACTGGCCTCAAACTCATAGCAATCCCCTGCCTGTGCCTCCTGAGTGCTGGGATTAAAGGCATGCACCACCATGCCCGGACATTTCTTTATGTTTGTTTGTTTTTTAATGTCTAGGAGCTACTAAACAAAATTTCCCATTTAAATTCAAAATTTTACTTTTTTACTGGTTTTGTCAGAGTTCTGACTTTTATTTATTTCCTCAAAAAATATCACTATTTGGCTTTCATGACTTTTTTGGTAGTTTTCCGTTTTGTCCCTTATGTATTATTTATCTTTATTCTTGTCTAATCTCAACTTCTTTCTTTGTCTTTATTTTCTGTTTTTCTAAGTGTTCCTCAGAGAGATTCCTACTTCCTTGGTTTTTTAGCCTTCTTCTTTCCTAACAAAAGGCTTTAATATTTCTTTTCACCATGACGTTCTCTGCACCCCAAATTTAATATATCACCCTTAATTTTTTTTTTTAATTTAAAGTATTATGTGGGTTTTGTCTATATGTTCATATAACCACCACATTTATGCAGTACCCACAGAGGCCAGAGGAGGGTGTCTGATTCTATGGAACCAGAGTTACTGCTCATTGTGAGCTGCCATGTGAGTGCTGGGTACTGAACCTGGGTCTTCTGAGAGATCAGTAGTGCTTTTGAGCCATCTCTGCAGATGTAATAATAATAAAAAAGAATAATCTATTAATCAATAACTGACAAAGAATAAATTGTTAATTAATAACTAATTGATATTATTAATAACAATTAATAATTAAGTACTACTGAACACTAATAAATAATTATTGGTTAACAACCTTCTGCCCTCTGTTAAGTAACAATCAATTAACTACTAATTTATAGTTGATAACTTATTGATATCAATAATTTGGAGGCTGATTTTGCAAACTCAATTAATAACTAGTTGCTATTAGTTATTTTATTAATTTTATTTGTTTCACTAATTGCTAATTATTAATTAGTGCTCAATGATGGTGTAAATTATTTCTGCCTTCCTTGGGGGTTATTTTATTTCTTCAGAGTCCCTTTAGTAAAATAATGCTTCACTTCTAAGCAGGTGACAATGTCCTGGGTTTTTGTCACTGATTTTTCTTTAGTAAGAAAACCAATCTATCTCTATGGCATTCTTCCTTGGAAACTTTTGCCACTTTAGCATGTGATGAAATGCATCAGCAAGCCTCAGGGTGATCTGTTACCACTAGGTCCATTAGGTACCATTTGCTGATAACTTACAATAATTTGTATGCATCTAGTAATCTGAACTGTCTATGTCTCTCTAATGTCTGAGAAAAAAGGAGGCAGATGATAACAAATTTGTCTCCCCCCACCCTTTATTCCACAAATATTTCCTTCTTCTACTTTGAAGCTATATTCCATTGTGAATATAATGAAGTCATCTTAGGTGAAACATGAGAAGGCTCTCATGGTGTCTATGGGAGGCTGGGCTGCTGTCTCTTTCTCCCAGCCTGCTGCCTTGGTGGTGAGATGCTTCTGGCATATTCTGGTAACTGCCTCTGGGGCAAAGGACACTTCTACCTCAACAAGTTTTTTCGACAACCATGAAGATCATTTGTTTTAGAGCCAAAGATGAGTTACCAGGGCCTAGGAACATTAGGTTATAAAAAGTAAATACTATGGTACGAAACTGTAACCGTTTGGTGACATTATATAGTAATAGTAAGAAAACAATAAATCAAGGATATGTTGGTAACACACTATCGGGAACATCTGGTAGCTGGGCAGCAGCAAGGTAGGGATACTTTGCCATGGGTGTCAGAGTTTATTTGATGCCACCCTCAGCCTTTGGATTGGTAGACTTGATAATGTGCAGATCCTGTGAGAGTTGAAGGTTCTAGTGTCCCTGTCCTGAAGGTAGGAGAACAGGCCACGGCAGCAGAAGTTCCTGGAAAGAGCCTCAGAAGACACGGATTGATCGAACAACAAATCCCTATGCAAGGAGAAGTGTGGCTTGAGTCCAGGTGTGGTCTTTTTATAAGCCCTCTTCCACTACATCTGGGCCCTGCTTCTATCAAAATCAAATGATGCCTCCTATGAACTGTGGGGATGGTGACCTCCCTCCCAGAACCATGGACAGGTACCTGCTTCTGATTTCTGGGGACATTAAACCTCATTGGCTCACCCCAGTTCTGAATAAAAGCGAGAGATACAGCTAACTCCAGAAATAGTTATGTATGTCTCAAGTTGGGTCTCAAGTTGGTCAGGTTGGCTATTCCCTCAGTCTCGCTCCATCCCCCAATCCCTGCATTTCTTGTAGGAAGAATAAGTTTTTGGTTGAAAGTGGAAACATTCTTAAATGGATATCAATTCTCAGAGGAGAAATCAAAATTCATTTTCTGGAATATGTGAAAATATTATTCATTTCCTGCTTCACCTCTGGTGTACATCACATAAACCTTTGTACATTTTTCCATTCATTTAAAATGATTTCTGGGGCTGGGGATGCTGCTTGGTGGTAGAGAGTCAATCTAGCTTGGCTCAAAAGCCTCCTGGTTTAGGTCCCCAGAACAGGATAACAAAAAGGAAACAAAACCAACAAAAAGTAATGTGTAAAATGGAAGGGTTTGGGCTGGGAAGTGGGGAAAAGAACTTTTGGGAAACCTGATGCCTTGTTATCCACAGAGCTCAGAGTTTGAAAAGAGACAGCCAACTCCTGACCTGCACTGGTGTGCTGTGATGGGAGTGCATGTATACAAACACACACACACACACACACACACACACATACACACACACGTGCATGCATGCAAATGTAATGATACATAATATAATACAAATCAAATAATAAATTAAAATATTTGCAGTTGCTTATACAAAACCATTCTAATCAGGTTCTTGTAAAAATGTAAGGAAAATGCCTTAAAGCTTCTTTATTGTTTTTTGTTGTTGTTTTGTTTTGTTGGGGTTTTTTTGTTTTGGGGGGGTTGTTTGTTTATTTTTTGGTTTTTTTGTTGTTTTATTTTTCCACACATGGCTTCTCTTTGTGGCCCGAACAGTCTTGGAACTCACTCTGTAGACTGACTGGCCTTGAACTCAGAGACATCCACCTGCCTCTGCCTCCCAAGTGCTAGAGTTAAAGGTGTATGCCACCACCTCCTGGCAGTATTCTTAGGTTTAATGATGCTTTCTCTCTGCTGTTAAAGCAGAGGTCTGTTGGTTTGCTTTTCCCTTGTTACCACAGGTTGATCCCAGCATCTTGCACAAAAGAGGAGAGCCCTTTTCTCAGACAAGCTCTTCCAGCTTTTCCTTAGGCCCTCCTGCCTGGGGCCACCTTAGCCACCAATCTCAGGATACAAATGGCTCTGGGCCAACAGCACCTCTTCCAATACTAGCCTCCTACACATACCTTCTCCCCTGTCCTACAGACTCCCTGTCATCTGACCCTCAGGAGTCCTTGGCCACTACTCTTTCCCAGAACAGGTTAGTAAATGAAAAACTGCCTGTGACACCTGGCACAGGTGATAAGGGGTTGAATCCACTTAGAGTCTCCACCAGCACATAATGGTCTTGTTTGCAGTAAACATTGCCAGAAGCCTGCTTGAATTTAAAGGGGCACAATGAAGATCTTAAACTCAGGAACAAAGTTGTCTCAGAGGTTGACTAACAGGGAATAAGGGATCTTGGAGTCTCCCCAGGGAGCCAGCTTGAGCCCAGTCCAGTTCTGCCTCCCACATATCAGGATAAGCAGCTCTGGGCACAGCTTATGAGCACAAAGATGACTGACTGACCTGAAGCAGGAACAAGTGACCCTGGCCCTCAGCCCAGAATTGTCACCAGGAATGTCTCCAGGAATGGCTGTGGCTCCTTTTACTTTCTACAAATTAATTCGATTTAAAGGAAGAATGGAAGGGAAACGCTGTTCTTTTTAAAGGGCCACAATTCATGCATTCACATGTATGCCATCTCAGGACTAGAGAAGGCAGGTGTGGATGGACAGAAGATGCCTGGATGAAGTCCAACTAGAATGTCCAGGCACTCACAGAAAGACCAGGCTCTGCAGTGCCAATGGCTCTCATTGCTGAATTGCATTCCGTCTAAGGGACATTAGGCATCAGGTGACAGTGGCTCAGAACTTGTGGCAGCTGGAGTTCAGTTGAGGTTGATGTAACATCCTGCAAACAGTAACCAGTGTGAGCAGAATCTACAAACCAAGACCACATTCATCTCCAAGGGCTGTTTGGCACCAATGTGGCAGAATGACTCCAGAGGGTCCCTATGGTACAGAGATTTTAATGTCACAAGCAAACTCATGTGATACTGGGATTCAACCTGTAAACCAGAAACACATGGGGTGCTAACCATGGATCACAGGGCCTCACTCTCTGAGTTTTAAGCAATAAGTCTGGGGTCAGTCTGTAGTTTCACTGGAGTATGTACCCATGAGGTGGTGATGGTGGTGGTGGTGGTAATGGGCCACCCTCAAAGAGCCATTGTTCACCACAACACTGGCAATTCACACTTCTCTCTACCCACGAAGTATTCTGTTAGTGAGTGATGGATCCTGTACTGAGTGGTTTTGTGTGTCACCTTGACACAATCTGGAGTTATCACAGAGAAAGGAACTTCAGTTGGGAAAGTGCCTCCATGAGATCCAGCTGTAAGGCATTTTCTCAATTAGTGATCAAGGGGGAGGGCCCTTTGTGGGTGTTGCCATCACTGGGCTGGTGCTCTTGGATTATATAAGAAAGCAAGCTGAGCAAGCCAGAGGAAGCAAGCCAGTAACATCCCTCTATGGCCTCTGCATCAACTCCTGCTTCCTGACCTGCTTGAGTTCCAGTCCTGACTTCCTTTGGTGATAAATAGCAAGGTGGAAGTCTAAGCTAAATACAGCCTTTCCTCCACAAGGGAGGATTCTCGATTCTTGATCATGATGTTTATGTAGTAATAGAAATCCTGACTAAGACAGTTCCCATTTTGATGACTTGATGCCAGGAAATGTTCAAAAGAAGAATAAATAACAAGGAACAAAGAATACAATTAAATACAATTAAATGAAAATTAAATGATTTAGGTAATTTGGGGGTGATTTTCCTTGAAGAAGAAAGCAATAATATTCAACAACTATTTTTTCAAAGATTTTTAATTCTGTGTACTTGTGAGGTCTGTGTGGGTATGTGCACATGAGTGCAGTGCCCACAGAGGCCAGAAGTGGGCACCCAATCCCCTGGAGCTGGAGTTTCAGGTGCTTGTGAGCCAGCTGACATAGGCTCTGGGAAAGAACTCAGCTCCTCTGGAAGAGCAGTAGATGAGCTTAACCACTGAGCTATTTCCCCAGCCAACCTCAACACATCTTTTCAAGCTAAAAATGTAGCTTGGAAGAATCCTGGGATTAGGAAATGCCTCTATACCTCTGGACAGTAGGCCCAGACAATAACAAAAATTCTAATGCAATGAGAAAAACGCAGCTTAGGTATATTAAAATACGACTGCACATTGAAGGAGAGTTCACAGTCTCAGTTTACAAAAACACCTTGATCCAGATTCATGTTTGATTTAGAAAAACTCAACTTTATTTGTTCCTTTCCAAGTAGTAGACTGTAGAATGCAAGAATAAATATACTGTGCTTCAAATGACCCTTAGAAGGAGGCTACAGTTGGATCAGGAGCATCTCTCTCTCTCTCTCTCTCTCTCTCTCTCTCTCTCTCTCTCTCTCTCTCTCTCTCTCTTTCTCTCTCTCTCTCTCCTCCTCCTCCTCCTCCTCCTCCTCCTCCTCCTCCTCCTCCTCATTTACCCCAATAACCTCAAGAGTGATCCCTGCCACTCCCTGTAGGAAAAGTTTACAATTTTAGCTACCCATGTAGGACTCCCCTAGACTCAAAATATGTTATTTGGCTAAGAAATGCATCTCCAAACTTTACTGAAAATTCTATAAGTGTTTTTTTTTTTTCTGGTGGTGGTGGTGGTACTGGTGGTAGTGGCGTGTCTGTGTGTGTGTGTGTAACTAATTGAAAGGTACTGGATACCTAAGGAGGGCATCTGAAGTTTTCTCTAAGTGTTTGAGCTTAGAGGATGGAGAGATGGCTCAGGGATCTGGAGCACTGGCTGCTCTTCCCAGGAACCAGGTTAAGTTCACAGTGCCCTCATGAAGGCTCACAACCTGATGTAATCTAGTTCAGGGGATCCCATGCCCTCTTCTGGCCTCTACAGGAACTGCATTCACATGGGCAGTAAAACACCCACAAAAATTAAATGAAAGGAAATAAATGCTACGACTGTCATTTGTTTTCTTGCAAACTTTCAAATCATGTCCTTTAATGTGGGGTTTTATGGGTCCTGGATCCTTGACACATGGCACTTTCTTTCCCGGTGGGAGATCAGAACAGATGGAAGAGATCTCTTCTCAGTGGTGACAGACAGACAAGAGAAAACAAGACCAATAATCTGTGAAGTGTCCAGAGAGTATTACTCAAGAACAAGGGAAGACCAAACACGATGGAATCTTGCTGGGCAATGCAAACTTTACCTGTCACAATCCTTAGGTTTCTATAGCTGTGATAAAACACTGACCAACAACGACTTGGGGAGGAATAGATTTATTTGACTTCCATTTCCTTGTCACAGACCACCACTAAGGGATCCTAGGGCAGGAACTCAGTGCGGGAACCTAGAGGCAGGAGCTGAAGCAGAGGCCACAGGGAGCACTGCTTATTTGCTTGCTCCACTTGGCCTCTAAGCTTGATTTCTTTTGCAACCCAAAGCCATGCGCCTGGGAGTAGCACCTCCTACAGTGAGCTGAGCCCTCCCATGGCAATCATTAGTCAAGCACACCCTTGCCTGAAAGCCACCCCAATGGAGATATTTCCTTGGCTGATCTTCAAGCCTCTTCCCCATGACTGTCAAATCTAGCTTCCCAGATGCCATATCAAGTTGACAAGAAACTAACCAGCACAGCTGTGACTCGAACTCGAGATGCCAGGGCAGAGGAGACTAAGATTTTGAAACCAGCATGTGCTTCAAGGCTCCATCTGTCCCCAAGCCAAAAACAAAATGGAGACAATAGTACTAGTTGTTTCAACAGCAGCTAAAACCAAAAGAGTATAGAGCAGAGATTCTGTGTATGGTTGGCTGGGAACACTGTGAATGTGCTCTAATCTGTAGGCATATTGTTTTTGTACCCTGTGTAAGATTTACTCTTGTGTTATTTCAAATGCTGGTTTTTCTATCCCACTATCTGGGTTCCATCCTGACATAGATCTGTTGTTTATTCTTAGATGCTCATTGCTCCTCATTCATTCTCGGCCTTGTCAATAAAGGCCAATGATCCAATCCAGAGCTTTAGAGGAGAGATGGTGGGATTTCCTATTCTAAGACAGGTAGCTATAGAGACAGGAAGTGAAAGAGTGGAACCATGAGGAGAGGTGCAAAAAGCATCAGGAGAGAAGACTTGGATCAAGAGAGGATAAAAATGCAAGTAATGTGGAGATGGTGACTGTGAGGAGCCCTGAGGAGCTTGAAGGGTTAGAATGAAGTGATATTTGATCAATATTTGACTCAAGTATATTTTAATAAACCTTACTTTTCTGTGTGGTTGTTGGGGACAACCTAATAAAAGAAATACAGCTGGGAGATTAAGTTATTACTTAGATTTATTTGAAAAATTACCCAGGCTCCTACTTCTATTACATTTATGTTGTTAGTTTTGGATATGGGCATCATCACTCAAGTCTGACCTGTACAAAGGAAGACTGGGGAAACATAACTGACTTGGAAAAGTGAAGACACTCCAAAGAGACACTGCGCCCCTCCCTTGAGATACTGGAAAACCAAAGCAGGCACACCAGAAACATTTGGAATCCCTTGGGGAGTTTACTGCAGGCATGGGGCCTGGTACTGGCAGGAGGAGAAACTTGACTCCCACAAAAGCCTCCCAGAGTTCTGGTCACTTGTCCCTAGTGTTGTACACTTCTTGCTCTGTATTTCAAAGGAACCCTCATGTGAGGACCCTAAGTTGGGGTGTGGTGACCTTGGAGCACATTATTTGTTCCTCTTCTCAGTGTGCTGACTAGAATCACATCTCCTTTCCTTGCTACTTTTTGTTTTTTCTTTGTATTTTGATCTTGAGAGAGTCCATTATATAGCTTGACTCTGCTGGAACTCATTATGAAGAATTCACAGGCATCCACCTGCCTCTGCCTCCTGAGCACTGGGGAAAAGTCGCTCAATACCATATCCAGGCTCTTTCTGTTCCTCACTTTTGTCAATCCATGGAAAATGGTTTGCCACACTCTAGGTTCATAGGGCTGTCAGGGCACAGACTCTGACCCTAAAAGTCCTAGAGTCTTCCCTGTCTATATGCCCTCTGGTGGATGTCAGGGGGACAGGAGGAGATATTTGAGGAGCTGGTGTGTCAGGAAACAAGTACTACTGGCTGGTGCCTGGTGGCTGGTGGCTGGTGGCATCCTGGATCAGAGAAGCCCTACAGTTTCCCTGGGATGCTCAGCCATTCTCCCGTGGCTCCCCTGGGAAAACAGAAGGAGCCAGACAAGATGGAGCTGGTGTCTCAGCCCCACCCTGTGTAAGTGAACATGGACTTTATATGAACACAGGTTGGAAAGGGGCTGTCATCCAGATCCACCCAGAATACACAAGAGGCTTCGATTGCCTTGAATATGGGACATGCCCCAGCATTCCTAGGTAAAGCTGAATCTGTCTGGAAATATGCCGCTGAAGAACTCCCATTGATTATCCTCTACAGCCTCTGCAGCAGTAAAGGAACTGTCAGTCCTGCTTAGGCCCTTGCTTCTGCAGATTGGACTGACAACTTTCATAGTGGCAGGGCCCCTTGCTCTGCAGAGAATAAGATAACCTGAAAGGTACATTATCTGATTTCATCTTCACTGCCTATCAAGGGCATCTGAGACAGGAATGAAGCCCCTGCCCCAATCCTGTTCTGTTGAGCTCACTGCAGTGGCCACCCCAAGTCTCATAGCACAAGAGTCAGGGAGGCCCTCCTTGTGCTTTCATGGAGAACCACCGCCCTCTAGTGGCCACACGATGCAGCATCCTATTCTTGGGAAGAGGCTCACAGGCACTCAGTCCATTTTTGTCAATTAACCTGTTGTTAAAGATATTTATCCCTCGTCACATTGCTACTGGGAGAGAATTTGTACAATTTCCTGGGTGCACAATTTATCAAACCTTAGTTAAAAATAAAAAAACATATGATCTCCAAAGTTTGTCAGGCTATACAAACTTTGCCTCTGGTTTGTCTATTAGTATAACCAGAGTAGGCTGTACAAATCATTTTTTCTAGAACATTCTATTGCCTATGGCCAGGAGTACTGTGCTTCCCCCCTTGAAGCTGTTGGGTGTTTTTATTTCCCCACAGCATGACTGGCTTCTAAGGCCAGGCTCTGAGAGGCCTTCTAGTTCGTTTCCACTGCCATGCTGTGGGGAAGCCAGACCACTGATCTCCCAGCTGGAAGACAATATAGAACCCCTTGGCAGGCCCAAGTTATGTAGACTTTAGACCCTTGAGACCTCATCTGGTAGGAAGCCCACCTGTATCCTGGGATCCATTCTATCAATCTGCAATGGGCGCTCACAGAACAGGTATGATCATCACCTCACATTGCTAATATGTGATGGTTTTGATATAATTTAAGTAAGGAGACAGAAATTAATGACACTCACTACCATGTTATATCTGATAACCCAGCAGGAAACTTTCTGCTGGGTGTCACTGAACACTATAGTGATTTATACAATGGGGTACTCTGACCAGTAAATCACCAAAATGATCCTGAGAGATGGCTCAGCTGTTAAGGGCACTGGCTGCTAGGGCAGAGGACCCGGGTTCAATTCCTTGCACCCACCAGGCAGCTCACAATCATACATCCTTCTTTCCCCATTGGACTCCATTGATCCTATTTACCTCCCAAGAGAGTTCCATGCTGTGTATACTAATAAGAATTTTTGATATTTCTATAAAATCTAGGAACCATTAACTCCTCTTTTTCCTTCCTTCATTGTCTGTTTTTGCACAGAAGGATTACTTTTTTCATTTCCCTTCAATAATCTGAGACTGACCTGTGAATATATTTTAAAGTACTCATCAAAGATTTAGGATATGGAAACTCTTCCAAAGCTTCATGTTTTTCCTCAGGGTAGGGAATGTTGGTTTGAGCAGTGCATGTGGGACACCCTGCAAACCAGAACCCAGTCAGGTATTGTCTGGGAACAAAGAAGAAGCACTCTGTTGCCTGTGGAAGCCCAAGGGGAAAAACTCTAGGACACATAGAAAAAGAGAGGACCCTAAGAGAACGTCACATTAAAAAATGAAAACATACACTTTGCTAAAGTTTGTTACCCCAACACTAACCTCCACCACATAATTATTATGCCCACCTAGGATGGCCTGCTCTACACTGACATGTTCCTGGGCATAGGTAAATGGAAGATCTGTGTGTCCCTGGGTTTGAGCGTGTGTGTGTGTAGCCTTTTGTGTGCACATGTGTATATGAATGGGCACAAGTGCTCATGTGTGTCTTTACCTCTTGTAACACTATTAGGATGTTTCCAAGTTATAGGGCTTAGGTCGTTATATACACATGATGACATACTAGGAAACACATCTTCAGGGAGCAGGTCAGGATTGTGAGAAGACCCTAAGAGGAAAATGCTTTTTTCTGGGATGCTTGTGGTACAGAGGGGATGGTTTGGAAACTTCTGCCTGCGTTGTCAAAACTGAGGCTCACCCTGATGCCAGGCTTCCCAGGACAGTGTAGTAACATGAGCTTATGGACACCACTATGTCAAATTGTACACATAGAAAAAAAGGACAGCCATTTTCAGTATTGGTAACCACTAGAGAAAGCCTATGATGAGGGGTTCACACTGGAGGACCTCAGGAAGTGACCTCACTTACTTAACGGTCCAGATGGAACTCAGAATGCTGGTTACCAGGTAACCAGAGGCCAACAGCAGCCTTACCTGACTTATTTGTCTGGAGGTGCTTGAGACAGAAGGATGTTCTCTTGTTTCTGGCGTTCAAGTGGCGCTGACCACAAAAAAGCTAAGAGTGGTCGCCTTGGCCACATTTGGAGACGTTGGATACGCCCTCTGACACACTGCTGGCGCGTATCCCCCAGGGATCCTGAGGTAACAGGCGAGAACCTTTAGTAGGGAACTTTCTGGTTGGTCCCCCTGAATCTCTGAGGTCCCTGCCTGGGTGTGTGTTCCTGTGAGACACTAAGGAACATTCTTTTATGCTCACTCTTCAGGGTACAGTAATGGATTGATGCTGTCTCTCAGAGTTTGTACATTTAAACACCTTTGCCTTCCTAGGTCTGTCCTCAGAATAAAAAGAAGACAGACTCTCTGCCCAAGCCCCCCAGGTTCAACTATAGAACCACAGAATATATTGAACAAATGGTAGAGTATTTACCAACTGCAGTTCGGTACAACGACCACCTCTCGATCAGCATTTTTCTTACTGTTTACCACAAGTATGTTACCACCTGGGAGGTGCTGGACCTGATAATGACAATGTGAGTGGCTAATGGCACCATGGGTTTAGGATGGATGTGCTCTTCTTCAGGCCTCTGTGCTCCCTCAGAACAAGGTTTATTGTACCCTGGCAGTGTTGGTCCTGGATCTGAACCTGCAAAGTGACATGGCCACATGTGGGGTTGGGGTCCCCTGGTGTCTTCCACTGTCAGCAGGGAGTGTCAAGCACTGCCCTTACTTGTGCCTTGGGCAGAGCTCCTTTCCCATTTTTATAAAAGGTTCTAGGTCCTATCAGACCTATATGGGATTAATGGAACCAGACAAGGGTCCCTGGGGGACCACACAAGAAGCCTGGAACCGAGCAAGAGCCCTAGTAGGGAGCAGTGAGGCTTCCACACATTGACTGAACATCTCATGGCACATGACCTCAGCATGGAAGTCAGAGCAGGGCAGAGAGCACCCAGGATCCCCACTCCCTTTCTAGATTCTTCAGATTCAAGTAGCTCCCTGTAGATCTATTAGTAGTCTGGGAAACAAGGCCTTAAGTGTGACACCCTCATATAATGCCACAGGTATGCATCCTTCCAGCCTGACTCACTGGAGGACCAGCAAACAAAGAGGTGAGTGGGTTTCAGGTGAAATTGAGGTAAGAGACAATCTGTGCAGTGGGATGTGGTCGGGGATGGGGAGAGAAAAGGGAGGTAAGGGCCCATCTGTGGTGTGTGTGTGGAGGAGGGTGGTAAGGGCCTTTGTGTACCAAGTAGTGGTTGGGGTTAGTGCTGAGGTCTAAAGGCTTGAAAGGTGCCCTGCTTTGGGGATCACCACTAGAGGGATGGTACTTGACAGGTCACCTGCTGGTGGATAAAAATGGAGGTCTCCAATGGACTACATGGTTCTGAGGAGCAGAGACAAGGATGGAATCTGAAGGGCCCTGTTTGAATCCATCACCATTAAAGCCCAGTGCCATCTTTCATCCAAGAGACAGAATGTGTCTGGAGCCCTCTCCACATAACCTCTCACTCCTGACCACTATTCCTATGAGTAGGCAGGGTGGCAGTTACTGCCTCATCTGATGGGGGCCACGGCTCCACTGATGAAGCAAGGCCAGGCTTCTGACTCCACTTCCCTACATCCTCCTCTTCCCCACAGCGACATATTCAGTTTTCTATCCCGCTGGTTTGAGAAATTTCCTGATAGTTTTAGTAAGGACCCAGACATGGCCATCGTCAGGCGATTAATGACCTACGTGAAGCTCAATGTGCCTTCTGAAGAAGTACATGCCCGAGCCACGGAGCTGCTCTCAGTTCTGGAGGAGGAGGAGGCCAAAAAGCTAAAGCTTGAGAAAGGTGAGGAGGCCTGGGGTGGGTTGCCTGGCAAGGTAGGATGGAGTTTTTGTGATGGGTTCCACCAGGGAATTCTCCAGAGCTTTGGCCTGAAGCCAGGGCTGTACAACAGTCAGGTAAGATGTCCCACTGTGAGTAGAGGACCGGGGATACTCTGGCATGAAAAGGTCTTATATGACCATCAATGCCATCTTGGAAACTCACACCATCCTAGGTCTTCACTGAAATCCCTTCTCCTTCTCCCCTTAGCTTGTGCAACAACACCAGCAGAGCCCCCAGTGCAGGATGCTTCAGTGATGCAAGAGAGTCTGGCTGTGAGGCCAGCTTCTGAGGCAGAGCCACAGGGAGACCTGCCACCCCGAGAGGACACTGCGCTCTTAGAAACAACACCTCTGGAACCATTTGAGCCAGAAGCTGGTCCAGTGCAGCTTCCAAGTTCAGATCCAGCTCTGCCCACATCACCTGATACACAGTCACCTATAGATGTATCTGCAGATGGGTCTGCAGATATGGCCTCAGATATGGCCGCAGATGTGTCTGCAGATGTGTCTGCAGTTGTGTCTGCAGATATGGCTGCAGTTGTGTCTGCAGACATGGGTGCCAATGTTTCAGCTTCTGGGCACCTATTTCTACATTCTGTTGTGCAATTAGGTGAACCAGAATGTTTTTTCCCACTGCCTGAGGTGGATATATAGCTAGGAAAATTATCTTCTGATTTGTAATCAGCAGTGGTTCCCACCTAACCTGTTTTTATTTCTTTAAAGTATCTCCTTTTATTTGTTTGATTATTTTCTTTCATATTGTTGCTTTGATTGTTGATTTTTCTTTATGTTAGGATTTTAATAAAAATAATCTCTTTATTCATCTTAAATGATATAGTTCATTTCCTAAGTGGTACAATCTACTCTTGTCTACCTGTAGACTGCATCTCTGAGACAAACAGGTCAATCACAGAAGGGAGCCCTGGCAGGCCACCTGGATATAGGTAAAGCAAGCCACTGATGTTGCAGTAATTGGGCAAATACCAACAGTGCTGAACAGTATAAACTATGTGACTGTGACCTGGAGGTCTTGGTCTCAGCAGTGCCCCTAACAGTTAGGGACACAGATTCTAGAGCCCCATATCACAGCTCATGGACAGAGGTCTCTACTTTCTGGGTTTTTTGAAATTAGCAGCATAGGAATCATAAGCACATTCCAACTGACTACTACGGACAGCAGGGGAATTCTTATGCAAAAGTCCCTATGGCTTTCTGAGGGACCCAGCAAACAGTTCATATGAGGAATTAGGAGATGCTGCCTTCTCATTCCTGCCGGGGTTTCTGCCCTGTCTTCACTTCATGATGGACAGTAATCTGAAAGTGAGATAAATCAAGGCTTTTCTGAAATGGTTTTTGGTCAGTGTTCTAACACAGGAATAGAAAAGAAAACTAAGAGACCCTAGGATCAGGTGGGAACCCCTAGCTCAATGCTACGCCAGTTTTATGGCTTGGTGAGTAGTGGATTCAGAGAGAGTACAGCTCAACAAAAACTAAGAGCAGAGGGACTGAGGAAGAATCCTCATGTCAAACTCCTGCTTCCATCCACATGGACATAGAGATGAACACAAACACACAAGTTCACACATACAATACGCATGCACATAGACATACACATACACAGAGATGGTAAAATTTCCAGAGTTACAGCTATTATCCAAAGGGACTATTGCTCCAGATTTGTCTATTACATTGATTCAATTTCTCTGTATGCCAAATTTTTCATAAAACAGATGAAGTATCTAGCTTCAAGCTGGTAGAATGATAAGAAAGACCAAGATGCAGAAACCAGGCTTCCAAAAAATAATATTGTTGGGTTTACTGTAAAGATGATCTCTTGGGGCTAGAGAGATGATTCAGATGATAACAACACTGGCTGCTCCTCTCAAGGAAGACACTGTCCCTAGTACCCACATGGTTGTTCACAACTATCTGGAACTCCAGTTCCAGAGGATATGACTCCTCCTTCTGGCCTTTGTGGGCACTGCATGCATGCAGTACGCAGATGTTCATTACAGGTAAACCACTCATATACAAAAAGCAATTTTTAAAAACATCTCTTATAGATGACTCCATGAATTATTATTTTTATTCCTGAATATGATTTTCCCAATACAGTATCTTACAGACTGGTGTGGCTTTTAAATATAAGTGGGTTAAAATGAAGTACAAACAAAGGTGACATTCCTCAGCTGTTCTGATTGGTATTCAAATGCTCACTAGCTACAGCAGGTAAGGTACATGTGGGCATGCTTTGTCAGGAAGTCCTTCTGTTTCCTCAGTATTCAAAAAGCAGAAACTAAAGGTGGTCAAGCTTTTCTTCATTTTAAGAATTTATTTATGTGCATTAGTGTTTTGCCTGCATGTATGTCTGCACAGAGGGGCCAGATCACCTGGAACTGGAGTTACAATGGGTTGTGAGCTGTCTTGTGGGTGCTGGGACCTGAACTCAGATCCTCTGGAAGAGCAGCCAGTGCTGTTAACTGCTGAGATATCTCTCCAGTGCCCACTCGAATTTCTCAAATGTGTCACCTGGCTTTGACCATGCTCAACTAAACATTTTCTAGCTAAAGTTATACATCCAAAGTATTCATGAGCATCATCATAAAAAATCACTAATTATTAAATAATCTAATTTGGAAAATAGAATATAAAAATGCAATTTTGGAAAAAACTGAGTGTGTACCGCCTAAATTCTGTAATCTGATAATAAGCTTCTAACCATTTTTTATTTTCTCTTGCAAAAAAAAAGCAATCTCTATTTTGCACATCCTCAATAGTTTTTCTTTACCAAATTGTAGTGAGAGTGCACATACTTGTAAACACATGGCTGCATAAACAGACAGACAGACATATATGAGACATACATGTACATATGCAGACACACCCATATACACATATGCACATATATATGTATACACTGAAACTCATGAATACACAAAAAGACACAATTTACCCAAACATACATGCACAGACACAAAAATACATGCTTGCACACACCAACACATATTTACACAAACATACGTATATACATATATGTAGACATTCATGTACACATGCATATATCCAGACACACTTATATACATATATACATAAACCGAGACACACTTATATACAGACACATGTATATGTATAAGCAAATGTATATGCATATGTATATACTATACATACACGGTCTCACTGAACATGCAGACACACATGCATGCACACACATATGCACATGTGAGAGCCAAACACAGACACACTTCATCTGTAGCCCATTGGTCCTGCACCATACTGCTGTCCCTGAGCTGTGACTCTCTTTGGAGATGCTCCTCATCCTTCTACATCCATCTTTGGTCCTGATCTGTGATGGGAGAGCTTATCACACATACCTCCTGGGGTTGCTGCAGTGATTACCTGAGATCTGGGCATCTCACTTGAGGATGAATGGGAGAAATATTACTAAATATCAAGCCTTGGGGAGGGAGTAATGAAGACAGGTCCAATGCATGTAATTTCACATTAACGACAGAAAGCAGCTTGCAAGCAGAAATGTGTAATTCATGTGCTTCTGGACTTAGAACAAGGCTATGATTGATAAAAAAGGGGGGCTTATACTTGACCCACCTGACCTGTCTGTCCAATGCATACATTTATTGCATCTTGTCTCATCTAATATTGAGATGGGTTCATGGAGCATGCTTAGTTTAGCAAATCAGAACTTGCATGCTCAGATAGAAAAATCCCAGTCGAGTAGTAGGTAAGGCAACATCAGTGGGTTTAAGTCCTGGGCTCCAAACCCATCTCTGGGGTGTCACCACATCTTAACATGTACATGTTAGCTGCTCACATTGGGAGAACAAGGGGGATCCCAGACACCACCTCTGTGCCTGAGACCAAAAACTCACAAAAGGGAAGCAGCTTCACTAATGGACATTTTGACCACTTGGAATATGGTCTCTTGCCATCAAGATTTTCTTAGAGGAAACTGTCTGAAACAGTGTCATGGTCTGGAGGATGAAGAGACTTACCGAAAACAACAGGCTTCAAAGCTGAGGAAACAGGTTCAGACCAGCTGGCTGTAGAGTCCAGAAAACTTTTGCTCAGGTCTGCTCACTGCTACTGCTTAGTGCTCTTTCTGGAATGTAAGTCACAGGGCTGTGAGGCTGGTGTGAAGTTTGGTGAGATGATGCAGTTCCAGTCCAGACTTCCTTTGGTGATGAGCAATAATGTGAAAGGGTAAGCTGAATAAATCCTTGTCCCCAAAACTTGATTCTTGGTCATGATGTTTCTGCAGGAATACAAACCCCGACTAAGACAGTTCCCATTTTGATGACTTGATACCAGGAAATATTCAAAGGAACAATACATAACAAGGAACAAAGAATTGGCAAAATAACAAGAAGTGAATACAATTAAATGAAAAAGAAATGACTTAGTTATATGGGGGTGATTTTCCTTGAAGGAGAAAGCAATAATATTCAACAACCATTTTTACAAAGATTTTTAATTATGTGAACTTAGGAGGTCTGTGTGGATATGTATACATGAGTGCAGTACCCACACAGGCCAGAGGAGGGCACCCCATCCCCTGGAGCTGGAGTTTCAGGTGCTTGTGAGCCAGCTGGCATAGGCTCTGGGAAAGAACTCAGCTCCTCTGGAAGAGCAGTAGATGACCTTAACCACTGAGCTATTTTCCCAGCCAACCTCAACACTTCTTTTCAAGCTAAAAATGTGACTATAACTCCTGGAATTAGTAAGTGTCTCTGTACCTCCAGATGCTAGGTCCAGACTAAAAAAAAATCCTAATGCAATGAGAAAAACCCAAGCTTGGGTATATTAAAATACTGCTGCATGTTGAAGGAGAGTTCACAGTCTCACTTTACAAAAACACCTTGACCCAGATTCATGTTTGATTTAGAAAAATTCAACTTTATTGGTTCCTTTCCAAGTAGTAGACTGTAGAATCCAAGAATAAAATTACTGTGCTTCAATTTCCCTTAGAAGGAGTTTACAGATGAATCAGGACTCTCTCTCTCTCTCTGTCTCTCTCTCTCTGTCTCTCTCTCTCTCTTTCTCTCTCTCACTCTCATCTATCTATCTATCTATCTATCTATCTATCTATCTATCTATCTATCTATTTCATTCCCATTTACCCCAATAACTTAATGAAGTCTGTAGAAGACTGTGCACTGCCTCTCCCTGTAGGAAAAGTTTACATTTTCAGCGACCTAAGTAGGACTCCCCTAGATTCCAAACATGTTGTTTGGTTAAGAAATGCAACTCCAAACTTTAGTGAAAATTCCATAAGGGTTCATTTTTTTTGGTGGTGATTGTGGTGGTAGTGGTGTGTATGTGTATGTGTGTGTGTGTGTGTGTGTGTGTGTGTGTGTGTGTGTGTTTAAAATATTCTACTCAAATTAGTGGTGATGGTGATGGTGGTGGTGGTGACGGTGGTGTGTGTGTGTGTGATTGTTAAAATATTCTACTCAAAGAAATCTGTATAAAGAACCAAATACCAAGATAATCTGTGCCCAATGAATCTTTTCATTTCTTCTCTAAACTTATTTTCAAATGAAAAGTCTATTAGTTGGTGTCCAACTCTAGAATATGGTTCAGAGAGAGAGAAGAAGGTTCATGCTGTGTAGCATTAGACTCGTGATCCTGCTGCTTCAGAGTCCCAGGCCTGTACTTTCATACTGGACTTGAAATCTATGGAAAAGAAATCAGATTCTAGCCTGGACTACATAGCAAGATGCTGGCTCAAGGGCCTGGAGAGATGGCTCAGCAGTTAAGAGCACTGAGTGCTCTTTCAAAGGTCCTGAGTTCAAATCCCAGTAACCACATGGTGACTTAAACCATCCTTAATGAGATCTCATACCCTCCTCTGGGGTGTCTGAAGACAGGTACAGTGTACTTACATATAATAAATAAATAAATCTTTTCAAAAAAAGATGCTGTCTCAAAAACAAAACAAAACATGAACACACACACAAACATAAAAATCTAGATTATTTATTTATTTATTTATTTATTTATTTATTTATTTATTTATTTTGAAATAGGGTTTCTATGTGTTGCCTTGGCTGTCCTAGAAATCAATCTGTAGAACAGGCTGGCCTCAAACTCAGAAATACACCTGCCTCTGCCTCTCAGAGTGCTGGGATGAAAGGCATGTGTCACCACTGCCTGGTGGTGGTTTAATTCCCAGCAACCACATGGTGGTTCACAAGGATCTGGAAAAGATCTTTCACCCCTTCTGGTGTGTCTGAATGCAGCTACAGTGTACTTACACACAATAATAAATAAATCTTTAAGCCAAGGGGAGTGGGGCCAACCAGAACAAGTAAATTTCAATTCCCAGCAACCACATGATGGCTCACAAGCATCACTACAGCTACAGTGCACTCAAATCTATAAAATAAGTAAATCTTTAAAAAAATTATATGGAAGAAAAGATTCCCTGCTGTCCTTGAGTGTCCCAGAATGACAATTTTCCATGATGTAAACATGTAAATACATTTAAATACACACACACACACACACATTCATATCCTTGTACACACATACCTGTATTGTAATAGGTGCCAATTACTTGGTGGTTATTTTTATTAAAAGACAAGAAACTTTGCATAAAATAACTTATGTCCAAAAACTCTTCACAATTTTAACAGTAAAAACTGAAGAAAAACCTTTCAAATAAAATCAGTTTTTTTTTTAAGAACACGGGCCAAAAGCAACTTCTGGGATAGCAAGATGGCTCAGCAGTTAAAAGGCGCTTGCCACCAAGCCTAACAACTCAGGTTCAATACCTAGAAGCTACATGTAGAGGGAGAGAACTGAAATTGGAATGCTCCAGACTGTCCTCTGGCCTACATACTTGTACCATGGTACACGTGCACGAACACTCATACACAAATTAATGTAAGAAAACTTTAAGCAACCACTGAATACTTATACACAAGATCATTTCAAACAGCGACCCATGTACACAAACATTTACCCACATTGGTTGTTGGTCCACACGTAATTTTAGATGAGAACCCTTTTCTTAATTATAGACCCCAGATTATGTGTTCAAAGGCAGCGTTCTTTGGAATGAAGGATTTAGATGACATTATGTAGGGGCAGGGAAGGAACAGTGGAGAGACTGCCTTCAGTTCTAGTCAACCCTGCAGTTCTGAGGTCTCAGCCTGCTTCTTTACTTCCTCTGAAACTCAGATTCTCTCGCTGCAAAGGTTTGTTTTCACAGTTACATTTAAAAAGAAAGAAAGGAAAGCTAGTAAAGCAGCAGCTTTGTGGTTGAGAACACACATGGGCCAGGCAGACCTGACTGTTCTCCTGTACATCCTACTAGAGAGGCACAAACGAGAGCTCTCATTCCCATAAAGCATCATCTGCTGCTTTAAGGACCCATTATACTTCCCTGCTCATGTCTAAACTAAAGTACTGGGGCTACAGAGATGGCTCAGGGGTTAAGAGCACTGACTGCTTTGGGGGACCACCCAGGTTCTATTCCCAGCATCCACACGGAGGCCCACAAACAGCTGTAACTTCAGCTCCAGCCCAGATTGATCCCTGTGGCCTCTCATGGCACCTGCACACCTAGGTATGAAAGTTGTAAGTCAAATGGATACATAAATAAGATATTTAAGTAAATGATTACAAAGACTCAACCTATTCTTTCTACCAAGCCCATCCTGCACTCAAAATAAATGTTTTAAAGCTGTCAGCTGGACGGGGTTGATCATGCAGGGCTGAAAATCCTTTCCCACTTCTTCAATATTTAATTTCTTTTCATGCAGCCATGGGTTTGGCATGCAGGCTTTGGAGACTGGTCCTAAAATCACAATGGCCATACTGATTGGGAAAAGTCTTTGAGGGGGATCTTTTCCAAATGACCCCACCACCACCACCAAGGGCCCTGAAATACTGGTCTTGATGTGCCATTCAGGAATCCTTCAACTTCCTGTATAGACACAGCCATGAGCCCATTGCAAACAGAGGGACAGTGTTTGTGTCTGTATCCATCTGCTGTCACAGAAAATGACCTTGTTCAGTATTTTAAGTTGCTTCTTCTAGTAATTTCCCAGACAAACCTTTGCTTTCTGAATGCAGGCAGCAGAGACCCTGTTGCACTGAGGATGTCTTGTGGTGAAAGGAAATTAAACTTTTCACCAACAGAAAGGTGGTCATTCTTCTTGTGAGCACACAGGACACAGCTGGAACACATCAGTCATGGTAGCTGGGCATTCCACAAACCTAGTGGATAAGGTAGGAGCCCACCTGCTTCAGATGCATTTTGTGTTACCAACAGCATGAACCAGAAAAATTTCCATTTATAATATTTCATTAATTCTATTCATCTTAACCAAGAATAAAAATGTATTCAGAAACATGGGTATGAAAAGTGGTGCTTGTATACTCTACATAGTGCCACACCCATTTATTATATCATAACACATTAAAAATAAATATAATCTAATTTTGATAGATACTACTAATATTGTCTCTTTTGTTTTCTGAAAACTGCCAGACTAGAGTTTTAAAAATTACAATGACAAATCTAATCAGTGCTATCTCATGTGTAACTGAAACATTATTTTCATGACTCACTTTAGAAAGGATATTTCAAAAACTATATTGAAAAATGTCTCTTTTAATAATAGGTTTCCATGGCAATATTGTAATTAATGATCTAACTACCACAGTTAACCATGCACACCAAACTGTAACACAGAGAAACTGCAAAGTGATTCTTACTAGCAGTCACTGCTGCTGAAAGTAAAGCAAGAATAAAGTAGTTCATGCGCTTGTTATTGGCAAGTTATTACTGAGTTCGTGGAAATAAGCATAATCCATTCAAAATGCAATTATATAAACTCCAATATAAAGCTCCAATCCTGTTAGATACATACAGAATGGAAGATCTACATTGATTTAAAAAAATGTTCAAAAAAGTAGTTCCTTCTCCAATTTCCTTTAAAACGCTGATTTATTTCTAAGCCTAGGTTAAAAATTCTGAGACTAGTAAATATTTCCTGGCCATATGTGGTCCCAGTAGACCCTCAAAACAAACAAACAAACAAACAAACAAACAAACAAACAAACAAACACTAACTCCCAAACCAAACAACAGAATTCTAAGCCAAGAAGTCGAGTTTTTTAAAACACTGGTAACTTGATTCCCACTGTCAATAGGAGTCTAAAAGATGTCACCGCTTCTGCTTGAGAGATCTAATGTAAAGAATTTAAGGGAAGGAAATCACTGGCTGTCCTGGGCAATAGGGCCACTTAGTATAGTCAGCATCCCATGGGGAGAAGGCTGCTACGTGTCCCTGGGAGACTGAGCTCTCTGAGACAACGTGGAAGGGATGCACCCACAGCAAATGAGGCAGAGGGCTTTCTGGATCTCTTGGTTTCTGAAAGAATGTATGACGGGGTTGACGATGGAATTTCATCAACCTGCACACTGCACCAGAATACTGTGGACAGCTGGGGAATGCTTAAGTGGAGGTCCCAATGCAGGTCTGAGGGACCCACCAAACACTATAAGGGATTGGGAGGTGCTGTCAGTATGGCGCCTGCTGAGAAAGTGTAGAGACCTGAGTTGTGATCCCCATCATTCACATAGAAAACTGGTGTGATCATGTGCATTGGATACCATGAGTGCTGGTGTTTTGTTTATTTAGGTTTTTGTTTTGTTTTTTTGCCCCATCAATTATTGCCCTGGGTACCTGTCACCCACAGAGACACACACAAACACTCACAACCAAGTGCACACACAAAATTTGGCTGTGAAATTACTGAAACAAACAACAGACACCTCAAAAAACTTAAAACTTTATTCTGGAGACAAATATGAGTTTTCATGGCCCTTTAACTTCACACCCCCTCTATGTGGTAACACTTTGAAGTTTTCATATTACCTAAACAAGAGAAGTTAGAAATGAAGGTACTTTTCAAGTATAGTGATGTAAATATCATCTGGTAGGCAAGTTAAAGGAAATAGGGGAATCTGGGGGCTGGAGAGAGGGCTCAGCAGTTAACTGCACTGGCTGCCCTACTTAAAGACTACGGACAGTACCTCCCACCATTTCACGTGGTTAGCCCTATAAAACGAAAAGTCTGCCCTGTGGTAGAGTGGGCACCTGGGGGACATCCTCTCCCACCCCCTCACACAAGACTTAAAGACTTGGGTTTAGTTCAGCACACACATGGTTGCTCACAACCACCTGTCACTCCAGTTCCAAGAGATTCAACGTACTCTTCTGACCTCTGAGGGCCCTGCATACATGTGATGCATCAGCATACATGCAGAAAAAACACCCATACACATAAAAGAAAAATAAAACTTGGTGGGAGTGAGCCTGAGACATATGACCCATGCCTGGGGCCACCTGAGCAGCCAAGCAAGGAGCAAGCCTTAGACAACCAGCAGTCCAGGCCCAGTGGGGACCAAAAGAGGAGCTAGCCTAAGATGATCACCAGTCACTTGATGTGGGGTAAGCACAGGCATCCTCCATGCACGATGACCCATGTCCAGAGTCATTATGCACAAATGGGGCAGAACACTACCCCTTGCTGGCTGCTGCATTGGATGGCCCAGCTGGGGTAGGGCAGGAGAGCTTCCCCTGGTGGTGCCTGTGAGGGAGTCAGGAACCCTTGCAAGCAAAGTATTCTGAACAAAAGGGTATATTGTGAGACATACTGTGACACACTACAACTTCCACAAGGAGAGTTTCTTCTCTGTTGGAGGTGTAGTTTGCAAGGGAGGAGGGCATGTATGAGGGGACAGGGAAATGAGTGGGACTGGGGTGCATGGTATGACATTCTCAGAGAATCAATAAAAAGGTTTGAAATTAAAAAAACAATCTTTTATGTTTTTCACTGATTTTGCAAAGCTTTTGGCTATTTAGGAATTAACTTATCAAGCTCTGTTTAACTATCTTTTGTTGAGGTGTTTGAAATGACCTCTGTAAGAAACTCCTTTAATACCCTAAGCCTCTGTGACTAGCAATGGATGAGGCTGTCCATCTAAACTTTATATATCTTGCACAAGTTTATATGGTTCTGCATCAGCTTAATAGATAAGAAACCAGTGAGTGCTATTTTATGAATATGTTAAAGTCTGCATTGTACCTGCACTCCCAACATACAAAATGGCCAGTGACATTTTCTGGCCATTTCTGCCTTTCCTCATCGATGCCATTCAGAGAGGAAACTGCCATTCAGGTTGTCCTGTCTATACCATACCCTCTTTGAACAAACAAATAGTCTATGGTGTGTATATGTTATAATTTTAACCTTAAAATATAGATTGGCTGTAACTACCACTAAATGTGTATGGTGTCCCAATTGTACCATGAATCACTAGGCTGGGGGTAACCTATTCTGCTCTGGCAGTGTGAACTCATTTCTAGGGTTGAGGGGACACTGAGGTACTTACAGTCCCATCAACCACACCAACACTTATTTATTCTTTCATGTTGATGGGCTCCCCTTTCTCTTCTTCTTGGCTCAAGTTGTTCACATTTCTCCATTCTTCCCAATGATGGGTAACATGTAAGCACAAAATGTAAGAGCTAAATGTGGAAACTCAGGTCCTCAAAAGACACATCATCCTAGTCTTGAAGAGTTGAGTGGGATGCGATGATTTTCAGGTGATTTTATAATGGGTTCTCTGGTATGAAGACAAAAGGCCATCTAATAAGAATTCTAACCCAGAGGACTGACCATTGGAGAAGGACTATGGGTTTGTTTTCTACCTGTCCCAGATTTGTTCCTTAAGGAAACTCTCTCCCCATAATGGTCACCTCCTTGAATTTGCCACTAGTGAAAGTTGGAGACAGGAGTGTTCCAAGTCTCTTCCATTCATCATCCTCAGATATGGTAACAGCCTTTCTTATAAATCATGCTGGCCCAAAAGGTTAGAATTCAAATGGAAAGGCAATTAGCCCTGCAGAAGTTATGCGTACATCCATAACTCCAGGAAATAAATCAAGCAAATAACAAGTAGTTCTTGGTCTTAAGTGGCAGGCCTTGCTTGTATTCAACACACTTCATAGAGATTACCTTGCCACCTATATAAACATAGGTGTTACCTATCCAGAGAGCATGGATTTGCATCTTTAGTTTAAAGTATCTTCTTAAATGAAATCCCTCTTGCACAGGAAAAAACGGTTATTTCATGGAAATAGAAAAAGCCCTACAGTATTTTTCAAGGCTGTGCAGAGTAAAGTGGGTTCAAGTGCCTTTGGGATTAAGGGCTAGAGAGATAGCTCAGAATCTAAGAGCACTTGATGCTCTTGCAGACAATCCGTGTTGGGTTCTTAGCACCCATAGGTCAGTTCCCAGCCATCAGTAATTCCCTGATATCTGACACCACTACATCCAAGCAGTATACATAACTACATTCTGGCAAAAACACTCATGCACACTATACTGGCTCATTTTGTGTCAACTTGACACAAGCTAGCATCATCAGAGAGGCAGGAGCCTCAGTTGAGGAAATGCTTCTGTGAGATCCAGCTGTAAGATATCTTCTCAATTAGAGACATGGGCACATGGGTAAAGTTCCTGAACAGAACACCAATAGCTTATGCTCTAAGATCAAGAACTGACAAATTGGACCTCATAAAATTACAAAGTTTCTGTAAGGCAAAGGACATTGTTAAAAGGACAAAAGGAAACCATCAATTTGGGAAAGGATATTCACCAACCCTACATCTGGGCTAATATCCAATATATACAAAGAAATCAAGAAGTTAAACCCCAGGGAACCAAATAACCCTATTAAAAATGGGGTACAGATCTAAACAAAGAATTTTCACCTGAAGAAATTCGGATGGCCAAGAGGCACCTTAAAAAGTGCTCAACATCATTAGTCATTAGGGAAATGCAAATCAAAACAACCCTGAGATTTCACCTTACACCAGTCAGAATAGCTAAGGTAAAAAACTCAGGAGACAGCAGGTGTTGGTGAGGATGTGGAAAAAGAGGAACACTCCTCCACTGCTGGTGGGGCTGTAAGATAGTAAAACCACTTTGGAAATCAGTCTGGCAGTTCCTCAGAAAACTGGACATGACACTTCCAGAGGACCCTGCTATACCTCTCTTGGGCATATACCCAAAGGATTCCCCGGCATTCAATAAAGACACATGCTCCATTATGTTCATAGCAGCCTTATTTATAATAGCCAGAAGCTGGAAAGAACCAAGATGTCCCTCAAAGGAGGAATGGATACAGAAAATGTGGTATATTTACACAATGGAATACTACTCAGCAATTAGAAACAAGGAATTCGCAAAATTTTTAGGCAAATGGTTTGATCTGGAAAATATCATCCTAAGTGAGGTAACCCAATCACAAAAGAATACACATGGAATTCCATCTCTGATAAGTGGATATTAATTAGCCCAGAAGCTCTGAATACCCAAGGCACAAATTGCATAACAAATGTCTCCCATGAAGAAGTATGGAGAAGGTCCTGATCCTGGAAAGGATTGATCTAGCATTGGAGAGGAATATAAGGATAGAGAAAAAGGAGGGAGGTGATTGGAGAATGGATGGAGAGAAGAAGGCCTATGGGACATATGGGGAGGGGGGATCTGGGAAAGGGGAAATCATTTGGAATGTAAACAAAGAATATAGAAAATAAAAATATTTTTAAAAAAAGATATCTTCTCAATTAGTGATCAGTGAGGGGGAGTCCAGCTCATTGTGGGTGGTGCCATTCCTGGCCTGGTTTCCTGGGTTCTATAAGAAAGCAGGCTGAGCAAGTCTGGTAGGTAGGCTTGTAAACAGCACCCTTTCCTCCCCAAGTTGGTCTTTGGTCATAATGTTTCATCAAAGCAATATAAATCTTAACTAAGACACATGTTGAAAAATGGTCTTCAGATACTGTTAACTCAGGCTAGTTTTGCATTTATTCATACCAACGGCATATCAATTGGAGAAAACAGACACTGTTGTTTTCTTAATGCTGGAGATAAGAAAAGCACGAGGATTGGGGATGGTAGTCCCAAGCACTCAGGAGGTCAAGGTTAATGGATCTTTGTGAGTTCAAGGATAGCTGCCCTTCACAGTTTACTTCTGGCTCCACCAGGGATACTCAGAGAGATCCTGCCTCAAAACAAACAAACAAACAAGCAAAAAAGAGTTGGTGATAGAGAGATGGCTCAGCATTTAAGAGTGTTTGCTCAGCTTGCAGAGGACCTAAGTGTGGTTTCCAGTACCCATGATATCACTTTAGAACCAACAAAACTCCATCTCTGGGAGTTGTGACACCTATGGCCTCCAAGGACATATGCACAGCCATGCACATATACCGCCACAGACACACAATTAAAAATATATTAAAAAGATTAAGGGTATATCTGTTATTTTTAAGAATGAATATAATAACATGAAAATCTTTTTATGCATTTGACTTTTTAAAAATTATTTTTATCTTTATGCATATGAGTGTTCTGCCTGCCTGTATATCTGTGTAGCATGTGTGCACAGGGTCCACCAAGGAAGGAAGAAAGCATCAGATGACATGGGAGTGAACTTAGAGTTGCTTGAGAACCACTCACTGTGGATTTTATTAACTGCTGAGACATCTTCTAGCCTCATAGAGAAATCCATTTAATTTTATAAATTGGGACACAAGGAAAAAGGACGATATTTCCTTGCTATGAATTTTCTTCTATCTTCCAAAACTGTATTTTGGGCCACGATGAATGCTTCTAAAACTTTTTTTATGATAAAAGCTTGGAAGAAAAGGAACAACACAAACTTCTTCTACCCAATAAAGAAAATCTATACAAACTCCTCAGCTGGCTTCATATGTGATGGGAAATGCCAAAATCAGGAGAAATTCAGAATTCTACTCTGACTACAGGCATTCAATCCCATCATAGAAGTGCCAGCTAGTGCAGTAAGGCAAGAACATTCCACTGCAGCCATAGGACGGTAAAGCAGTGAATAGAAGGGATCTCATTTTCAGGCCTCACCATGCTGTCCATGCAAAGCACACCAAAGTGTACACAGAATGAATGTATAGGACAAAGAAGTAAATTGAAAACCTCATAGGCCACAGGATTCAAATGCATTTGTATGCAATGGTGACAATAAGTGGGGAATAGTAAGGAAATGATGTCATAGCAATAACTACAAATTAAATGCTTAAAGGATGAATGAACAGACTAAAAATCAGAGAGTCACATGGTAGCCACTGATCAGAAGACACAACACAATAAAAAGATCTCCCCTATACTTATTTCAATTTTTATCAGAAATCTCCCTGAGCCCATACATTCCAAGTTATTCATAATAGGATAGAAAAGCAAAGGTTCAAGAACCAACCAAACAATTCTAAAAAAAAATGTAGAAAGAATTATCCACATGATGACACTCGCCAAGAGGGAATGGTGCCCAGAAAAGAGAAGAACACAGCTATAATTGAATCAAACAGATGAGAAAATGCCCCCACTTACACAAGTAGTAAGTCTAATGAGTTTTGGAAGGAACACTTTCCACAAAACAGTATTGGAAAATTTGAACCTGCATGTTACATCACGAATCTTTACCTGACATTCATACCAAAACCAAAACAAGACCTTACAGACAGGTCATAGATGTAAACCTATAATATGGAACTACATGTAATCAATAAAAAAAAAACAAGAAGCAAAACAAAAGAAAAGAGTCATGAATTAAGCACAGGTAGACTCACTTAAAGGGGGGATTTCCCCTAGCTATTTGATTGTCTGAAAGAAACAACAGGAAGCCAATCACTGGGTGAAGATAAGGAGGCAGGATCTTACAGGAAGAACAGGAAGAGAAGGGGAGAAGCACACAGAGAGAGACAGAGACTGAGATAAGAGAGACAAGATGGAATCTGTAGGAGAGGATGATGAGCCAGATCCACGTGGTCCTAGGAGCCATAAGTACCAGGGAATTTCTTAGATAGATGATTTAATATTACAGGACACTTTTGTTGAACATAACTATACAAATTATATCAGTATCTATTGAGTTTGATTGGGCATTTGGGGGTTTAAGGATTTACTACTATAAATCTGACTGGCAAATTACAAGCCTCTGGAGTTTTCATTTGACTTTCTTTTGACAGAGGTAGGGGATTAGAGCCAGGGACAGCCAGTTTCCACAGGCTAGCCACAAGGGTAAGAGCAATTCTGCAACAGCTGACTGAGAAAGCTAGACAGACCACCACTTGGGGATGCCCATGAGTGTGGAGAGACCGCCATTGCTGTCATGTAACAGACCATGGCGTAGACTCTTTTATAAGTACACGATCAATTTACTTTACTCTCTGTTCTTAGCTATAGTTTTGCAGAGTAATGGGTAGATACACACCTTGATGAACAATCTGTCAGTGTGCATTCTATATTGCCAGATGCTGCTTAGTGAATCCATCGGTTTCCATGCCCATCTATCCATCTGTGATCTTTCCTGTCAACAGGAGCCTGATCCATCATGCTGAGCTTGCAGTGAGGGTGGCCATGACAGAGCCAACTTATCTTGCAATTAGCATTTTAGGAGGTTTATAATGGTCAGGCAATGCACAGGTCTGGTTCAACTGTGATAAAACACTGACTAAGAACAACTTCGGGAGGTAAGGATTTATTTGACTTCCATTTTCCAGTCACAGTCCATCACTGAGGGAACCAGGCACTGGAACTCAGTGCAGGAAACTGGAGGCAGGAGGTGAAGCAGAGGCCATGAGGGAGCCCTGCTTACTAATCACAATACCCAGTCTGTGAGTATGAAAGGCACTCATCACAATACCCAGTCTCTTTCTGCTCCTCTCTTTTGTCAAACAGGTCCATGGAAAATCGGTGGCCACAGTCTAGGTTGGAAGGGTTGCCAGGGCCCAGGCTCTGACCCTACAAACCCCTGGAGGCTTCCCTGTCTCTGTGCCCTCTGGTGGTTGTCAGAGGGACAGGAGCATAACATTGAGGAGCTGGGGTGTCAGGAGACAAGCACATCTGTGCTGAGGACTAAACACTTGCCTGGTGTCCTGCTTTGGGGATTCCCACTAGAAGGATGGTACCTGATATATCACCTGCAGGTGGCGAAAATTAGAGGTCTCCAATGGGATCCTTGGTTCTGAGCAGCTGAGGGAAGGATGGAAACTGAAGGACCCTGGGAGAATCCATCCCCACTACAGCCCAGTTCCATCTGTCCTCCAGGGGACAGCCAGCATCTGGAGCCATCTGCACACAACCTGACCACTCCTTACACTCCTGACCACTATGTCCATCAGCACACAGGCTGGTGGCCATTGCCTCATTTGATGGAGCCCACAGCTCCGCTGGTGATGCAAGGCCAGGCATCCGACTCTACTTCACTCCATCCTCCTCTTCCTTGCAGTGCAATATTCCGTTTCATCATATATTGGATTCAGACACTTCCCTAAGAATTTTGCAGTTCTCCAAACTAGAACATTGTGATTCACCCAAAGGTGTGTGTGAGACTCAATTCCACAGATGGAGATCCCCAAGCCAGGGAGATTTTCTCAGTGTTGGAGGATCTCGAGGTCAAATATCTGAACTTTGAGAGAGGTGAGGAGGCCTGGGGTGGACTGCCTGGGAAGGTAGGAGTGGTTTTCAGTGATGGGTTCCTCCAGGGAATTCTCCAGAGCTTTGGCCAGAAGCCAGGGCTGGACAGCACTCAGGTAGGATGCCCCACTATGAGGGATTCTCTGGCATGAAATGTCCTCTTGTGAGCATCAAGGGAAGCTCAACCAATCGTAGGCTGCCTTCACTAAAAGCTCATCTCCATCTGCTTTTAGATTACAAATCAGTTGCAGAGGTCCAAGTGCAGGAAGCCCAAGTCACTGGGATGCAAGAGAGTCTGGTTCGTAGGCCAGCTTCTGAGGCTGAGCCACAGGAAAGGCTGCTGCTCCGTGAGGACACTGAGCTCTTCGAGGTAACAGTTGTGGAACCATTTGAGCAAGAAGCTGGTCAGTACATCTTCCAAATATAGATCAAGCTCTATCGATACCAGATGCTATCCAGTCACCTGTAGATGTGGCTGCTGATGTGGCTGCAGGTGTGGCTGCTGGTGTTTCAGCTTTCCAGCACATATTTCTATTTGCTGTTGTGCACATAGGTGCAGCAGAGTCTTTTTCCCTCTGCCTGAGGGAGACATATAGGTAGGAAAATTATCTGCTGACTTGTACCCAGCAGTGGTTCCTGTATAAGCTGTTTTTATTTCTTTAGAGAAAGGATCTCCTTGTATTTGTTTGATTTTTTTCTTTCATAACATTGGTTTCATTGTTGAATTTTCATTTGTTTGAATATTAAAAAACATGACTTGTTTATTCATTTTAAATCATACAATTCATTTCCCAAGTGGTACAATCTAAACATATCTACCTCTGGACTGCATCTCTGAGACTAACAGATCAATCACAGGAAGGGAACCCCGGCAGGCACCCTGTGTTCAGGTAAAGCAATCCACCGATGTTGCAGTAACTGCAAATACCGACAGTGGTGAACAGTATAAACTATGGGACTGTGACCTGGAGGTCTTGGGCTCAGCAGTACCCCTAGCAGTTAGCGACACAGATTCTAGACAAGCCATATCGGGGCTCATGGACAGAGGTCTCTACTTACTGGCTTTTTCTCTGTCAAACTGGACACTGGAGCCCTGCAGAGGAGAAAGTCAGTTTAACTGTAATGGAACTCACCATTCTAGCCATCCCTGAGCCCAAAGCTGTTTGGACACACTGCATCAAGTTTTAACAGATGGTTATCATAAAGAATTGCCAGGCTTTACCATAATTCTAGTGGTGATCAACATACAACAGGGGTGAGTCCCTGAAAATTTTACACATTTGGTCTGTAGGGAATGGGTTGCTTGTAGTCTTACTTTTCTCTGTGTATAAGGAAGCCTGTATGGGTCAAAGCCAGGAATCACCAGGAAAAGTAGCTCACTAAGTCCTCATTCTGGGCATGTGTGATTCCTGAAAACTTTTAGCAGATACTCAGTGATGTCTGGGCCCCTTCCAGGGTGTAGGGCAACTCATGTGGGCTCTGATGATGAAGCACCCACACACAAACCACATCACTGGCCACCTTGGCATTTGGCTTGGGAAAAGTTTATATACACCAGGCTAGTCCCTGTCTCATCAAGAATTGAGCTGTACACTTCATCTAGTTCCTGAGATGAGGTGTCCAGTGACCCTGAGGACTGCAGACCCAGGGTTACTGTAGCCAAGTTTAGGAAAACCGCACACAGACTGCAGGTTGGCTTTCTGAGTGAACACTGGAGGCCTGTGCAGCACAGAGAGCAGAGAAGGAGTGGTAGCTAGAAGTGAAGGTGGCAGGGCGTCTAGCTGTCATCTGCACACAAGGAAAGGGGACCTAGTCCATTGCTAATGTGTGTAGAGAATTTTGAGAAACCATTATTAAATCTGGTAAGCAAATCCAACAATGCTGCAAAGGAAACACTTCTGCACCTGAACTGAAATGAAGTCAGCTGCACAGCAGCCATGCACAGATGAGTGCACTGACTGGACACCACTTGGGCAGGAAAATAAGCAGGCAGGGCCATTTGCACAGGCCAAGGTTCTGACTTGTCTCCTACTCTCTGCAGTGTTTGAAGTCCTCTCAGGAAATATATAAAGGACTGTAAACAATGGGTAAGGCCTACAGCAGAAATTATAGCATGTAGGTTAAAAAAAAAAGACACAGAGAGGCAAAAGATGCAGACAGGTAGGGACTTGGATTGAAAGACAATACCATTTGAAATTAGTAGCATAGGAATCAATCAGCACATTCCAACCAATTACTATGGACAGCAGGGGAATTCTAATGTGGAAGTTCCTATGACATTCCTAAGGACCCACCAAACAGTATGTATCAGGAATTAGGAGATGCTGTCAGTATGGTGTCTGCTGAGAAAGTGTAGGGACCTGAGCTGGGATCCCCAACATTCACCTCAAAAAATGGTGTGGTCATGTGCATAGGATAATCTAGGTGCTGCTGTCTTGTTTAGTTTTGTTTGTTTTCAACTTGATAAAAGGTAGAGTAAACTGGGAAGAAGGAACATTAGTTGAGAAAAATGCCACAATCACATTGGCCTGTAGGCAGGTCTGTGAAGCATTTTCTTCATGAATCCTCCTTTTGGGTTGGCCCAGGATAACGTGAACAGTGCCATCCCTGGACTGGTAGTTTGAAGTGGTGTGAGAAAGGTTGAACAAGCCAGTAAGCAGTGTTTCACCATGGCTTCTGCTACACTTCCTGCTTTTTCATTCCTACTTTCCCTGTCTTCCCTTCAAGATGGACAGTAATCTGAAAGTGAGATAAATCGAGGCTTTTCTGAAATGGTTTTTGGTCAGTGTTCTAACACAGGATTAGAAAAGAAAACTAAAAGACTCTAGGATCAGGCAGGAACCCTAGCTCAATGCTGAGCCAGTTTTATATCTTGGTGAGCACTGGATTCAGAGAGAGTACAGCTCAACAAAAACTAAGAGCAGAGGGACTGAGGAAGAATCCTCATGTCAAACTCCTGCTTCCCCCCACATGGACATAGAGATGAACACAAACACACAAGTTCACACATACAATACACATGCACATAGACATACACATACACAGACACAGACATAAACCACACATACACACATAGTTACACACACGCACGCACACGCACGCACACACACACACACACACACACACACACACACTGTTTAGGGTTTTACTGCTGTGAACAAATACCATGAACAAGGCAACTCTTATAAGGACAACGGTTAACTGTGGCTGGCTTACAGGTTGAGAGATTCAGTCCATTATCATCAATGCAGGATCATTGAAGAATCCAAGCAGACATGATGCAAGAGCTGGTAGTTCTACCTCTTCTTCTGAAGGCTGCTAGCAGAATACAACTTCCATACAGCTAGCATGAGGGTCTTAAGCCCACACCCACAGTGACACACCTACTCTACCAGGGCCATATCTTCCAATAGTGCCACTCCCTCTTTCAATCTTATACAAACCATCACACACACACACACTTACATGCATACACACACACACACACACACACACACAAAACTAAATCACTGCCAAATTCAAATCACACCTCAAGCAGTTCTTAGCAGCTATGGTCAACTGTCAGGAAAGTAGTCAGAAGGGTCAATGGAGCTGAAACCAGAGCTTAGAAGTATACACAGAAAACAATCCTGGAATGTAGTGTTCACACAGTCTCAACATGTAGTTCTGATGGCTTGATGCTCACACCAAAGCTTGTGCTCCCCTTGATCTACAGGTCCTCCAATTTCAATTCCTTACATCAGTGGATGTCAAACTGTGGGTCTGTTAGTTAGGGTTTCTATTCCTGCACAAAACATGATGACCAAGAGGCAAGTTGTGGAGGAAAGGTTTTATTCAGCTTACATGTTCACATTTCTGTTCATTACTAAAGGAAGTCAGGACTGGAAGTCAAGCAGGTCAGGAAGCTGGATCTGATGCAGAGGCCATGGAGGGATGTTTCTAACTGGCTTCCTTTTCCCTGGCTTGCTCAGCTTGCTTTCTTATAGAGCCCAAGACTACCAGTCCAGGGATGGCCTCACCCACAAGGGGCCCTCCTCCCTTGATCACTAATTGAAAAATGCCTTACAGCTGGATCTCATGGAGGCATTTCCTCAAGGGAAGCTATTTTCGGTGTGATAACTCCAGCTTGTGTCAAATTGACAAAAAAAAATCAGCCAGTACAGGGTCAAATGACGCTTTCACAGGGGTCACCTAACAACATCAGAAAACATATGTATGTGTATACATACATACATATATACATACTGATATAGACAAGTATATATATGTGTGATTCTTAATACTAGAAATATTAGAGTTATAAGGTATCAATTAAAATAATATTATGGCTTGGGTCACTGAGACTTGAACTGTAACGAAGGGTCACAATATTAGGAAGGTCGAGAGCCACAGCTCTAAACAGTGGGATGACAGGTGTGCACCACCATACCCAGAAAAAAAACCCAACTCTGTTAACTCAGAGTTAAACTCTGTTTAACCTGGCAGAGTGCTCTCCAGCATGGGAGCTGCTTGGATCATTAGATGACTTGCCCCTGCATATAAGTTTGTGGACACCTAGCTGAAAAGACTAGACAGAGAACATGGGCTCTACACAGCAAGGGAGAACACAAGATTTCAGTACAAGGAAGGGGTTAATGAGAGGGAGGGGCCAAGAAACAGACTCCCAGGAAGACTTTGCAGTGAAATTAACACATTAAGTGGGTTGCTGACACTCATCTGCCTCACAAGACCTCTTAGTGATACAGATGTCACACAGCTCAGAGCCAGATCAAGACTCATTCTCCCCACTGTGCACCAGGTTATAGAGGCAGTAAACGACTGTTGGGAAGGTGACCCTGACCTGGCTGGCTGCCTCCTAGTAAAGAACATCCACCATGACTGCTGTTTCTGTGGGTCACTATCAAGGCTGTGATGGGCCTCTTTGGTGATGTGGCCGCCTTCAAGGGCTCTCTGCCCCTGTGACTCTTCACCTGTATTCCTAAAACTCATGTCTGTAGACTCGTTGTGTCATCCAGTTGTGCTATGGTGTGTGTGATGGTTTGCATGGGAAATGTTGCCCTTTTGACTTGTGTATTTGAACACCAGGTCCCCAGTTGGCAAGATAGATAGCACAGAGGAGCTCTTTGGGATGGTAGAATTTGTCTGCAGAGCACTGTATAAACTAGAATAAGTGTTGTGTAAAGAACATCTGTTAAGGACCAAGGATGCACAACAACAAGAGTGGAACCCAATGTCACAGACATCATCGGATAATAACAATGAGTCTGTGTCAGTCCTTGGCTGTGCTGACTAGCAAGGCCTTCTCGAGATAGTTGGAAAGAGAAATGCGCAGGTAGAGACACTGTACAGAGGGATTCTGTTCTTTCCTTGCAAAGTGAAAGTGAACCTGTCTTAGCTATTTTTATAGCTTTGAAGAGACTCCATAACCAAGAAAACCTATAAAAGAAAGCATTTAACTGGGGGCTTGCTTACAGTTTCACAGGGTGAGTCCATGACCATCATGATGGGCAGCAGGTAGGAAGGTGTGGTGAAGGAGCTGTGTCCAAGAGCTTACATCTGATCCATAAGCAAACATCAGGGAGAGAGAGAGGCTGATGGGCCTAGCATGGCCTTTTGACACAGCAAAGTTTACTCTTACTCCAATGAAGACACACCTCTTAATCTTTTCCAAAACAGTTTCACAAACTAGGGACCAAGACATTCAAATATATGAGCCCATGGGGGCCATGGTCATTCAAGCCACCACACTAACTGAACTCTATAAAAATGTTGTGAAAACTTAAAGATGGGGTGGAGAGATGGCTTAATAGTTAGAAACACTGTCTGCTCTCCTGGAGGACCTGGGTTTGATAACTAGCACCCACTGGGTGGCTCATAATCATCTGTTAACTCCAGTTGTACAGGATCTGATGCCCACTTCTGGCCTCTTTGGACACTGCCTGCACTTTGTGCACAGACATATCTGTAGACAAAACACCCTGTGTTCCTCAGGACTATGTAAGAAACAGAACTACTGGAATGAATACTCTCTCTCTCTCTCTCTCTCTCTCTCTCATTCTCTCTTTCTCTCAGTCTCTGTCTCGGTCTCTCTCCCTGTCTCCCTCTCTATCCCTCCCCCTCCTCTCTCTCTCTCTCTCTCTCTCTCTCTCTCTCTCTCTCTCTCTCTCTCTCTCTCTCTCTCAGCATAAATATGTATTAAAGAGATCTATTATGATGGTTCACAGGCTGCGGTTCAGATACTCCAACATTGGCTGTCTTCTTCAATGGCTGAGCAAGGATTTGGTGGTTGCTCAGTCCGTGAGACTCTTTGCCTCAGTCCTCCCTATCTGGTGCTGAAGACCGAGGGAATTCCAGAAGAGTTGCTGGTCCTTGGTCTCCACTGAAATCCCAAAGCAGGGTCTAACACCAGAGAGAGCAAAGGCAAGCAGGCAAAAAGTAAAGCTTCCTTCTTCCATGTCCTTTTAAGTGGCCTTCATACCTCAAATGAACCAATCAATATAATCCCTCACCAGTGCCTGTGTGCATGGGTGTTAATTGATTACAGATATAGTCAAATGACAGCCTAGATTAGCCACCACACACCCATACACACAAAAAGATAAAATAATTATAAAACAACAAGAGAGTTTAAATGTAAAGAATGGAATCTCCCTCTAGGTGGAGACATGCCCTGTTTCTTCCCTTAAAGGGTTGGGCCAGTGCTGCAGGTCAGTGATCTAGCTAGGACCTATAGGATGCAGGTTTACCCTGAGATAATTTAATTTTCTTTTTCAGGAGCCCCCACCTCCTCCTCTACCCACACTGAGTACAGACCCCACAAGCCAAGCCACCATGAGGTTCTGCAGGGTCTGCCGCCCGTCTGCATGCAGAATTTGAAAGGCAGACTTGTCTGTTTTTCTCTCTTCTTTTTCTTCACAAAGTGTCCAGATACTCCTTGGTGTGCTTTTAAGCTCTTTGGGCTTTTCTGAAGTTTCCCTCTGCACCAAACAAAGGCCTCCCTGCATCCCTAGACAGCTTGACAAGGACAAGGCATCTTGTCAAGCTTTCATTTTCCTTTTCCCCACAAGAAAGTTGAGGGTGGGTCCAACAAACAGCACAGAGTCCCCTGATTTAGGACAATCTCTCATTAAGTCAATCCTCCCACATCAGTGAGGATAGTGGAACTGCACCCGCATGGATGGCAACACAGGCAGGATTTGAGCATAATTCTTCCTGCGTGGGAATTAATTCTTCCTGCGTGGGAATTAATTAATATTTCTTAATTATACCTTTTGAAGTAAGAGAGTCTTTCTTAATCTTGATCTTTTGGGATGTTCAGATCTTTAGATCCACCTTTGATCTAAGCTATAGATTCTCTTGGCTACCTACAAATATAAAGGATATTGAACACAGTGTGTTTTGTTATTTTGTTTGTTCTGTCCCTTTTTTTAAACAAAAATAGTTCATTTATTTGTTTTTTGTTTGTTTGGGTTTTTTTTGTTTTTTGTTTGTTTTTGAAACTGGCATTAGTAAGTACTTATTTCTTCAAAATTTTGGTATATAGTGAAAAATCATTTGATATATCCTACAACATGAAATCAACCAATGCTTGACTTTTCTAATTCTCCTTGGCTGGCGGCCTTTATTGGGACATTCTATTAACTAACCTTTCTGTATACTTAGATTCATTTTCTTTATGATTTCAGATATGTTTATCTAGAGAAACTATACTAATCCAACTATGTTTTTCTCCACTTAGCCACTGATGAATATGTGCTAGATAATAATAATGCTCAACAGGGTTTCCCTTATGTTTCTGGCTTTTCTCCCAGGGTTGTTTGATACCTATCATCTGGTGAAAGGGAGCTGTAATTTCCCTGAGACCAGCATGAAGCCAAAAAAAAAACCAACAAAAAACAAACAAACAAACAAAAAAACCCAAAATTCTTGATTCCTAAAATTACTCTTTAATACTAATAGCCTGGTTAACTTTCCACTCCTGATTCAGATTGATAGCTCCACTGTACCTTGAAAAATGGGCTATGCAAGCTGTTCAACTTATTTTCTGGAAGAAGCAGGCAAGTGCTGTGGGGAAATTTCAGGAAAGGTATAAATGTCAGGAAAGGTCTAAATGTCTGATGTCAGGATTATTGCTAACAGATGGGATGAGTGAGCAGCCAGAATGGTAAGTCCTTCCCCAGGGCTGGGTGGGGTGAGATTCCTCCTGGAGGGTAGGCCTATATGCTAATTGAGTGTAAATTAGTTCTGAGATCTGGAAAGAGTCTGACCCTGGAGAGAAAGCACACTTTAACCTTTAGGAAGGATTATACTCACTGGCCACTCAAGTCTGCCAGGCAGACCTGCCAGTCAGACAAAGAGGCAGGATCATCTAAGTGCCTTTCTGTGGTGTTCATTGTGGCTGTGCAGGTTTGAATGATTCTCTGTGTCCTGATTTGTGCCCTGCTGTTGGGTGCTGTGAGGGGCCACAGGGAAACTCTGAAATCAAGACATGGTAAATACAGGATATCTACCCAAAAAGGGGATGAAACAAACACCTGAGCAGTGGGTGCTGGGTTGGTGGGTCCTCAATGGGGTTGGATCAGAAACATCAGCCTGATGTGGCTTCCTATGAGGTTTCTAGTGGTGCTTATTGCTTGTTAGTTCAGGCCATGGCCTCTTAATAACTTCAGTATCATGGCTGGTTGTAAATCTGTCCAAAACATCTGGACCAGTTGCTTTCTGGTAGAAGCATGGGTGGTTTCTGTGACCCTGCAGCAACTGTGTATAAACCTTTTTGTCTTTTATAATATGCATTAATAAGGCAGGAATAGAGCTGGAGAGATGGCTCAGAGGTTAAGAGCGCTGGCTTTTCTTACACAGGTCATGAATTCAATTCTTAGCAACCACATGGTGGCTCATAACCCTTTATAAAGATATCTGGTGCCCTCCTCTGGCATGGAGGAATAATTGTAGGGAGAAAATTTCATACTTAATGGATTAATGCATAAAAAAGAAGACAGATATGAATCTAATAGTTCTGATTTTATACATTACTAGTTTTTGTTTTGTTTAATTTGTTAATTTTTCTGCTGTAGTTTTTTATATTTCTTTAAGTTATATGCTTAGTGTTTTGACTATTATGTGGCAAAGGGATTTTTTTTCTCACTCTGTTTGGTATTTTTGATGCTTCTTGTACATTAACAAGCACCAGTTTTTGTTTAGGAAAGTTTTCATTTATGACTTTATTGGAAATATTTTCCAGAACTTTATGTCCTTTTTCCTCCTCCTGCTCCTCCTCCTCCTCCTCCTCCTCCTCCTCCTCCTCCTCCTCCTCCTCTTCTTTCTGTTCTTCTTGTCCTCTTCCTGTTCTTCTTCTCCTCCTCCTTCTCCTCCTCCTTTTTCTTCTGCTCCTCATCTTCTTCCTCCTCTTCTTCTGCTCTTTCTCCTTCTCCTCCTTCTCCTCTTCCTCCTCCTCCTGTTCCTTTTTTTTTTCTGAGCAAGGGTTTCTCTCTTTAGCCCTGGTTGTCCTGGAACTCACTCTGTAGACCTGTAGGGAGCTGCTTGCTACCGCGCCCTTAAAATGGCGCGGGTTTCCGCTTTCTGCCTTCCCGCTGGTGGGCTCCCCGTTGTAAATAACTCCTTATTTGGGTGGAGCCTGTTGAGTCTTGCGCCTTCCGCATGGATACAGCCTATCAGCAATGTCAATGTTCCTTCAAAGACCTTGCAATGAAGGTTTGGATTGTCCTGAGCAGATGCCAGACAAATTGTTCTCGAATGTCAACAATGTGCTGTTTATAATCATCCCCCTAGTTTAGGAATTAATCCAAGAGGTTTGCTACCTTTAAAAATTGGTCAGATGGATGTTACTCATATTTCTGAATTTGGAAAATTTGGAACATGAAATTGCTTATGAATAATTCGGGCATTTTCCAAAACAGAACTCAAAAAGGCATATTCCATTCTAGTGCAACGATCAACCAGATCATTTCCTTCACTTAATGGGCCAGCCAAGCCTGTATGAGCTCGAATATGTTGTATAAAAAGTTTTGACTCTCTCAGCCAAATGGTCTTTTATAACTCTCTCAGTAATTGACAAACAGTACTGTTTTGTTTTATAGGTCCGGCCACCTCTAGAATTTTTACAGCATTTACCACATATGCCGAATCGGAAAGCAAATTGAAGGGAAAAGGGCATTTTTAAAAGACTTCCAAGACAATTTGCAACTCAACCACCTGTGGTGAATTTGGCTGGAATTGATACAGGACTGGTTTCTGATGTTCTACCATATACACCCCACATCCAGTTTTTGATCCATCTGTAAATATATTGGGAGCATCTGGCAAAGGATTTTGTGCAGTAACTTTTGGAAACACAACAGGATGTTCTTTAAAAAAGAAAAGCAAAGGATGCTTGGGATAATGATTATCTATAATACCATGGAAACTAAAGTGCAATATGGCCCAGTCATCAATTGCTCCACATAGTATTTGCACTTGAAAAGCAGTATATGGAATAATCAGGGAGGTTGGATATTTCCCAAAACACTGCACGCACTGTTGTATTCCATTAAGTGCCAATTTTGCAACAGCAGTGGGGTAATGCTCTATGGATTTTGCTGGTGAGGGTTTAGGATGAATCCATAATAAGGGTTCTGCCTGCCATAACAGCCCTGTAGGATGCAAAAAGGTAGGCAGAATGCACAGGATGATATCCAAGTCCTCTGTGCAACGATACAGTACTGCATCCTGTAGTCCTTGCTCTACCTTCCTCAAGGCCACTCAAGCCTCCTTAGTTAATTGTCTAGGAGAATCCAGGGCTGAATCACCAGCCAAAAGATTGAATAATGGCCTTAATTCATAATTAGGTATTTTCAAATAACTTCAGATCCAGTTTATATCACCCAACAACTTCTGAAAGTCATCAAGTGTCTTGAGATTATCCTTCCTAATTGCAATCTTTTGTGGGATTACTGTAAGAGGATCCAATCTTGCTCCCAAAAAAGAGACTACACTGGTTTTTTTGAACCTTATCAGGGGCAATAAACAATTGCTTTCTTCTCAATAATCTTATTAGCTCTTCATAAGCCTGATCCAAAACTTTCTCATCTTTATTACCCAGAAGGCTTATTCTTTCCGGGGTCAGAAGAAGCTTGTACAGGGTTCCTGAGTAAACTGCTTGAAGATCTTCCTGTGTTGCATCATTCCTTGCCAGCGAGGGTGGTCGCAACATAGACCAGGCTGACCTGGAACTTAGAAATATGCCTTCCTCTGCCTCACAAGTGCTGGGATTAAAGGCGTGCACCACCACTGCCCAGCACTCCTTCTACTTCTTCTTCTACTTCCTCTTCCTCCTCCTTCCTTCTCCTCCTCCTCCTCCTACTTCCTCTTTTCCTCCTCCTCCTTCTTCTCCAAACATTTGTGTTTTTGACTTCTCATATGTTGCATAACTCTTGGTTGTTTAGTGCCAGGAATGTTTTAGAATCCAGATTTTTTTGAATAATGTATCCATTTTTTCTATTCATTTTTAATGCATTTGATTCTTGCTTCCATTCTTTTTCTTGACACAGGGTTTTTCTGTGTATCCCCGGTTGACCTGGAATTCACTCTGTAGATGAGGCTGGCTCGAAGTCAGAAATCCGCCTGCCTCTGCCTCCCAGAGTGCTGGGATTACAGGAGTGCGCCACCATGCCTGGGTCTTCCCTTTCATTCTTATTCTGTGGGTGAGCCTTGCCTCAATAATTGTCAGTGTACAAAAATATTTCAATGGCCTGTTCTTAGAGACATAGGAAATTCTTAAGCCATGATCTGCCTCCATCACATGCTTCTGTTTCTAGTTTGTGCGTTATTTACATGGGAGGCTGTTATTTTTGTACCCTGCCTCTGTTCCCTGCACATGCACTCTCTCTATTATCTTTCTCTTCTTTCATTGCTCTTTCTTTGCTCCCCATCTGTCTGCCTGTCTTCAGGTCGTCTTGTGAACCTCTATCCCATCCACAGGTTCTAACTTCTCTCCCTTCTCTCATACAACATCTTTTGCATCACATCTTTTGCATGTTTTAGTTTCTCAGGACCTGCTGTGAAAGCATAACTTGGCTTTGTTGGTGACATAGTTTCCTGGTTGTTATTCATTATATTTCTGTTAGTGTCTAGCCATCTGGGTTTGTGGTGCTAATAATTCTAGGAATTATTTACTGGGTTTGTCTTATTTTGCTAGTTTTATTCCTGGGTTAGAGTTTGCAATCTGTATTTTCAGAGAGTATTGGCTAAGTGTTGTCTCTTTACTTACCCATTTGGTGCATATGTTCCAAAGGGAATGCTGGCTAATGTTGAAAGCTAGGAGGATGGTGGGCTGAAAGAATTCATCTTAGCAATCCTTAAGGAATGTAGTCAAGAGAGAAGTGAAGCTGCCAACATTTCAACATTTCAGAGTTACAGTCATCTTAAGGAGCCTCAGTTGAGGGTGTGCTCTCATCAGAATGGCTTGTTGCTATGTCTGTGTGAGATAGTGTGGATGATTGATGTGGGAAGGCTCTTGCACTGAGGGTGACAATATTTATAAGTAAGTGGGCCTAGACTGGATGGGAGAGCTTCCTGAGCATGGGATACTGACCAAGCAGGACAGCATACCTGGAGACAATGTTTGTCCATGCTTTTACCTTAAGTTTGTACTTTCAGTTTCTACTCTAAGTGCCCAAACCAGTGAATTGTCATCTGACAAAACCATTCGCAGAAACCTGAGATGCTTTTGCTCAGAGGATTCCATCACAGCAGCAGAGCAGCAAGTTAGAACAACAACAACAACAACAACAACAACAACAACAAAAGTGGTATCAAAAAGTAATTTTTCTGCTGGACAGAATCTAGGTTCTCTTTTGAAGGAATGTAAAAATTATCATAAATTGAGATGGCAAAAGTCATAGAAAGCTGTTCATGGATTTTAATTGGTTGTTATTACAGGATTTAGGAGATTGCAGTATTGACTTTATGTAGCCAGAGGAAATTGATATCATAGCATTTCAAAGGAAAATATACACTAGGTAAATTTTAGCAAGAGGTCATTTGTGTGATATTGGTAAAAAAAAATATTTTCTACTTGGCTTATACCCTGAAATATTGAGTGGGTCAAAATTTAAAAATAATTGGCTAATTTCTATATTTTATACTATTTATATGTGTTTTTTCATTTTCCCCACTTATTTAGTTATTATTTAATTATTTAATTTAACATTCACTTTCTCCCATCTCTCCATTCCATCTTACACAGTCATTTATCCCTAACTCATTTTTATCTCTCCAAGGTGCATGGAGACCACAGGAGTAATCACCAACCATGGCATTTCAAGTCTCTGAAAGGTTAGGCATATCTCTCTTACTGAGTTCAGACAAAGCAGCCAAGTTAGGGGAACAAATTGGACAGTCAGACAGCAGCATAAGGGACATCTACTCCTCCAATTGTAGGGGGAACCACATGCAGACTGAGTAGCCTATGAACTACATATATGATGGAGGACTCAGTCCATCCTGTGTATGTTTCTTGGTTGGTGACTCAGTCTCTGAGAGTCTCCTAGTGTCCAGGTTATTTGACACTGAGGGTCTTCTCATGGACATCCTGTTCCTTTGGAGGCCCTCAATCCTTCCCCCTCCCCAACTCTCCAAAAGACACCTTGTCCCCTGTCCAATATTAGGCTGTGGGTCTCTGCATCTGTTTCAGTCATGTTCTGGGTGGAGACTCTCAGAGGACAATTATGCTAAGCTACTCTCTGGAAGTTTAACAAAGTATCCTCAGTAAAGTCAGGGTTTGTTGCTTGCCCAGGTGCTGGGTCTCAAGTTTGGCAGGGTATAATTTAGCCATTCCCTCATTCTCTGATCCATTTTCCCCTGCATTTCCTGTAGACAAGACAAATTTTGTGTGGAAAGGAATTTGGTTCAGGTGGTGTCCTTAACTCTCCACTGGGGTTCCTGCCTGGTTGCATGATGTAGCTTCTTCAGGGTCCATATCTCACTCCTTGGTGCCCTCCAATTTGTCATCTTGGGCACATTCTGAATATATTCCCACCTTCCACCCTCACCTGCTGTAGATTTCAATTCATTATCTTTGCCCTCTGGTCCTGTCTTGTCTCTCACCACACCTGTTCCTGTTCTCTCCCACTTCCCCTTTTTTATCTGCTTTCTTATCCAGTTCTCTCTCTTCCATCTGCCTCCTTTGCCCATTTTATTCCTCCTAAGATTAAACCATGCTCATTTGGGTCTTCTTGTTTAGCTTCTTTTGGTCTGTCGAGAGAAGTTTGGATATCCTGTACTTTATGGTTAATATTCACATACGTGCCTGTCCTTTTATTTCTGGGTTATCTCAGTCTGGATGGTAGTTTCTAGTTGTACCCATTTTCCTGGAAAATTCATGATGTCCCTATTTTTAATAGCTGGTTAGTATTCAAATTTGAAAATGAAACATCATTTCTGTATCCATATTTTGGTTGAGGGACATCTGAACTTTTTCAAGTTTCTAGTTGTAATAAATAAAACAGATATGAACTTAGTGTACCAAATGCTCTTGTGGGTATATGCCTGAGGAGGTACCCTAAGTAAAATTCTTCCTACTGCTAAGTCAAAAATTAATGCAAGGAGTGGGCAAATTATTTCCTAGATCCAAGAAAGAACTTTTAAATAAAAGCTGCTGCAACTGTGGCTCAAGCGAGGCATGATCCATCAACTTAGAAGCAAGATCCAGTTATCTCAAGTGTCATAAAAGAACACATACTGCAGATAAGTCTTATGAATGTAATCTATGTGGTAAAGCCTTTACAGTATCCAGTAATCTTCAATATCATAAAAGAACACATGCTGGAGTGAAACGTTATGAATGTAATCAATGTGGTAAATCCTTTACAGTATCCAGGAATCTTCAATATCATAAAAGAACACATACCGGAGAGAAACCTTATGAATGTACTCAATGTGCTAAAACCTTTACAGTATCCAGCTCTCTCCAGTGTCATAAAAGAACACATACTGGAGAGAAACATTATGAATGTAATCAATGTGGTAAAGCCTTTGCAGTTCAGTGTAATCTCAAAAGACATAAAAGATTTTGGAGAGAAACCTTACAAATATAATCAATGTGGTAAAGCCTTTACAGCATCCAGTAATCTTAAATATCATAAAATAACCCATGCCAGACATTAACCTTACGAATATAATCAAAGTGATGAAGTATATTCACAAGGGAAAAGTCTCCAAATTCTATGTGCTGGAGAGAAACCTAAGTTTCAAAATGTAAGCCATCATCAGGAAGTTGGATGAAGCTAAATCCTGTGATCAAGGATATTCAATGATATTAAAGGAATGGTTACATTAGGGCAAGATTCCATCCAGATAAACATGGATTTGCAGTTGTATGAATATAAACTGTATGGTGTTATGAATTATTATTACCTGGTTATTGTTTTCATGTGGAGATATGAAGATACAAATATGTGTCAAACTGAGAAGGGATAGATCTTGATTGCTGTTCTGGGATTTCAATTTAAGAGCTAAAATTAAAAGTGTTATATGAAAATTAAAAGTGTTACATGATTTTTATCCCAGCGTTCAGGATACAGAGCCATATATATATCTGAGTTCAAGGTTAATCTACTGAGCAAGTTCCAGGACCACCCAGCATAGACAGTGAAGTATTTGAAAAATAGAAACTGGGTGAAAATGTAATGGAAGATGCCATGTTTTAGCTACATCAAGCGGCAGAACTCAGCAGCTTTGTCTATGTGGCTCTGAATTTAAAGGCAAGAATAGTGTGTGTGTGTATGTGTGTGTGTGTGTGTGCTTTCCCTTCTTTTGCAGATAACACAAGATTTTTGACTACCTGTGTTTCATTAACTACTTTGGGTTAGATTCTTCTTCTAACACTTTAAGTGGGTCAGTATTTGTAGACAGATATTGTTCAAATTTTAATTTATCATAGACTATCTTATTTTTCCATTTCTGGTGAATAAATTTTCTCTACGTATAATAAACTCTAGTTTCTGTAGGAAATATGTTCAAGCCTTTCTCGTATTAAAATACTACAATGAGAAGTTATCTGTGATTTCAATAGATCTTCCTTTATCTTTTTGGCTTTTACACCTTTGCAGTTTTTATTATTCGTTCTTTGTATTGTATGTTTTGATTATTATTCAGGGAAGAGACTTTATTTTATGATCTATTATATTTGGTATTTTGATGATTCTTGTACTTCACTCTTTAGGTTAGGAAATTTTTCTTGTTTGATTTTGTTGTCAATACTTTCTGAGACTTTGATCTAGTATTCACCATTCTTTATTCCTAGTATTCTAATGTTTTGTCCTTTCATAATGTCCTAAATTTTCTGGATATTTTATATCAGGAAGTATTAAATTTAACATATTTTTGGCTGATGTGTCCATCCCTCCTCTTGTATCTTCAATGTTTGAGATTTGTCTTCCTTTTTTTTTTTCTTCTCTCAGTGACCCTTGCCTTTCTAGTGCTAATGTGTACTCCTAAATTTTTATTTCCATTATTCCCTCAGTTTATGTTTGTTTCATTGCTTCAATTTCTTGGTCTCTAATATTTTGTTTCCTTCAACTCATGGTTTTTTTGTTGGGAACCAGAGAGCTTGGCTCAATGCCTCCAACTGTGCTGTTTGCACAGGTTTCTTGAGAGCAAAACATCCCATGGCTTAGCTTGATTCCTGTCTTCACGCCTAGTGTGGTATGGACTTCCCAGGTGCCTGACCTATGACTATAATTGTTTTTTCCTGTTCCCTTCCCTGGCCTCTAGAATATATATATATATATATATATATATATATATATATTGCTGGTCTCTCAGTAAAGCTTTGGCAGTCTCCTTGCAGAATGACCCGTGTCTGTGTTTTTTGTTAATCCCCCAGGCCAACGCCCAATACTCAGTACTGTGGCAGCACAGGTGCTGTCAAATGGAGGTCCCACCAAGATTGGGAAAGAGGGGAGCACCTGACGGGATCGTTCCAAGAAAAATCAGCCAGTGAAAAGAAGAGGAATGTATTGCGGAATATATGTTGCAAGAAATAAAGTAAAAGTGAGTACAGGATTGTGCCAAGGGGATAACAAGTTCCGCCTTAAAATTGGTGGATCAACTGGTGGTTCTGCTTAGGTAACAGATATTGGGTTCAAGGTTAAGACAGCTAGGGTGTGATAGCAAATTGGGATGGTGAATTTTATTAGGCAATTTGTCAGCAGTCTAAAACTGCATCAGGCAAGAGGAATGGGGCATAAAATAAAATAAAAGTAAATAAAATTAAAAGAGTAAAAGACAAAAAACAGATTTTAGAAACATGGAAAAGAAAGAGAAAGAAGGAAAATGGATTCAATACTCTCTTAGGGACAAGGGGAAACATGGAGATGTCCTGTTTCCTCTATGGACCCTACTGGAGATATTATTAGTACTGGTTACAAATGCTCTTTCCTCCCTATGTATTATCTTTGGTGCACCAATTTGTCCACATGTGTCTATCCTTGTTTCGTTGTTTGAATGATTCTTCTATGTTTCATGTTGAAAAGAAAAAATGGTAAAAACTTTATTTCATGGTGAAAAGAAAAATTGGTAAGAACTTTATCTACTGGAGGTCCATCTCTTAATCCAGTCTCAGGTTACACAGCAGAGGCTGATTTAAGCTGCTCTGCATTTAGCTAGGAGTCAAGCACAGCTAGAGAAAAGCTGCTTTTAAAAGGGCCAGCAGCTTCTCAAGTTCTAGGGCAAGTAGGCTGATGGTTATTTCTCCTATTGGGTACAAATTGATTTTTCTCTTGAAATTGAAGCTAGAAAAAAAGTTTGGTTTAAATTTATAAGATTCATGTAGTTGCTTCATTTTTGTTTCTGATTGGTCTTAAAGGTATAAGTATGTTTTCCATGTCTTGACTATAGTGTATTGGCTTATAAGGTATTGGGCATGATTTAAAAAAAATTACATTGGTAACAAAAAGTTAGTTTAAAACTGGTAACTCAGGGTTGGAGTTATATTAAACAACAACACCTGGCAAGACACAACCCAGGAAAAAAAGGCCTCTAAGATACTTCTAAATTGACATAATATTTTATGTAATTCTTATCCTAGAAATTAGTCTTATAAGAGATAAGATTTAAAATATCTTTTTAATGAGGTATTATAAGTTGTACTGTCATGCATTCAAACATAAGAACTTGCAGACAAACTTTATGATTTAAAGAATGATAAATGTTAAAAACAGCTGTGGCCAGTATAGGTCTGTTGCCACTTTTACACAAGCTTTGTTGTAGAAAAAAACAGTGGTAGAAGCAATATTCCAACATAAAACAGATTTGCAAAGGAAATTTCAGAAAGAGGGGCCAGAAAGTGTTCCTGTGACTGCCTTCACCCTATGGAGACTAGTCAGGGATGCTCTCTTGAATACCAAGGCTAAGGTTAAGGATCAGATGTTCGAGATTAAAAGAATTTTCGGAGTAGCACAAGATGATGCCTCAATGGAGTCTTTGAAGGCATCCGAATCAGAGAGTGAGACAGAATTATCTGAGGAGGAGGAGGAGGAGGAGGAGGAGGAGGAGGAGGAGGAGGAGGAGGAGGAGGAGGAGGAGGAGGAGGAGATTTTAGAAAAAGAGATAGAGGAATTAAAATTAAAATTAACGAAATGTAAAGAGCAAAGAGTGTCCACTTCCCGACCACCTAGTAAAAATCCTTTCTTTATAGAAGAGGGGGCTTCTGCTTATCCAGCCTTTGATTGGTGTTATGAAGAACCAACACCAAAAAGGGGAGTAGTTTTTTCTGAACCTATTTCTAATACAAAAGCAGCATACCCTGTGTTTGAGATTCTTGATCCTGCTAATCCAGGATAGGTGATAAGACATCATGCACCTTTGAGTTTTAAATAGTTGAAGAACCTAAAGGAAGCTGTTTCTTCCTATGGACCTTTAGCCCATTTTACCTCAGCATTTTTAAATCATATGCTACTTCTAATTTGACTCCTGCGGATTGGCAACAATTATGCCGAGCAGTCCTGAGTGTGGAGGATTATTTACTTTGGAGAGGAGAGTCCCAGGAGCAATGTGTTCAGTTAGCCAGAATAAATGCAAATGCAGGATTCCCTCAGAAAATGTGGAGAAATTAACAGGGACTGGACCCTATGCTGGGCTTCATAATCAGATTCAACATGATCCTGCTGTATATGCTCAAATTTCATCTGCTGCCATTAGGGCTTGGAAAACTTTACCTAATAAAGCAGCTGGGGATCAATTGTCTAAGATAATTCAAGGGCCTTCTGAACTGTTCAAGAGTTTGTGGATAGATTGTTACAACTTGCTGGAAAATCGTTTGGAGATGCAGATACAGCAATGCCTATAGTAAAACAATTGGCCTTTGAAAATGCAAACAAATATTGTAAAGAAGCTAATAGACCACATAGAATAAAAAGTTTGAATGATTATATTAGAATCTGCAAAGAAATTGATGATAATTAGTCATGGGGCAGGTTATGGCAGCTGCCATGCAAAAAGGTTCCAAAAGAAATCTTGTTTTGGATGTGGATTACTGGGACATTTTTAAAAGAGAATGTCCTAAAAATAAAGGGACTTCAAGTCCTGAATTATGTCCTCACTGTCGCAAAGCACACCATTGGAGTAATGAGTACAAAAGGTCATTCCCTCTATCCTCCGGGAAATGGGGAAGTGGGCCTGTTCCAGGGCCCTCAAACCAGAGTGTACAGAGCCGTGAATACCCCTGCCATAACCGCTACACCAATTCGGCTTGTTCCTCAAGCCAACCCTTTCATGTCCAAGACCCTTTCACAGGTACCCCAGGAAGTGCAGGATTGGACCTCTGCTCATCCACCAGAGCAGTATTGACACCTCAAATGGATCCTCAGGCCCTAGGCACTGGAGCCTATGGACCTCTACCACCTGGAAGCATGGGCCTTCTTTTAAGATGCAGTAGTGCCTTAATGAAAGGTATAAGGATCCTTCCCTGGGTAATTGATGCTGATTATACTGGAGAAATTAAATTTATGGTGTCTATAGAAAGAGGGGTTGTGGTTATTCCCCAAGGAGATAGAATTGCTCAGTTAATCCTCTTACCAAAATTCCACACTAATAATGCTGTATTCAAGACTTCTATGGGGAATCAAGTGTTTGGCTCCACAGGAGCAGGTGCCTTTTGGGTATCATCCTTAGATACATTCCCTACACTTACTCTATGGATTGATGGAAAGCCTATGAAGGGATTATTGGATACTGGAACAGATACTACTGTAATTTCAAATGCCTTTTGGACAAAGAACTGGCCTCTAGATGTATCTCAATCTACTTTACAGGGTATAGGAATAGCCACTGTTCCACTTAGGAGTCGCAAGGTGTTAAAGTGGAAGGATGAGCAAGGCCATGAAGGATGGTTTCAACCCTTTATTTTAGATCATTTACCTATTAATCTTTGGGGAAGACAAGTCCTCATGAAAATGGGGGCCATGATTACCACTCAACCAGTACAAAATATGTTGGATAAACAAGGTTATATTCCTGGAAAAGGCTTGGAGAAATATTTACAAGGAAAACCTTTAAGTGTGAGTGAAGAATCACTAGTACTTAAACATTCAAAAGATAAAACTGGATTGGGAAATTTATCTTAAGGGTCACTGTTATGCCTCCTATTCTCAAACCTTTACCAATCACATGGAAGTCAAATGAGCCCGTGTGGATTGAACAGTGGCCCCTTTCTAAGGAGAAAATGGAGGCAGCTCATCACCTAGTACAAGAACAACTTCAGGCAGGACATTATTACCTTAATCGTACATTAGAGAATAGTTTATGTTAGATCGAACTTCATTTCCTGACTCCTGTCTTGTGTTTTGCAATGATCCCTTGAACACTAAACCATGTGTTTTAGTCCCATTCTTCTGTAGTTTAAGAAAAAGTCTCTAATGAACAGAAAGAAGACAAGAAAAAATTGAATTGTTCTAGCAGATTGTGTGTACTGACATACTCCTGAGATTATGAAGATGCTGCTGTGATTGAAGGGTTACTGGAATTGTGTCCATGCCTCTAAATAATGAAGGGAGATTCCCTGTTACCTTGTATTACCATCAGAGAGACTTTGGCATTATTGCCACCCCTGATTAAAAAAGGTCTGGGTTTATGGCACTGGGGTTTTTGGCTTGTGGAGCTGCCACATTGGGATTGTTCCTGCTAAACTGTGTGTGTAAACAACAAAACCAGTCCAGAGCAGTGATTGAACAAGTGCTTAGGCACAGGATAATACATCTGCTCAAATTTGGCTCAGCCTGTAACGAGAATAGATAGTCTATGACAGGCAACTCCTTTGCAGCCCACACCAACCTAAGACAGGGGGCACTGGGACTGGCAGAGATTCCCAGAGACGGGTAATGGGAGTTGGACAGAAGGTGTCCTAAGACAGATGCTATTCATTCTTTAAAAAATAAAAAAGGAGTTATTGGGAACCAGAGAGCTTGGCTCAACGACCCCCAGCTGAGCTGTTTGCACAGGTTTCTTGAGAGCAAAACATCCTGTGACTTAGCTTGATTTCTGCCTTCCTGCCCGGTGTGGTACGGACTTTCCAGGTGCCTGACCTATGACTATAATTGTTTTTTCCTGTTCCCTTACCTGGCCTCTAGTATATATATTGCTGGCCTCTCAGTAAAGCTTTGGCATTCTTATTGCAGAATGACCCATGTCTGTGTTTTTTGTTAATCCCCCAGGTCTATGCTCAATACTCAGTACCATGGCAGCGAGGGCGCTCTCACAAGATAGACCAGGAGACTCAATGGGAGGATAATCTATATATCTGTTCCTTAACAATCAGCTCTGTAAACCCTGTCTGAATCCAGAGCTGACATACTTTTTTTTTTTATTCTCATGACTCATGAGGGTGACAAGACCATGCTGGGAGGGATAACACCTCACACCAGTCAAAATGGCTAGGATTAAAAACTCAGGAGACAGCAGGTGTTGGCAATGATTTGGAGAAAGAGTAACACTTCTCCACTGCTGGTGCACCCACTCGGAAAATCAGTCTGGCGGTTCCTCAGAAAACTGGGCACAACAATTCCGGAGGACTCTGCTATACTTTTTCCTGGGCATATACCCAGAGGATTACCTCACACGCAATAAGGACACATGCTTCACTATGGTCCTAGCACCCTTATTTATTATATACAGAAGCTGGAAAGAACCCAGTTGTCCCTCAATAGAGGAATGGATACAGAAAATGTGGTATATATACACAATGAAATGCTACTCAGCAATAAAAAACAATGAATTTATGAAATTATTAGGCAAATCATTGGAACTGGAAAATATCATAAAAAGTGAGGTAACTCATTCACAAAAGAACACATATGGAATGCAGTCACTGATAAGAGCCCAGAAGCTCAGAATACCCAAAACACATATTAAATAATTCCCAGGAAGAAGGAAGTAGAGGACCCGGGTCCTGGAAAGGCTTGATGCAGCATTGTAGGGGAATACCAGGACAGAGGAGTGGGAGGGGATTGTTTGGCGAACTGGTATAGGGAAGAGGACTTATGGGACTTAGGGGGAGGGGGAACCGGGAAAGGGAAAATCATTTGGAATGTAAATATATATATATATATATATATATATATATATATATATATATATATATATATATATGTGTGTGTGTGTGTGTGTGTGTGTGTGTGTATGTATATATATATACACACACACATATATATATATATAATAAAATAAAATGAAAGAATGAATGAAAGAAAGAAAGAAAGAAAGAAAGAAAGGAAAGAAAAGAAAAAAGAAAAGAATATTCCCAAAGAATCAGGTGCACTATATTCCAATTCTGCATTCAAAATAGACCTAAGCTCAGAAGTCCACATAAAAACACACTCAAAAAACACACATACACATGAGTGAAATTACATAAATTTTAGTTCATCTTACAAAGAAACATGGGAAAATTGGATTCATTTTGTCCCATTCTTTTGTCCTACATTGTAAGAATATTTGATTTATTTATTTATTTGCTTATTTATTTATTTAACTTGACTTTCAATTAATTTAGAAATATTTATGCCTACCATTTTTTTATGTAATTGTCCATGATAATCTGCAATTTTAACTTGTTTTTCTATGTAATTCTTCAATTTTTCATAAATATTTCCATATAACTCTTTGATTTTTTCATATACTTCTACCTTCTTTTTCAATTAATTTAGCCATGTATATATGTCTACTATTTTATCTGAATAATGTGCCATGAAAATTGTCAATATTAACATGTTTTCCTGTATATTTCTTCAATTTTATCAGACTTATTTTCCACTTAAATCATCAATTTTAACAGAAAATGTGTATATTTCCTCCTTCAATTAATTTAGAAATATTCTTCAAGTCAACCAATTTATCCATATTATTTTCCATTATAATATTCAATTTATCAGAACATGTTTATTATTCTACTTTCCATTAATTTTGAAATGTTTTTGATGTCAAACCATTTATGTTACTATCGATGAAAATCATGAAATTTAACATTTTTTATATATTTCTTCAATTATACCAAACAAACTTTCCAGGTAAACCTTCTATTTTTGCACAAAATATATCTACTTCATTTCTGAAGCAATTTAGAAATGTTTTTATGCCTACCATTTTATCTGTATAATTTTCAAAGAAAGTTGTTAATTTTAATGTGAATTTCCATATATTCAATACTTTAGAAATATTATGCCTGTATCTTTAATTTGATCAAAAAATAGTTTACTCCCTTTTTCAGATACTTTAACAATATTTTATATCTACCATTTTATTTGTATAATTTTCCATGAAAATTGTTAATTTTAATGTATCTTTCTATATATGTCTTAAATTTTGTGAGAAATATTTTCTGTGTCGCTAAAATATATGTAATTCGACTTTAAGTCAATTTAAAAATATTTTTTAATATTTTATCTGTGCAATTTTCCATTATAATCTTCAGTTTTAGCATGTTTCTGTTACATGTGTTTATATATTTCATCAATTTTATCAGAAATATTTTTCATGTATCTTTAATTTTATCAGAAAATGTTTATACTTTCTTCTTCAATTAATTTAGATATATTTTAAGTCAACAAATTTATCCATATTATTTTCTTTTATAATCTTCAATTTGGATATTTTTTATATATTTCTTCAAATTATATGAAATATTTCCCTTTAAATCTTCAAGTATATCAGAAAATGTTTACCATCTAGTATCACTTAAATTAGAATAGTTTTTATGTAAACCAATTGATGTATTATTATCCATGAAATTTGTTAATATTTTTTAATGTGGTCAATTTGAGTACTATTTTCTACATAATTCTTCAATTTCATCAAAAATACTTTCCATGTAAATCTTCAATTTTTCATTAAAATTTTCATTTTCATTAAATAGTTCTACTTCATTTTTCAAATTATTTAACTATTTTGATGTGTTTTCTATATATTTCTACAAATTTATCTGAAATAATTTCCATGTAATATTTTACATTTCAATTTTACCAGAAAATGTTTATACTTCATCCTTCAATTAAATTAGAAATGTTTTTCAAGTCAGCCAATTTATCTGTATTATTCCATGAAAATTGTTAATTTTAACGTTTTTCTATATATTTCTTCAGTTTTATCAGAAATGCTTATAATTCACTTTTAATTATTTTGTGATTTCTTTATTGCTTCTGATTTCAAATCTTAGTCTCTTTTCTTACCTTTCACCACATTTTAAATTGTATTTTCTTACATTTCTTCAAGTGATTTATTTTTCCCTCTCTAAGGGTTTCTACATATTTTTCTGTGGGTTTCTGTATTTCATTAAAGGGATCATTTTTATCCTCACCAAAGACATTTGTCATCCTCATGAAATGACATTTTAGGTTAGACTCTTGCTCTTATTGCGTGTTTGGGTATCCAGGGTAGGAGAACTGGGTTATGATATTGCCAAATTATATTGGCTTCTGTTGGTTATGTTCTTGCCTTTTTCTTCCACCACCTGGTCATTTCTCATGTTAACTTACCTGGCCCCCTCGGACTGGGCCAGGCCACTTTGGAGACAGGCAGTGCTGCCTCTGGTTAGGACAGGCCTTCCGTGTCCATGCTTAGTGCAACCTTCATGTGTCCCCATGTCTCTGATTAAGGAAGACTTCCTAAAAACCAGGTTGGCTTTTGGTTCTGGGGCAGACATTTTGATCTGTCCTAGTTTCAGGTGGAAATGCAGACTGAAAGGACAATGTGACTCAGGAAGAGACTGCTAGATACCACATCTGCTGGTCTCTGTGGGGGTACAAATTGGTGTGGGGGTAAAAAAAGGACTGACCTATATTTCTAGATATGGAAGGCCACCTATTTGACAGGTAGACTGTTAGGATTTGGAAGCAACCCTGTTTTTCATAAGTTCAGACACTATAAATCTTTCAGGTATAAACTCTCTATATAATACTGTCTATGAAATGAAAACAGATAGAGGCTATCTCATGTTCTACATAGCACAACATGGAATCAGATATCTGATTTCAACAAGAAATAAAAGGACAATGAACTGAAAAGAAGCTATGAAATATTATTTGTGAGACATAGAAGAACATTTTCTTTTATATACTCATAAAGTACTGTAGGGAATATATTAAGACTGCAATCCAAATGTATAACTTAAAGAAAAATGAAAACAAAAACAAAACAAAATAAAAAGACTCCCTTGATACTCAGGAAGGATACAGTGGTGTGTGGTTTGTCTTCTTTCCACCATGTCAAGTCAATAACATGAGCTTAAAGCAGAAAGAAAAGAAATTGCAAGAAATACTATTTGTGTTCCAAGGACATGGATAATTTCTCTATAGAAAACCACATGGAGTCTCACGTATCAATCTTGGCAAAATCAAATTCAATTTTTTTGAAAGACCTTTATATTTGACCGGTAGTCTGACTATAATGAGTATGGTATGGATCCAAGTCCAATACTCATGTGCACCAAATGATTTCCAAAAGTATGCCACAGCCCAGTATGGCATTTCCATAGTAGTCACAATAGAGCGAAGATTCAGATTCCATGCACATTCCCAATTCATTTGACATGGTATTACCACCCTGTATACAAAAATATGGAATATCACAATATCAAGGCTCAAATTTTTCCCAATTTTCCCAAGGTCTGCAAAACTACTAAAAATATTCAAATTGACAGTCATAATTCACCCAAAGTATGAAACAAATTTTTATTCATAGTAACAAGATGGTACAATAAACTCCATAGCAAGATTTTATTATAAGCCAGTGACATTGCAATCATTCCAAAAATGGAGTTAAAGATTCCATTTAATTCAGTGTGAATATTATGGGCCAAAAATAATGTAGTTGAAGCAAATATAAATCAAATTCAGTGTTCCATATGTGTCACTCATTGTAATCTAACCAAATTACGTCAATTGCCAAAGCAGACATACATCTGGTTGTTGCAATATAATCCAAGACAGGACCATTTCAAAACAAACACCAACTTGACATGGTAGAAAATATAAGATATACACATATTAGAAATACAATTCTCTCTCAGAAATGGCATATTAATTCTTTCATTTCTTTGAGAAAATGTGTGAAATTGTTCTCAAATTCTTAATGAGTTGTGAACAAACATCAAAAAAGAAATGTTTCATCAAATGCCACTGACTGCAAAGGGACAGATAATCAGCCAAGAGATCAGCATAATAATTCAATGAATATCTGTACAGGCACTGATATTGGACAGAATGGGTGATGAATCTTTAAAAATCCATAAATTTTCTATTTAGCATAATGACATGTTCTCCAGGTGAGAGGAATCACAGGAAGTTTGAAGATATTTTGTAAACATGACTGGCACACAATAGTATATAAACAATAGAGTGAATTTTCAACTCCTGGCTCAATGTTTCATGTGAGATTACACTTCTCTACTCTAGACAGTGGAAGACATAATGCCCCATGTTTCTTCTCAGAGTGTGAATGTATGGAACTTTCATGACTTTCTAAAATTTTTTCTATAGACATTCTGATGAAATATATTGTGTTTATACACATGGCTGTTGACACATATTCTGGAAAAAGCTGCCCAGGAGAAATTTTCCTTGGGAATTATGCCATGCATATGAATGAAATCATGACACCTGAGGATGGAGAACATGCTCTCCAAAATATGTTTTCAGAAATATGAATGAAGGCATGGCACCTGACGATGGAGAACAGGATCATCACAACATGTTTTCAAAAGTTTTCAGACCTCAGATGTAGTGCTTGAGGCTAGAATTTTCCTGATGTTTCCAGGGAGCATGACATAGGATGAATAGAAATAAACAGTTGGGTATAACTGAGTATACCTCCATTGAGCAATAGCCTTAAAACAGACACCTTGGTGAAAACGTGTGTGTGATGTTTGTCTGCATAAGAAACAGATTTCACAACTGCTTCATCTGAGAGCCTAGCAGACATGAAGAAGCTGTCTGCTTTCACTATTTGCTTTTTGCTCCTGAAGCTTTCTTTCATCTTGTGCTGTTTGACTGAACCCAATTGCTTTTTGAGGATAAATAAGAGTGAAGATAAACATGGAGATATGAGAACTGACTGTGGTTTCTTCCTGCGGACACTCGAGGGTCCTACTGACCATTATTATGAAGAAATTTTTAAACATAGGTAAGTCCTTAACATTTATTTCCTGCTTCAATATTATGAATTAGAAATACTTATCTGCGTACACAAACAGTGGAATTCTTTCCTGTTCTTTCTTCTGTAATTTTAGGAAACATTGAAAATTAAGTATAATATTAATCACTATTTGAATACTTTCAAATGTATCACAGTTTAGTTTACCTTTAATTCATTGGGAACCAGAACTGATGGAGAGATCACATGGACAATGACAGAGACTGCATCTTATCTTTTGAGTCTTTGTGAATATCATATGTAGAAATGTTTCCTCATCTGTCATGAATTCACAATTCCCACCTTTGGCAAGAGCTCAATTTGAAAAGACAACATCACTGCCTATATCCAACTGTCTGCCAATGATTACTGTATAAACATGCATCTAGATGCCTTCCAAAAATGGTTACATAATTTTGGTCTCCAACAGTTGGACATAGATTCTATCACTGAAATATTTGTGTGTATGCAGGTCTACTACACCTGCTTGCATATATAATATGTATATACTTGGGTATGTACTTATACACTGCTTTGTAACATAGTTTTTAAATGAGCCTCTCCTGCCATTCTGGAGTTGACTTTGAATATAGAAAAAGACTTCCGGTCTAAATATTGTGTTACTAGAATAATCATTTGGTCCAATTTTGCAAATCCCTTCCAGGTATTAGGCTTATTCTCACTATCGGGTAAATTGTCATTATTTCTATTTATTAATGAACAAATACAACATTAGAGAAAAATCTCGATAAATAAATGTAGTACTTGTGGATAAGAAGCTGCTTTCATTGTGGCCCCATAGTTCTGAGATCCCAATTGTGAGATGTTATTGGTGGCTGCAGTTCATGAGAGATGGACTGTTGTAAGCAACTTTTAGCGAATCAATGTACCTGTGACTTCTTTATCAGTTTCTTATCCCATCTCTTATTCAACTTTTACATCGTTGGTATTTAAAAAAATATATATATTTTCCAATTGTTAGCCATAGTGCACTGTGTACACTTTGATAATGATTGTGGCTTCAAATTATTATATTTCTCTGTTAAGTCAGTAGAATTCCATTTCTGATGCACTCTGTATTATTCCATACCTCACTGGAAAATAGTGGAAATTCTCATTGGTGACCCATTTATAAGCCACACCAAGGTTTAAAATTACAAATAAAATTTCATGTTTAGAAAGAAAATCTTAACTCCAAACTCTCAACTGAAAAATGCAAATTTCAGCAAAGGAGAATATTAGATGTTTTATCCTGATTAGAGGTATTTGCTAGTAGTAACAGATCAACTACCAACTGTGCTAGGTCAGATGAACATATTTCATATGTAGATAAGATTTCTGTGCTCAAACATAATTTAAAGGATCTCAAAGAATAAGGAAGACTGCGGTCTTAAGAGAAATGTGATACCAGTTTTGCGAAACTGACATAGTAACATCACACTAAAATGTAACATTAAATTAATGTGTAAAAGAACATAAAGGATAATATTCTGGTTATATGCTATATTGTATCATTTTGAATATTTTGATATGGATAAATATATCTAAATGTAATATATCTTAAAATCATTCTGTTTTGTGGAATATTAATAGTTGAAAATTAATCATGATCATTATTGTGCATAATTCCCAAAGAATATTTTGTATGCTTGAAAACAATTTAGTATGCAACAATAGACCTAGGATCCTCAGGTATGTATATTATTAAATATGCATTAGTAGTATTTTAGGGTATGAAAGGATAGAATATAAAAGCTGAACCAAATTTTTGATGTATTATTTGATATTCAAAATTTTCAATATTATTAAGATTCTTGATGTATAAAACACATTCAAATAATAAAATAAATTTAAGGAGAATCTATTATGTCTTTCATATTTGGTTTAATTCATGCTTTTTTATGTATATGTAGAATTACAACTCCAAGGCTATTTTGTAGCAGTCTTTCTCAAGAGGATTATAACAAGGATGATATTCAGAGATAAAGAAAACTTTATCGCTTTCAATGAATACAAAATTTATCATATTATATTGCCCAATGTCTATGAATACTTAAATTGTATTCAGTTCTAAAGATATCTACTATATGAAGCTTATTTCAAGACATTTAGACTGTAATTTAGCATGTCTTATATTAAGAAACGTTACTGCAATTGAAACTTTATGTTTCAATCATCTCCCTTAGTCATCATTATGACTTATTTTAGAATACCAGAAAGAAGATATGAGTTTTTTATGGTACTGTTTTTTGCTACTGATGAAATCAACAAGAATCCTTATATTTTACCCAACACATCTTTGTTATTCGTCAACACTGTTGATCTGTGTCATGATACATTGGATGTTTTGGATGTATTACATTCACCTGTAAACAATAGTGAGGATTTTATCAATTATGTCTGTCAAGAAAATGGACTTTGTGATGTAGACCTTACAGGACCATCATGGAAAACATCTTTAAAACTGACAATTCAGTCTAGGACACCAAAGGTAAGAATGTGTGACACGGAATGAGTTAGCAACATTAAATTCTTTTACAGGTGCCTAGAAGAAACCTTGGGCAACATGCATTTATGAGTGTTCTGCTTTACAGAGCTAGACACACACACACACACACACACATTATATATGGAAAATAATTAAATAATCAGATCATAGATGTTTTGGCAAACAGGCGAAACTTTGTTGTGGGAAATTCAGAATTGTCAGGAATAGTCTAGAATATGTTAGGAATAATAATTATATTTCTAGTATGCTCTTACAGTCCTTAATAGGATTTCTGAAATGTGAGTAGTGTTACTTGTATCTGAATCCATAAATCATAACAATCATATTCCTCATGTCAATGTTTCATTCTCTCTTCTACATTCTTTAGGTTTTCTTTGGATCATTCAATCCTAACCTAAGTGACCATGACCAGTTTCCATATCTCCATCAGATAGCCACAAAGGAAACATATTTGTCCCATGGCATGGTCTCCTTGCTGCTTCATTTTAGATGGACTTGGATAGGAGTAGTCATCTCAGATAATGACCAAGGCATTCAGTTTCTCTCAGATTTAAGAGAAGAAATGCAAAGGCATGGCATCTGTTTAGCTTTTCTGAATGTGATCCCAGAAACCTTGCAGATGTACATGACAAAGGCTATGATATATGATAAACAAATTATGACATCTTCAGCAAAGGTTGTTATCATTTATGGTAAAATGAACTCTACTTTAGAAGTCAGCTTTAGAAGGTGGGAATATTTGGGTTCTCAGAGAATCTGGATCACAACCTCACAATGGGATGTTGTCACAAATAAAAAAGAATTCAGCCTTGATTTCTTCCATGGAACTGTCACTTTTGCACAACACAGAGTTGAGCTTGCTAAATTTAGAAATTTTATGCAAACAATTAACTATAACAAATACCCAGTAAATGTTTCTGAGTCTATGCTGGGGTGGAAATATTTTAATTGTTCAATCTCTAAAAACAGCAATGAAATGGATCAGTTTGCATTCAATAATACATTGGAATGGACGGCATTGCACAAATATGACATGGCACTGAGTGAAGAAGGTTACAATTTGTATAATGCTGTGTATGCTGTGGCCCACACCTACCATGAGCTACTTCTTCAACAAGTAGAGTCTCAGAAAACATCAGGCGTCAAAGGAGAATTCACTGACTGCCAGCAGGTAAAGTTTCTTACATTTCATTATGCTTAGAGATGGCAATGTGATCTTTTAAATGGCCCCAGAGAAACACCTGTCCATTTATTAAAGATTATTCTTTCATTAGAAATATTTCTACACTGCAAAACTCTCCAATTAATTTTTACATGGATTAATATGAATTTCAAGGATTACATTTAATAAGAGACAATACATTTTTAAGATAACAGTGACTTTTATGAAAATGTATCTCAACATTTCCACAAGTGATTTTAATATTTAAAAGAGGAGCCAAGAGTTTTGTCATGAAAACCTTAAGTGATGACAGACTAGAATACTTTTTTAAAGAATAATTTCTCAAGAAACAATACATGTGTATTAACTAATAGTTACTCATTTAAATTAACGATTATATACAAAACCATAAGTGAATAAGACTATATATTTTATTAAGTTTATATTATCTCATATATGTTTACTCTCTATACATGAAAGACTCATAACCAATGTTTATTTTCGCGCACATTCAGAATCCCTCTTTATTTGCACATACATGGCTTCATTTTTTAAAAAGTATTTTTGACAAATGGGTGCACACAAACACACACACACACACACACTGACACACCATGTTACTTGTTATCTCATAATCATTTTTCTAGCATGTTTTAGCATTGAACATTAATAAGAAGTATATTAATGTTCAATTATCTATGACGTGTATTGCCTTTACTATGTGATTACTTTAATACACTGTCTTTTTGTAAATTCATTAAAAATTTAGGGGAAAATCTCAAAATTTTCTTCCCTTTATTGATGTACATATGTAAGCATCTAAAGATGGATCTCATTTAGGTGTCTTCCTTGCTGAAAACCAGGGTATTTATTAACCCTGTTGGAGAACTGGTGAGCATGAACCATAGAGAAAATCAGTGTGCAAAGTATGACATTTTCATCATTTGGAATTTTCCACAAGACCTTGGATTAAAAGTGAAAATCGGAAGCTATTTTAGTTGTTTTCCACAGAGCCAACAACTTCATTTATCTGAAGACTTAGAGTGGGCCACAGGAGGAACATCAGTGAGTACAGTTTTTATTTTTTTCAGTTTATCTACATTTTAAAATATGAGGTGATGAAGCATTAGCTCTGTGTTAAGAACAACTGCTATGCTTGCAAAAGATCATTCTCGGTTACAAACACCAAAATTTGATATCTCTCAATTTCATGAAAATCTGGTCTTAGGGATCAAAGGCCTCTGGATTCCATATTCAATTGCACCCACAAGCCTATTCACCTCTTAGTAATGTATTTATTAAATTTGTAAATAAAATTTCAATTTTGCAACTATATTTAAACTGTCTTCTGAAAGGCTCTGCTAGAGCCTGAAAAAATACAAAGGTGGATGCTAACACTCACCCACTGTACTGAGCTTGGGGTCCTTGGTAGAGGAACTAGGGAAGGGACTGAAGGAGCTGTGGACAAAAAAACTTACGGAATTTGCAGATTCTGTGTGAACATATTTATAGCCAAACTAAAAATAGTATGTATTCATTAACAGAAATTGTTCTTTAGATTCAAAGTCTTCATTTTTTAATTTGTATATATATATATATATATTAGTATATATGTATATACAAATTATATATGTATATATGTATATGATATATGCATCGTATATATACGATTTTTATATTTATATTGAATATTTCCTTTATATTTCAGATGTCACCCCTTTTCATGTCTCCTCCCCCAGAAACCCCTATGCAATTCCACTTCCCACTGCCTTTATGAGGGTGCACCCCCACCACCCATCCACCCACCATCATCTTCCAGCCCTGGCACTCCCCTACATTGCAGCATTGAACCTTTTTTTTTCTTTTTTGGTTTTTCAAGATAGGGTTTCTTTGTGTAGTCTTGGCTGTCCTGGAATTCACTCTGTAGACCAGACTGGCCTTGAACTCAGAAATCTGCCTGCCTCGAACCCTAATAGGTGCAAAAGCCATTCTTCCTGCTGACATCCATCAAGTCCCTCCTCTGCCACGTATGTGGCTGGACCCATGAGTTCCTGCATGTGTACTATTTGGTTGGTGGTCCAGTCCCCGGGAGTTTCTCTTGTTGACACTGCTGCTCCCCAAATGGGACTGTAAATGTCCACAGCTCCTTCAGTCCCTTCCCTAGTTCCTCTACCAAGGACCCCAAGCTCAGTACAATGGTTGAGTGTTAGCATCCACCTTTGTATTTTTCAGGCTCTAGCAGAGCCTTTCAGAAGACAGCTATGTCAGGCTCCTGTCAGCAAACACTTCCCTGCATCCACAATAACATCCAGGTTTGGGATGGGCATTGTATATGGGATGGATCCCCATGTGGGGCAGTCTCTTGATGGTCTTTTTGTCCAGCCTCTTCTTGATGTTTTGTCTCCATAATGCCTCCTGTGAATATTTTGTTCCACCTTCTAAAAATGACTGAAGCATCCATAAATTGCCCTTTCCTATTCCTGAGGGTCATATGATCTGTGAATTGTATCTTGGGTATTCAGAGCTTCTGGGCTAATATTCACTTATCAATTAGTACATACCATGTGTGTTCTTTAGTGATTGTGTTACCTCACACAGGGTGATATATTCTAGTTTTATCCATTTGCCTAAGAATTTCATGAATTAAGTATTTTTAAATAGCTGAGTAGAATCCCACTATGTAAATTCACCACATTTTCTGTTTCCATTCCTGTTTTAAAGGACAACACTTTTTGTTTTGTTTTGTTTTGTTTTCCAGCTTCTGGCTATTATATATAAGGCTAATATGAACATAGTGTAGCATATGTCTTCATTACATGTTGGAACACGTTCTGGATACATGCCCAGGGGTGGTATAAATGGATCCAATTTTCTTAGGAATGGCCAGACTTATTTCCAGAGTGATTGTACAAGCTTGCTATCCCACCAAGAAATTGAGGAAAGTTCCTCTTTCTCCACATCTTTACCAACATCTCATGTCACCTGAGTTTTTTATCTTAGCTATTCTGACTGGTGTGAGGTGAAATATCAGTGTTGTTTTGATTTGTATTTCCTGGATCACTAAGAATGTTTTCTTTCAGTGCTTCTCAGTCATTTAATATTGAGAATTCTCTTTTTAGTTCTTCACTCCACTATTTATTAGGATTATTTGGTTCTATGGAGTCTAACATATAGGTTTTTTATATGTATTGGATATTAGCCCTCTATCAGATGTAAGTTTGGTAAAGACCATTTCCCAATCTATTATTTGCCATTTTGTTCTATTGAGATTGCCCTTTGTCTTAGAAAAGCTTTGCAACTTTATGAGGTCCCATTTGGCAATTATTGATCTTAGAGCATAAGCTATTGGTGTTTTGTTCAAGAAATTTCCCCTGTGCCCATGTGCTTGAGGTGCTTCCCTACTTCCTTTTCTATTAGTTTCAGTGTGTCTGCTCTTATGTGGAGATCCTTGATCCATTTGGACTTTATTTTTGTACAAGGAGAAACAAATGGCTCAAATTGCACTCTTCTACATGCTGAACACCAGTTGAAACAGTAAAATTTGTTTAAAATGCTGTATTTTTCCTCTAGAAGGCTTTAGCTTCTTTGTCAAATATTAAGTGATCATAGTTGTGTGAGTTCAATTCTTCGTCCTCAATTTTACTCCAGTGTTCTACCTGCTACCAATTCCTTGCAAATTTTTCACTATTGCCGTGTAGTGCAGCTTGAGGTTAGGGATGCTGATCCTCCCAGAACTTCTTTTATTGTTGAGAATTATTTTCGCTATCCTGGGTTATGTTCTTATTACAAATGGACTTGAGAATTGCTCTTTCTGACTTATGAGGAATTGAGTAGGAATTTTGATAGGGATTTCACTTAATCTATAGATTGCTTTCAGCACGATGGCCATTTTTATCAAAACATTCCTGCCATTCCATGAGGACGGAAGAACTTTCCATAACCTGAATTCTTCTTTAAATTCTTATTTCAGAGACTTTAACTGTTGTCATCCAGATCTTTCACTTGTTTGGATAGGGTCACAGCAAGATACTTTATATTGTTTATGATTATTGTGAAGGGTGTCATTTCATTAATTTCTTTCTCAGACTATTTATTCTTTGAGTATAGGAAGGTTGCTGATTTGTTTTAGTTGATTTTATATCTGGTCAGTTTGATGAAATTGTTATCAGCTCTAGGAGGTCTCTGGTGGAGTTTTTGAGGTCTCTTAAGAATGCTATCATATCATCTGTAAATATTGATATTTTGACTTTTCCTTTTTAATTTGCATCTCTTTGACCTCTCTTTGCTGTCTAATTGCTCTGGATAGAATTTTGAGTACTTTACTGAATAATGGTGGAAAGAGTGGACAGCCTTGTCTAGTCCCTGGTTTTAGTGGGATTGCTGAAAGTTTCTCCCTATTTAGTTTGATGTTGGCTACTGGTTTTCTGTATATTGCTTTTACTATGTTTACTTACGTGCCTTGAATTCCTGATCTTTCCAAGTCTTTTATCATGAAGGGATGTTGGATTTTGTCAAATGCTTTCTCAGCATATATTGAAATGATCATGTGTCCATTTTCTTTGAATTATTTTATATAGTGGATTATGTTGATAATTTCCTTACATTCAACCATCCCTGCTTTCCTGGGATGAGGCCTACTTAATGGTCATGAACATTTTGTTATATTCTTGAATTCAGTTTTTGAGGATTTAATTATGTATATTTCCACTGAGGTTCATATGGGTAATTGGTCTGAAGTTCTCTTTTTTGTTGGGTCTTTGTGTGATTTTGGTATTGACATAACTTTGGATTCATAGATCAAATTTGATATTATCCCTCCTGTTTCTATTTTGTAGAATAGGTGGGAGTATATTGGTATTGGGCATCTTTTGAAGATCTGATAGAATTCTGTACAAAAATTGTCTGGTCCTGAACATTTCTTGGTTGGGAGGTTATTAATGATGGCTTCTATTTTTTGGGGGAGGGGTTATTGGACTGTTTAGACCATTAATTTGATCCCGATTTAAATTTGTTTTTGGTATCAGTCTAGAAAATTGTCCACTTCATCCAGGTTTTTCAGTTTTGTTGAGTATAAGCCTTTGCAGTAGGTTCTGATGATTTTTTGAATTCCACAGTTTCCATGATTATGTCTCCCTTTTCATTTGTGATGTTGTTTATTTGGATCCTGTCTCTGTGCCCTCGGGTTAGACTACCTAAGGTTTTATCTATCTTGTTGATTTCATGAAAAGACCAGCTTCTGGATTTGTTGATACTTTGTATATATCTATTTTTTTCTGCTTGATTAATTTCAGACCTGAGTTTAATGATTTCCTGCTGTCTACTTTTCTTGGGTGTATCTGCTTCTTTTTTTTTTTTTCTAAATCTTTAAGATGAGCTGTTAATCTACTAGTGCATGCTCTCTCCAGTTTCTTTTTGGAGGCACTCAAAGATGTGAATTTTCCTTAGTACTGTTTTCATTGTGACCCATTAGTTTTGGTATGTTGTGCCTTCTTTTTCTTTAAATTTTAATGAGTCTTTTACCTCTTCATTTCATCCTTGAGCAAGTTTTCATTTAGTAGGGTATATTTCAGCTTCCATGTGTATGTGGTCTTTATGTAGGGCTTTGTTGTCTTTGTTGTTGTTACAGCTGTTGTTGTTATGGAAGACCAGCCTTAGTCTGGGGTAATCTGTTAGGTTGAGTGGGACTATTTAAATCTTCTTATATCTGTTGAGGCCTGATTTGTGACTGATTATATTATGTAGGTGCCGAGAAGTAGGTATATTCTTTTGTTTTAGTATGAAATGTTATATATATATATATATATATATATATATATATATATATATACACATACATATATCAGTTAAATCCATTTAGACCATAAATTCTGTTAGTTTCACTGTGTCTCTGTAGATTTTTTTGTTTCTCTGATCTTTCCATTGATGAGAATGGGGTGAAGTTTCCCACTATAATTTTGTGGGGGCAATGTGTGATTTGAGCATTAGTAAAGTTTCTTTTATGAATATGGCTGCCCTTGCATGTAGATCATAGATGTTCAGAATTAAGCACTTTCATTTGGTGAAGATGAAATCTTCTTCATGATGTTTTTCTAATAACTTTTGAATTAAAATCAATTTTATTTTATTGCTATTCCAGCTGTTTTTTGGGGGTGGGGCTACTAGCACACAAAATTGTTTTCAAGCCCATTACTGTGAGGAATTGGTTATCTTTGTCACTGAGATGTGTTTCATGTAGGAAGCAAAATGTTGGTCTCTGTTTATATATCCAGTCTGGTAGTCAGTGTTTTTTTTTGGGGGGGGGGGATGAATTTATTTATGTGAAGACATAATAAGGAAAAGTTATTATTGCTTCCTGTTTTTGTTGTTATTGTTGTTGTTTTGTGGTTGTGGTTGTTGTTGTTACAGGTGGAATTATGTTTGCATGGTTTTTGGTTTGTTAAAAGAAGATTGCTTTCTTGCTTTTTCTATGGAGAAGTTTCCCCTTTGTGTTGGATTTTTCAATTTTCTATTCTTTGTAGGGATGAATTGGTAGAAAGATGTTGTGTAAATCTGTTTTTGTCATGGAATATCTTGGTTTCTCCATCTATCTTATTTAAGAGTTTTGCTGAGTATACTGCCCTGGGTTGTAAGTAGTGTTCTCCTAAGGTATGTAGGACATGTCCCAAGGATCTTCTAGCTTTCATAGTCACTAGTGAGAAGAGTGGTGTAATTCAGATAGGTCTGATATTATATATTACTTGACTTTTTCTTTCTCTTTTACTACTCTTTCTTAGTTCATTGCATTTGGTGTCTTGAATATTATTGAAAGGATTAATTTCCTTTCTGGTCCAGTCTATTTGGAATTCTGGAGGCTTCTTGTATGTTGATGGGCAGCTCTTTCTTTAGGTTAGCAGAGTTTTCTTCTATAATTTTGTTGAAGATACTAATGGCTTTTTTAGTTGAAAATCTTCACTTTTTTTCTATACCTATTATCCTTATGTTTGGTCTTCTCATTGTGTCCTGGATTTCCTGGATATTTTGGGTTAGGGGAATTTTGAATTTTGTATTTTTCTTTGACTGTTGTGTCAGTGTTTTCTCAAGAATCTTCTGCATCTGAGATTCTTTCTATTTCTTGTATTCTGTTGGTGATGATTTCATTTATGATTTCTTATCTCTTTCCCAGGTTTTCTATTTCTAGGATTATCTGCCTTTGTAATGTCTTTATTGTTTCCTTTTCCATTTTTCCAACCTTGATGGCTTTGTTCAATTCCTTCACCCTTTTGGTTTTGTTTTTGTGTAATTCTTTAAAGGGTATTTGTGTTTCCTCTTTCTACCTTTTTATCTTTGTTGTCCTGATTTTCTTTACTGGAATTATTTTATGACTTTCTATTTATTTATTTATTTATTTATTTATTTATTTATTTATTTATTTTTTGAGACAGGGTTTCACTGTATAGCCCTGGCTGTACTGGAACTCACTCTGTAGATCAGGCTATCCTGGAACTCAGAAATCCTCCTGCCTTTGCCTCCCAGAGTGCTGGGATTAGAGGCATGCGCCACCACTGCCCCAGCATTTTATGACTTTCTTAAAGTCCTCTGTCATCATTATGAGATGTGATTTCGAATCAGTTTAGCTTTTCTGGTGTGTTCGGTTATCCAGGCCTCACTGTGGTGGGAGAATTGTGTTCTGGTGATGCCAAGCAGCCTTGGTTTCTGAAGCTTATGTTCTGGCCTTTGCCTCTTGCCATCTGGTAATCTCTGATGTTAGCTGGTCTTGCTATATTGACTGTAGCTTGCTCCTCCTTCAAGCATTTGTGTCAACACTCCTTGGAGAACTGATCTTTCCTAGAGGAATTTGGGTATGGAGAACTGTGGCTCAGGGTCATCTCTAGGTGCAAAGAGAAATGCAGAAGGATCTTTTCTCAGGCTTCTCAATTCCCGTTAACTCTGGGCCAAGGGTCGTTCCCTAGGAACAGGCATGTTGGTCTTCCCTGTGCTCACAGTCTTGTCAGCACTCCTGGTAGCCCATATATCTCCTGGCGCTATTTGGGTATGGAAAACTGTAGCAGAGAATCTGCTCTTGGAGATGTTGAACAGGATCAGGAAATTTATATTTTTTTTAGTGGTTATTGTAATTGATTACATTTCAAATGTTATCCCTATTCCCAGTTCCCCTCCTCTGCCTTATCTGGTATTAGTGGGAGGGATTTCCCTTGGTCCTGTGGAGGATTTATACCACAGCATAGAAGAAAGCTAGGGTCATATGGCAGGGTTGTAAGGGTGTGTGCGAGAAAAATCTTCACAAAAGCTGGGCAAAAGGGGGAGGCAATTGGGGCTAAGATTTTCTTTTAAACTTAGGAAAAATTAATTTTATGTGTCTTATAGAACTTACTTTTCCATCTTCATCAAATAACTCTTTCTTGATTTACCCTACCTTCTATCTCTATACAACTCAATGTTCTAATTGTTTACTTATAATGATGAAAGAGAGACCGATGCCACATAAAGATTCCTTTTAGATTAATCAGTTAGGAATGAAAAGTTTTTATTTTCTACAACCTGAATGTTACATATATAATATTTCATGATATAGTAAATGGTGTGTGACATTTGTAGCATTGCAGTGTAATTCAAAATACTAAGGTGCCTGAAATTGTTAACTAATGCTGGTTATCAGAAGAAAATTTATAACCATATTAATGTCCCATATATCTATTTATAGGTCATTATACTTATGATGTATACATGAAATAGACACACACACACACCACACACACACACACACTCATATTTTATAATAGTATTTATTTTCTTAGGTTCCCTCGTCCATCTGTAGTCTGCCATGTACTGCTGGATTCAGAAAAATTCATCAGGATGGAACAGCAGACTGCTGCTTTGATTGTGTTCAGTGCCCAGAAAATGAGGTTTCCAATGAAACAGGTACATGCTTGGATGCAGAAGAAAACTTAATGAATTTGAAGACATTCTCTTTCCAAACTAGAAATATATGTACTAAATGAAACTGAAGTTCTAAAATCTCTGTTTCAGAACTTTATCAATGATATAGTATCAACTTCTTTTGGACCCAGCAAATAACCTGCAATATCCTCTACTAAGAACGCATCTCTCACAATGTGGTTGTTACTGATTTTATATTATGTAGAAAATGTTTTAGGAGACATTTTTAACAATTTTAAACAAAATTTTTAGGCATAATCTATGCATATTCTTATTCTTCTTTGAGAATTTGTTCAAAGAAAGTTGACTATATGACCAGACCACAGTCTTTCCCTCCATCACCATATTAGTCCTTGAAAAAGGCCAAATGCTCAGGGTAAAGGCTGTTTAATGAAATATATTTTAAAAGCTTAGATGGTTTAAAGAATTAAATGTCTCCTGTCAAAGAAAGACAAGAGTAAAGATTTTATGAATGCAGCAAGACTGCACATTACCCTTGCCTGTGAGTAGTGAAATTATGGTTTGAAGTATTATATAATCTGAGATTGTGAATATCATTTTTTGTCATATTTTGCATTCTTTTTTAGTTTAGTGAATACTTTTAGCTGTTCCATTCCCTTTAATGATGTTTGTTCCATCACAAAGCATAGTTTAATAGAGAACAATTATTAACTACAAAACTATGATACCTTATAATGGCTTATTGTTTTTCAACAGCAGATATGGAACAGTGTGTGAGGTGTCCAGATGATAAGTATGCCAACTTAGAGCAAACCCACTGTGTCCAAAGAGCTGTGTCATTTCTGGCTTATGAAGATCCATTGGGAATAGCTCTAGTCTCCATGGCCCTGTCCTTCTCAGCCATCACAATTCTTGTACTAGTCACATTTGTGAAGTACAAGGATGCTCCTATTGTGAAGGCCAATAACCGCATTCTCAGCTACATCCTGCTCATCTCTCTAGTGTTTTGTTTTCTCTGCTCACTGCTCTTCATTGGACATCCCAACCAGGCCACCTGCATCCTGCAGCAGATCACATTTGGAATATTTTTCACAGTGGCGATTTCTACAGTGTTGGCCAAAACAATAACTGTAGTCATGGCTTTCAAGCTCACTACTCCAGGGAGAAGGATGAGAGGGATGCTAACATCGGGGGCACCTAACTTGGTCATTCCCATTTGTACAATGATCCAATTTGTTCTCTGTGGGATCTGGTTGCTCACATCTCCTCCATTTATTGTCAGAGATATACAATCTGAACAAGGGAAAACTGTCATAATTTGCAACAAAGGCTCAGTCATTTCCTTCCATGTTGTCCTGGGATATTTGGGTTCCTTGGCTCTAGCAAGCTTCACTGTGGCTTTCCTTGCAAGAAACCTTCCTGACAGGTTCAATGAAGCCAAGTTCCTAACTTTCAGCATGCTGGTGTTCTGCAGTGTCTGGATCACATTCCTCCCTGTATACCATAGCACCAGGGGGAAGATCATGGTGGTTGTGGAGGTCTTCTCCATCTTGGCTTCTAGTGCAGGGTTGCTAGGGTGTGTCTTTGTCCCAAAGTGTTATGTTATTTTAGTTAGACCAGATTCAAATTTTTTACAGAAGTGCAAAAACAAATTGCTGCACTGAAACTTTCGTAGTAGGAAAATGTTAGATGATACTCAACATATGTTTTCTTGTCTTAACAAATGTAGTACTTGATCTTAGAAAAATGTTAATGAATAAACAAATTAGAACTTACATATAGGACAGTACTCTTCATCATGATACCAATGAACAAAGTTTGGTGGAAAATGGGTTCATAAATAAATACACAATCCTGAAGAAATTGAGACTGAGCAATCTCAAATGAGGAATGGCTATCATCATGTTGACCTGTGGTTTTGTGTGTAAGCCATGTACTCAATAAATGATTAATATAAGGTTATGATAGTGACAGTGTATGGTACCCACTCTGGGTGATTTTTTTTCTTGGAGTTGCAAGAAACTGGACTGCAGACAACATGGGAATGAAGCCAGTAAACCACATTATTTCACATGATTTCATGGAGTGCTTGCATCCAATTTCATGCCTGGGCTACATTCAATATTCTGTGACCAAGGCACATAAGAAATAAACACTTTTCACAAATATTTTTCTTGATCATGGTGTTTATTTTTTCATTTTGAAGCAACAGAATCAAAGATATCACCTAAATGTTAAAATGCCTCTGTTGGGATTTGGGATATCATAGATTTCTGATGCAATAAAAGGCACGTATTTGAAAAGAGAAACAAGAGGGAATTTTAGCAGAGTGGGAAGCACAGGGACAGTGTTGCATATAACAGCATAGAAGCACTGGAATTTGGAGTAGCTTTAAGATGTACTAGAAATATCTTAAGAATATCAATTAACCTAAACAGAATGGAATATTTTAAGAAAACTTCAATGGGGTTCAGATTGTGCTCTGAAATTTTATATAAAAAGGCTCAATTTCATTATGAAATGAAAGTGTTTCATTAAGTGAGTAATGTCACTAATGGAAATGTCCCCAACAAGACCTTTACCACATTAAGGGTGGCTCTGGCATTATATGTAGCAGAGGAAGTCCTTGGTCATCAATGGGAGAAGAGGCCCTTGGTCCCATGAAAGCTCAATGTCCCAGTATAGGAGAATGCGAGGGCAAGGAGGCAGGAGTGGGTGTGTGACCTCATAGAAAGAGGAGCAGGGGTGGGATACAGAGTTTCTGGTGGGAAATTAGGAAAGGGGATAACATTTGAAATGTAAATATATAAATTATCCAATCAAACAAAGATACCACAAGAATTCTGGAATTTTTCTAATAATGAACAATCATAGATAATGAAGCAACATAGACACTGCATCTTTTTGGCAACCTCTGTGTTGTTTATGTTATTTTGTGGTGTAAATTGATTTGTCCATAAGCCATATTCTTCCTCTGCATGACTTTTTCCTCTTTTCCTTTATTTTAGCCCCCTACCTCTCAAACCCCTCCTGCAGATGCAGTCACATGGCAGCTGGAACTTATATCTATTCATCTCAAAGCTCCCAGAAGTATCTTACATTATTTAAGATCCAATTGTTCATGAGAGAGGGGTGTGACTCACTCATGAAAGGAAAAATGTGCTTTGGCCTTTTTGCACAGGCCTGCTCAGAAAACCACATCCTTGTTACACATCAAATAGTGAGAGCAGGGCTCTTGTTGATGTTGTCCATGCTAAAATGAGTCAGAGTTATTAGACAGCTTCTCTGTATAAAAGACAGTAGCACACAGTTAATTAATGACACATTTTTAAAATCTGGGCCTTTCTATTTTACTAAAATATTAGAATAAAACAAAACTTAAAAGTCATCCGTGTGTAACATAGAATGCAAACTCTGAGCAGTCTGCAGATCAATAGAGCTGATGAAATCGTAAAGTAAGATTGGAATGAGGCAGTATGATTGCATTTTCCCCCCACATACAGACTTTTTAAAAAGTCTCACCTTAACAGCAATTAAATTGAACTAGCATATGTGGCTACTTAAAAATTGCACTGTTGCAATTATGTTACATTAAAGACACCTTGCAGACTGAGAGCAGCTGAGTGGAGGGTTTCTGAGTCCAGTAGTACTTAAATGAAATTTTCATCTATTCAAACAATGCCTGCTGATCTTCTAGCACAAGCCAGCACTGTGCAGGAAAATGCTGCTGGTTAAACACCTTGGACCTTGCGTCACTATTTTTCTTTTCCCTTTCCTTTTTTTTTTTTAATATTTTGTTCACATGTCAAATAGTATCCCCTTTCCAAGTAAGTTACCCCTCTGAAAACCTCCTATCCCATCTCCATTTCCCTACTCAACCCCCTGCTCCACCCCAATTTCCTGACTTGCATTCCCCTATTCTGGGGAATTGAGCCTTCACAGGACCAATGGCCTCTTCTCTTATTGATATCTGCTACATATGTAGCTGGAGCCATGGGTCCCTCCATGTGTACTCATTGGCTTGTGATTTAGTCCCTGGAAGCTCTGGGGGTACTGGTTGGTACATATTACTGATCCTCCTGCAGGGCTGCAAACCTCTTTCAGCTCCTTGGGTCATTTTTCCAGCTGTTCAATTGGGGAACCTATGTTCATTCTATTGATTGGCTGTAATCCAATAAGTATCAAAGTATTCACACTTTGGTCTTCCTTCTTCTTGAGCTTCATGTGGTCGGTGAGTTGTATCTTGGGCATTCCAAGGTTTTAGGCTAATACCCACTAATCAGCAATGGCATACCATGTGTGTTCTTTTGTGATTGGGTTATCTCATTCAGGATAACAGCTTCTAGATACTTATATTTGCCTAAGAATTTCATGTATTCATTGTTTTTAATAGCTGAGTAGTAATACATTGTGTATATATACCATATTTTCTGTATCCATTCCTATCTTCAAGGAGATCTGGGTTCTTTCCAGCTTCTGAATATTATAAATAAGGGTGCGATGAACAAGGTGGAGCATGTGTCCTTATTACATATTGGAGCATCTTCTGGGTATATGCCCAGGAGTGGTATAGCTGTGTTTTCAGGTAATGCTCAATTTTATGAGTAACCACCAAGGTGATTTCCTGAGAGGTTTTAGGAGTTATCAGTCCCACCAGGAATGGAGGAGTATTCCTGTTTCTCCACATGTCTCCAGCATTTGCTGTCCTCTGAGTTTTTGATCTTGGCCATTCTGACTGGTGTAAGGTGGAATCTCAGGGTTTTTTTTTTATTTGAATTTCCCTGATGACTAAAAATGTTGAACATTTTTTAGGTGTTTCACAACCATTCAGTCTTCCTCAGTTGAGAATTTTTTTTTTAGCTCTCTACCCCATTTTTAATAGGGTTATTTGGTTCTCAGTAGTCTAACTTCTTGAATTCTTTGTATATATTTGATATGAACCCTTTATAAAATGTAGGATTTGTAAAGATCTCTTCCTAATCTGTAGGTTGCTATTTTGTCCTATTGACAGTGTCCTTTGCATTACAGAAGCTTTATGATTTTAAGAGGTGCCAATTGTCAATTCGTGATCTTTGAGCATAATCTATTGGTGTTCTGTTCTGGAAAATTTCCTGTGACCATGTGCTTCAGGTTCTTCCCCACTTTCTTTTCTATTTGTTTCAGTGTATAAGGGGGTATTAGCCCAAAAGGTCAGAATACCCATGATCCATTTGACAGATCACATGAAGTTCAAGGAGAAGGAAGATCAATTTGTGGATTCTTTAGTTCTTTTGGGAAGGGGACAAAATTCTCACAGGAGGAAATATGGAGATAAAGTTAGTAAAGAGACTGAAGGAAAGGTCATCCAGATATGGTCCCACATGTGGAATCATCCCATATACAATCACACCAGCATTATTGAGGATGCCAAGAAATGGTTGCTGAAAGGAGCTTGATATGGCTGTCTCCTGAGAGGCTCTGTCAGAGCCTCTCAGATAGAAAGGCAGATACTCTCAGCCAACCACTCATCTGAACATGAGGTCCCCGATGGAGGTGATAGATAAAGGAGTGAATGAGCTGAATGGGTTTGCAACCTCATAGGAAGAGCAACAATATCAACCAATCAGAGTTCCCAGAGACTAAGCCATCAACCAAGAAGTACACATGGCTGCATATGTAGCAGAGGATTGCCATGTCAGGTATCAATGGGAGGAGAGGTCCTTGGTCCTATGAAGGCTTGATAGATGCCACAGTGTAGGGGAATTGAGGGTGCGGAGGTGGGAGTGTGGTAGATGGAGGAACACCCTCATAGAAGCAGGAGGGGGAAGGAAGGGATAGGGGTTTTCTGAGAGGTGGAAACCAGGAAAGGGGTTAACATTTTAAATATAAATAAATAAAATATCCAGTAAAAAGGAAATAAACCCACATACGTTTAAAAACTTTTTATTATGAATAGATATTTTATTTCTAATTCTTTACCCTCAAGACCATCTTGGTTATTCAGGTGTGCTGTCATAGTCCTGTAACTTCAGAACTCACAGACAAAAATCATTCCTTGTAAATTATGGGCACACATAGCTATATCGTGAATTCTCTGCCAGCTAGGGCTACTCAGACAGTTGTGTCTATTGTGTGGATGGCACGGCTTACTCCATGGTTACACACTTTATGATGCAATCCATATCAAACTATAGTCATACTGCGATGTTTATTGCTACCTCTAAAACATATACTCTATAACCCACATTCATTATTGGCACTGTGGACTCATTTATTAGAAATACAGTCAACTTACTCTTCAGATACCAAGGAAATAAAAATATTCACAAGAGAGTGTAAAAGAAATCCAGAAATGCACATCATTTTGCCAATTTTTTCTTGTAATATAGCATCAGTGATAACCACACAATAGAGATAATGATTTCTCAGTCATGTAAGAAAGGAACTTTTAATAGTTGGTGGTCTTGATGCGATTCTTTTGCTATTTGTGTTGTTGTTCATGTATATTTTTAAATGTGTATTATATGAAAGAGTGGTTCTTTTTTGCTTAATTTTTTTTATCCGTACTATTTGGCTATGTCCATCTTGCAATCAGTTCCCTCAGCTGCCAAAAGGGGTTATCAGATCCTCTATTATCAGGTGGTCCTTGTTAAACATCACATATGTCCTCCCAGAGGATAACAATGCTCTTATGAGCAATTACTCCAGATTCTGCACTAGGCCTTTGTGCTCAGCACTTGTGCTGCTCTAAATGAACTATATCATTCCCACTTAAATGGAGATACCTCTTCAGATGGGAAGGTACAGTTAAGTGAGGTACGCATGCTAATTATCTTAGGATACCACTTATTTATACAGGGCTCTATTGTCCCCAATGATCTCTGTGGGTTCAAAATCACAGCCCAGCATCACTTGCTTTAGCTTCAGTTTTGGAGGAGATAGTTTACCCGTACTTTAGAATGGCAATGTAGATTAAGCACATCTACAAAGTACAGAATAGATATTATCCTCCTTGAGACTGGAGAATTATAATGAATCCTTCTTGAAAACCAGAAAAAAATATTTATCTAAAAAATGTTGGAAGGAAGCTCCAGGGTAGGCACAGTGTATGGATCTACAGTCTAGACTACAGGTTTCTGCAGGAAAACATGTCTGTCCGAGCCTGGAAAATTAGAAGGATGTTAAAGAGGCCCTTTTGCCTAAGAAGGTCTCAGAGTATATTGAGGAAGTATATCTTCTAGCTGACAACTGACTACTTACAAGGAGAGCTACAGGGGTTTGACTGGCATGGCCTTGTTAGAGACAGAATGACATGGTTTCAGCCTTTGGGATAGAACCGGCAGGCATGGGCCTCCAGGAGTGTTGATAGTTGATGTGGGTATAAATCTACTTTATATAATAATGTACATATTCTACATTCCTACTTTGAGGAATGTCCTTCTTGTTAATGTTAATGACTCCATGATAATTATAGTTAGCTGGAGTCCAGAGGCCAGGAGTGGCTAATTTCTCAGCAAATGGTAAAGGCAGGGGCCTTCTGGACAGCCATTTATGGTATGAAAAATTCTTTAAAAATATGGCTTGGGGTCTGCCAGCCCACCGGGCTCGGGAAGCTGTGGAAGGACAGAAGCCCCACAGCCATATTTGCTGTCTGCAGGGACACAAAAGGATCACTAGGTACTATAACACCCTGAGTCTTAGATTTCTGGTGGTGCAAACTGCCAGGGGTCTGCCTGCACTCAGGAACTGAGCACATAGGCGGTTCATCTGCAAGCCAGTCCATCGTAGGACCTGCGTCCTATGTGAGAATCAACAGAGGGAGTGACCCCCACCACAACTTCTTCCCTCCATAATAGAGCAGACAGAGAACACCTGGTTGACCTTGACAATCTAAGTATAGCATTGCTTGAGGCAAGATTGAGAAGGGCTCCAAAGGCACAAAAGAGGAAGCCAGAATAACAATAATCTGTGCCAGAAGAAACCCAGTCATCCAGTGTTGCAGAAATAACCTTAAAGATCCACAGTAGGATGAAGCTCCAGCCAGTGACAATAAGACCATCTAACTCCTGGGAGAACCAGATGGCTAAAGGCAAACGTAGGAACGTTACTAACAGAAACCAAGGCATTATGGCAGCATCTGAACCCAATTCTCCAACATTAGCAAGGCCTGGACACCCCAACACACCAGAAAAACAAGATTTGGATTTAAAATCACTGGTCATGATGCTAGTACAGGAACACATGAAGGACATACTTAAAGAAATTCAGGAGAAAATGGATCAAAAATTAGAAGCCCTTACAAGGGAAACACAAAAATTATTGAAAGAAATTCAGGAGAATACAAAAGCCAATAAGGAGGAAATGCAAAAATCACTTAAAGAAATACAGGAGAACCTTGATCAACAGGCAGAAGTCATGAAAGAGGAAACATAAAAATCACTTAAAGAATTAGAGGAAAACACAAACAAGCAAATGACATAACTGAGCAAAAATTTTCAGGATCTAAAAACAGAAGTAGAAACAACTAAGAAAGCACAAAGGGAGACAACTTTGGAGATAGAAAACCTTGGGAAGAAATCAGGGACCATAGATGCAAATATCAACAACAGAATACAAGAGATAGAAGAAAGAATCTCAGATGCCGAAGATACCATAGAAACCATGGACTCAACAGTTAAAGAAAATGCAAAATGCAAAAATCTTGTAACCCAAAATATCCAGGAAATCCAGGACACAATGAGAAATCCAAATCTAAGGATCATAAGTATTGATTGATGAGAGTGAAGATTTACAACTTAAAGGGCCAGCAAATATCTTCAACAAAATTATGGAAGAAAACTTCCCTAACCTAAAGAGAGAGATGCCCATGAATATACAAGAAGTCTACAGAACTCCAAACAGACTGGACCAGAACAGAAATACCTCCCGTCACATAATAATCAAAACCCCAAATGTACTAAACAAAGAAAGAATACTTAGGGCAGTAAGAGAAAAAGGGCAAGTAACATATAAAGGAAGACCTATCAGAATTACACCAGATTTCTCACCAGAGACCATGAAAGCTAGAAGATCCTGGGCAGAGCTCATGCAGACTCTAAGAGAACACAAATGCCAGCTGAGACTACTATACCCAGCGAAACTCTCAATTACTATAGATGGAGAAACCAAGATATTCCACGACAAAACCAAATTTACACAATATCTTTCTACAAACCCAGCCCTACAAAGGTTAATGGGGGGAAAGCACCAGTACAATGAGGGAAACTATACCCTGCCAAGAGCAGGATATTAAGCTTCTTTCATCAAACCCATAGAGGATAACCACACACATATAAAATTAAAATAAAAAATGTTAGGAAGCAATAACCACTACTCATTGATATCTCTTAACATCAATGGACTCAATTCCCCAATAAAAAGACATAGACTAACAGACTGGCTACGTAAACAGGACCCTACATTTTCCTGCTTACAGGAAACAAACCTCAATGTCGAAGACAAAAACTACCTTAGAGTAAAAGGCTGGAAGACAATTCTACAAGCAAATGGTCCCAGGAAACAAGCCGGAGTTGCCATTCTAATTTCAGATAAAATTGACTTTCAACCTAAAGTCATCAAAAGAGACATGGAAGGTCACTACTTGCTGGTCAAAGGAAAAATCCAACAAGAAGAACTCTCAATCCTGAACATCTATGCCCCAAATACAAGGGCGCCCTCATTCATAAAAGAAACTTTACTAAAGCTCAAAGTACACATTGCACCTAACACAATAATTGTGGGTGACTTCAACACTCCACTTTCACCAATGGACCGATCAGGAAAATAGAAACTAAACAGGGAGACAATGAAACTAATTGAAGTTTTAAACCAATTGGAGTTAACATATATATATATATATATATATATATAGAGAGAGAGAGAGAGAGAGAGAGAATTTTTTATCCCAAAAGCAAAAGAATATACCTTTTTCTCAGCACCTCATGGTACCTTCTCCAAAATAGATCATATAGTTGGTCACAAGACAGACCTCAACAAATATAAGAAGATTGAAATAATCCCATGCCTCCTATCAGATCACTATGGAGTAAAAGTGATCTTTAGTAACAGTATAAACAACAGAAAGCCCACATACCCATGGAAACTGAATAATACTCTACTCAATGATACCTTGGCCAAGGAAGAAATAAAGAAAGAAATCAAAGATTTCTTAGAATTTAATGAAAATGAAGGCACATCATACACAAATCTATGGGACACATTGAAAGCAGTGCTAAGAGGAAAACTCATAGCTTTGAGTGCCTTCAAAAAGAAATTCGAGAGAGCTTACACTAGAAGATTAAAGGAACAACCGAAAACCCTGGAACAAGAAGAAGCTAATTCACCCAGGAGGAGGAGAATACAGGAAATCATCAAGCTCAGGGCTGAAATCAATCAAGTAGAAACCAAGAGAACCATACAAAGAATCAACAAGACCAAAAGCTGGTTCTTTGAAAAAATCAACAAGATAGATAAACCCTTAGCCAGACTAACCAAAGGGCACAGAGAAAGTATCCAAATTAACAAAATTAGGAATGGAAACGGAGATATCACAACAGAAACCGAGGAAATTAAAAAAATCATCAGATCCTACTACAAAAACCTGTACTCAACACAACTGGAGAATCTGGAGGAAATGGACATTTTCTTAGACAGATACCAATTACCAAAATTAAACCAGGATCAAATAGACCATCTAAACAGACCCATAACCCCTAAAGAAATAGAAGGGGTCATAGATAGGCTTCCAACCAAAAAAAGCACAGGACCAGATGGTTTCAGTGCAGAATTCTATCAGACCTTCAAAGAAGACTTAACACCAAATAGAAACAGAAGGAACACTACCCAACTCCTTCTTCGAAGCCACTATTACGCTGATACCAAAACCACACAAAGACCCAACTAAGAAAAAGAATTTCAGGCCAATTTCCCTTATGAATATCGATGCAAAAATACTAAAGAAAATTCTTGCCCACCGAATCCAAGAACACATCAAAACGATCATCCACCATGATCAAGTAGGCTTCATACCAGGGATGCAGGGATGGTTCAATATACGGAAATCCATAAATGCTATCCACTACATAAACAAACTCAAAGAAAAAAACCACATGATCATTTCATTAGATGCTGAAAAAGCATTTGACAAAATTCAGCATCCTTTCATGCTAAAAGTCTTGGAAAGGACAGGAATTCAAGGCCCATAGCTAAACATAGTAAAAACAATATACAGCAAACCAGTAGCCAACATCAAACTAAATGGAGAGAAACTTGAAGCAATCCCACTAAAATCAGGGACTAGACAAGGCTGCCCCCTCTCTCCATATCTTTTCAATATAGTTCTTGAAGTCCGAGCTAGAGCAATTAGACAACAGAAGGAAGTCAAAGGGATACAAATTGGAAAAGAAGAAGTCAAATTATCACTATTTGCAGATGATATGATCGTATACTTAAGTGACCCTAAAAACTCTACTAGAGAACTCCTACAGCTGATAAACAACTTCAGCAAAGTGGCTGGCTACAAAATTAGCGCAAGCAAATCAGTAGCCTTTATATATTCAAAGGATAAGCAGACTGAGAAAGAAATTAGGGAAATGACCCCCTTCACAATAGCTGCAAACAACATAAAGTATCTTGGGGTGACTCTAACCAAACAAGTGAAAGACCTATATGACAAGAACTTCAGATCTCTGAAGAAGGAAATCGAAGAAGATCTCAGGAAATGGAAAAACCTTCCATGCTCGTGGATTGGCAGGATTAATATAGTTCAAAAGGCCATCTTGCCAAAGGCAATCTACAGATTCAATGCTATTCCCATAAAAATTCCAACCCAGTTCTTCATAGAGCTAGAAAGAGCAATTCTCAAATTCATCTGGAATAACAAAAAACCCAGGATAGCTAAAACTATTCTCAATATTAAAAGAACTTCAGGGGGATTCAATATCCCAGACTTTAAACTCTACTACAGAGCAATAGTGATAAAAACTGTATGGTATTGGTACAATATCAGGCAAGCGGATCAATGGAATAGGATTGAAGACCCAGAAATGAACCAACACACCTATGGTCACTTGGTCTTCGACAAAGGGACTGAAAGCATCCAGTGGAAAAAAGAGAGTCTTTTCAACAAATGGTGCTGGTTCAATTGGAGGTCAGCATACGGAAGAATGAACATCGATCCATTCTTATCTCCTTGTACCAAGCTTAACTCCAAATGGATCAAGGACCTCCACATAAAACCTGACACACTGAAACTAATTGAAAAAAACTGGGGAAGACCCTGGAGGACATGGGCACAGGGGAAAAGTTCTGAATAGAACACCAATAGCTTATACTCTAAGATCAAGAATTGACAAATGGGACCTCATAAAACTACAAAGTTTCTGTAAGGCAAAGGACACTGTCAAAAGGACAAAATGTCAACCAACAGACTGGGAAAGAATCTTCTCCAACCCTAAATCCGGCAGAGGGCTAATATCTAATATATACAAAGAACTCAAGAAAGTAGAACCCAGAGATCCAAATAACCCCATTAAAAAGTGGGGTACAGAGCTAAACAAAGAATTTTCACATGAAGAACTTTGGAGAGCTGAGAAACACCTTAAGAAATGTTCAACATCATTAATTATTAGGGAAATGCAAATCAAAACAACCCTGAGATTTCACCTCACACCAGTCAGAATGGCTAAGGTAAAAAAATTCAGGAGACAGCAGGTGTTGGCGAGGATGTGGAGAAAGAGGAACACTCCTCCACTGCTGTTGGGATTGCAAGATGGTGCAACCACTTTGGAAATCAGTCTGGCGGTTCCTCAGAAAACTGGGCATGTCACTTCCTGAGGACCCTGTTATACCACTACTGGGCATATATCCAGAGGATTCTTCAGCATGCAATAAGGACACATGCTCCACTATGTTCATAGCAGCCCTATTTGTAATAGCCAGAAGCTGGAAAGAACCTAGATGTCCTTCAACGGAGGAATGGATACAAAAAATGTGGTATATTTATACAATGGAGTACTATTCAGCCATTAGAAACAATGAATTCATGAAATTCTTAGACAAATGGATGGAGCTGGAGAACATCATACTAAGTGAGGTAACCCAGTCTCAAAAGATCAATCATGGTATGCACTCACTGATAAGTGGATATTAGCCTAGAAACTTTGAATACCCAGGACATACTGCACAAATTAAATGATGTCCAAAAAGAATGGAGGAGTGGGCCCTGGTTCTGGAAAGACTCAGTGCAAGAGTAGAGGGGAATTCCAGAACAGGGAAGTGGGAAGGGGTAGATGGAAGAATAGGGGGATGGAAGAGGGTTTATGGGACTTGCGAGGAGTGGGGACCCAGAAAAGGGGAAATCATTTGCAATGTAAATAAAAATAAATAAATAAAAAATATGGCTTGGAAAAAATACATAATTTCTAAACTATGTAACAACATAAGGATTTAATATGAATTTTATAAGTGGTTTAATAAAACTAAAGTTAAAAAAAGCAGTTGAATTGTGTGGTAACTTCTCGAATTTTAAAGTAAATTTTAAAATAGATTTAAAGTAAAGAAATTAAGAGAATTAGGTATTTTTTAAAAAAGGCAGTCATATTACTACTAAGTTCAAGATAGGTCTGTCACAGATCATGGTTAGACCCAGGTGTGGTAGAAATTTTAATTTCTAGAAAGGATACCTATAGCTTGCTTATCATTTGTGCTTAACAGAGGCAAGCAGATCTCTAAATTATTTTCCAATGTTAAAGGGAAATATGTGATTGATGTCTCCTAGGAAGCAAGGGAGAAGGTTCACAGGATGCTGATTTATAGGCTAATCAAAAAGAAAGCAGGAGGAATTTACTAGATGTATATGTAAAATAAGGGACTGGGCTTATGAGCTGCAAGAGAAAAACTATCAAGAGAATATTTTCAGAATAGCAAAAAAAATGCTTGGAGAACTGTCACAAGCAGCACATAGAGAGAAAGAAAGCTACCTGGAGATGCTCAGGGAAGACTGATCAGAGGGAAATATGATAGAACAAAGAGAAAGCAGCTGGTAAAGCTTTCTTGAGAGGAACATTAGCCACCAGCTTGGACCCACAATTCTAGTCATTTGTTTTTCTACTATCAGCCATCTCTTCCTTAGAATCTCTCTCCAAGCTAAGACTGTTCTTTAACAACTGATTTATGATTTATGGAGTGTCACTGACTTACTGAGATGGGATTTAGGCCAGAGAGTAAAATGTGGAGGAAGTGATCTAACTGGACCCCAGACAGTTCTGGCCAACAAGAGCTTTTCAAAGATCAACATCCAGATTATCTGGGCAGAAGATTTTGTAACACTCTGCCTTAAGTCACCTTGTCTTTTTGAGCTGACCCTGACCCAAAACGCACAAACTAAAAACTTTGTAAGACTAGTTTTAAGACACACTACCAAGGAACTTGTGTATTGAGTAGTTGTCGATATCTATAATAGTACCTGGACGGAGCCTGGCCCTGGCTATGACATATTCACCTGTAGGTTCTTGGCAAAATGTGTTGTTGCTTTGGATATTGCTACTATATGAATAGACTGACCTGGTATCTTCTACTGGCACACGTGCAGGTATAGAATAGTTTCATATCAAACTTTCCCAGAGTGATATGTTCTTATTATACACTGTGGAGTCTAGTTTCCCTATCAGGTAGCTAAAAATTGCCTATCTTGATACCATTCTTTCAACCATTCTCTATGACGGTCAATATGAAAGGACAAATTCCAAGCTAAATGCATTCATTCAATATACCCTGTGATTTTGTAGAAGATGAATGGGAATCCAGAGCTGCAACTCATTTTTAGAGTATTTGTACAGCATGTACAATGCTCTAGAATCAATCTTATCTTAAGAGCCTTCAGAAAAGGAGAGTCTCCATAGAGACTTTAATTCATGCTAAACCCCAGTCTCCTCACAGGACCTACCAAGATTTCCAACATATGTATATATACATGTATATATGTAGATGTATGTATGTATATATGTATGTATATGTACATATATATGTGTGTGTGTAGGTGAATATAAAGATATATTTTTATAAAGAACAAAAATATAGATTAAGAACTTCTGAAATTCCTTGGATAAAATGAAAAGGTAAAGGGATGGTTCAGTTGTAAGAACACATCCAGGCTACAATAATCCATGAAGACCTAGAAAAGGGAAAAATAAGCCATGAGAGCTCTTATCCCAATACCATAAACAATAGGTATACTTGTCTCTCCAAAAGAAGAAAACATCTCCAACTGTCCCTGATTGACAAAGGTAATGGGGAAAAACATATATTTGTATAGAGGATCAATATTCTCAAGATTGTACAGGAGACCAAAGGGAGGATATTCTATAAAAGTGTTCCATAAAAATCAGATTTGTAAACCCTGCCTGAGCCCAGAGCTGCCATACTTTATTAATAAGGCTACAGAATCTGCAGCCCACAATTAGGCAGACACAACCATCCCACAACTGGTGGGCTTCCTGAGAGGCACTTAGCAGTAGAAGCATTTCTTCTTCCTGAGCTTCTTGTGGTTCTCCGAGGCTTTATTGTTCTCGTTCTCTAATCTCTGTAGGTGTGATATTACCTGCTCATGACCTAACTTCAGCTTCTCTTAGAAAGAATATGCTCTGTGGTAGGACATGTCCCTAGGAGTGTAGACTCCCTTTCTCACTGGCCTAAAACCTCACATCAGCACAGGGTGGTCCTCAAAGAACACATACCATGGATCGTGATACCCTGGATCCTGTGTACTGTCAAATTATGGTGATTATAAAGCATGTTATCCTGACACTAGGCAGATAAAGGCTATGTATCCAACTGGAGGATGACTGGTTGCATGTGGTCACTCAGCACGATTTGTAAAGCCGTCTATCCCATTATGTTCTCAGGAGCAAAGTCTGTCAGAAATTACACATTATTGTGGGGATTTAAATCAAGAACAAGACAAGTTTATAAACAGCTAAAAGTTTCCAAAATGTACCAAGGTACATTCTTCCTCGGAGAAGCATTTACAGATATGATATTGGACATAGTGGTATCCTTGAGGTGCAGCCACCTAGAACAAAAGAATTGAAAAATGTAAGATGAGCAGAGTATTGGAGACCCAAGAATGACACCATGGGATTTGAAACAATGAGTGATAAAGGCCAGGCAAACTTGCAGCTCATTTCTTTTGCTGGGCATCAAGTCTGATTCTCCAATTTCTTTTCCTACATCTTGATAAAAATTGTTGAGGGAGGAGATTTATGGCATAACCAGCCCCTGTAACTAGAGGAGCACAAGTAAACATGCAAAGTGAGAAGGCATAGAGAATGCACAGACCAGGCTGAGGCCCAAACAGAAAGAGAGCACACCTGGAATCCGTTGAGGAACCAAAGACTTCAGCACAGACTTGAAATGCTTTCTCTGTGAATCTCAGCTCTCCCATCAGTCTGTAGAGATGTGGGTATTTAAGCAGCCAGGTATTTTGTTTGCATACTTTCCCATTCTAAGAATGACCAAAGAGACAGCCTCTTCAGGCTTTTTAATAACTACACAGGTTATAATTTGACTTCAGAGCCCCCAAACATATAGCTTTGGAAACCAGAAAATAATTGGCACAGTCCCCAAGGAACCATATGCAGTTTTCATAAGCAGCTGCCCTACCATGGATTCTAGGCACATGGCTATGGATTAAATAGTCATGTATGGCAAACCATCATCAAAAGCCTGAAAAATTCATCCAACTCAAAGATTAAAAAAATCTAGAACTGGAAAATATATCCAGTCTCTGATTATGAAAGTTGTTTGGCTGCATTAGTGATACGTCAGATTCAGGAAGCTCAGGGTGTCATTCTCAGGAATAAGGTTGTCAAAGGAGGTCTGAGAATGTAAGTTTCCATGAGAATAATTTTTTCTCACTTTCTAAACTCTTATAGCCACTGTACCTACAAAAACAAACTGGGAGTAATGTGTTGAACTAATATAAACTGGGAGATACCATTTTCTCCCTGACTCTCTATGGTCTCATTTTACCCCACATTACACCCCCCCATGTACAGTAAGAGGAAAAATATAAAAATTCACACTAGAACCACTTTGGAACAGCCAAATCTTGTCATTGGTGATGGCCTCACTACTAAGGTACTAGAATCCTCAACTTTCAGGAATCATGATAAGCAGGAAAATTCACTAGCTTCACAGTAGCACAAATTCCTTTTACCCTCTTCTGGGAAGACAGGCTTACAGATGCCTAGTCCATGAATTTTCACATCACTGTTCTATGACTCACTGAGCCTTTTCCAGGACCACATCTTCCTTGCTGGTTTACAGTGAGATGGAAACCCAGCTTCCTTGGGCCTCTCTCTCACTTCTCTAAGCTCCCCATTCTCACTCTCAAGTAGACTCCTCTATCTTGCAGATATAAATATGGGTGAACTATTTAGAGACTAATTGAAAGCCCTGAGAGCAGTGGATGTTGTGACATCATTGGTGACATCACAGGGGATGCCTAGAGCTCACCAGGATGCACTAGAATGTTCAGACAAGGGATTGTCATGCAGAACAGGCTTTGCCTTCCTGTTAATGCCCTTCCTCTACTGAACAGAAGCTGAGGGGCCCATCCCGTGAGACTCTCCTGGGACACAAATGTTGATCACCTCCCTTTGAAAAGCCAGAGGTCTCAGCCACTGAGATTTGTCAGTATCAGAACAATGGTAAAATGGTGTGCTTTATTTCCAAATGTGTTAACTGTGGAGAACTGGGACAGGATGGAGAGAAGAGCCAGCCAATCAAGTTGGTAGCAGAAGACTTGAGATGTCCACTTTCTTCATAGGCTTTTGCCACATGAACTTGTTAGAAGGCAGTTCCTGGGACACCTTCAGCATGTGGAGATTCAGGACAGGAGGAGCGTTCTCAGGACAGTCTTGTTTGGAGATGATGCCTGCAGACAGTGATCAGGAAAACAAGATGACTCAGATCTGAGACTCTGACAGAGAGATGAAAACAAAGGGTATAGTGTATTCTCTGGATTCCATGCTCTATAAGTCAGGCTGTGAGAAACTCATCTTTCCAGACACTCCTCAACAGTTGTGTATCCAAATTTGTCAACAAATGTCAAAATTCTCCATTTCACAAACAGCTCTCATCTGTCCCTGAGCCACTTCCAACCTATTCTAAAACTGAATAACACAGTATACCACACCCGACTGCCACCAAGTTTGGTCTAAATGTCTGAAATCTAACAACACCCCATTACTCTATGCAGATTGCAGCTTCTATTATCCAGGGGATAAGTATTTTCTGGAGAGAGATAATGTCCACCAAGCCTGAGCATGGACAGTGATCTATAGCCTGGTCTCTAGAGTCCTTACTTGCATGAAAATGTTAGAGCTGTGAAACCCTACATGGCCGTATAGTTATAAATTTCATATTCTCATGGAAAAGACAATTTTTGCCCTGAATGTTAAGAATCCTAATCACAATCTCAAATTTAATCCAGAATTAGCTCACCTGTGATCCTAATCTGGAGGCTCAGAGATACAAGTTTCTGACCTGGATCTTGGCGAGGAGATTTTGAAGCATAGTGTCTGTGAATTCCAGAAGATTAAGACAAGGATATCTCCATGTTCAAGATCATCTAGGACTAAAGTCACATTAGCACGTTGCTTTAATCTGGGCCACAGCCTCTGCTGAAGACTGACAATCTTTAATCTAGGACACAGCCTCTGCTGGAGACTCACAGCCTTAAATCTGGGCCAAGTTCCCTGCTGGGGACTGACAGACTTAAATCTGGGCCACACCCTCTCCTGGAGACTTACATGACATTGGAAGGAAGCAGACACTCTTTTCTGCCTGCTACCCTCATGGAACTGAGCGACTGCTAGATCCTTGGACATCCATCTAGAGATACTGCTGATTAAGGTTGGTGAGTTGGAGTACAGACTGTGAGTCCTCAAGAAACTCCATAAATATATAGAGACTACCCATATGTTCTGTGACTCAGAAGAACCATGACTAATAAAATCTTTGTGATAGGAGAGTTGGAAATTTTGATGGGACAGTGGGGCACTGTGATAGGACAGTGTGACATTGTGATGGGAAACTGGGGCATTGAGATGGGACAATGGGGCATTGTGATGTGACAATGTGTCATTGTGATGGGACAGTGGGTCATTGTGATGAGATAGTGGGGCACTGTGATGGAATAGTGAGGCACTATGATCAGAGAGTGGGACATTGTGATTGGCCATACCAGTAGGCCAACACAGAACACAACAAATGCATTCACAAACGTGTGATGTTTTCAAGCTAGGAAGACCCTTTGGGGCTGGCTTTTGCCTTAATAGCCTTCTGTTTCTCTGCATTCACAGCTGTGGTATTCTGTGTCTTTGTCAAGCACCATGACACTCCTATTGTGAAGGCCAGTAACAGATCCTCAGCTCCATATTACTCATTTCCCTCATGTTATGTTTTCTGTGCTCCTTTTTCTTCATTGGCCATCCTAACAGTGCGATCTATATCTTACAGCAAATCACATTTGGAATTGTATTCACTGTAGCTGTTTCCAAAGTTCTGGCCAAAACAATCACAGTGGTTCTGGCCTTCAAAGTCACAGACACCAGAAGATTGAGAAAATTCCTCGTATCCAGGACACCCAACTACATTATCCCCATATGTTCCCTATTCCAATGTATTCTGTGTGCAATAGCAGAACATTCTAGCATGGCCACATCATCATTGTGTGCAACAAGGGCTCAGTTACTTCATTCTACTGTGTCCTGGGATATTTGGCCTGCCTGGCCCTTGGAAGCTTCACTGTGGCTTTCTTTGCAAAGAATCTGCCTGACACATTCATTGAAGCCAAGTTCTTAACTTTCAGCATGCTGGCATTCTGCAGTGTCTGGGTCACTTCCTTCCCTGTCTACCATAGATAGCACCAAGGGCAAGGTCATGGTTGCTGTGGAGATCTTCTCCATCTTAGCATCCAGTGCACGGATGCTTGGATGCATCTTTCTACCCAAGATCTACATCATTTTAATAAGACCAGACAGAAATTCTCTCCAAAAGGTTAGGGAGAAATCATATTTTTGAGTAAATAATTCAGGGATTCTGTCAAACATTGACACATATCTATCAATTGTTGGATTGCATTGCATGTTTCTAGTTTCTCTCACTGGCACCTCTACTGATGACTAGAAGTATCATATCTGACAATCTTCTGTACATTCTTCATAAAATCTTTACCCATTCACTTGCTTTGTTTACTCTGGAAGAAATAAAATTCTCAAATCCTTATTACAAATTTATTCATCATACTGCTTTTGTGGATATTTCTCCACTGGTATCTTCTAAGAAAATTTGATAAGAGAATTGTATCTATGACCTTGTATAGAATGTGAGTAATAGAACAGGCATAGCTACAAATAGAAACCATGTATCAAATCAAACAAACAAATTAACTAAATAATCTACAAAGATGAAATCAGAACACAATTTCTTATTTTCAGTAGGAGCACATATATGACAGTGTACTGTCTGTTTTTTTTTTCACCTATTCTTAAACATATTGGCCAGTACTCTGAGGCAGAAAATTTGTCTGTTTTCCAGGACAAAATATTATATCCAACAATGGGTAGAAACTGTGGAACCCAATGGTTGGATTATGGAATAGCTGCAATAGGCTGACGAATACGGAGACCCATAGGAAGACCAACAATCTCAAGATTGAGACAGACAACCAAGATCTCTCAAACACTCTCAAACACTATCCCACTAACCAAGCAGCATAAACCAGCTGACATGAGGCCCTCACATATGGTATGGATGTCCTGGTTTAGCCTCAGTGTGAGAAGACACATTGACCCCCTGAGAATTGTTAGGAACCAGGAATTGGGATGGTCTGAGAATCGTGATTTGTAGATATCCTCTTGGAGATTGGAGAGGAGGTGTGGGAAGCTGAAGAAGAGTCAGGGATCAAAAAAAGAAGGGGGGTAACAACATAAGTTAAAATAATAAAGACTGAAGAATTAAAATATACAGAATAAAATAGATTGTAGATATGTGAACATGTTATTATAATGTATGTATGGGAGGGATTGATAAAACTACTGATATAGACATGTAGCTAATTTTCTCTCAGTCTGCCCTTGTTGTGCTCTTCTGACTAGGGTCCTTGACTCAGAAAATTCTGGAAAGATGGAATGGGAGCCAGATGCTTCCTAGAAAATGACATTTCCAAAAAGAAAATTGAGTGTTTGTGGCTGTACTAAATCCATCATATTCATCAGTTCTCCTGCTATAATGGGGTTCAGAATGAGTCTAAAATGTGTCAACACTAACAAGAACTATCCCTTTCCTAAGTAAGCCTTCATGGAAATATGATCATTGACAATGTTCCTTTAAGTAACACATTTTTCAATAACATCCACATTGTATTCATTGAAAATTCATGGAACATGTCATTTCACAAAGAAAAATATTATATTCAAACTGGTTTAAGGTAATTCTACACAAATTTATTATAATAACTACTCTCCTCTAAAATCTCATTTATATTGTATTCCAATCTTGAATTTTAATAATATGTACTTATTATTTTTTATACTTAATTATGTGCCCCCATATTTTCTGGTCACCATGTAAGTGCAGGAGCCAGTGGAGAACAGAAAATGGCAAAAGTTCAACCGGGCTGTACCAGTTGGATGTTGGAAATTAAGGTTCAAGGTCTCTGTCAGATTAAAGAAGTGGACTATTGATTACTTGTAACATTTAAAAAATTGCTAAGGAAATGATCAAAGACTTTCTTCTTGATCTAGAGACGCCCACTTCAAAAATTCACATGATTTTATATCCAGGAATATGTGGATAATTTTTGACCAATGATGTCTTGAATATGAGAAATCTTGTATTTTACATTTTTATATACATCCAGTTTATTATGATGCAATATAATGGGTTAAAATATTATTGCACACTTCGCTACAATTATTCAAATTGTGGTTTCAAAAAACCAATATTACTAAATAGATTATTTGTTAACTGCTTGCTACATATACATGGGGGACTCATAGATTTAGCTTTTAAACACTTATAAGGAAATCAATGCCTTTAAAGGACATTTGTTGCCTGTATGATATCAAAGCAGATAAGTCCCCTAAAACTAAATATGACCAAATGAGTTCATCCACAGTACTTTATAAATTGAGACAGCCTAACCCTAGAAGGTATGTCCTGAAATACATATATTCTCCCCTAATAGATGCTAAAAAATCATTATACAAAGTATTATAAAATTATCTCTAATAAAACAAATATGAATCAATCTTACTTAGAAAAATATATGCAATAAAAGTTAAATCATATTTATTATTTTACTTATGTGTATGTGTGTGCAGGATATAAATATTTCCTTTTCTTTTCTTTTTGTTTTGTTATTGTTTTTTGGTTTTTTTGATTTGGTTTTTTTTGAAACAGTATTTCTCTGTATAGCCCTGTCTGTCCTGGAATCTACTCTGTAGACTAGACTGGCTGCAAACTCAGAAATCTACCTACTTCTACCTTCCAGAGTGGTGGTATTACAGGTGTATGCCCCCACCACCTGGCTGTATATTTCATTTTCAAAAGCACTCATGTATAATTCTTACATTGCCTGAAGACAATGTCCAATATGAAGAACAAATCCTAGTCTAGGAAAATAAAAATCTTTAAAACTGATTTAGAACCCTAAGGGATAGTGACCATGTTGTGTACTAGAATTGGGATAGGGTTCATAGAGATATCACTGTGACCAGATCTGTATGTTTACATATATGATGTCCTTAAAAGTAGACATCAAAATTTAAATATATGTCTTCATTTTTCCTATTCCAAATAAAGATTCAGAGACATAATATCATTTCATATTTATTTTACCTGTTGGGATTTATTGATTACGTATACTTTTGTCTATTCATATTAATTTTTAAGTTTTATTTATTATGGATAAAATTAACGTAGTCAAAGGTAACCAGATTACTTTAATTTTAACCTATTTGGTATTAAGAAAAAATGTGAAGAATAAACAATGATTCCATGTGGATATTCTATACATAAGTAATAATAGACAAATTTCATTAAGCCATGAATTTATATTTATTGCTTGTCTGAGATTCTTTTTCCATCATTTTGATTGATTATCTTGTGAAAACTACACATAGAGATCTTTAGTAAGCATGTTTTTAGTTTGGACAGAAAGTGAACCATACATATTGAGAGCAGAAGAGTATTGAAGTGCATTTTATCTCAGAGGAAAATTAGCTGTGTAAATAACTGGCAGTGAGACCCAGCATAGGGTAGCTCAATTATTCTTGGCTGGCAGCAGTCTGTCTTGCCCTTGGCAACTTATCCCTTGATTATCTGTTTGATTTTGTGAATATAAAGTCATCACTTCCTTTGTTAGTATGCTAGTTTGGAAGTAGTATGTATAACCTTTTAGGCTCTTTAGAGAAACCATTGAATGAATAAGGTAGAAGATATCAAAAGAAGAACAAAACAAAATATTAAGATATAAAATAAATAACTTAGAGGTCTTATATTTTGTGTAATAAGGATCCTATTGACTTAGTGAGTACACCAAGAATAATGATGGAGGCCATTTTGTCTTGTACCATTTGGTTAGATTTTCTAAAGCTGTGATGAAGACAGATGGCCCATGCAATATTTATGACATTATTACCAAAAAGGGACACAAAGTCCCATGAGTTTGTCCATCTTATGAAACTGAGAACAAAAAATCTCTATTGTTTTCTTTTGTATGTAAACTGGGCCCCATAATAATGTAAAGATATTTCCCTTCTGGAAATTCTAGGTTCCTGTATAACTCATTTTCCACATTCAATGGGGCAGGAAAGATTTTGATCTTATGAAAAAGAGGACTATGAAGGCAGATGAGCAAAAAGATAGAAACTGAGCTCACAGAGCACAACAAAGACATTTTTGACCTAATCCTGATACTGACCCTAACCCTGACATTTCTTCATTATGTAATACAGATACTATTGATTCAATGGGATCATCAAGTATAATGGTGACCACATTAACACTAACCCTGGGACTTATCCTAAATCTCTAATCCTATCTTATCCCCTTAATATCCTAAGCATCCTAACCCTAACACTGCTTGTCCTGATCCTAACCATAACCCTCTAATCCCCTAACCCTAACTCTAACACTGCTTACTGTAGGGAATATTTCTTAATTATACCTTTTGAAGTGAGAATCCCTTTCTCAATCTTGATCTTTTGAGATGTTCTGATCCACCATTGATCTAGGCTATATGTGCTTTTTGCAACCTACCTATAGAAGTGTCATGAAAAGTTAGTTCTTTTGTTTCGGTACTTTTACTATTTTATTTTATAAAACAAAGGTGATTTGTTTGTTTTTTATTTAAACTGGCATTAGGAAGTACTTATTTCTTAATTATTTTGGTATATAAAGACCAGCTGTAATATCCTGCAACATGAAATCAAAAACTCCTGATTTTTCTAATTTTCATTGACTGACAGCCTTTATTGTGACATTCTATTAACTACCATGTCTATATACTTAGAAAGGTTTTTATCTCTATGATTTGGGTTATCTAGAAAATCTATACTACTCCAATTTTGCTTTTTTCTCTACTTTGCTACTGATGAAAATGTGCTGACAATTAATAATGATCAACAGTGATTCCCTTATATTTTTGGCTTTTCTTCTGGGGTTGTTTCATATCTATCATCTGTTGTAGGGAGCTTCAGTTTTCCTGAGCTAAGCATTTATCCATAAACAAAACTCTTGTTTTGTTTCTGTTTGTTGATTTTTTTGACAGGGTTTTCTCTGTATAGCACTGGCTCTTCTGGAAATCATTCTGTAGACCAGGCTGGACTCAACCTCAGAAATCCACCTGCCTCTACCTCCCCAGGACTGGGATTACAGGCATGCACCACCATTGCCTGACTAAAGTGTTTAGCAGAAATCCATCTTTAATGTTAATAACCTAGGTCATGTATTGAGTCATCTATTCTCGGGGCAGATAGGTACTCCAAATCACCTTGTGTAATAGTCTATGCAAGCTATTTATCTTCATTATGTGAAGAAGAGAAGTGCTTTGAGAAAAAATCAGGCAAGTCCAGAAGTCAGGTCCCGGTAATCACAGGTTCATGGTTCATAGAGGGAAAGAACAGACTAGACAGAGCTGGAATGGTGCATCCTCCCCCAGGACTGGGTGGGGTGAGATTCATCTTGGAATCTGCTTTGAATTGCTAATGGAGTGAAAACCACACATGATATGTGAAAAAGGTCTGGCCCTAGACTAGAAGCACACTTTAATCTGAGGAGGGCTAAGACTCACTGGCCAATCCAGGCCTCCAGGCAAACCTGCCAGTCAGACAAAGAGGTCGGGTCTTCCGGGTGTCTTTCTGTGTGTTAATTGTGGTTGTTCAGCTTGAATGGATTCCCTGTGTCCTGCACTGAACTCTGCTGTTGGGTGCTGTGAGGGGGCCCCAGGGAAACTCTGAAATCAAGAAATGGTGAGCACAGGATATCTGCTCACAATGGAGAAGACCACGAGGCTGAGCTGTGGGACCAGGGGTGGTAGGTCCACTATGGGGTTGGATCAGAAGAATCAACCAGATGTGGCTTCCTCTGAGGTTTCTAGTGGTGCTTCTTACTTGTTAGTCCATGACCTCTGGATAACTTCATTGCCATGGCTGATTGTAAATCTTTCCAAAATATCTGGATCAGTTGCTTTCTTGTGGAAGCATGGGTGGTTTCTGTGAATCTGCAGCACCTCTGTCCAAGCCATTTGGTTTTTGATAATATATATTAAGAAGGTAGGGTTAAGCCAGGTAGTTGTGGCACATGCCTGTAATCCCAGAACTTGGGAGGCAGAGGCATGCAGATTTCTGAATTCGAGGCCAGCCAGGTCTACAGAGTGAGTTCCAGGACAGTCAATGCTACACAGAGAAACCCTGTCTCAAAACAACAACAACAACAGCAACAGCAACAGCAGCAGCAGCAGCAACAACAACAACAACAACAGCAACAACAAAGAAGGTAGGGTTAGGCCTGGAGAGATGGCTCAGAGATTAAGAGCTCTGTTCCCACACAGGTCATGAGTTCAATTCTTAGCAACCTCATGGTGCCACACAAATATTTGTAATGGAATTTGGTGCCTCTTCTGGCCTGCAGGAAAATATAATGAATATATATATATTCATTATATATTCATTATATATTCAATTATATTCATTATATATTCAATTATATTCATTATATATTCAATATATTATATAATATATTATATATTCAATATATTATATAATTAATATATTATATATAATGAATATAAAAAGTAATGAATTTATTACTGAAAATAATAAATTCAAGTAGATGGATATGAATCTAATAGTTTTGATTTCATAGATTTCTAGTTTTTGTTTTGGTTAGTTTGTTAATTTTTCCTACTGTAGTTTTTTTATATTTCTTAAACAGTTCATATTTCTTTTATATGTTTAGTGTTATGACTATTACGTGGCAAAGGGACTCTTTCCCAATCTATTTGGTATTTTTGATGCTTCTTGTACATTAACAGACACCTTCTTTAGTTTAGGAAAAAAAATTCATTTATGATTTCATTGGAAATATTTTCTATACTTTTATGTTGATTCTTCTTCTTCTTCTTCTTCTTCTTCTTCTTCTTCTTCTTCTTCTTCTTCTTCTTCTTCTTCTTCTTCTTCTTTTCTCCTTCTCCTCTTCCTTTTTCTCCTCCTCCTCCTCCTCCTCCACTCCTTCATCTCCTCCTCTAAAATGTCCTCATGGAAGAAGTCTGATGCAAAAGAGGTTGTATAGGGCAAAGGAGAAGAGCAAGAACCTGAGGATAGTGACTTATTTTCCTGACTGTTATTCCTTATCATCCTATGCTCGTGTCTCGGCATCTGCATTTGTGGTAATTATAGATCTAGATACTGGTTTCTAAGTTTGTCTTGTTTGGGTGGCAGTTTATTCCTTGGTTATAGTTTGCAGTCTAGATTTTAAGAGAGTGTTGGCTGAGTGTTTCCCCTTTTACTGACCTGTTTGGTGGGCATGTTCAAAATAAATGCTGGCTAATTTTGAAAACTAGGTTTGGAGTTGGACAGGAAGAGATAATCTTAGCAATGCACAAGGACACATAGTTAGGAGAGAGGTAAAGCTGCCAACATTTCAGCATTTCAGAGCTTCAGTCATCTGAAGGAGCCTCTGTTGAGAGTGTGCTCTCATCAGAATGATTGGTTGCTATATCTGTGTGAGATAGTGTTGATGATTGATGTGGGAAGGCTCTTGCACTGAGAGTGTCAGCATTCATAATCAAGTGGGTCTGGGCTGGATGAGAGAACTACCTGAGCATGGGACACTGACCAAGCAGGAGAGCAAGCCAGGAGAAAATGTTTGTCCATATTTTACCTTTAGTTTGTAGCTTCAGTTTGTACTCTAAGCTACCAAATTGTGAACTGTGAACTGACACAAACATTCACAACAACCATTTATTACCTGAGATGCTTTTGCTTGTAGGATTCCATCACAGTAACAGAGTATTAAGTTAGAACAATAACAACAACAAATAATAAAAACAAAATAATAAAAAATGGCATTAATAAGTGATTTTTGGTATTGGACAGAATGTATGTTCTTTTTTGAGGGAATGTGGAAATATTAGAAATTGAGATTGCGAAAGGCAATTAAAGCTATATATGGAGCTTAATCACTTGGAATTGGAAGATTGGAATGTAGACAGTATTCAGGGAGACGAAATTGAAATCATAGTATTTCAGTGCAAAATAGACTCTGTATAAACTTTAGCGAGAGGTCATATGCCTGACATTTTGGCCAAAAATCTTTCCTACTTATCTTATAACTTGAAATATTAAATTGTGGAGCACAATTTAAAAATAATGTGATGATTTCTATATTTCATTCTATTTATATGTATTTGCTCATTTTTCCCACTTATTTATTTATTATTTATTTATTTAATTTAAATTCCATTGTCTGCCATCTGTCTATTTCACCTTACACAGTCTGTCATCCCTAACCCATTTCACCACTTCCCTAAGGAGCACGGGGACCACAAGAGTATCCACTCACCATGGCATTTCAAGTCTTTGCATGATTGGGCATATCTCTGACTGAGGTCAGAAAAGGCAGCAAAGTTATGGGAACAATTTTGACAGACAGACATCAGCTTACGGGATATCTCCTCTTTCATTTGTTGGGGGAAAATAATGAAGACTGAGTAGCCTTTGTACTACATCCATGGTAGGAGATTCAATTCAGCATGTGTATTCTCTTTAGTTGGTGATTCGATCCCAGAGAGTCTCCTATTGTCCAGGTTAGTTGACACTGACGGTCTTCTTAGGGACTTCCTATTAATTCAGAGGCCCTCAATCCTTTCGCCAACTCTTCCAAAAGACCCCCTTGCTCTTTTAGGCTATGGGTGTCTGCATCTGTTTCAGTCAGGTGCTGGGTGGAGACTCTCAGAGGACAAGTATACTAGGCTACTCTCTGGAAGTATAGTAATACATATCCTCAGTAATACCAGGGATTGGATTTTTTCCATGGGATGGGTCTCAAGTTGGGCAGGGTACAGTCTGGCCATCCCTCATAGTCTGCTCTACCTTTTCATCTGCATTTCTAGTAGACAGGCAAAATTTTGGATAGAAATGTTTTTGGATCAGTTTGTGACCTTAACTCTCCACTGAGTGTCCTGTCTGGCTGCAGAATCTAGCCTCTTCAGGGTCCATATCTTATTATCATGCATTTCTGCTAAGATTACCCCCATAGACTCCTTGGTGCCCTCCAATTTGTTATCTCTGGCACATCCTAAAGATACCCCACCCTTCCAAGCCCACTTGCAGCAGATGTCAATTCATTGTCCTGGGACTCTGGTCCTCTCTTGTCTCTCACCCCACCTGTTACTGTTTTTACCTGCTCTCTTATCTAGTTCTCTCTCTTCCATCTGCCTTCTATGACTGTATTCTTTCCCCTTCTGAGTGAGATTCAACCATGGTCCTTTGGGTCTTCCTTCTTGTTTAGCTTCTTTTGGTCTATGGAGAGCAGTGTGGATATCCTATACTTTATGGTTAATATTCACTTGTAAATGGGAACAGGCCTGATTGTCCTTTTGTGTCTGGATTATCTCAGTCTGTGTAATAGTTTCTAGTTGTATCCATTTACCTAGAAAATTCATGATGTCCTTGCTTTTAATAGCTGAATAGTATTAAAATTTGAAAATGAAACACATTTTCTGTGTCCATATTTCAGTTGAGGAGTAACTGGACATTTTCAAGTTTCTAGCTCTTATAAATAAAACAGATATGAACTTACTGGAGGAAATGTTTTGGTGGGTGTATGCTTGAGGAGGTACCCTAAGTGAAATTCTTCCTCCTGCTATGTCATGATTTATTTGAAGGTGTGAGAAAATTATTTCCTAGGAACAGGAAGGATCATTAAATAAAACCTGCTGCAATTGTGGTCCAAGTGAGACAGTGTCCATCAACGTAGAAGCCACCTTTGATAGGATCGCCCATATTATGGTGGTTCTGGAAACTGACAGATTAAAAATTCAAGGTCATGGATTCTTCCTCTATGTTTTCAGCTTTGCACTATTCTAGATACCTTTCGGCAGAGTCAGAGCCTCAGTTAAGGCTCTGAGAGTTCATTGCCTAGAAGTTGTAAGGACGATGTTTAAGTTGCATTTTGGGGTCAGAGGGTGTAGAGATACCTAAGACATTGATAAATCTTCTAATAAGATAGGCATACAAGGAGAGGAAATTCCCAAAGTGAGAGATGCATGAGAAGTTACAGGAAGAGGAGCATCTAAACCTATGGAAACTGAAGTCTATTGTGTTTAAAACAAAGCTACAGGATTTGGTGTTTGTCCTGCTGTGTTTCTTGTCTTGGTCCAAACTTCCTTCCATAGGTGCACATTCCTATTTATTGGATGTAAAGGAGTATTCTGTGCCATTGTGCGTTGGAAGGATACAACATTCTTTCTGATTTTAAAATTTGTGGCTTTCAAGGTATTGCCTTGAATGTCAGAGGGGACTTTAGAACTTTGAACAGTGTAGGAGCTCCTACAGACTATGACGATCAAAATAGAAGGAGTGGGTTTTTACCACAGGATGAGTGTCACCCTATCATGACTAGGGCCACAATGCAGTTGATTGAGACATAAAGCATCTAGATAGGATGATGTCTTTGAATACTTGTCTCTCCTGTCTGTATTACTTTGTAGATTTTTTGGAAGGTCTTGTATAGGAAGCCTCTCCAGATACCTATTGGGGGAGATGACAGTGTATATACACTTAAAATATTTATTTCTTCCTTATAGTTTTTGTATCTTCAATAGTTTATTTTTCATATCCTTAATCACTGTCTCCAATCAAGGTCCCTGACCCTCACAAACTCATTCCTCCCAATAACCTCTGTTTTTGCTTTTAGAGGGTGTGGGCCCCTTGGGTATCCCGACACCATTCAATTTCCTTCAAAAACATGTCATGGTGATTAGATTATAACTTCTGTGTCAGGAAATAAGTGGAGGAAGTACGAGAATTAAATGAATATATTGTCAAGAAAGCACACATTTACTTTATACTGATCTCAGTATCATACTTTTTGTTGTACACATGTGTGGGATATTTTAGGATGCAGTGACTTATGATGATGTGCATGTGAACTTCACTGCAGAAGAATGGAATTTATTTGATTCTTCCCAGAAAAATCTCTACAAAGATGTGATGCTGGAGACCTACTGGAACCTTACTGTTATAGATAATACTTTGAAATTTATTTTGATTTTCAAAATAAGGGACAGATTTTTCTTGGTTATTGATGATCTCCTTTATTTTAATTGAGAACTAGGAAGACTGAGCTGAGTAAAACTGGTTCAATGCTCTTAAAAGTAACAATACTTTGACTTTTAAATAAATTTCAATAGTATATCATTCCTTTTCTGGTACTGCGTTTTAGGTTCCTATTGGAAAGACCATCATATTGAAGAAGAATGTCAAAATTTTAGAAGTCATGAAAGGTAATTTTCTTGTGCAAACTTATACAAATATGCCTCTGTCTAAATTTTAATATGTTCTGGATGCTCTAAAGAAAAGCAAGCGTATTAAATTTCAGTACTTTAAGTGTAGATATGATTATAATATTCTTGCAAATCCATGCACCTCATTTTAGGTTTTCTGATTTATGTATGCTAGACAGTCTCTTATAAAAAACGACAAGAAAACAATGCCTTTAGAGATAATTTGATTTGATTTATACTTCCATTAGAGCTATGTGGTGAATCTTCCATTCCATAGAGTCTCATAATATTTAGATGTTACAAATTAAATTATGATAAATGTATGACCAAAGCCAATAATAAGCTAATACTCCATGGTAATGTTTGTGATATTCATATTCTTTTAGTGACATTGATAAATTTATTCAGAGGCCTGTTTATGAAAGTCTAGATTGTTTTCATGGAGAAACCTTAATCCATGTATCAGATGTCTATGAGGAACAAAATGTCAAAAAGTGTGAAGGCAATATGTGAGAAAATCTTTCATTTGTTCTTCTTCTTTTAATAGGTTTATAATATATCACAATGAATTATAGCCTCACGAGCATAGGGATATTGACATAAGTAATGTAATTTTTCTATCCCAAAACAATGTGAGGATATGTAATATTTTACTGTTGGCAAGTTTTCTGAATATGATAGAAGTTTGTAAATAATTGGTTTTCTAATTTTATGGCAAACTTCCACAAACTCACACTGTAGAAAATTGTTTTATGTACTGGAATTTGGAAAATACTCTTTTTGTCCTGGTTCACTTCAAATGTGGTATTATTTACAGTACAGAAAAGATTATGAATTGAAACAGTGTTATAATGCTCTGTGTTGTTCCTTTTTTTCTTCAGATAGGAAGTACAATAGGAAGTATATTTCTTCATATAGCAATCCCATATAAAAACAGATGTTATAATTATGAGCCATGCAATAACGCTCACACGTATCTTCAGTAACCCATAATTAAGGACAACACAATGAGCATATGATGTGATAAAACCATAAGATCTGATGCTTCTATACCATTAAATCAAATTGTAAGCTTAACTCATACTGATAAAACAATTGATCAGGGAAATGAATGTAGTAAAGATTTCACATGTGCCAATTATTGTTGCAGGCATGTAAGAAGTCATAGTGGAGAGAAACCCTATGAATATAATCAATGTGGTAAAACCTTTGCAAGACCCTGTGATCTACAATATCATAAAAGAACACATACTGGAGAGAAACATTATGAATGTAATCAATGTGGCAAAACCTTTTCATGTCACAGTACTCTCCAAAGACATACAATAACTCATACAGGAGAAAAACCTTATGAATGTAATCATTGTCATAAAGCCTTTGCAAGATCCAGTTATCTCCAGGATCATAAAAGAACACATACTGGAAAGAGGCCTTATGAATGTAATCTATGTGGTAAAGCTTTTACAGTAGCCAGCAATCTTCAATATCATAAAAGAACACATACCGGAGAGAAACCTTATGAATGTAATCAATGTGGTAAATCCTTTACAGTTCCAGAAATCTTCAATATCATAAAAGAACACATACCAGAGATAAACCTTATGAATGTAATCAGTGTAGTAAAACCTTTACAGTATTCAGCTATCTCCAGTGTCAGGGATAGATCTTGATTGCTTTTCTGGGTTTTCAATTTAAGATCTGAAATTAAAAGCTAGGTCCAGGCATGTAGTGACATGATTTTTATCCCATCGTTCAGGATACAGAACCATGTAGATCTCTGAGTTCAAGGATAATCTATTGAGCAAGTTCCAAGACCACATAGCTTAGGCAGTGAATGTTTTAAAAAATAGAAAGTGGATGATAATGTAATGGAAGGGGCCATGTTTTAGCAACATCAAGCAGCAGAACTCAGCAGCTTTGTCTAAGTGGGTCTGGGTAAAGGCAAGGATAGATGGGACTAATGAGTCAATGAATGTTTAATAGCTGTAGTTCAAGAATTAGAGGAGATGGAGAAGAAATCAGCATCACTGAGGAGATATATTCTGGGAACTGTTTTCTGAGTGACAAAGAATGTGTGCTCCAGAGATCAAGGTAGTACTCGGTGGTGCAGTTTGACTTGGTCATGTGTAAGAATCACAAGTTGTACTGGGTTCGAATGCATGAAGTTGTCATGCAGAGCAGCTGAGGCTTGGCACCATTGAGTAAGTGTAAGGGAGTCTATGGGTTAGGCATTGTTGCAGCAGAGGAACTCAGCATCCTGAAGATGCAAGTGCCATGGGATGAGCAGCAAGAACAGAAGGAGCGGTAGAGTGGAGTCAAACAGAGCTTAGAGTGATACAGAGGGCAGAGATGGAGAAGTGTCCCAGTATCTTTGGAGGAGCAGCAAAGTTCATGTGTGGATTCCATGCATTGAAAGATGAAGCTGTGATATTGCAGTTATCTTGGAGACATAAAAGTTTTGAGATATTAGAACTGTGTGATAATGGGAAACCTGCTTTCTGGGAATAAAACCCCTCAAAGAGAAAGAATTCTGTTGCATTTTACAAAGCAGAAAGGAGTTGGAAATCTGACGAACTCTTTGACAGTGGATATGGTGATGTAGAATTTGGAGATCACTCAGCTGACTTTAATTTTACTTAGGTCCACTATTTCCTCATGTTGACTTTAAGAATGGTGAAGTGTATACTGTGAATTAGGAAGTATATGATGTACTTTTATGTGTTTTAACATGATTGCATGGTAGGATTAATTTCAGAAGTCTTTAACCTTTGGACTCTTAACATTTTTGAGAATGCTATAGATGATGGGGACTTTTGAAATAGGAGCTCATGTATTCTACATGTTTAAGTTGATCCCTATATATTTATGTGTTTGAACAATCATATGGGGACCAGGCAGTGGAATGTAATAATTTAAATATGCCTTGCTAAATATGTGACATTATGAGGTGGTACGACATTTTGGAGGAAGTGCATCAGTTTTGGGATTGTCTTTGAAATTCCTACCAGTGCTGAAGAGACCCCCCCTATTAGGACCCTGGAAGACAATCTCTTCTTAGCTGTCTTTGGATAAAGATGCAGAACTCTCAGCTTCTTCTCCAGCATCATGTCTGCCTTCGATGCCTGCCATTCTTCCTGCTATTATGTAAATGGATTAAACCTCTGAAACTGTAGGCTAGCCCTAATTAAATGCTTGCTTTATTTGAGTTGCTTTGCTCATTATGACTTTTCATAGCAATGGATTCGATAAGACAGAAACACTGTGAGTACATTTAAAGAGTTAAAGACCTTGCACAATTGTGTAGTCTTCATTTTTATGAAAAAATATGTGCTAGAGAGAAACCTCATGAATGTGTTTAGTATAATGATGTCTTTGTACAACACTGTAGTCTACATCATTATGAAACCATTCATACTGTAGAGAAATTCTATGAATGTCAGAAATTTTGTAAAGCCTCTATGTTATGGGATCCACTGAGTTCCAACACAATTCAAACACCAGGACAATGCAAATGATAAGAATCTTTTGTAGTTGGCTGGGCGGTGGTGGTGCACGCCTTTAATCCCAGCACTCTGAGAGGCAGAGGCAGGCGAATTTGTGAGTCCGAGGCCAGCTTGGTCTACAGAGTGAGTTCCAGGACAACTATGTCTACACAGAGAAACCCTGTCTCGAAAAAAAAACCAAGTCAAAAAAAAAAAAAAAAGAATCTTTTGTAGTCAAATAGTTACTGATTCATCAGGACTAGAAAGTATATTTCGAAACTTACCTGAATCACCCCATCCCATCCCCACCCTAAGAGAGAAACTGTTATAGATTTCAAACTTGAAAACCACAAACATCCATGCCAAGTTGCAGCTTCATTTCCCACTGATCACGATTTTCTTCTGTTGTTAAACTACGTGAAATGATACAGAATGTAGGTCTTCTGGTTTATCCTATCACACCCACATTAGGAACAGGCATTTTATTTTAAAGAATAAAACAGGGATAACAGACATTATGGCTAGGAACAGTCATTATGTTTCAGGGAACAAAACAAATCATGAAAGCTTGCCAGATATTGTTAAGTGTGCAGGTCATCTATGACCTGGGACTTGAAATTAGTTTCAACTTATAATTAAATGTACATTAGCAAGAAAAAGGCAGTCCTTAGAACAAGTTTCTTTTGCTTGTTCCCAACATTTATATATCATAGTCATTGAATATATAATAGAACACATACTGAAGAGAAATCTTATAAATATAATCATATGAAACAATATTTTTACAACAGTTATCTATGAATGGATACAAAATATACATCATGGACAGAAATCTATGAATATTCCATTTGGTAAAGAAAGTCTTTGCAAGTAGTGGTTGTCTTAGAAGCCATAAGAAAATGTCATAATGCAGAGAAACCTCATAAACACAGTCAATTGTGTCAAAGTTTTGTTCTTTCTAGTATCTTTATACAAGAATAAACTCTGTCTCATGTAATTAATCTTTTAAAGCCTTTTCATAACACAGTAGTTTTTGAGAACCTTCAAGAATACCAAAAGTAATCTCTGGCTAAAAAGATTTTGGTAAGTTCTTTGCCAACACACCTATATTGAGTTACTTAATGTTATTTATTATGTGGAAAAGAAATGTGACAAGTGTCAAAAATCAATTAAAATTTTTATAAAATCTCTCTATTTTATTTGTACTTGCAATCTCATTTTTACCTATAAAGGCCACTAATTTTTACTTTCTTTTTTAGTTAGCCATGTATCCAACAACATTGTTGACAGTGTTCATCATCTCTAGGAATTGCCTTTGTGAAGTTTTGGTTCACTTATGCAAACTATCATAACATCTGCAAAGAAAGATAATTTTATTTCTTTCTTTCTAATTTATATTACCTTCCTCTCTTTCAGTTTTATTGCTAGGTAAACTTTTACATAATACATTTAATAGATAGTTATAGAAAGAATCGTCCACGTTGTCTAGTTTGGGATTTAGTAGAATTAATTTGAATTTATCTACAGTTAATTTAATGTTGGCTCTAGAATTGCTGTAAAGTGACATTTTTATGTTTAGGCATGTCTCTTGTATTCTTAATCTCTCCAAGAATTTTATCGGAAAGTGGTGTTGAATATTGTCAGAGAATTGTACATTATCTCATGAGATGATCAATTCTTATTTTTTCTTACACTTTAATCCCAGTATGTTGAGCCATCACTGGGTTTCTAGAATGAAGCCTTCCTCATTGGTCAGGATGGATGATCTTTTGATGTGTTTTATATTTTATTTTATTTTATTTTATTTTATTTTATTTTATTTTATTTTATTTGTCTATTAAGTATTTTTACATCTGTGGTTTTAGGAATACTTTGTCTGTAATTCTCTTTTATTGCTCAATCTTTCCTGATCGGATATATGAGTAATCAGGGGTTCAGAAAATGAATTGACTTACATTTGTTCTGTTTTTATATTGTTGAATACACTGAAATTCTTGTTAAATTCTCTTTGAAAATCTGGTAGGATTATACTCTAAAACTCATGGACCTGGGCTCATATTGGTGGTGTATTTTTACAGAATTCTGTTATCCTTTTGTTTGTGTCTGGGTAAGTTGGTTTTCATAGTTTAATTTTGGTATGTGGAATCTATTGAGGAAATTATCCATTTCTTTTATAGTTTCCAATTTGGTGGGGTAGACCCTTTTTAAAACTATGTCTTTTCCATATTCTGGATTTCTTCATTGTTTGTTATTTAATACCCAATTTCATTTTAGATTTCATTAATTTGTATATTCTTTATCTTTTACTAATGGCTTGTTTATCTTGTCTAATAAAAGGCTCAAAAGACCAAATCCATGTTTCATTATTTGTTTGTATTTTTCTCTTTCTATTTTATTGATTTCAGTTCCCAAATTTGAAATTTCTTCATGTCTCCTCCTTGTTTTCTTTGCCCCCTCACTTCTTTCTGTTGTAGCCTTTAAATCATGCTGTTAAATTGCCAGCACGAGAGCTCTCCAAATTTTCTTGTAGGCATTTTGTGTTGTGAACTTTCTTTTTATCTCCACCTTCATGTTATTTGTTTTCCATGAGATGGTGCATGTTGGGTATTCATTTCCATTGAACTCTAGAAAGTCTCTAATTTCTTCCTTTATTTCTGTGTAGACCCAATTTCCCTCACACAATTAGTTAGCAGTCAATTAGCTGTTCTCTGTCATCTCTTACAACATTGAGACATTAACAGGTTTTTGGCCCAGATCACATGTTTTGTCTGATCAGAGTGTGGGGTCTCCTGGGTCTGTTGCAATCAAGGATATGAAGAGTCCAATTTCTTGGGGTCACCCACTGGGCTGATTTTTGTGCTCTTTGGGATGGAGTTTATTCCTTTCTCATCAGAAGGCTCCTCTCCTTATAAATGGCCCCATGGATGTGCAAGGTAGCAATGGCACACCAGCCATCAGTGTCTTGTCTTTTCTCATCTCTAATGCCTTTTTCAGAGCTACAAGGTAAGCTTTCTGCACTGATATTCCTGCCGGGTATGGTCGTGCCCATATTATCTTGGTATTAGACATAACCGCTGCCACAGCATACATTTGTCCATCCTGAATGTGGTTGTTGGCATTAGTTAACACTGTTAGCCCTGCATTTATCTGAACAGGCATACAGAGGCCAATCCAGTGAGATCAGGGTCAAGCAGCAGGGCAGCTGCGAAAGAACCTGGGGGCATTCAAGAAGAGAGGATGGCAATGAGTCATTCTACCATTATCTTTAACCAGGAGGTCAATTGGTCATCCATAAACAATCAATAATCAGAAATGAAGACAAATCAATCTGGAACCAATCATCAATCAATTAGTATTCAGTCAAGGACCCATCAATAATCCCATGTGAGCCTCTTTGTCCAGCAGCCTATAAGTCACTTGATTGGTGACTGTTAACAGACTTCCAGTAGACGATCAGCCAGTCATGAGCTGCCAATCAGTCAGTCAATAGATGGTCAATAAATAGTAACCAATTGATTGGTTATTAATCAATGAGCAGTATTCACCAATGTTTAATTGCTTGATAATTAATCAACAATCAATATGATTAAATAAACAACAAGTACTCAATTACTTTGGTCTTTTTTTTTTTTCTTTTTCTTTTTTTTTTTTATTATTCGATATAATTTATTTACATTTCCTTTGGTCTTTGCTGGACCAAAAACTGACTCAATTGATTATTGATTTGTTGTGAACTACGGGTTCGTGACTGACTATAGATAGATAGATTGATTTATTGATTGGTGACACATTGGCCATTGGTTAATGCCAGGATCCCTGATCTGAGTATGCATTCACCAGGTCTACAAAGTTCACACAAGGTTGGCAGAGTAAGGCTATTTTTTTCTTTGCAGAGCCTTAAATAGTCTGAATTTTTAAGGCGTCTAAGAGGTCCGCCATTTTTGGTTTTGTTTCTGTAGCCACTGGGAAGTCATTTATTAACTGATGAAGATACTCTATCTGTAGGTTTTAGCAAGACAGAATGTTGAACTTTATCAACAAAAGCTGATGGGTTTCCATTTTACTTTTAGGGTAACCCTGGTCTTGTGGTGGGGGCACTTTTGATTTTCAGGGCCCCCTTATCTCCTTTTTTGAGGCTGCCTTTTTAGGCATCACTTATGGTCTTCTGATTTGGCCTTGGATGCCAATAGGATCTTTCTCAGATCTCATGTCTGTTGTTCTGTCCTCTCGTCTGCTTCTCCTCTGCAGTCCATCTTCCATTAAATCCTCTCTTTGCCACTATCCTTAAGTCTCTTAGACAACCCTTTCCTAACTACTACACCCTCTGGGGCTTTGCCTTCATAGTTGGTGTTCCCTGACTGACAAAATGTCTAGCCAATGCTGCCTTTGCTTCTGGTGATTCAGGATCCTTGGGGGGTGTATTGTCAAAAACGTCTGCATAACCCTGCCTTAAAACAGTGCAGGGCTTTGATCTTCTCTCTGCCTTATATTATTCATTCTGGCAAAATTTGTGAGTCATCTTGTGGCCACCTTGGGACATGCCAACAGAGATGAATGGTGGATAAAAGGCCTCCACTTTTTTTTTTAAATTCGGTATATTCTTTATTTACATTTCAAATGATTTCCCCTTTTCTGGTTGCCCACTTCCTGAAAGTCCCATAAGCCCTCTTCCCTCCCCCTGTCCCCCCATCTACTCCTTCCCACTTCCCTGTTCTGGTATTCCCCTATACTGCTGCACTGAGTCTTTCCAGAACCAGGGGCCACTCCTTCGTTCATTTTGGACATCTTTTAATATGTGGATTATGTCTTGGGTATTCAAAGTTTCTAGCTTAATATCCACTTATCAGTGAGTACATACCATGATTGATCTTTTGAGACTGGGTTACCTCACTTAGTATGATGTTCTCCAGCTCCACCCATTTGTCTATGAATTTCATGAATTCATTGTTTCTAATGGCTGAATAGTACTCCATTGTGTAAATATACCACATTTTTTGTATCCATTCCTCCGTTGAAGGATACCTGGGTTCTTTCCAGCTTCTGGCTACTACAAATAGGGCTGCTATGACCATAGTGGAGCATGTGTCCTTACTGCATGCTGAAGAATCCTCTGGGTATATGCCCAGGAGTGGTATAGCAAGCTCCTCAGGAAGTGTCATGCCCAGTTTTCTAAGGAACCACCAGAATGATTTCCAAAGTGGTTGAACCATCTTGCAATCCCACCAGCAGTGAAGGAGTATTCCTATTTTTCCACATCTTTGCCAACGCCTGCTGTCTCCTGAGTTTTTGACCTTAGCCATTCTGACTGGTTTGAGGTGAAATCTCAGGGTGGTTTTGATTTGCATTTCCCTAATGATTAATGATGTTGAACATTTCTTAAGGTGTTTCTCAGCCCTCCGAAGTTCTTCGTGTGAAAATTCTTTGTTTAGCTCCATACCCCACTTTTTAATGGGATTATTTGGTTCTCTGGGTTCTACCTCCTTGAGTTCTTTGTGTATATTACATATTAGCCTTCTGTCAGATTTAGGGTTGGTAAAGATACTTTCCCAATCTGTTGGTTTATGTTTTGTCCTTTTGACAGTGTCCTTTGCCTTGCAGAAACTTTGTTGTTTTATGAGGTCCTATTTGTCAATTCTTGATATTAGAGCATAAGCTATTGGTGTTCTATTCAGGAACTTTTCTCCTGTGCCCATGTCTTCAAGGGTCTTCCCCAGTTTCTTTTCTATTAGTTTCAGTGTATCAGGTTTTATGTGGAGGTCCTTGATCCATTTGGAGTTGAGCTTGGTACAAGGAGATAAGAATGGATTGGCTCACATTCATCTGCATGTTGACCTCCAATTGAACCAGCACCATTTGCTGAAAAGACTATCTTTTTTCCACTGGATGCTTTCAGCTCCTTTGTTGAAGATCAAGTGACCATAGGTGTGTTGGTTCATTTCTGGGTTTTCAATCCTATTCCAATGATCCGCTTGCCTGACATTATACCAATACCATGCAGTTTTTAATCACTATTGCTCTGCAGTAAAATTTGAGGTCTAGGATATTGAATCCCCCTGAAGTTCTTTTACTGTTGAGAATAGTTTTAGCTATCCTGGGTTTTTTGTTATTCCAAATGAATTTGAGAATTGCTCTTTCTAGCTCTATGAAGAACTGGGTTGGGATTTTTATGGCGATAGCATTGAATCTGTAGATTGCCTTTGGCAAGATGGCCATTTTAACTATATTAATCCTGCCAATCCACGTGCATGGAAGATTTTTCCATTCTAAGATCTTTGATTTCCTTCTTCAGAGATCTGAAGTTCTTGACATACAGATCTTTCACTTGTTTGGTTAGAGTTACCCCAACATATTTTATGCTGTTTGTGGCTATTGTGAAGGGTGTCATTTCCCTAATTTCTTTCTCAGTCTGCTTATCCGTTGAGTATATAAAGACTACTGATTTGCTTGCATTGATTTTGTAGCCAGGCACTTTGCTTAAGTTGTTTATCAGTTGTAGGAGTTCTCTAGTAGAGTTTTTGTGGTCACTTATGTATACTATCATATCATCTGCAAATAGTGATATTTTGACTTCTTCCCTTCCCATTTGCATCCCTTTGACCTCCATATGTTGTCTAAATGCTCTAGCTAGGACTTCAAGAAGAATATTGAAAAGATATGGAGAGAGGGGGCCTTGTCTAGTCCCTGATTTTAGTGGGATTGCTTCAAGTTTCTCTCCATTTAGTTTGATGTTGGCTACCGGTTTGCTGTATATTGCTTTTACTTATGTTTAGATATGGGCCTTGAATTCCTGTCCTTTCCAAGACTTTTAGCATGAAAGGGTGTTGAATTTTGTCAAATGTTTTTTCAGTATCTAATGAAATGATCATGTGGTTTTTTTCTTTGAGTTTGTTTATGTAGTGGATAGCATTTATGGATTTACTTGTATTGAACCATCCCTGCATTCCTGGGATGAAACCTACTTGATCATGGTGGATGATCGTTTTGATGTGTTTTGGATTTGGTGGGCAAGAATTTTATTGAGTATTTTTGCATTGATATTCATAAGGGAAATTGGCCTGAAATACTCTTTCTTAGTTGGATCTTTGTGTGGTTTTGGTATCAGCATAATAGTGGCTTTGTAGAAGGAGTTGGGTAGTGTTCCTTCTCTTTCTATTTGGTAGAATAGATTGAAGAGTATTGGTGTTAAGTCTTATTTGAATGTCTGATAGAATTCTGCACTGAAAGCATCTGGTCCTGTGCTTTTTTTGGTCAGAAGGCTATCTATGATCCCTTCTATTTCATTAGGGGTTATGAGTCTGTTTAGATGGTCTATTTGATTCTGGTTTAATTTTGGCAATTGGTATCTGTCTAAGAAAATGTCCATTTCCTCCAGATTCTCCAGTTGTATTGAGTCCATGGTTTTGTAGTAGGATCTGATGATTTTTTGAATTTCCTTGGTTTCTGTTGTAATATCTCCCTTTTCATTTCTAATTTTGTTAATTTGGATGCTTTCTCTGTGCCCTTTGGTCAGTCTGGCTAAGGGTTTATCTATCTTGTTGATTTTTTTAAAAGAACCAGCTTTTGGTTTTGTTGATTCTTTGTATGGTTCTCTTGGTTTCTACTTGATTGATTTCAACCCTGAGTTTGATGATTTCCTGTCTTCTCCTCCTGGGCGAATTAGCTTCTTTTTGTTCCAGGACTTTCAGTTGTTCCGTTAATCTTCTTGTGTATGCTCTCCCGAATTTCTTTTTGGAGGCACTCAAAGCTCTGAGTTTTCCTCTTAGCACTCCTTTCAATGTGTCCCATAGATTTGTGTATGTTCTGCCTTCATTTTTGTTAAATTCTAAGAAATCTTTGATTTCTTTCTTTATTTCTTCCTTGACCAAGGTATCAGTGAGTAGAGTATTGTTCACTTTCCATGTGTATGTAAGATTTCTGTTGTTTTTATTGCTATTAAAGACAACTTTTTCTCCATAATGATCTGATAGGAGGCATGGGATTATTTCAATCTTCTTATATTTGTTGAGGTCTGTCTTGTGACCTACTATATGATTGATTTTGGAGAAGGTACGATGAGGTGCTGAGAAAAAGGTATATTCTTTCGCTTTAGGATTAAAAGTTATATATATATATATATATATATATATATATATATATATATATATATATATATATATATATATATCTGTTAAATCCAATTGGTCCAAAGCTTCAATTAATTTCACTGTCTCCCTGTTTAGTTTCTGTTTTCCTGATCTGTCCATTGGTGAGAGTGGAGTGTTGAAATCACCCACAATTATTGTGTTAGGTGCAATGTGTGCTATGAGCTTTAGCAAAGTTTCTTTTAAGAATGAGAGTGCCCTTGTATTTGGAGCATAGATGTTCAGGATTGAGAGTTCTTCTTGTTGGATTTTTCCTTTGACCAGCAAGAAGTGACCTTCCATGTCTCTTTTGATGACATTTGGTTGAAAGTCAATTTTATCTGATATTAGAATGGCAATCTGGCTTGTTTCCTGGGACCATTTGCTTGTAGAATTGTCTTCCAGCCTTTTCCTCTAAGGTAGTTTTTGTTTTTGACACTGAGGTGTGTTTCCTGTATGCAGCCATATGTAGCGTCCTGTTTACTTAACCAATCTGTTAGTCTATGTCTTTTTATAGGGGAATTGAGTCCATTGATGTTAAGAGATATTAAGGAAATTAAGGAGTTATTGTTTCCTATCATTTTTTTATTTTAATTTTATACTTTTGTGGTTATCTACTTTTGGGTTTGATGAAAGAAGCTTAATATCCTGCTTTTTCCAGGGTATAGTTTCCCTCGTTGTAATGGTGTTTCCCCCCTATTATCCATTGTAGGGATGGGTTTGTGGAAAGATATTGTGTAAACTTGGTTTTGTCATGGAATATTTTGGTTTCTCCATCTATAGTAATTGAGAGTTTCACTGAGTATAGTAGTCTCGGCTGGCATTTGTGTTCTCTGAGAGTCTGCATGAGCTCTGCCCAGGATCTTCTAGTTTTCATGGTCTCTGGTGAAAAGTCTGGTGTAATTCTGATAGTTCTTCCTTTATATATTACTTGCCCTTTTTCTCTTACTGCCCTAAGTATTCTTTCTTTGTTTAGTACATTTGGGGTTTTGATTATTATGTGACAGGAGGTATTTCTGTTCTGTTCCAGTCTGTTTGGAGTTCTTTAGGCTTCTTGTATATTCATGGGCATCTCTCTCTTTAGGTTAGGGAAGTTTTCTTCCACATTTTTGTTGAAGATATTTGCTGGCCCTTTAAGTTGTAAATCTTCACTCTCATCAATGCCTATAATCCTTAGATTTGGCTTTCCAATTGTGTCCTGGATTTCCTGGATGTTTTGGGTTACAAGCTTTTTGCATTTTGCATTTTCTTTAACTGTTGAGTCCATGGTTTCTATGGTATCTTCAGCATCTGAGATTCTTTCTTTCATCTCTTCTGTTGTTGATATTTGCGTCTATGGTCCATGATTTCTTCCCAAGGTTTTCTATCACCAAAGTTGTCTCCCTTTGTGCTTTCTTAGTTGTTTCTACTTCTGTTTTTAGATCCTGGAAGTTTTTGCTCAATTCTGTCATTTGCTTGTTTGTGTTTTCCTCTAATTCTTTAAGAGATTTTTGTGTTTCCTCTTTCATGACTTCTGCCTGTTGATCAAACTTCTCCTGCAGTTTTTAAGTGATTTTTGCATTTCCTCCTTATTGGCTACTAACTTCTGACCCATATTCTCCTGAATTTCTTTAAGTGTATTTTGTGTTTCCCTTGTAAGGGCTTCTAGCTTTAGATAATTTTTCTCCAGAATTTCTTTTTTTTTTATATGTTTTTTTTATTCGATATAATTTATTTACATTTCAAATGATTTCCCCTTTTCTAGCCCCCCCACTCCCCAAAAGTCCCGCAAACCCCCTTCTCTTCCCCTGTCCTCCCACCCACCCCTTCCCACTTCCCCGTTCTGGTTTTGCTGAATACTGTTTCACTGAGTCTTTCCAGAACCAGGGGCCACTCCTCCTTTCTTCTTGTACCTCATTTGATGTGTGGATTATGTTTTGGGTATTCCAGTTTTCTAGGTTAATATCCACTTATTAGTGAGTGCATACCATGATTCACCTTTTGAGTCTGGGTTATCTCACTTAGTATGATATTCTCTAGCTCCATCCATTTGCCTAAGAATTTCATAAATTCATTGTTTCTAATGGCTGAATAGTACTCCATTGTGTAGATATACCACATTTTTTGCATCCACTCTTCTGTTGAGGGATACCTGGGTTCTTTCCAGCATCTGGCAATTACAAATAGGGCTGCTATGAACATAGTAGAACATGTATCCTTATTACATGGTGGGGAGTCTTCTGGGTATATGCCCAGGAGTGGTATAGCAGGATCTTCTGGAAGTAAGGTACCCAGTTTTCGGAGGAACCGCCAGACTGATTTCCAGAGTGGTTGTACCAATTTGCAACCCCACCAGCAGTGGAGGAGTGTTCCTCTTTCTCCACACCCTCTCCAACACCTGCTGTCTCCTGAATTTTTAATCTTAGCCATTCTGACTGGTGTAAGATGAAATCTTAGGGTTGTTTTGATTTGCATTTCCCTAATGACTAATGAAGTTGAGCATTTTTTAAGATGTTTCTCCGCCATCCGATGTTCTTCAGGTGAGAATTCTTTGTTTAACTCTATACCCCATTTTTTAATAGGGTTGTTTGGTTTTCTGGAGTCTAACTTCTTGAGTTCTTTATATATATTGGATATTAGCCCTCTATCTGATGTAGGATTGGTGAAGATCTTTTCCCAATTTGTTGGTTGCCGATTTGTCCTCTTGATGGTGTCCTTTGCCTTACAGAAACTTTGTAATTTTATGAGGTCCCATTTGTCAATTCTTGCTCTTAGAACTGCCTATGTGCTCAGTTCTTGAGTGCAGGCAGACCCCTGGAGATTTACATCCCCAGGTATCTAAAGCTCAGGGTGACCTGTATCTAGTGAAACTTTTCTGTCCTGGCAGGGAGCAGCTATGGCCACGGGGAATCTCTTCCTCTGCTGCTCTCTGGGCAGGACACAGGTCCCACACCCTGTGGGCTGGTGGACAAACCACCTATGTGCTCAGTTCTTTGGCGCAGGCAGACCCCTTGCGGTTTGCACTGCCCGAGATCTAAAGCTCAGGGTGATATAGTACCTCATTACCCTTTTCTCTCCCAGCAGGGAACGACTATGGCCGTGGGGCTTCTCTCCTTCTGCTGCTCTCTGGGCCGGACACAGGCCCCGCGCCTGGCAGGCTGGTGGACAAACCACCTATGTGTTCAGTTCTTTGGCGCAGGCAGACCCCTGGTGGTTTGCACCACCAGGGATCTAAAGCTCAGGGTGATACAGTACCTAGTGACCCTTTTCTGTCCCTGCAGGCAGTGAATATGGCCGTGGCCTTCTCTCCTTCTGCTGCTCTCCAGGCAGGACTCAGGCCCCACACCTGGTGTGCTGGCAGACAAACTGCCTATGTACTCAGTTGTTTGGTGCAGGCAGACCCCTGGCAGTTTGCACCACCAGCGATCTAAAGCTCACGGTGATACAGTACCTCGTGATCCTTTTCTTTCCCGGCAGGGAGTGACTATGGCCGTGGAGCTTCTCTCCTTCTGCTGCTCTCTGGGAAGGACACAGGCCCCATGCCTGGCAGGCTGGCAGTCAAACCACCTATGTACTCAGTTCTTTGGCATAGGCAGACCCCTGGCTGTTTGCACCACCAGCGATCTAAAGCGCAGGGTGATACAGTACCTCGTGACCCTTTTCTGTCCTGGCAGGGAGCAAAGATGGCCGCGGTGCTTTTCACTTTCTGCTGCTCTCTGGGAAGGGCACAGGCCCCACACCTGGTGGGCTGGCATACAAACTGCCTATGTGCTCCTGTTTTTGTTTTTTAAGACAAAATCTCTCTGTGAAATCCTTTATTTAAACTTTATTAATGTAATCAATGTAGAAAAGTATATTCACAAGTGAGAAGTCTCCTGATTCTCTGTTCTAGAGAGAAACCTAATGAATAGAAACATGAGTTAAGTGGGAGGTTCAAAATATAAGGCATTATCAGGAAGTTGAATGATGTTAAATTCTGTGATCAAGGATATTCATTGGTATTAAGGAAATGGTTACATTATGGCAAGTTTCCATCCAGGTAAACATATGGATTTGCAGTTGTATGAAAGTGAACTTTATCATGTTAGGAATTATTATTACCTGGTGATTGTTTTCATGTGGACATATGAAGATACAAGTATGTGTCAATCTGAGAAGGGACGTATATTGATTGCTATTCTGGGTTTTCAAATTAAGATCTAAAAGGAAAAGCTTCTGTCTAGTTTGGGTGTTTCATGCTTTTTATCCCAGCATTCAAGAGACAGAGCACTGCAGATCTCTGAGATCAAGGTAGATCTCTGAGCATGTTCCAAGACAGCCAAGCTTATGGCTATGGATCAAGCCTCATTGCAAGAAAATACCCCAGAACATTGAAGATGCAAGTACCATGGGTTGATAAGCAAGAATAGATGGAGCAGTAGAGTGGAGTCAATCAGAACATAGGGTTATACAGAGGACAGAACTGGAGACGAGACCCAATCTCTTTGGAGGAGCAGAGATGATAATATGTGGATCCTGGACATTGAAAGAAGAAGTCATGATATTGAAGTTATCTTTGGTACCTCAAGTTTTTGTGATGTTAGAACTGTGTGATACCTGCCCCGGAATGGAATAAAACCCGTCGAAGTGAAAGAAGTTGGCTTCAGTGAACAAAGCAGAAAGGAGTTGTTGATCTGAAGAACATGTTGACACCGGACATGGAGATGCAGAATTTTGAGATTACTCAGATGGCTTTAGACTTCTTTAGGTCCAGAATTTCGTCATTATTACCTTTAGGAATGATAAAATATATCCTTTGAATTTTAAGGTATATAATGTTCCTTTTGTTTTTGAATGTATAGGGGATTACTCGTGCATGATAAGATTTATCATAGAAGAGACTTTGACCATTGGACTTTTAACATTTTTGAGAATTTGATTGATGATGGTGCCTTTTGAGCACTAGGGACACCTAAATTATTAATAAATTTATTGTTCTTTTATTACTTACATTATTCCTGCAGAGATCCCAGCACAGAGGCATTCAGATTTCTTGGAATGGGTGTGCATTTGCTGTCTTTGTTGGAGTAGGCGTGGAATTTTTAAATCAGATGTGTCCCTGTTGGAGTGGGTGTGGCCTTGTTGGAGTGTGCATGTCCCTTTTATTTTGGGTGCAGCCTTGATGGAGTTGGGGTGTCCAGGTTGTGGTGGGTGTGACCTTGTATTAGTGGGCATGTCCTTGTTGGATTATATGTGGCCCTTTTGGAGTAGGTGTGTTCTTGTTGGAGAGAGTATGGCCTTGTTGGAGTAGCTGTGTAAGTGTGGGTGTGGGCTTAAGACCCTCACCTTAGCTGCCTGGAAGTCATTCCTCCATCTCCAGCCTTGAGATGAAGATATAGAACTCCCAGCTCCTCCTGTTACACACTTTGCCTTTCTGTTAATGCTCTCCCTCTACTGAACAGAAGCTGAGGAGCCCATCCAGGGAGACTCTCCTGGGCCACAAATGTTGATCACCTCCCTTTCAAAAGCCAGAGGTCTCAGCCACTGAAATTTGTCAGTGTCAGAACAATGGGAAAGCGGTGTGCTTTATTTCCAAATGTGTTAACTGCAGAGAACTGGGACAGGATGGAGAGAAGAGTCAGCCCATCAAGTTGGCAGCAGAAGACTTGAGATGTCCACCTTCTTCCTAGGCTTTAGCTGCATGAACTTGTTAGAAGGCAGTTCCAGGGACTCCTTCAGCATGTGGAGATTCAGGACAGGAGGGACATTCTTAGGACGGTCTTGCTTAGATATGATGCCTGCAGACAGGGATCAGGAAAACAAGATGATACAGATCTGACACTCTGACAGAGAGACAAAAACAAAGTGTATGGTATATTCTCTGTGTTATACCCTCTGTTAGTCAGACTGTGAGATACAGATATCCCTAGACACTCCCCACCAGATGTGTGTCCACATCTGTCAATGATGTCAAATTCTATATGCCCCAAACAGTGCCTGTCTCTCTCTTAGCCTTAGAAATATGTACAAAAATGTTTTAAAATTGAATATTTACATGGAAAATAATAGATAAAATGGCACACATATTAAACATTTCTAAACTAATTGAAGCATTAAGTAGAAATATTTTCTGATAAAATTGTAGATTTTCATTGAAAATATTTCTGAAAAATTGAAGAAATATATAGTAAAAAAGCTCCAACAAAGAAGAACTACAGGTCAATATACCTTATGATTCAAAAATGATCAAGAAAATTCTTGTCAATCGAATCCAAGAGCACATCAAGATGATCATTCACTATTATCAAGTAGGCTTCATCCCAGGGATGCAGGAATGGTTCAGTATACAGAAATCCATCAATCCTATCCACTATTAAAAAAACTGAAGGAAAAAATCCACATGGTCATTTCACTGGATGCTGAAAAAGCATTTTACAAAATTCAGTATCCTTTCATGCTAAAAGCCTTGGAAAAAACAGGAATTCAAGGCCCATACCTAAACATAGTAAAAGCAATATACAGCAAACCAATAGCCAATAGCAAACCGATAGCCAACATCAAACTAAATGGAGAGAAATTTGAAGCAATCCCACTAAAATCAGGTACTAAACAAGGCTGCCCCCTCTTTCCATATATTTTCAATATAGTTCTTGAGGTACTAGCTAGAGCAATTAGACAATATAAGACAAATTAGACAGAGGTCAAATGGATACAAATTGGAAAGGAAGAAGTCAAACTATCACTATCTGCAGATAGTATGATAGTATACTTAACTAACCAAAAAAAAAAAAAAATCCTCCACCAGAGAACTCCTACAGCTGATAACTTCAGCAAAGTGGCTGGTCATAAAGTCAACTCAAGCAATTCAGTAGCCTTCCTATTCCCAAAGTATAAGCAGGCTGAAAAAGAAATTAGGGAAATGGCACCCTTCACAATAGCCAAGAAAAATATAAATATCTTGGTGTGACTCTATGCAAAGAAGTGAACGATCTGTGTAACAAGAACTTCAGGTCTCTGAAGAAGGATATTGAAGAAGACCTCAGAAAATGGAAAACTCTTCCATGCCTGTGGATGGGCAGGATTAATACAGTTAAAAAGCCATCTTGCCAAAAGCAATATACAGATTCAACACAATCCCTATCAAAATCCCAACTCACTTCTTCAAAGAGATAGAAAGAGTAATTCTCAAATTCATCTGGAATAATAAAAACCCAGGATAGCTAAAATATTCTCAACAGTAAAAGTACTTCTGGTTAATCAGCATCCTGGACCTCAATCAACACTACAGAGCAATAGTGTTAAAAATTGCATGCTATTGGTACAATGACAGGAAGGTGGATTAATGGAATAGGATTGCAGACCCAGAAAAGAACCCACACACCTATGGTCACTTGATCTTTGACAAAGGATCTGAAAACATCCAGTGGAAAAAAGTTTGCCTTTTCAACAAATGGTGCTGGTTCAATTGGAGGTCAGCATGTAGACAAATGTGAATTGATCTATCTTTATCTCCTTGTACTAAGCTCAACTCCAAGTGGATCAAGGACCTCCACATAAAACAAGATGCACTGAAACTAATAGAAAAGAAACTGGGGAAGAACCTTGAGGTCATGGACACAGGGGAAAAGTTCCTGAAGAGAAAACCAATAGCTTATGCACTAAGATCAAGAATTGACAAATGAGACCTCATAAAATTACAAAGTTTCTGTAAGGCAAAGGACACCATTAGTAGGACAAAACGGCAACCAACAAATGGGAAAAGATCTTCACCAATGCTAGATCTGACAGAGCATTAATATCAAATATATACAAAGAACTCAAGAAATTAGACCTCAGAGAACCAAAAAACCCTATTAAAAAGTGTGGTACACAGCTAAACAAAAAAAAATTTCAACTGAAGAACTTCGGATAGCTGACAAGCACCTTAAGAAATGTTGAACATCATTAGTCATTAGGGAAATGCAAATCAAAACAACCCTGAGATTTCACCGCACACCAGTCAGAATGGCTAAGATTAAAAACTCAGGAGACAGCAGGTGTTGGCAATGATGTGGAGAAAGAGGAACAATTCTCCGCTGCTGGTTCAATCACTCGGGAAATCAGTCTGGCGGTTCCTTAGAAAAATCGGCACAACACTTCCGGAGGACACTGCTATACCTCTCCTGGGCATACACCCAAAGGACTTCCAAGCATGCAATAAAGACACATGCTCCATTATGTTCATAGCCCCCTTATTTATTATATCCAGAAGTTGGAAAGAACCCAGATGTCCCTCAATGGAGGAATGGATTCAGAAAATGTGGTATATTTACACAACGGAGTACTACTCGGCAATAAAAAACAATGAATTCATGAAATTCTTAGGCAAATCATTGAAACTGGAAAATATCATACTAAGTGAGGTAACTCATTCACAAAAGAACACATATGGAATGCAGTCAATGATAAGAGCCCTGAAGTTCAGAATACCCAAAACATAATCTCCATATAAAATTATTCCCAAGAAGAAGGAAGGATAGGACCTGTGTCCTGAAAAGGCTTGATGCAGCATTGTAGGGGAATACCAGGACAGAGGAGTGGGAGGGGATGGATTGGAGAATTGGTATAGGGAAGAGGACTTATGGGACTTAGGGGCAGAGGGAAACCGTGAAAGGGAAAAACATTGGGAATGTAAACAAAGACTATAGAAAATTAAATAAATAAATAGGTAAAGAAAGAAAGAAAGAAAAAAGAAAAAAGGAAAATAATACTCCCAAAGAATCAGATGCACTATATTCCAATTCTGGAATCAGAGCACCAAAAAGGACCTCACAGTTGGCCATATCTGGCTCCATATGACTGATGCTTCCCATCCAGCCCCAGGGAGGACTCACCTCCCCAGCTCCACTGCTCTTCCACATTCTCATGATGGGCAGATACACTGTGCTCAACATGTCTCAAAAACAAAACATACATGAGGTCACCACACAGCACCCAAGAACAGCACTCAAAGCAGGACATAGAGAACCATTCAAGCCTGAGCAGCCAAAACAAACTTCAACAATACACTAGGAAGAACCCTCCTCTTAGTTTGACTGGCTGGTCTGCCTGGTGTCCTTGATTGGTCAGTGAGTCTTACCCCTCCTCAAGGTTAGAGTGTGCTTTCATTCCTGGGCCAGACCTCTCATATATCTCAGGTAAGGTTTGAACTCCCATAACATTTGTGCCTGTCCTCCAAGAACTTCAACCATCTGTACTCCCACCCAGCACTGGAGGAGGACATAACATTGCATCAGCTGCTTTCTCCTCCCCTTTGTGGGCAGTGATCCTGCACTCATAATGACCTGACTTCATAGCTTGCTTGAGAATTCCTCACAGCATTTTCCCTTCTTCTTGCTGAAATCAAGGTGGATAACATGTTACTTGACTTGCAGTGGAAGTATACAGTTGGCCCATCTGTGGAATGATGCCCAGGCTTTTAACATTAAAGAGGGATTTTACAGAACATGTATTTTGCTTTGTGGCTTCATATAATTCCCTTCCACCACATAATAGGTAAGAAACAACTCGGGAGAAAACCAGGTAACAGATGACAAAAACCATGAAGCAGTATTGTTAGTCAGCACATCTTTGTCAGTGGCAAGGTAGCGGAAATAAACCCACAGTTGTTTTAGAACAGGTTGTCTAGATCAACATATTTCATAAAGAGAGTGACTTTTTCTGTGTATGTAGAAAGAATATTTATTATAATGTCTCAGAGACAGTTGTTCTCTTCTTCCAATAATGGCTGTCTGCAAAAGGATTCTTCAAAATCAAGGATATATCTTCTGGTGAAAAGGAGCTGCAATTTCCCTGAACCCGTAATGAAGTCAGAAAACAAAACTCCTGTTTCCAAAATTTACTCGTTGATGTTAAAAGCCTGGTCACCCTTTCCCTTGTGTGTTAGATTTTTAGCTCCCCTGCACCTGAGGAATGGGCAATGCACGATATTCACCTTGATTACAGAAAGAGGAAGGCAAGTGCTGTGAGGAAAGCTCAAGCCAGGTTTGAATTTAGGTCCTGTTAAGTTCACGGTCATAGCTAATGAGGGGAGGAGTAGGCAGCTAAATAGCTTGCACTGGAATTATGCGTTCTCCCGAAGACCTGGGTGATGTGAGATTCCTCTTGCAAGGCAGACACAAATGCTAAGGAAGTTCAAACCACTCCTAAGGTCGGGAAGAAAGTTTGGCCCTGGACTAGTAGCATGCTTTAACTCTGAGGAGTGGTAAGGCTTATTGGCCAATCCAGACCTCCAGGCAGGCCTGTCATTCAAAGAAAGAGGTGGGATCTACCGGGCACCTTTCTTCAATTCACTGTGGCTGTGCAGGCCAGGATAGTTCACTCTTTCCTGCTCTGAGCGCTGCTGTTCTGTGATGTGATTTGAGTGGACCTCAGGGAAGCTCTGAAATCAAGACATGGTAAGCACACGATATCTGCCCACAATGGGGAGGAACAGGTGGCTGAGCAGTGGGTGCTGGGGTGAAGGGTCCTATCAGGGGTTGGATGGGAAACATCAGCTAGATATGACTATGTGTGAGGTTTCTAGTGGTGCTTCTTACTTGCTAAATAAGGCAGTGTCCTCCGAATAACTTCACTATCATGGCTGAATCTTCCCAAATCATTTGGACCGTTGGTTTGCTTGTAGAAACATCATGGCTCTCTTTTTTTCTTTCTTTCTTTCTTTTTTTTTTTCATTCTACAGCACATGTCCAAAACTTTTTGTGTTTTACACTGCACATTGAGAGGGAAGGTATGAATCTAATAGTCCCATTTTAACATGTGACTTTTTTGCAGTTTTTATATTTCTTTACATATATAGTATTTTGTATATTGTGTGGCAAGGAGACTGTTTTTTGTTTCATTCTTTTTGATATTTTGGATGCTTCATGTACCTTAATAGAAATCTTTGTCTTTAGTTTAGAAATTACTAATTTAGGATTTCATTAAAACTATTTTCTTGATCAATGAGCTGATATTCTTCAATTACAGTTAATTGTAGTATTTGTTTTTGATATGTTGCCGTGTTCCTTGTTTAGCGCCAGGAAACTTTTAGACTCCAAATATTTTTTTGACCAATAAATCCATGTATTCTCTTTATCTTCCTTTCCTGTTCGGTGTGTGAACCTTGCCTCTGTAGTTGTTAATGTGCAGGCAATTTCAATGGCCTGCGCTCAAGGACTTTGCACCTGCTTAAATCATTACTTGCCTCAATTAACTGCTGCTGTTTTCAGGTGTGCTTTATATACATTGAGCACTAGCTTCATCTGCTCTCTGTATTTGTTCTGTTTCTGTTCTCTACATATGCCCCCTCTAAAGTCTTTTTCTACTCTCTTCACATTCTCTCTGCTCCCTATATGTGTTCCAGTCTGCAGGTCCTCTTGTGTACCTCTATTCCTTCCCCAGGTTCTCACTCCTGTTCTTTCCACAAAACAACCTATTTTGTATCAGATCTCTTGCATGTTTTAATTTTTGAGGACCTGCTGTAACAGGATACCGAGGATTTTTTGGTGACATATTTTCCTGGTTTATCTTCAGTATATTCCTGTGCTGATAGCTAGGTGACTGGGCTTGTAATGAAAATAGTTCTAGATACTGGTCTCTGGGTTTGTCTTGTTAGGATGGTAAATTTATTCCTGAATTACTGTTTGCTCTCTGAATTTTCAGAGAATATTGGCTGAGTGTTCCCCCTTTTATTGACCTGTTTGGCAGGTATGATCAAGAGGGAATGCTTGCTAATATTAAAAGCTGGAAGTGGCAGGCAGGGAGATATGATCTTAGCAGTCAACCCGGAGACATAGTCAGTAGAGAGGTTAAGCTGTCTCTGGTGTTTTTACAGTGTTGGGGACACCTGTGTAAATTGCATGTGGGATAATAAATAGGGTGGCAAATCTTATGGAAAGCCTACTTTGTCTCCTGGCAGGCATGGCATGTGGTTGAACAAGAAGTGCACATTCCTGTCTACTAGAAGAGAAAAGTGTATTCTGTACCATTGTATGTCGAAAAGATAGCACTTGCTTTCTTTCTTTTCTTTTCTTTTCTTTCTTTTTTTAAATTCGATATATTTTTTATTTACATTTCAAATGATTTTCCCTTTTCTAGACCCCCACTCCCTGAAAGTCCCATCAGCCCCTTCCCTCCCCCTGTTTTCCCACCCAACCCTTCCCACTTCCCTGTTCTGGATTTGCCCTGTACTGCTTCACTGAGTCTTTCCCGAACAAGGGGCCACTCCTCCATTCTTCTTGTATCTCATTTGATGTGTGGATTATGTTTTGGGTATTCCAGGTATCTAGGTTAATATCCACTTATTATTGAGTGCATACCATGATTCATCTTGTGAGTCTGGGTTACCTCACTTAGTATGATGTTCTCCAGCTCCATCCATTTGCCTAAGAATTTCATGAATTCATTGTTTCTAATGGCTGAATAGTACTCCATTGTGTATATATACCACATTTTTTGCATCCACTCTTCTGTTGAGGGATACCTGGGTTCTTCCAGCTTCTGGCAATTATAAATAGGGCTAGCACTTGCTTTCTGATTTTAAAAGATTTGGCTTTAGAGATAGTGCCTTGAGTGTCAGAAGACACTTCAGACATTTGAACCATGTAGGATCTCCTGCAGACTATTAGCATCACTGCAGACTGAATGCATTTTCATTACAGGATGAACATGAGTCTATAGTATCCAGGGTCAGAATGGAGTTGATTGGGTCCCCTGGGTATCCCCACACCATGGGGCTTCAAGTTTCTGATGGGTTAAGTGCATCCTCTCCCACTGAGGGCAGAAATTGGAGTACAGTTAAAGGAACAGATACCAGAGATATGCAGCAGCTTTAGGGACAGCACCTGTTCCAGTTGTTGGAGGACCTCCATGTAGACTAACCTGAACTTCTGCTACTTATGTGCCACGGGCCTTAGTACAGCCTGTGTCTGCTATTTGGTTGATGGCTCTGGCGGTCAATGTCCCCAACGTTAAAGGTTCATTGAGTCTGTTAGACTACCTGTGAAGTTCGTACCATCTTCAGGGCATTCAGTATTTCCCCAACTCTTTCTTAAGCATCTCCAAGGTCCATACCGTGTTCACTGTGGATTGGAGATTGCCCTTAAGGTGTGTCTCCAGTTGGGCGAGTTTTCATTGGGCATTCCTTCATTCTTTGTTCCAGGTGTGCCCCTGCATTTCTTTTATAGAGGACAACTTTGTTCTATGTGTCTACTGTGCTGTAGTTGAAACTGATCCTTCAGGTTTCTTCTCATGCTCCAGTATACTCAATATTTGGACTCTGTACCTAAATCACATAAGATGCATTAGCCCCATTTGCAATTAATGCTAATCTATTTTGCAAGCCTGGTGGTATATATTTTTATTTTATTCATTTGTTTTTGTTTTTCAAGACAAAATCTCTCTGTGAAATCCTTCCTGTCCTGATAGTCAGTATAGTAACCACATATGCCCCCTGACACGGTTTTGTACAATAAGGATATGCTTTTGTGCCACTTTTAATCCTCATGTTTCACTTTGAAATTTGGCCAAATAGATAGGCTATATTCTAGTTCTCAAGTTGATATGTGTTCATTTCATCAATACTACCTGAGGCTTCAGAGGCCTTAGATTCCATGTGTATGATGTACTTTCTCACACTTGTGATTGTTCTGAAATGTTTGAATAAATAGTATTTTGCCTATGTGTATGAATATGAATATCATATCTCTTCTTTACTGTTGTCATAAGATGGGCTCAGAACTCTTGATCTTGAAGTAATGAGTAGTTGCTGGTCCCCACGTGTATGTGAGAAATTGATGAACACAATGTGGAAGACCAGCCAGAGCTTTCCACTGCTGAGCTTTCTCTCCTGCCCTACATTGCTTATTTATGATCAATATTTATATTACTATATTTTCATCTGTTTATTTGTAACTGTTTAAGCATGCATTCCATTTTAGTAAATTTTATTAATGTTATAGTTTAAACTGTTGCACTTCATGTTTCTACAAGATGAATATGGGTGTGAAGTGAATGTTTAATTATTTGTGGGAACTTTTAGAAAGGACTCTGAGTTCTCTATCATTTTTGTTTCCTTGGTTGATTTTTGTAGGGATTGAGGATCTTAATATATAACTTTTGGTCTCCTAGAACACATTACATAGGCCATGCCGGCATCCAGCTCTATGACATACAGCTGAATGTACCTCTGTGATTAAAGACATGGACCAATACACCTAGCTTGCCAATCACTTTTGTAGTTAGTAATTGTTCATACAATTTTTCAGATGTGTGCTCAGTATTGTGGATGTTTCCCATACATTTCTCTCTCATTTGGCATTTCTCTAGCAAGGCTATATCCTATTCAAAGTTTCCAAAAGCAACACAGGTGAATCTTATAATTCAAGCTCCTTCTAAAATGACGCAGTGATTGTAAATTCTGAGTCAGAATATAAGTGGAGCAAGTGCCAAAATTATATGAATATGTTTTCGAAAAAGTATGTATTTCCTTTACATTGATATTAGTATCAAGCTTTGTGTTGTACACATGTATGGGATATTTAGGATGCAGTGACTTTTGATTATATGCATGTGAAATTCACTGAGGAAGAGTGGAATTTGCTGGATCTTTCCCAGAAGAATCTCTACAAAATGTGATGTTGGAAACCTACCTGAACCTCAAAGCTATAGGTAAGACTTATTTTTTCTAAAGGAAACAAATGTTTATTGTTTATTGATGGTCTTTTACATGCAGAGTTTAGAAATTGCTCAGCTGGATTTGGTCTTTTTTAGGTACAGGATTTCTAACAATGACCTTTAGGAATGGTGACGTGTATCCTGTTTATATGAAGACATATGATGTGGTTTTTGTTTTTGAAAATATATGTGATTACTAACATATGAATGGATTAATCTCAGAAGAATCTTTGATCTTAGTTACAACTCATGATTAAATGGAGGTTGGGAACCAAAAGGCAGTCCTTAGAGCAAGTTTCTTTTGCTTGTTCCGAACATTTGTATATCATAGTCATCTTTGGATATATAACAGACCACATATTGAAGAGAAATCTTATAAATACAGTCAATGTGATAAAATATTTCACCATAGTTATCTGTGAATGCATAAAAATACATCCTGGAGAGAAATGCTATGAATATGCCATTTGGTAATGAAAAACTTTGCACAGAGCAGTTCTCTTAGAAACCATAAGAAAAAGTTATAATGTAGAGAAACCTCATAAACATAGGCAATGTGTTAAAAAATTTTACTTTCTAGTGTCTTTATACAAGAGTAAACTCTTTAGCTTGCAATTAATCTATTAACGCCTTTGCATATCACAGTAGATTTTGATAACCTCCAAGAATACCTAAAGTAATCTGTGACTAAAAAGATTTTGGTAAGTTCTTTGTCAACACAACTATATTGAGTTACTCAATGTTATTTATTATGTATAAAAAATGTGACAAGTGTCAAAAATCAATTAAAATTTTATAATATCTATTTTATTTGTACTTGAAAACACATTTTTACCTACAAAGGCCACTAATTTTTATTTTCCTTTTTAGCTAACCGTGTATCCAGTAACATTGTGACAGTGTTCATCAGCTCTAGGAACTACCTTTGTGAAGTGTTGTTTCACTTATACAAACTATCATATCATCTCCAAAGAAATATAATTTTACTTCATCCATTCTAATTTATATTTATATTACCTTCCTCTCCTTCAGTTTTATTGCTCTAGCTAACATTTCACATAATATATTGAATAGATAGTTATAGAGAGAATGGTCCGCCTATTCTAGTTTGGGATTTAGTGGAATTATTTTGAATTTATCTCCAGCTAATTTATTATTGGCTCTAGGCTTGCTATAAAGTGACATTTTTATGTTTAGGCATGTCTCTTGTGTCCTTAATCACTCCATGAATTTTATCAAAAAGTCGTGTTGAATATTGTCAGAGAATTGATCATCTCTTGAGATGAACAATTCTTGATTTTCTTACACTTTAATCCCAGTATGCTAAACCATCACTGCATTTCTAGAATGAAGCCTTCCTCATTGATCATCATGGATGATCTTTTAATGTGTTTTATATTTTATTTTATTTTATTTGTTTTGTCTATTAAGTATTTTTACATTTGTGGTTTAAGGATAATTGGTCTGTAATTCTCTTTAATTTCTCAGTCTTTCCTGACCAAATATATGAGTAATCAGGGGTTCAGAAAATAAATTGACTAATATTTATATTGTTTCTATATTGTTGAATACACTGAATTCTTGTTAAATCTTCTTTGGAAATCTGGTATGATTCTACCCTAAAATTCATGGACGTGGGCTCATATTGGTGGCATATTTTTAATTAATTTTGTTTTCTTTTATGTTTATGTCTGTTCAAGTTGATTTTCTTAGTTCAATTTTGGTATGCGGAATCTATTGAGGAAATTATCCATTTCTTTTATAGTTTCCAATTTGCTGGAGTAAACCCTTTTTAAAACTGTGTCTTTACCATTCTCTGAATTTCCTCATTTTTTTTTATTTAACCACCAATTTCATTTAAATTTCATTAATTTGTATATTATTTATCTTTTAATAAGGGTTTGCTTATCTTGTCTAATAAAAGGATCAAAAGACCAACTTCATGTTTCATTAATTCTTTGAATTGTTTTCTTTCTATTTTATTGATTTCAACCCCCAACATGAAAATTTCTTGATGCTTCCTCCTAGTTTTCTTTGCTCCCTCACTTCATTTTTTAGTAGCCTTTAAAACATGCTGTTAAGTTGCCAGCATCAGAGTTCTCCAATTATTTCATGTAGGCATTTTGTGTTGTGAACTTTCTTTTAACTCTACTGTCATTTTCTTTGTGTTCCATGAGATTGTGGATGTTGCATATTCATTTCCATTGAACTCTAGAAAATCTCTGATTTCTTCCTTTATTTCTGTGAAGACCCATTTTCTCTCACACAATTATTTAGTAGTCAATTAGCTGTTCTCTGTCACCTCTTACAACACTGAGACATCAACAGGTTTTTGGCCCAGATCACATGCTTTGTCTGATCAGAGAGTGTGGGGTCTCCTGGATCTGTTGCAATCAAGGACATGAAGAGCCCAATTTCTAGGGGCCACCAACTGGCCTGATTTTTTGCTCTCTGGGATGGAGTTTAGTCCTTTCTCATCAGAAGTTTCTTCTCTTTATAAATGGCCCCATGTATATCTGCAGTAGCAATGGGACAACAACCATCTGTGTCTCGTATTTTCTCAGCTCTAGTGACTTTTTCAGAGCTACCAGTTCAGGTTTCTGGGCTGACTTTCCTGCCAGGTGTGGTTCTGCCCATGTGATCACAGTATTTGACACCACCGCTGTCCCAACATACCTCTGTCCATCCTGAATGAGGCTGTTGGCATTAGTGAACCCTGTTACGCCTGCATTTATTCAAGCAGACATACAGAGGCCAATCCAGTGAGGTCAGGTTCCAGCAGCAGGGTAGTTGACAAGGTAACCTGGGGGCATTCAAGGAGAGAGGCTGCCAATGGGTCATTCTGGCATCATCTTACCCAGGAGGTCAATTGGTCATCCAGAATCGATCTATAATTGGAAATGAACACAAATCAATCTGGAACCAATCATCTATTGATCAGTATTCAGTCAGGGACAGATCAATCATCACACATGAGCCACATTGTCCAGCAGCCTATCATTCACTTGATTGGTGATCGATAACAGACTTCCAGTCGACGACCGGCAAGTCATAATCTGCCAATCAGTCAATCAATCAATGATCAATAAATAGTAATCAATTGATTGGTAATTAATCCATGAGCAATATTCAGCAATGGTTAATGGATTGATAATTAATCAACAATCAATAGAATTAAACAAACAACAATTACTCAATTACTTTAGTCTTCACTGGACCAAATACTGATTCGATTGTTTATTGATTGGTTGTGAACTACAGGTTCCTGACTGACTATAATTTCATTGATTGATTGATTGGTGACATATTGGCAATTGGCTAATGTCAGAACCCCTGGTCTGAGTATGCATTCCCCAAGTCTACAAAGCTCACCTGTAGTTGACAGAGTAAGGGTATTCTTTTATCAGAGGCTTAAATAGTCTGAATTTTTCAAGGCATCTAAGACGTCATGCCTTTTTGTTTCTTTTTTTTTATTCTGTTGACACTGGGAAGTCCTTTATAAACTGATGAAGAGAGACTCTATCTGTAAGTCTTAGCAAAACAAAATTTTGAACTATATCAACAAAAGCTGGTGGGTCTCCATTTTACTTTTAGGATAACCCTGGTCTTCTGGTGGGTGCAGTTTTGATTCTCAGGGCCCCCATATCCCCTTTATTGATGCTGTCCTTTTTAAGCATCATTTATGGTCTTCTGAGTTGGCCTTGGCTGCCAACAGGATTTTTGCCAGGTCTCCAGTCTGTTGCTTCTGTCCTCTAATCTGCTTCTCCTCTGCAGTCTGTCCTCCATTAAATACTCTCTTTGCTACTATCCTTAAATCTCTTAGACAACTCTTTCCTAACTGCTCCACCCTCTGGGGCTTTGTCTACATAGCTGGTGTTCCCTGATTAACAATATCTCAAGCCACTGCTGCCTTTGCTTCTGGTGATTCAGGGTCCATTAGCATATCTTGTCAAAAATGTCTCCATGACCCTTTCTAAAGAATCTGTAGGGCTTTTATCTTCTCTCTGCCTAATATTATACACTCTGGACAAATTTTTGAGTCATCTTGTGGCCATGTTGAGACCTGCCAGCAGAGATGGACAGGGGACAAAAGGCCTCCTCTTACTTTCAATCATGTTACAATCCCAGTCTGCGTGAGTTAGGGTAAAGCAAGCATATTGGGGCCAGTATCCAGCTCATATACCAAACCCAGACACTACTGTGGATGCCAACAAGTGCTTGATGACAGGAACCTGATATAGCTGTCTCCTGAGAGTCTCTGCCAGTGCCTGAACAAACATGGAGGTTTGGCATGCAGTCAACAATTGAACTGAGCACAGCGTCCCCAATGGAATAACTAGGGAAAGAACCAAAGGAACTGAAGGGCTTTGCAGCCCCATAGGAGGAACAACAGTATGAACCAACCAATATCCCTAGAGCTCCCAGGGACTAAACCAACAACCAATGTGTACACAAGAGCAGACTCATGTTTCCAGCCACATGGGTAGCAGAGGATGGCCTGGTCGGACATCCCTGAGAGGAGAGGTCCTTGGACCCGTATAGGCTCATTGCCCCAGGGTAGGGGAATAAGAGGTCAGAGAAGGAGGAGTGGGTGGGTTAGTGAGCACAGGGAGGGGAGATGGGATAAAGGGTTTTCAGAGGGGAAATGAGGAAAGGGGATAGCATTACAAATGTAAATAAACAACATATCTAGTAAAAATTTCTTTAAAACAAACAGAGCATAACATCTCATAGTGGCCTTGAATGGATAAATGTCAATTCACAGGTATATTAATTACTGCTGTTGCTTTGATTAAATACTCTGTCAGGAGAACAGGTTTATTCCAGCTCGCGGTTCACAGTAAAGTCCCTCACGGTGGGGATGCCACTCTGAAGTGTGAAGCAGCTGCTCACTCACATCAGGTGTGTAAATAATCAGGACGCCAAGAGCAATGAATGCCTGCTGCTGCTCAGGCCCATTCCACACACTGCCTGGGATCCTAGCCAGGGAATGGTGCCGCCCATAGTGGTTGGGTTTTCCCACACCAGTTAAGATAACCAAGGCAGTCCCTTACAGCTATGCCCCGAGGAACCTCCCCCTTGTTAGCATTCTGTCTAAGCTCCACCCCACAGTTACCTGGCAACAGCTAGATTTGCCCCTCCCCACCATTACCTGGTAACAGTCTGGTAGGTCTGGCGCACTATAAAAGGGGCTGCATGCCCCTACACCCTCTCTTATTCTCTCACTCTCACCTTCCCTCTTGCCCCCTCTTGGGCTCCCCTCCTTTCCCCTCCCCTCCCCCTCTCTCCACATGGTCATGGTCAGACTCTGCTTCCCTACTTTCTCCTTCTCTCTGCCTTTCTCTGCCTCTACTACCCTCTTAACTCCCCTCTCAATGCCCTGATTAAACTCTATTCTGTACTATACCGTTTTGTGTCTGGTAATGTCAGGAGGAAGGGATGCATTGGCATGGGCCCACTGAGGAACCTCCTTCCCCCACAACGCTGCTAGAACATAGTCTTTCTCCTCTTTCTCTTTTAATGATCACAACATCCTTGGCTACCACAGATCTTATAAAGTAGATAATTGAGGTTAACCATCATGGTGGCTTTGAAGCTTGGTCTATTTATCTAGACACTGGGGTCCTCTGTCTTGCCTTGCAAGCGTATTTGGAATAATTTTCTCAGAAAGTAATAGATTTTTATATTTAAAAAATATTTAATACTTTATATTACTAAAGTCTATTTATTGGAATTTGTGCATGTACTAGCTTCCTGCCAGGCGTTAAATGTACTGGGGGACTGTGCCTGACCAAATAGACATTCAAAAGTTAAGGGGCTGGGAGGGTACAAATCAGGGCTAGAGACTCCTACACATTCTGCTCCTTTCTCCACTCTCATTTCCCTCCTCACCAGGGGTAGTATTTTCCTTTGTTACTGTAATTATTAAGGCTGCCCAGTAGCTTCTTTCCACATAGATCAAAGCTCTTTATAACCTTTTCCTCAGTTTCTCCCCTTGGTCTGGGAGGGGCAAGTTATCCTCGGATGACCACTCCCACTCACTCCACAGATGAGAACAAGGGCAAGGACTCAAGAACAGACTTGTGGGTGGAGGGAGCACCAGGTGGCAGCCTGCCAGGGAAGCATGGCTCCCTAAGGACTTGGATTTCCCAGATGGCATTTCCACCTTGAGAAAAAAATGGTCTCAACCTCGTCTCTTTCCCCTAAAGTGAATCCCACTGTTGACTTTGTCACGTCTCTGCATTGGGTTGTCAGTGTTGTGTTTTGTAAAAGGAAGTCAGGGATGTGTTTGGTGGAGGTGTGGTATGGTGTGGGGGAAGGGGGTGCCTCTGAGGAAAATGCTGAGGCACCACTTCCCTCCTGAAGGACCAGCCACAGGATGGAATAGTGTAGAATAGAGTTTATTTAGGGCATGGGGAGGGGAGTTGAGGCAGAGAAAAATATAGACAGAGAGAGAGGGAGAGAGGGAGAGAGAGACAGAGAGAGAGAGAGAGAGAGAGAGAGAGAGAGAGAGAGAGAGAGAGAGAGAAGAGGAAGAAAAGGAAGAGGAGAGAGGCTGGTCATGAGCACATGGAGAGGGGGAGGGGAATGGGGAGAAAGGGGAAGAAGGTAAGGGATCAAGAGCAGGAGAAGAGAAGAGAGTGAGGAGGGGGCAAGCAGCCCCCTTTAGAATGAGTTGACATACCAGGCTGTTGCCAGGTCAATGTGGGGCAGAGCCTAGACAAAATGCCAACAGCCAGGACTACAGGGCCTCTTAGAACTGAAGAAGGGCATCCTGGGGCCTGGCTGTGTGGCAAGCCAATGAAGAGTCTACACACCAAGTTTTTGTCAGTCTTCCTTGCTGACAACTTGTGGTTCATGCTACCTAAACTTCATGTGAGCCACCTGCTTGATCCTTGATGGCCTCTGAACTAGGAGTCTCACGACCTCTTACCCTGTTCTATCCACACCTCTATCACTGAGATGAAAGGGTTTCTTGGAAGCTGAAATGGTTTCATTGCCTCTATGATTTGAGGCTGTGTATATTGTATCCTTGAGAACGGTATCCAAAAGCAGGTTCAGGGAACACGAATCCCCTAAATCAAAATGCATAGAAAAACATAATTCCTGTGTACCAGTAGGACTTTCTTAAATATTAATTAAATGGGAATCTTAGGTCAAAACTTTAGCTCCTGGTTCACAGTCAATATTCAAAAATATTTGTAAGGACTGTAAAGGTTACTTTTTTGGTTTATTTTATTTTATTTATTTATTTATTTATTTTTTTGAGACAGAGTCTATGTGGCTCTGGCTGTCCTGGAACTCAATATGTAAACCATAGATCTATCTGCCTCTGTCTCAAGAATGCTGAGATTAAAGGCAAGTGCCACCAGGCCTGGCCATAGAGGTTTATTATACTCTCAAGCCTCTCCACCCAGAGCTCAGTTCTTGATTTCAAAAGCTCAGCAGGACTGATCCCTGGCCTGTCTATTCCTGTTCCAGAACAACCCATCCATTCATTGACTGTGTGAAGGTCTCCTATGTGCCAGGAGTTGCATCGGAACTGGTGGTGTTTCAGACATGCTGTCACCATGACAGCAACTTGGACTGGTCTCCCGCCACTCTCTGCTCTTTTAGGACTTCTCAACACATGTGGGTGGTGTTGGAGGTGTTGGCCACGGCCTTGGAACACAGCCTCAGCAAAGTAGCACTTGCCTGAGCGCCGTCCGACTGATCATGCCGGAGCCATGAGTTCTGGGATGCATTCTTTTCGCACCTTGGAACAGACCAGGCAGTGTTTCTATGCCTGACCATTGGTGACTGAACTGTGCTTTAAGGTCAGCCAATGGTCAAGCCTGTGTGGCAGCAGGGACCTTTCTTCTGCAGGAGGGAAAGGTGGTCACAGTGTAACGAGCAAGTCCCATTCCGAGTGTGTATGTGTGTACACTGTGCGTGCAGAATGGCTTCCACTCAAAGCATTCTGACCACAGAGTCTTGCTGTGGGACTTCACACTCATGAGATGTGTGAATTTGAGGCCTCTCTGCTGACAAATATTCATCAAGAGCTCAACTTGCACCTGCTTTTCTAACTGGGTGTGTACAGAAAGCAGATGCCGTGAGAGGATTTGTTGAGGAGGGTCCCCCCTGCACCCCACCCCGTCCCCGTGAGGCTGTTTAGAAAGGTGTGGGTTCAGGGCCACACAGGATGGAACAGTAACTCGTGGCTCAGGGGAAGCCACTGTGTGACCAGATCCAGCCCTCACAACACAATCAGAATGGCATGCTCTCACTGCATACTTGTGGGAAGCCCAGCTGAAGGGACCCTTAACTAAGGGACTTACCTGCTCCTGTGTGTGTGTGTGTCTGTGTGTGTGTGTGTGTGTGTGTGTGTGTGTGTGTGCATACAAGCATGAGTGTGTTTGCTGGGAAGAAATCAGAAGAAACACCAAATTCTTTACCTGACTTTGCTTTTTTCTCTCATTCTCAGGGCCCCCCTATATCAAACTCACCAGCAGTCTAGAAGCAGTGGGCATGCAGTGCGGTTTTGTGGGTCTGTTATATGGGGCAGATGGCAAAAAGGAAATAAACTGAAGCAGATGTGGGTACATGGGACAGTGTATCCAAGATCTAAAGATTCATGTGAAGCGGTACACTGTGCAACAACTCAGATTTTGTGGGGACCAAATCTCAAACAGTGTTTTAGAATCTGCCTTAAGCAACAACAGAGGCCAAGAGTGGTGGCTCATGCTTTCAACTCATCTGTTGGTAGTTTGAGACAGGTGGATCTTGGTGAGTTTTAGGCCAGCCTGGTCTACATAGTGAGTTCTAGGACAGCCAGAGTTCCATAGTGAGACCGCGACTTAAAAAACAAAAACAAACAAGCCAACCAAAAAAAAAAAAATCAAATTGGTCAATCAATAGCAATACCAAGAACATCACTGCTGTTGCTTGTCAGGGTGAGGTGAAACTGTTGTGAAAGATGATCTGGATGTGTCCTTACTAATCATAATTCTAACCCTGGTTACTGTGGGGGATGGTTCTTAATTATACTTTTTGAAGTGAGAAACCCTTTCTTAATTTTTTGAGATGTTCTGATCTACCTTTGATCTAGGCTGTAGATGCTTTTTGCAACCTACATATGGAAAGGTCATTTTTGTTTTTTGTATTTGTACTAATTTATTTTACAAAACAAAGGTGATTTGATTTTTTTTTTTTTTTTACTTTGCAACTGGCATTAGGAAGTACTTATTTGTTAAGTATTCTGGTATATAATGAAGACCAGCTGTAATATCCTGCAACATGAAATCAAAAAGTCATGATGTTTCTAATTTTCCTTGGCTGATAGCCAAGACATTCTATTAGCTAGTCTTTCTATGTACATAGAAAGATTCATTTTCTCTATGATTCAAGATATGGTTATCTAGAAAATCTGTGGTAATCCAACTGTGTTTTTTCTCTACTTTGCCACTGATGAAATATGCTGACTAGTAATAGTGCTCAACAATGATTCCCTTATGTTTCTGGCTTTTCACCTTGGGTTTTTTGATATCTATCTTCTGTAGAAGGGAGTTTCTATTTTCCTGACCCAGCATTTAACCATAAACAAAACTCTACTTTTGTTTTTTGTTTGTTTGTTTGATTTATTTTTCTTGTTTTTTGAGACAGGTTTTCTCTGTATAGCCCTGGCTTTCCTGGAACTCACTCTGTACACTAGGTTGGCCTGGAATTCAGAAATTCACCTGCCTCTGCCTCCCAAATACTATAATTACAGGCATGCACCATAACTGCCTGGCTAAAACTCTTGTTATTGAATATCTATCTTTAATATTAATAGCCAGCATCATACATTTGGTCATCCATTCCTGGATAAGATAGGTACACCCTATTCACCTTGGGTAATAATCTATGCAAGTACTTCATCTTGATCATGGGCAGAAGACAAGTGCTTTGAGAAAATCTCAGGCAAGTTCAGAAGTGAGGACCTCTTAAGGTCCTAGTTTACAGGGGAAAAGAACTGGCAGCAGACACAGCAGAACTTGAATGGTGTGTCCTCCCTCAGGACTGGGTGGGGTGAGATTCCTCTTGGAATCTTCTTTCAATTGCGAATGGAGTGCAAACCACACCTGAAATCTGGGGGGGTGGGGAGGTTGGGCCTAGACCTGAAGAACACTTTAACCTGAGAAGGGGTAATCACTAGCCAATCAAAGTTGCCAGGCAGACTTGCCAGGCAGACAAAGAGGCAGGATATTCTGGGTGCCTTTTTGTGTGTTCATTGTGGCTGTGCAGGCTTCAATGGTTCTCTGCGTCCTGCTCTGAGCTCTGCTGTTGGGTGCTGTGAGGGCACCTCGGGGAAACTCTGAAATCAAGACATGGTAAGCACAGGATATCTGCCTACAATGTAGAGGAAAACACAGCTGAGCAGTGGGCGCCTGGGTGGTGGTTCCTCTCTGGGAATGGATGGGAAGCATCAGCCAGATGGTAGTGGGTGCTGGGGTGGTGGGTCTTCTATGGGGTTGGATCAGAACTATCAGCCAGATGTGACTTCCTGTGAGGTTTCTGGTGGTGCTTCTTTCTTGCTAGTTCAGGCCATGTCCTCTTAATAACTTCAGTATCATTGCTAATTATAATTCAATCCAAAACATCTGGACCAGTTGCTTTCTTCTAGATGCATGGGCAGTTTCTGTGACAATTCAGCACCTGTGGCCTAACCTTTTTGTCTTTTATAATATACATTAAGAAGGCAGGAAGAGGACTGGAGAGATGGCTCAGATGTTAAGAGCTCTGGCTGTTCCTAAACAGGAAAGGAGTTTAATTCTTACCAGCCACATGGTGGCTCATAACTATGTAACGGGATCTTGTCCCCTCTTCTGGCCTGCAGGAAACTTGCAGGGAGAACTTTGTTTATTAGTGGATTAAATCCCTAAAAACAAGAAGATGGATATGAATATAATCATTCTGATTTCATACATTACTAGTTTTTGTTTTGTTTAATTCATTAGTTTTTTCTGGTGTAGTTTTTTTTTGTTTATATTTCTTTAACTTATATGTTTAGTATTTTGATTATTATGTGGCTAAGAGTCTCTTTCCCAATCTGTTTGGTAGTTTGGATGGTTCTTTTACTTTAATAGGCACCTTCTTAAGCTTAGGAAAGTTTTCATTTATTATTTTATTGAAAATTTTTCTAGATATTTTTGCTGATTGATCTTCACACTCGCCCTCACCCTCTCCTTCTCTTTCTGAGGTGTTCCATATAGCTGTGCAGGCTTGGATGGTTCTTTGTGTCCTGATCTGAGCTCTGCTGTTGTATGCCATGAGGGGACCTCAGGGAAGCTCTGAAATCAAGACATGGTGAGCATAGGATATCTGCCCACAATGGGAAGAACATTCGGCTGAACAGTGGGAACTGGGGTAGAGGGTCCTCTATGGGGTTGGATCAGAAGCATCAACCAGATGTGAACACCTGTGAGGTTTCTAGTGGTGCTTCTTATCTTCTAGTTCAGGCCATGACCTCTAAATAACTTCAGCATCATGGCTTATTGTAATTCTGTTGAAAATATCTGAACCAGTTGTTTTCTTGTAGAAGCATGGGTGGTTTCTGTGACTCTGCAGCACCTGTGTCAAAACCATTTTTTCTTTTATAATATACATTAAGAAGGCAGGAATAGGGCTGGAGAGATGGCTCAGAGGTTAGGAGCTCTGACTGTTCCTACACAGGTCATGAATTCAATTATTAGCAACCACATGGTGGCTCACAACCATATGAAATGGGATCTGGTGCCTTCTTCTGGCCTACGGGAATACATGCAGGGAGAACATTGTATAAGTAATGAATTCCTTTAAAAAAAAGAAGATGGATATGTATCTAATAGTTGTGATTTCAACCATTACCCGATTTCTTTTTTCCTGTGGGAGATTAATCCTGGCTTATAGTTTGCTGTCTAGATTATCAGAGAGTATTGACTGAGTGTTGCCTCTTTTACTTACATGTTTGGTGGGTATGTTCAAGAGGGAATGCTGGTTAATGTTGAAAGTTGTGAGAGAAGGTGGGCAGGAAGAGATAATCTTAGCAATGCACAATAATATATAGTCAGGAGAGAGGTGAAGCTGCCAACATTTCAACATTTCAGAGCTACAGTCATCTGAAGGAGCCTCAGTTGAGGGGTGTGCCCTCATCAGAATGACTGGTTGCTAAGTCTGTTTGAGATAGTGTTGATTGAGGTCGGAAGGCTTTTGAACTGAGGGTGAAAATATTCATAAACAAGTGGGTCTAGGCTGGATGAGAGAGTTACCTGAGCATGAGGCACTGACCAAGCAGGAGAGCAAGCCAGGACACAATGTTTGTCCATGATTTTATCTTCAGTTTTTAGCGTCAGTTTCTTACTCTGAGCTCCCAAATTGATGAACTGTGGTCTGACAGAACCAATCACAACAACTGTTTATTTCCTCAGATTCTTTTGCTCAGATGATTCCAATACAGCGGCAGAGTAACAAGTTAGAACAACAAAAACTACCACAAAAGTGTTATCAACAAGTGAGCTGGACAGAATCTAGGTTCTCTTTTGAAAGAATGTGGAAATTATCAGAAATTGAGGAGGCAAAAGTCATACAAAGCTGTTCTTGGATCTTAGTCTGTTGTTATCATATGACTTGGGAGATTTAAGTATTGACAGTATGCAGTCAGAGAAAATTGGGATCATAGAATTTCAGATGAAAATAGACACAGAAAACTTTAGTGAGAGGTCATTATGTGATATTTTGGCCAAAAATCTTTTCTCCTTGGCTTACACCTTGAAATACTGAGTGAGGTAAAATTTAAAAATAATGGGCTGACTTCTATATTTTCATTCTAGCAATATGTATTTGTTCATTTTCCCCACTCATTTTTTTATTATTTATTTAATTTAAATTCCATTTTCTACAATCTCTCCATTCACCTTAAACAGTTATTCACCTCTCACTCCTCCAAGGAGGGTGCAGTCCACTTGAGCATTCACCAAGCACAGAATTTCAAGTCTCTGCATGGTTAGGCACATCCTCTCCTACTGAGTTCAGAGAAGGTAGCCAAGTTAGGGGAAAAGTTTTGACAGACAGACAACAGCCTAAGGGACATCTCTCTCTTTAGTTTTTGTGGGACCCATGTGAAGACGGATAGCACATGTATTGCATATATGGTGTGGGTCTCAGTCCATCCTGTGTATTCTCTTTGGTTTGTGGCTCAGTCTTCTAATGTCCAGGTTAGATGATTCTGAGGATCTTTGAATGGACTTCCTTTTCCTTCAGTGGCCTCCAACCCTCTCCCCAAAGACATCCTACTCCCTGTCCAATATTAGGCTGAGGGTCTCTGCATCTGTTATAGGCTGGTTCAGGATTCAGTCTCAGACTCTCAGATGCTAAGGTACTCTCTCCAAGTATTTTACAGTATCCTCAGTAAAGTTAAGGTTTGTTGCTTGTCCATGGGAAGGGTCTCAAGTTGGGCAGAATATCGTTAGGGCATTCCCTCAGTCTCTGCTCCATCATTTTGCCTAAATTTCTTGTAGATAGGACAGATTTTGTGTCGAAATAATTTGGGTTCAGGTGGTGTCCTTAACTCTCCATAGGGGGCTCTGCCTGACTGCAGGATGTGGCTGCTTCAGGGTCCATGTATCATTTCCATGCATTTCACCTAAGATTACTCACATAGACTCCTTGGTACTCTCCAGTTTGTAATCTCTGGCACATATTAAATCTACCCCACCCTTTGACCACCTCCTGCTTCAGATTTCAATTTATTTTTCTGACCCTCTGGTCCTCTCCTGTCTCTCACCTCACCTGTTCCTGTTCTCTCCAACTTCCCCTTTCTTATCTGCTCTCTTATGCTTAGGCACAGGTTCTGGTAAGCACAGGATCATTGATCACAGATTGGAGGATCAGGCAGCTGACCAGCCTGAGCTGGAATCTTGTGTTCTCCCCCAGGGTTGGTTGGGGTGAGATTCCTCTTGGAATCTTATTTCAAATGTTAATGGAGTACCACCTATTCCTGAGGTCTAGAAAAGGTCTGGCCTTGGATTGGTAGCACACTTTAGACTGAGGAGGGCTAAGAGTCACTGGAAAATTTAGAACGCCTATAGACCTGCCTGTCAGAAAAAGGGGAGGGATCTTCCGTGTGCCTTTCTGTGTGTTCATTGTGGCTGTGCAGACTTGAATAGTTCTCAGTGTCCTGCTCTGAATTCTGCTGTTGGGTGCTATTAGGGGACCTCAGGGAAGCACTGAAATGAAGACATGGTGAGGAAAGGATATCTGCCCACAATGAGGAGGAACATGTGGCTGAGCAGTGTCCTCTATGGGTTTGGATCAAAAGCATAAACCAGATGTGACTTACTGTGAGGTTTCTTTTTTTTTTTTTTTTTTTTTTTTTTTGTTTTTGTTTTTTTTTTTTTGTTTTTTTTTTGTTTTTTTTTTTGTTTTTTTTTTGTCTTTTTTTTTAATTTGATATAATTTATTTACATTTCAAATGATTTCCCCTTTTCTAGCCCCCCCCCCCACTCACCGAAAGTCCCGTAAGCCCCCTTCTCTTCCCCTGTCCTCCCTCCCACCCCTTCCCAGTTCCCCGTTCTGGTTTTGCCAAATACTGTTTCACTGAGTCTTTCCAGAACCAGGGACCACTCCTGCTTTCTTCTTGTATCTCATTTGATGTGTGGATTATGTTTTGGGTATTCCAGTTTTCTAGGTTAATAACCACTTATTAGTGAGTGCATACCATGATTCACCTTTTGAGTCTGGGTTACCTCACTTAGTATGATGTTCTCTAGCTCCATCCATTTGCCTAAGAATTTCATGAATTCATTGTTTCTAATGGCTGAATAGTACTCCATTGTGTAGATATACCACATTTTTTGTATCCACTCTTCTGTTGAGGGATACCTGGGTTCTTTCCAGCATCTGGCAATTATAAATAGGGCTGCTATGAACATAGTAGAGCATGTATCCTTATTACATGGTGGGGAATCCTCTGGGTATATGCCCAGGAGTGGTATAGCAGGATCTTCTGGAAGTGAGGTGCCCAGTTTTCGGAGGAACCGCCAGACTGCTTTCCAGAGTGGTTGTACCAATTTGCAACCCCACCAGCAGTGGAGGAGTGTTCCTCTTTCTCCGCATCCTCTCCAACACCTGCTGTCTCCTGAATTTTTAATCTTAGCCATTCTGACTGGTGTAAGATGAAATCTTAGGGTTGTTTTGATTTGCATTTCCCTAATGACTAATGAAGTGGAGCATTTTTTAAGATGCTTCTCCGCCATCCGAAGTTCTTCAGGTGAGAATTCTTTGTTTAACTCTGTACCCCATTTTTTAATAGGGTTGTTCGGTTTTCTGGAGTCTAACTTCTTGAGTTCTTTATATATATTGGATATTAGCCCTCTATCTGATGTAGGATTGGTGAAGATCTTTTCCCAATTTGTTGGTTGCCGATCTGTCCTCTTGATGGTGTCCTTTGCCTTACAGAAACTCTGTAACCTTATGAGGTCCCATTTGTCAATTCTTGCTCTTAGAGCATACGCTATTGGTGTTCTGTTCAGAAACTTTCTCCCTGTACCGATGTCCTCAAGGGTCTTCCCCAGTTTCTTTTCTATTAGCTTCAGAGTGTCTGGCTTTATGTGGAGGTCCTTGATCCATTTGGATTTGAGCTTAGTACAAGGAGACAAGGATGGATCAATTCGCATTCTTCTGCATGCTGACCTCCAGTTGAACCAGCACCATTTGTTGAAAAGGCTATCTTTTTTCCATTGGATGTTTTCAGCCTCTTTGTCGAGGATCAAGTGGCCATAGGTGTGTGGGTTCATTTCTGGATCTTCAATCCTGTTCCATTGATCCTCCTGCCTGTCACTGTACCAATACCATGCAGTTTTTAACACTATTGCTCTGTAGTATTGCTTGAGGTCAGGGATACTGATTCCCCCAGATTTTCTTTTGTTGCTGAGAATAGTTTTAGCTATCCTGGGTTTTTTGTTGTTCCAGATGAATTTGATAATTGCTCTTTCTAACTCTGTGAAGAATTGAGTTGGGATTTTGATGGGTATTGCATTGAATCTGTATAGTGCTTTAGGCAAAATGGCCATTTTAACTATATTGATTCTACCGATCCATGAGCATGGGAGGTTTTCCCATTTTTTGAGGTCTTCTTCCATTTCCTTCTTCAGAGTCTTGAAGTTCTTGCCATACAGATCTTTCGCATGTTTGGTAAGAGTCACCCCAAGATACTTTATACTGTTTGTGGCTATTGTGAAGGGGGTCATTTCCCTAATTTCTTTCTCAGCCTGCTTATCCTTTGAGTATAGGAAGGCCACTGATTTGCTTGAGTTGATTTTGTAACCTGCCACTTTGCTGAAGTTGTTTATCAGCTGTAGGAGCTCTCTAGTGGAGTTCTTTGGGTCACTTAGGTAGACGATCATGTCATCTGCAAATAATGATAGTTTGACTTCCTCCTTTCCAATTTGTATCCCTTTGACCTCCTTATGTTGTCGAATTGCCTGAGCTAGTACCTCAAGTACAATATTGAAAAGATAAGGAGAAAGGGGGCAGCCTTGTCTGGTCCCTGATTTCAGTGGGATTGCTTCAAGTTTCTCTCCGTTTAGTTTGATGCTGGCTACCGGTTTGCTGTATATTGCTTTTACTATGTTTAGGTATGGGCCTTGAATTCCTGTTCTCTCCAAGACTTTAAGCATGAAAGGATGCTGAATTTTGTCAAATGCTTTTTCAGCATCCAATGAAATGACCATGTGGTTTTGTTCTTTGAGTTTGTTTATGTAGTGGATTGTATTGATGGATTTCCGTATATTGAACCAACCCTGCATTCCCGGGATAAAGCCTACTTGATCATGGTGGATGATCGTTTTGATGTGTTCTTGGATTCGGTTGGCAAGAATTTTGTTGAGTATTTTTGCATCGATGTTCATAAGGGAAATTGGTCTGAAGTTCTCTTTCTTTGTTGTATCTTTGTGTGGCTTTGGTATCAGCGTAATTATGGCTTCGTAGCAGGAATTGGGTAGTGTTCCTTCTGTTTCTATTTTGTGGAATAGGCCTGTACTCAACACAACTGGAGAATCTGGAGGAAATGGACAATTTCCTTGACAGATACCAAATACCAAAATTAAATCAGGACCAACTAGACCATCTAAACAGTCCCATAAAGCCTAAAGAAATAGAAGGAGTCATAGAAAGTCTTCCAACCAAAAAAAGCACAGGACCAGATGGTTTCAGTGCAGAATTCTACCAGACCTTCAAAGAAGAGTTACTGTGAGGTTTCTACTGGTGCTTCTTACTTACTAGTTCAGACCATGACCTCTGAATAACTTCAGTATCATGGCTGATTGAAATTCTGTCCAAAACATCTGGACCAATTGCTTTCTAGTAGAAGCATGGGTGGTTTCTGTGATTATGCAGTGCCTGTGTCCAAAAGTTTTTGTTTTTTATAATATGCATTAAGAAGTCAGGAATAAGGCTGGAGAGATGGCTCAGAGGTTAAGAGCTCTGGCTGTTCCTACACAGGACATAAGTTCAATTCTTAGCAACCACATGGTGGCTCACAACCTTATGTAATGGGATCTGGCGCCCTCTTCTGGCTTGCAGGAACACCTGCAGAGAGAACATGGTGTAAGTAATGAATTAATTCCTTAAAAATAAGAAGATGGGTATGAACCTAATAGTTCTGATTTCATACATTACTAGTTTTTGTTTTGTTTAATTTGTAAGTTTTTTCTGTAGTAATTTTTAAGTATTTCTTTATCTTATGTTTAGTGTTTTGATTATTATGAGGCAAAGGGACTTTTTCTCACTCTGTTTGGTATTTTTGATGCCTCTTATATATTAACAGACACCTTTATTTTTGGAAAAATTTCCTTTATGATTTTATTGAAAATATTTTCCAGACTTGATCATTATCATCCTCTTCCTCCTTCTCCTCCTACTACTCTTCCTCTTCTTCTTCTTCTTCTCCTTCTTCTTCTTCCTCTTCTTCTTCCTTTCTCCATTAATTTCTATTTTTGCCTTCTCATATGTTACAGAACTCTTTGTTGTATAGTCCCAGGAACGTTTTATAATCCAGATTTATTTTTGACTATTGTATCCATTTCTTTCTATTTATTTTGTTTCTTTTTTTTTTTAGATATATTCTTTATTTCCATTTCAAATTATGTCCCCTGTCCTGGTTTCCCCTTCCCTGAAAATCTATTAAGCCATCTCCCTTCCCCAATCAACCATCCCCTGCTCCTCTGTCCTGATATACCTCTATACTATGGCATCAAGTCTTTCCAGAGCTAAGGGCCTCTCCTCTCTTTGGTGTCTAACAAGTCTGTCCTCTGCTGCCTATGCATCTGGAGCCATGAGTAATTCCATGTGTTCTCTTTTGTTGATTATTTTGTTCCTGGGAGCTCTGGAAGTACTGGGTGAATCACTGGTGCTTCTTCTGTGGCACTGTAAATCGCTTCAACTCCTTGGGTCCTTTATCTCGCAGTTATTAACAGGAACTATACAAAATAGTCTGTCCAACTCTAGTGCTTTAAATCTTATTATAAATACCAAGTCTTTTGTGTCTTTTACTTGAAACCTTTATAATTCAATTGTGGTAATAAATAAATAAATAAATAAATAAATAAATAAATAATTACCACAACAAGGTGGCTTTAATTATTGTTTCTTCTCAGTATTTGAAATGGAATAAAAAATAAGATGGCAGATAATACTCAGTAGTCCTGGCTCTTGTTCTTTTTAGAAAAGGTGCTTTCAGACAACTTTTTAAGAAGACAAAGGGGTGACCTTGAACTCCAACTATATAGGATCAGAGTAGAAGACATAGTAGTCTTTATATATAAATCCTTCTTTATTAAGACCGTTAAATGTTATCACCAAAAGATACAATATGTCTAACAAATAAATCCACAATGTATTGTCAGAACATTATTTCAGGGGTGGGGAATAAACAATTTTTAATCGCTCTTTCTTAGTTTAAATGACACCACCTTTTTAAAGGATCATAGATTATCAAAGGATAAAAGTAAACTTATTGTTTTTCCCCAAAGAAAATTGACAATGCATTTCTTTTTTTAAGATTTATTTTTGTATTTCATGTATGTGAGCATAATATCCCTGTCTTCAGATACAGAAGAAGAGGGCCTACGATTCCATAACAGATGGTAGTGATCCACCTTGTGGTTGCTAGGAATTGAACTCAGAACCTCTGGAAGAGCAGCCAGTGCTCTCTTTACCACTGAGCCTTTACTCCAGCCCTGAAATACATTCTATACATCAAAAATAATTTACGCAGGATGTCTTTAGACAAATTCACATTATCTAACTAGTTATTCCCCCTACAAATCATACATATCCTGGCCACCTATGTCCTCTCATTTCATAAAGTTTTAATAACATTTAAATAGGCCTGCTGAGCCTTCAGGCACCTGCTTTGGGATCTGAACAGCCTGGGCCACAGCACTCGGTCTCCAGGAAGTGCGGGACACCTGGTGTGCACCCAGAGGCAGTCTGGGAGTTCATAGCACAGCTCATTCCTGTGGCACAGAGCTTAGGCTTCAGTCCTGAGGCCTCTGGCGGTAGCACTCATACCTCTCCGCTTCCGGATCCAGATCAGCCTGAGCAGCAACACCACATCTCCAGGTCCTGAAAGAGGCAAGAGGGGCTTCCGGGTGGCCAGCGGGGAGGAGTTGGTGTGCTCCGGTGAATCCAGCAGGCCCCAGCAGGAGTCTTCAGGTGTCTGCTTCGGGGTCTGAACAGCCTGGGCAACAGAACCCTGTCTCCAGGCAGTGCAGGAGGTAAGCTGTGCACCAGAGGCCACGTGGGAAGGGGCAGCTTGCACTGGTGAGTACAGCATTGACAAGATCAACTAACACTAGTGAGAACTAGATGGCAAAAGGCAAACGCAGGAATGTCACTAACAGAAATCAAGGCAATATGGCAACATCTCAACCCAATTCTCCTTTAACAGCATGTCCTGCATACCTCATCACACCAGTAAAACAAGATTTGGATTTAAAATCACTGGTCATGATGCTGGTACAGGAACACATGAAGGACATACTTAAAGAAATTCAGGAGAAAATGGATCAAAAGTTAGAAGCCCTTGCAAGGGAAACACAAAAATCATTGAAAGAAATCCAGGAGACTACAAAAGCCAATAATGAGGAAACACAAAAAACACTTAAAGAAATACAGGAGAACTTTGGTCAACAGGCTGAGGTCATGAAAGAGAAAACACAAAAATCTCTTAAAGAATTACAGGAAAGCACAAACAAGCAAGTGAAGGAGCTAAGAAAAACCATCCAGGATCTAAAATCAGAAGTAGAAACAACTAAGAAAACTCAAAGGGAGACAACTTTGGAGATAGAAAGCCTTGGGAAGAAATCAGTGGACATAGATGCAAATATCAACAACAGAATACAAGAGATAGAAGAAAGAATCTCAGATGCTGAAGATACCATAGAAACCATGGACACAACAGTTAAAGAAAATGCAAAAAGCAAAAAGCTTGTAACCCAAAATATCCAGGAAATCCAGGACACAATGAGAAGACCAAACCTAAGGATTATAGGCATAGATGAGAGTGAAGATTTACAACTTAAAGGGCCAGCAAATATCTTCAATAAAATTATGGAAGAAAACTTCCATAACCTAAAGAGAGAGATGCCCATGAATATACAAGAAGCCTACAGAACTCCAAACAGAGTGGACCAGAACAGAAATACTTCCCGTAACATAATAATCAAAACACCAAATGTACTAAACAAAGAAAGAATATTAAAAGCAGTAAGAGAAAAAGCCCAAGTAACATATAAAGAAAGACCTATCAGAATCACAGCAGACTTTTCACCTGAGACTATGGAGGCTAGAAGATCCTGGGCTGATCTCATGCAGACTCTAAGAGAACACAAATGCCAGCCAAAACTACTATATCCAGCAAAACTCTCAATCACCATAGATGGAGAAAGTAAGATATTACATGACAAAAGCAAGTTTACACAGTATCTACCCACAAACCCAGCCCTGAAAAGGATAATAGGAGGAAAACACCAGTACAAGGAGGGAAACTTCACCCTGGAAAAAGCAAGATAGTAACCTTTCATCAAACCCAAAAGAAGTTAACCAATCAAATTTAAAAAATAACGTCAAAAATGACAGGAAGTAACAATCACTATTCCTTAATATCTCTTAACATCAATGGACTCAATGCCCCAATAAAAAGACATAGACTAACTGACTGATTTCTAAATTTTCATCCTCTCTCTCTCTCTCTCTCTCTCTCTCTGTATATATACATATGTATATGTATATATGTATGTATATATATGTATGTATATATATGTGTGTGTGTATATATGTGTGTATTTATATGTATATACATATATTGTGTGTATATATATATATATTATATATATAAAATATATATATTTGCTCATTTGTTCATTGTTCATTTCCCACTTATTTATTTATCATTATTTATTTAAACTCTACTTTCTCCCATCTCTCCATCCCACCTTACATAGTCCTATATCCCTAACTCCTTTTATCTCTCCAAGGATTGTGGGGACCACTTGAGTATCCACCAACCATGGCATTTCAAATCTGCATGGTTAGGCATATCTCTCTTACTGAGGTCAGACAAGGCAACCAAGTTAAGGGAAAAGTTTGGACAGACATGCAACATCATAAGGGATATCTGTTCCATTTGTTGGGGAAACCACATGAAGACTGAGTAGCTCATACTACATATATGATGGGGGACTCAGTCCATTCTGTGTATGTACTTTGATTGGTGACTCAGTCTCTGAGAGTCTCCTAATATCCAGGTTGGTTGACACTGCTGGACTTCTTATGTACTTCCTGTTCCTTCATAGGCCCTCAATCCTTTCCCAAACTCTTCCAAAAGACCTTCTGTGCACTGTCCAATGTTAGGCTGTGGATCTCTACATCTGTTTCAATCATGATGTGGGTGGACAAGCTCAGATAATTGTGCTAAGGGATGCACTGGAATTATAACACAATATATCCTTAGTAATGTCAGGGATTGGTGCTTACCCATGGGATGTGTCTCAAGTTGGGCAGGGTATAATTTAGCTATTCCCTCATTCTCTGCCCATCTTTTTGCCTGCATTTCTTGTAGACAGGACAAATTTTGGGTGAAAACGTTATTGTTTCCTTAACTCTCCGCTGGGTGTCCTGCCTGGCTCCAGTTTCTTCAGGGTCCATATCTCACAGCTATGCATATCAGCTCCTTGTTGCTTTCATGGTCTGTGGCATCTGTAAGATGTTTGCTCCCTTTTATCCCTGACAGCTGCAGATTTCAATTCATTTTCCTGACCCTATGGCCCTTCTTTTTCTCTCAGCACACCTGTTCCTTACCTACCCTTCCCCTTTCTTAACTACTGACCCTTCCAGTTCTTTCCCTTTCATCTGCCTCCTATGACTGTTTTATTTCTAATTCTGAATGAGATTTGACCATGCTCATTTAAGCCTCCCTTCTTCTTTTTAAAGATTTATTTATTTATTAAATATAAGTACACTGTAGTCGACTTCAGACACACCAGAAGAGGGTGTCAGATCTCATGGATGGTTATGAGACTCCATGTGGGTTCTGGGATTTGAAGTCCGGAATTTTGCAAGAGCAGTCAATACTCTTACAAACTGAGCCATCAATTCTGCCCCTTATCCTTCCTTCTTGTTTATCTTCTTCAATGCCAAGAAATGTAGAGTAGATTTACTGTAATTTATGGTTATTATTCATTTGTGAGTACATATATGCATGTACTTTTAGATCTGAAGTGAATGTATAATTTTTTTGAGGAACTTTTAATAAAGAATTATGAATTCTCTATCATTTTTGTTTCCTTCATTTATTTTTGTAGGGAACTGAGTGTCTTAATATATAAGTTTTGGTCTCATAGAACACATTACATAGGGCATTCTGGTGTCAAGCTAAATGACATTCATCTGCCTGTGCCTCTGTGATTAAAGACATGAGCAAATACACCCAGCTTGCCTATCCTGTTTGTAGTTACTAATTATTAATACAATTTCTCAGATGTGTGCTCAGTATGTTGTGGATCTGTTTCCCCTGAGTCTCCCTCTCAGTTGGCATTTCTCCAGCAAGCCTGTATCCTATTCAAAGTATAAAAAAGCAACACATGGGATTCTTATAATTGAAGCTCCTTTTATAATGACACAGTGATTATAACTTCTGAGTCAGAATATAAGTAGAGCTAGTACAAGAACTATATGACTATATATTTGAGAAATCACAAAATTTTTTACAATGATGTTAGTATCATGCTTTGTGTTGTTCATGTATGGGGTATTTATGATGCAGTGACTTTTAATGATGTACAAGTGAACTTCATTGAGGAAGAGTGGAATTTGCTGGATCCTTTCCAGAAGAATCTCTACAAAGATGTAATGTTGGAAACCTATTTGAACCTCAAAGCTATAGGTAAGTCTGTTATTTTTTCTAAAGAAAACAATTTTTTTTTAGTTATTGATGACCTTCTGTTATTCAAATTGTGAATAATGAGGATTTTGCTGAATAAATCCAGTTCACTGAATTTTCCCTGTAGCTTTCACAGTGGAGTGAAATTTTACAGTAACTTGAATTTTGCCTAATTTCCAATTGTATATATTGATTTCCTGGTACTGTGTTTTAGGCTACAATTGGGAAGACCATCACATGGAAGGATACTGTCAAAGTAGTAGGAGACATGAAAGGTAATTTTCATGTGTAAACTGATACAAATTTGCCCCTGAGAAAATTTTAATATCTTCTGGAATCTCCAACGAAAAGCAAGAGTGTAAAATACTAGTCTATTAAGTGTAGCTATGATTATAATATTCCTACTTTCTTAGTCAGGGTTTCTATTACTGCACAAATATTACGACCAAGAAGCAAGTTGGGTAGGAAAGGGTTTATTGAGCTTACACTTCCATGTTGCAGTTCACCACTAAATGAAGTCAGGACTGGAACTCAAGCAGGTCAGGAAGCAGGAGCTGATGCAGAGACCATGGAGGGATGTTTCTTACTGGCTTGCTTCTCCTGGCTTGCTCAGCCTGCTCTCTTATAGAACCCAAGAATACATCCCAGAGATGGTACCACCCACAAGGGGCCCTCCCCTCTTGATCACTAATTGAGAAAATGCTCCACAACTGGATCTTATGGAGGCACTTCCCCAACTGAAACACCTTTCTCTGTGGTAACTCCAGCCTGTGTCAAGTTGACACACGAAACTAGCCAGTACAATTGACCCCTTGTCAACTTGACACACAAACACATCACTATTAACTCTCAACCCTTGCTTTTTTATACATTCCCAGGATCTAAATTACTTTAAAAGTCCCACAGTCTTTACATATTAAAAGTTCAATCACCTTAAAATGTCTAATATCTTTAAAACTCAAAGTCTTTTAAAAATTCAGTCTCTCAACTGTGGGCTCCATTAAAATACTTTCTTCCTTCAAGAGGGAAACATATCACAACCAAAAGCAAAACTCAAACTCCAATGGTTCAATGTCTGGGATCCAACTCACGATCTTCTGGGCTCCTCCAAGGGCTTGGGACACTTCTCCAGCTCTGCCCTTTGAGCACACAACTTGTCTTCTAGGCTCCAGCTGCCAGTTCTCCACTGCTGCTACTGTTCTTGGTGGTCATCGCATGGTACTGGCATCTCCAAAATGCTGCTATCTTCCACTGTAATTAGGCTTCACCAATAGCCTCTCATAGGCTCTCTTCATGGAAACAAGCCTCTGCTCCTATGCATGACCCCTTCAAGTCCTGGGCCATCAATTGCAACTGAGGCTGCACTTTCACTAATGGCCTTCTGTGGTCTCTCACTGTGCCAAGAGCCTCAGCTGCTCTTCATGACCCCTTCATGCCTTCAAAACCAGTACTATCTGGGTGACTCTTACACAGTACCAAGTCCAGCCACAGGACAAAATACAGCTGTGACTATCTCTGGAACACAGTCTCTGTGCTCTCAGAAAACACTTCCCAGATTTCTTCTCAGTGATGCTGCTCTCTTCTTAATCGCCGCTAATTTCTTAGCTTCAGCTAACCAGCATCAATAGTCCCAGTAACACAAAAGTTTGCTTTAATGGTTCTGGTATCTTGTTACTCACATCTGATTTTTCAGCCCCAGCTAACCAAAACCACAGAATTTTCACAATCAATACATGGCCACTGTAAGAGTCTTTAATCTTCCCTCTGAAATTTCACAAGCCAGACCACCATCTTTTGCACTGTTCTTAACATTGTCTTCCAAGCTCCTACAGAACTTTCCACTGAGCTCTTAATATTCTAATGGCTATTCTATCTCAAAGTTCCAAAGTCCTTCCACAGTCCTCCCCAAAACATGGTCAGGTTGTCACAGGAATAGCCCACTATGCTGGTACCAATTTTTCTTAGTCAGGGTTTCTATTCCTGCACAAACATCATGATCAAGAAGGAAGTTGGTGAGGAAAGGGTTTATTGAGCTTACACTTCCGTGTTGTAGTTCATCACTAAAGGAAGTCAGGACTGGAACTCAAGCAGGTCAGGAAGCAGGAGCTAATGCAGAGGCCATGGAGGGATGTGTCTTACTGGCTTGCTTCCCCTGGCTTGCTCAGCCTGCTCTCTTACAGAACCCAAGAATACAGCCCAGAGATGGTACCACCCAAAAGGGGCCCTCCCCACTTGATCACTAATTGATAAAATGCCCCACAAGTGGATCTCATGGAGGCACCTCCTCCATGAGAAACTGAAACTCCTTTCTCTGTGATAACTCCAGCTTGTATCAAGTTGATACACGAAACTAGCTAGTACACCTACAGAAACATGTATCTCAATATTTGATATCTGATTAGTATATCCATTAAATATATAGCTACACTAGAGCTATGCTGTGGACGTCCAATTTGTAAAGTCTCATAATACTTAGATATTGCACACAAAGTACTGAAAATTTATATCGTAAACATTTTAATAAGTAAATATTCTATAGTCAAGTTGGTGATACTCATGTTCTTGTAGTGATATTGTTAAGTTTGGTGAGAGGGCATTTTATGAGAACCAAGTATGTTGTTGCAGAGAAACATCAATCTATATTCCACACATCATGAGAAACAAAAATTCAAACTGTGAATTCAATTTATAAACCTTTTATTTGTCACTTTTTAAAATAAGGTATACCATGTATCACAATGGATAAAAACCATGTGAGCATAGGGATATTAAAAGAAGCAACATAATTTTTGATCTATAACAATGAGAAAAGACGTAGCATTCTGTCTTTGATAGACCTTATGAATATGTTAAACATTTGCAATTAATTGGTTTTCTAATTTTACGGGGACCATCCCCAAATACTACAAATTTGGAAATTCTTCTGTGTGTCCTGTTTCACAGTCAAATGTGCTTTATTCACACTTGAAGAAAAATTATGAATGCAATTATGGTTATAAAGATGAGACTAGTTCAACTTTCTTCTAATAGCTGAAATACATCATATAAAAACCCCAAGTAAAAAGCGGATGTTATGAATATGAGCCATGTAATAACCAACACAGGTGTCTTGAACAACTCATGATGAGGGAGAACACCATGAATATACAAAGTGCTAAAACATTAAGATGTGATGCTTCTTTACCATTAGACAAAATTGTAAACTTAATTCATATTTATTACATGGTTGATCAGAGTAATGATGTGGTAAAGATTTCACATATGCCAATTATCGTTGCAGGCATGTATGAAGTCATAGTGAAGAGAAACCCTATGAGTATAATCAATGTGGTAAAGCCTTTGAAAGACACATTCTTCTCCAATATCATAAAAGGATACATACTGGAGACAAACCTCATAAATGTAATCAACCTGGTAAAACCTTTGCATATCACAGTCATCTCCAATATCATAAAAGAACACATACGGGAGTGAAACCTTACGAATGTAATCAATGTGGTAAAGCCTTTACAGTATCCAGTAAACTTCAATATCATAAATGAACACATACTGGAGAGAAATCTTATGAGTATAATCAATGTGGTAAAGCCTTTGCAACACACAGTCATCTCCAAAGACATAAAATGACACAAACTGGAGAGAAACCTTATGAATGTAATAAATGTGGTAAAGCATTTACAGGTTACAGTACTCTGCAGTATCATAAAAGAACACATGCTGGAGAGAAATCTTATAAATGTAGTCAATGTGGTAAAACCTTTACAGTATCCAGTAATCTTCAATATCATAAAAATCACATACTGGAGAGAAAGCTTATGAGTGTAATTAATGTAATAGAGACTTTACAGTATCCAGTAATCTTCAATATTAGAAAAGAACACATACTGGAGAGAAACCTTATGAGTGTAATCAATGTGGTAAAGCCTTTGCAACACAGACTCATCTCCAAAGACATAAAATGACACATACCAGTGAGCAACCTTACGAATGTAATGAATGTGGTAAAGCCTTTGCACAGCACAGTACTGTCCAGTATCATAAAAGGACACATACTGGAGAGAAACCTTATGAATGTAATCAATGTGGTAAATATTTTTCATGTCACAGAACTCTCCAATATCATAAAAGAACACATACTGGGGAGAAACCTTATGAATGTAATCAGTGTGATAAAGCCTTTGCAATACCCAGTCATCTCCAAAGACATAAAATGACACATACTGGAGAGAAACGTTATGAATGTAATCAGTGTGGTAAAGCCTTTGCAGCACCCAATGATCTCCAAAGAAATAAAATGACACATACTGGAGAGAAACCTTTTGAATGTAATCAATGTGTTAAAGCCTTTGCAAGACCCAGTCATCTCCAAAGACATAAAAAGATACATACTAGAGAGAAACCTAATGGATATAATCATGAAGTAAGTGGCAGTTAAGAGTCCATTGGGTTAAGAATATGATAGACATGGTTGCTTAGGATTATTTCAGTTCTGCAGTTGTTTCTTATGATGCTTTGGCAAAGAATGTTGTTGTCTATTACCCTTGTCTGAAGAGTCTCTTTGTGATTAAGGTAAAGAGGTTTACATTAATTGCATGGATAAAGGAGTCTTAAAAATCCACACCTAGACTTAGGCATGACAGATTTGATCATGCATAGCAACCTTAAAATGAAAATACCTACAAAATGTAAGGTTATCAGGAAGTTGAATGAAGCTAAATCTGTAATCCAGGATATGCAATGGTATTAAAGTATTGGTTACATTAGGGCAAGATTCCATGATACTAAACGTATGCTTTACGGTTGTGTGAAAGAGAACTGTGTTATGTTAAGAATTATTATTATCTGGTTATTGTTGTCTAATGGACTATGAGGATACAGGTATGTGCCAAACTGACAAAGGGTTGATCTTGATTGCTATTTTGGATTTTCGATTTAAGATACTAGTTCCAGGCATAGTGTTACATGATTTTTATCCCAGAGTTCAAGAGACAGTACCCTGTATATCTCTTATTTGAAGATTAATCTACGGAGCAATTTCCAGATCACCAAGTTGAGACCATGAAATTTTTGAAAAATATAAAGTGGTTAAAATGCAATGGAAAGACTATGTATCAGCCACTTCAAGGGGCAGATCTCAGCAGCTTTGTCTGTGTGGCTGTGTATTTAGAGGCAAGAACAGAAGGGACTAGTGAGACAATGTTGGAAAGCTGTATGTCAAGAATTAGAGGTGATGGAGAAGAAATCAGCATCACTGAGATAAATTCATTTGGCTAGTGTTTTCTGAGTGACAAAGAAGGTGTGTTCCAGAGATTAACAAGATACAAGTGGACTTAGTCATGTGTAAGAACCACCCAAGTGGTATTGTGGTATTTTGAATGCATGAAGTTTTCATGCAGAGCAGCTGAAGCATGTCACCATAGAGAAAGCATAACAGAGGCTATGTTTTAAGCCTCATTGCAGCAGAAGAACTCAGCATGCTGAAGATACAAGTGCCATGGGGTGAGCAGCAAGAACAGCAGGAACAGTAGAGTGGGTCAACCAGAACTTAGAGTGATACAGAGGGCAGAGCTGGAGATGTGACCCAATCTTTTCGAAGGAGCAGAGATGTGCATGTGTGGATCTTGGAGATTGAAACAAGAAGGTGTAATATTGAAATTACCTTGGAGATACCAAAATTTTGAGATGTTAGAACTATGAGACACCGGCTCAGAAAAACTGCTATAAGGGAATAAAACCACTCGAAGCTAAAAAAATTGTTATTCGGTGAACAATGCACAAAGGAGTTATAGATCAGAAGAATGCTTGCCATCAGACTTGGAAATGCAGAATTTGGAGATTGATCAGCTGGCTTTTGGTCTTTTTTTAGGTACAGTATTTCCTCACAATGAAATTTAGGAATGGTGAAATGTATCCTGTTTATATGAAGACGTATGATGTACGTTTTGATATTGAAAATATATGTGATAGAATTACACATTGGTTTACATGATATGATTATTCTCAGAAGAGACTTTGAACTTTGGAATCTTAACTTTTTTGAGACTGCTATAGAGGATGGGGACTTTTGGAGATGGAGCTCATGTATTCTGCATGTTTAAATATGGCCCCTATACAATTAGTGTTTGAACAATCATATGGAGGCCAGGCAGTGGAATATGGTAATTTAAATATGTTAAGCCAAGTTAGTAGCATTATATTTTGTTATGTACTTGTTGGAGGAAGTATATCACTGTGGGGTTGGGCTTTGAAATTCTTACCAGTGCTGAAGAGACCCTTCTATTAGGTCCCTGGAAGACAGTCTCTCCCTATCTGCCTTTGGATAAAGTTGCAGAACTCTCAGATTCTTCTCCAGCATCATGTCTGCCAGCATGCCTGCCATGCTATAATGAAAATGGACTAAACCTGTGAAACTGTAAGCCATCCCCAATTAAATGTTTGTTTTTATCAGAGTTGCCTTGATCATGATCTCTTTATAGGAATAGAAATGTGACAACAGAAACACTGTGCATATTTTTAATATGATGAAGCCTTTGCACAGTTCTGTAGCCTTCTTCCTCATGTAAGAATTTGTACTGGTTAGAAACTATGTGAATATATTTAGTACACTGAAGCTTTTGCACACCTGTATACTTTTCATCGTTATGAAACTATTCATACTGGAGCAAAATTCTATGAATTTTAGCAATGTGATAAAGCCTTTATGATAGGAGTTTGACTGAGGTCCAATACAATTCCAATATCATTACAATGCAATGATAAGAATTTTTATAGACAACTTACTACTGACTAAATAGGTCCACACAAATATACTCAGAAACTTAGTTGCATCACCACACTTCTCCCACTCCCTGAGCCAGAAACTGATATAGATTCCAAATCTGAAAGGCACAACCATCCATGACAAGTTACAGCTATGTTTACCACCACTCAGGATTTCCATCTCCTGTTAATCTAAGTCAGATGATATAGAATGCAGGTTTTATGGTCTAGCCCAACATAGCCATTTGTTCTTTTATGGTTAGGAACAGGCATTTTATTTTTGAGGAATAAAACAAGAATACCAGAAATTATAATTCTGGGCAGGCATATGTTTTGTGGAACAAAACATGAATGATAAAAGCTGGCCAGATAATGTTAAGTATGTAGGTCCACGAGGTTTAGAGACTTAAACATAGTTTCAACTTATGATTAAATGGAGGCTGGCAACAAAAGCATAATCCTTAGGGAAAGTTTCTTTTGTTTGTTCCCCACAATTGTATAGCAGAGTCATCTTTGAATATATAACAGAACACATATTGAAGACAAATCTTAGAAATGTAATCAATGTGCTAAAAAATTTTCAATACACAGTTATCTATGAATACGTAAAAGAACATATCCAGACAAAAAGTGTATAATAATCAGTGTGGTAAAGTCTTTGTCTGCAGCAGTAGTTTTAGAGAACATAAGAAAAATCCATAATGCAGAGAAACCCCATAAACAACAAATATTTGTGTAGAGGATAAATATCCTCAAGATAGAACAGGAAACCCAAGGGGAGGATTTTCTATATACCTGTTCCATATCAATCAGCTCTGTCAATCCTGCCTGAGTCCAAGTCTGCCATACAGTTTTTCTTATTCTTGAGGCTGATGAGGCTGACAAGACAATGCTGGCAGGAATAACAGTCTCTTTCTAATTTAGTAAAACATAGTTCAAATCCCATAATGTTATCTGATGGGGAAGAGGCAGAAGTGATAAAATAAGGACTACAAAATCTGCAGTCCAAAAACAAAGGCAGAAATAACCACTCTACAACTGGTGGGCTCCCTAAGAGGTACTTAGCAGTAGAAGCATTTTTTCTTCTTGAGCTTCTAGTGGTTCTCTGAGGCTTCATTGTTCTCATTCTCTAATCTCTGCAGGTGTTATATTACCTGCTCATGATCCAACTTCAGCTACTCATAGAAAGAATATGCCCAGTGTCCCATGAACACTGGCCTAAAACATCACATCAGCATAGGGTGGTCCTCAAATAACACATACCATGGACTGCAATATCCCAGATACTGTGTTCCATCAAATTATGGTTATTATAAAATATTTAATCTTGACACTAGGTGAACAAAGGCTATGTATCCAACTGGAGGATTCCCAGGTTGCATGAGGCCAGTCAGTAGGATTGGGAATGCAGTCTATCTCACTATGCTCTCAGAAGTGAAGTCAGTCAGAAATTGTACGTTATTGTGGGCATGAGAACCAAGAATGGAACAACTTTATAAACTGCTAATGGTCTCCAAGAGTTCCATGGTACACTCTTACCTGGAGAAGCATTTATGGAGATGAGATAGGGAATAGTGACATCCTGGTGGTGGAGTCACCTAGAACAAAAGACCTGAAAAGTATGAGGGGGGCATTGCATACCCACGAATGACACCAGGGTATTTTGGGGCTTATTCAGCTAGATACTGAGGCCTGTTAAGTGAGCCTGAGCCTTTACTGGAGTTCAGAGACGTGTCACTTGCCACTTGCATACTAGACTGACTCAGTGCAACCTGTTTAATCCTGCCTTGGCGTACCTAACACTGATTTAGAATAAATTTCTTGGCCCTGTCAGTCACCCATACCCTCCGTCACCCGTCCCTGCCACCTATGTCATTTCAGTCCACAAGAAATCCCCACCTACTTCCACAACTCTATATTTAAAAAAGACTGATACAAAAAAATGAGTTCCTGTTTTGACAGACTGCATATGGCAGGAGATCTGATCCGTGACACTCCCTATCCCATCTTAGCCTTAGAGAGACTCGGCTGAACCGTGTTCTCTCCTCTCAGCCTTGACATGCTGGCAGAGAGCAGGCAATGGGATTTGAAACAAGGAATACGTACAGTATATGGATCCACAAGTGATGACTGCCAGGCAACCTTACAGCTCATTTCTCTCACTGGGCATCAGGTGAATGGTCAGATTCTCCATTTTCTTTTCCTGCTTCTTGATGACAATAATTGTTGGGAAGGGGTGGCATACTCTAGTCTCTGTAATAAAAGGAACACAAGTGAATTTGCATAATGAGAAGTCATGAAGACCAGGCTGAGGCCAAACAGAAAGGAGCACAAGTGAATTTGCATAATGAGAAGGCATGAAGACCAGGCTGAGGCCAAACAGAAAGAGAGCACACCTGGAATCCAGTGAGACACCAAAGACTTTGGCACAGTCTTGAAATGCCTGTTCTGTGGATCTCAGCTCTCTGATTATTCTGTAGAGATTTGAGTATCTACGCAGCCAGGTATTTTTTCTACCTATCTACACATGCTTATTATGTCCAAAGAGATGGCCTCTCCAGGCTTTTTAACAACTGTACAGGGTAGAACTTGTCTTGAGAGCTCCCAACCATGTAGCTACAGACACCAAGAAGAAGGGCAGAATCCCCAAGCATCTATAAGTAGTGTTCATAAGCAGATGCCCCATACTGGATTTTCGGCTCATGACTGTGGATTAAAGAGCCGTGTATGGCAAACCATCACCAAAGGACTGAAAAATTCATCCAACTGAAAGACTAGAACAATCCTGAGCTAGGAAAAAATATGCAGTCCCTGATTCTGCCAGTTATTTGGCTGCATTAGAGATAGGTCTGTGATTTTATCAGGTCCTATTTGTCAGTTCTTGATCTTAGAGCATAAGCTATTGGTGTTATTTTCAGGAACTTTCCCCCTGTGTCCATGTAATCAAGGGTATTCCCCAGTTTCTTTTCTATTAGTTTCAGTGTGTCTGGTTTTATGTGGATGTCCTTGATCCATTTGGACTTCTGCTTAGTACAAGGAGATAAGAATGGACCTGTCGCCGGGCGGTGGTGGTGCACGCCTGTAATCCCAGCACTCTGGGAGGCAGAGGCAAGTGGATTTCTGAGTTCGAGGCCAGCCTGGTCTACAGAGTGAGTTCCAGGACAGCCAGGGCTACACAGAGAAACCCTGTCTCGAAAAACCAAAAAAAAAAAAAAAAAAAAAAAAAAAAAAATCCTAAAAAAAAAAAAGAAGAAGAATGGACCTGTCCATTGAAGAATCTAGGGCACCATTTTCCAGTTGCCAGAGGAGTTCTGAGAATGCAATGTCTCATAAGAATATTCTTCATTGAGTTACTATAGTCTGATAGCCACTGTACCTAGAAAAACAAACTGAGTGTAGAGTGTTGAACTTAACTGGGAGATATTATTTACTCCCTGACACATTATAGTCTCCTTTTGTTCCCAGGTTATACCTCCAATTAAAAAAGAGGAAAATAAATAATTCACAGTAAAATTACTTTGGACTAGCCAGCTCCTGTCTTAGGTAATGGACAAAAAAATGTACTAGAATACTCACATTTCAGGAATTATGATAAGCAGGAAAGCTCATTAGCTTCACAGTTGTAACCATTTCCGGTTACCCACTCCTGGGAAGACAGGCTCAAGTATGCCTACTTTAAGAATTTTCCTATCACTAATCCATGACTCCCTGTGCCTTTCCCAGGACCACATCTTCCTCACTGGTTTACAGTGAGATGGAAAACCCACCTCCTTTGGACTCTCTCTCACTTCTCTAAGATCTCCATTCTCACTCTCAAGGAGACTCTTCCTCCATCTTGCAGTCATAAATATGGGTGAACTCTCTAGGAATGAAATGAAAGCCCAGAGAGCAGTGGGTGATGTGACATCTCTGGTGACATCACAGGGGATGCCTAGAGCTCTCCAGGACACACTAGAATGTTCAAACAAGGGATTGTTTATGACATGGGGAACAGGCTTTGCCTTCCTGTTAATGCTCTCCCTCTAATGAACAAAAGCTGAGGTGTCCATCCCGGGAGACTCTCTTGGGACACAAAAGTTGATCACCTCAGTTTCAAAATCCAGAGGTGTCAGCCACTGAGATTTGTCAGTGTCAAAACAATGGGAAAGTGGTGTCTTTTTTTTTTTCCAAATGTGTTAACTGTGGAGAACTGGGACAGGATGGAGAGAAGAGCCAGCCCATCAAGTTGGTATCAGAAGACTTGAGATGTGCACTTTCTTCCTAGGATTTGGCAGCATGAACTTGTTAGAAGGCAATTCCAGGGACTCCTTCAGCATGTGGAGATTCAGGACAGGAGGGACCTTCTCTGGACAGTCTTGATTGGACCTGATGCCTGCAGACAGGGATCAGGAAAACAAGATTATACTGTTTTTTTTTTCTCTTTGGTCAGAGTGTCAGATCTGAGTTATCATATATATACATTATATATATACATATATACATATATATACATATATACATATTATATATTATCTATCTCGGCATTCCATGCTTTGTAAATCAGGCTGTGAGAGACCCATCTCCCCAGACACTTCCCAACAGTTGTGTATCCAAATTTGTCAACACATTTCTAAATTCCCCATTTACTAAACAGATGTCATCTGTCCCTCAGCCACTTACAACCTATTCTATAACTGAGTTAACCACAGTATACCACACCCCACTGCCTCCAAGTGTGATCTAAATGTCTCAAATCTAACAACACCCCATGACTCTATGCAGCTCCTATTATCCAGGAGATACGTGTTTTCTGGAGAGAGATAATGACCATCAAGCCTGAGCATGGAGAATGATCTATAGCATCGTTTCTAGAGTCCTTCCTTGCATGGGAAGGTAATAGCTGTGAAGCCCTATGTGGCCATAAAGTTATAAATTTCATATTCTCATGGAAAAGACATTTTTTACCCTTCGTGGTTAAAATCCTAATCACAATCTCAAAATTAATCATTTTATTATCAAGAATTGATTCTTCAGTAGACCCAGTCATCAAATTTATTTTATTGAGCTATATACATGAAAACCTTCAATTTAAACACATTTATATATTTCTTCATTTTTTTCAGAAATATATTCGATGTAAACCTTGAATTTTATCAGACTATATTTTGACTCAATTCTTGAATGCGTTTAGGAATATTTTCTATGTCTACCATTTTATTTGTATTATTTTCCATGAAAATCTTCAATGTCAACACTTTAAAGGAACTAAAAAGTAGCCATGTCCAGACAAGCATCCTGATACACTTACATAAGATGGCCGCATGATATGATGGTGTTCTGTTTTCAGTGGGTGTGTAAACTTGTGCAAATGTTTTCGAATTGCGAATGAAAGACACACACACATGTTCTCTTAATTTTAATATGCATTAAACAGTTTATTAGGTGAATATTTTTAAACATTTTGCATCTAACATACTCACTGTAATGATTGAAGAGTTACATTGAATGTATTTCTAATAAAATTGAAGAAATATGTATAAAACGTGTTAAAATTTAATATTTACATGGAAAATATTTCTGAAAATATTGAAGACATAGAGAGAAAAGTGTTAAAAGATTAGAATGCATTGTTAAATTATAATGGTAAAATAGACAACATAGAAAATATATATTTACTATTTGACTAAGGACAAAGAATTTTTTCTGAATAATTAAAGATATTAATGGAAAATATTCCTGATAAAATTAAAGAAGCATAGAAAAAAGTGTTGACACTGAAGATTTTCATGGAAAATAATACAAATAAAATGGTAGACATAGAAAATATTCCTAAACTCATTCAAGATTTGAGTCAAAATATAATCTGATAAAATTCAAGGTTTACATCGAATATATTTCTGAAAAAAATGAAGAAATATATAAATATGTGTTCAAATTGAAGGTTTTCATGTATAATAATACAGAATAAATGGTAGACATATAAAACAGTTCTAAAATAATTAAAGAAGGAAGTACAAACATTTTCTGATAAAATTCACTTACATAGGAAATATTATTGATAAAATTGAAGAACGGTATACAAAATTAAATAAATACCAAGAAAAAGTTTTAAAACTGAAAAATTTGATGAACAGTAATAATGGTAAAATGGTTAACATAGAAATATATCTACACTAAGTGAACAAGCACATAGAAAATATTCTGATAAAATTTAAAATGTTCATGGAAAATATTTCTGATAAAAATAGAACTATATTAAAAAGTGAATATAGAATTCATGGAAATCATACAATTAAAATAAATGGTAGACATAGAAAACATATCTAAACTAGTTAAAGATTTAAGCAGATACATTTTCTGATAAAAAAATGAAGATTTTGATGAAAAATTTTTGTCATATTTTTGAAGAAATATATATGTATATAAAAGTGGTAAAATTGAATATTTTCATGGAAAATGATTCAGATAAAGTGGTAGATATAAAAACATCTAAAATAATGTAAAAGGTAGGAGAAACATTTTCTGATATAATTGAAAATGTTCATAGAAAATATTTCTGATAAAAATGAAGAAATACATAGAAAGTGTTAAAATTGAAGAGATTGTTAGAAAATAATAATGGTAAAAATGTAAACATAGAACATTTACTTTTACTAAATGTCCAAGAACACAGAAAAATATGGTGACGAAACTGAGGGATTTGATGGAAATTATTTCTGATAAAATTAAAGAAGTATAGAAAAGTGTTAAAATTAAAGATTAACGTGGAAAATATTATTGATAAAATTGAAGAAAGGTATAGAAAATGTGTCAGAATTGAAGAACACGGTGAAAAATAATAATGGTTAAATATACCTGTAGAAAGTATACCTGTACTAATTGACCAAGAACACTGAATACTTTTCTGGTAAAATTTAAAATTTTTTAAATATGTAAAATTTTTTATTTGGTATATTTTTATTTACATTTTAAATGTTGTCCACTTTCCTGCTTCACCCGTCCCCCAAAAATCCCATGAGCCATCTCTCCTTTCCTCAATCAACCCTCCCCTGCTTCCCTGGCCTTTCATTAATCTACACTAAGGCATCAAGTCTTTCCAGGACCAGGGGCCTTTCCCCAATTTGGTGTCTAACAAGTTCATTCTCTGTTGAACATGGGTAACTAACTCCTTGTGTACTCTTTGTTTGATGGTTTTGTCCCTGGGAGCTCTGGGGGTACTGGGTGACTCATAATGTTGTTCCTCCTGTTGTGCTGCAAACCCCTTCAGCTCCTTGGGTCCTTTCTCTAGCTCCCCCATTGGGGACACTGTGCTCAGTTCAATGGCTGGCTGCAAGTGTCCCCCTCTGTGTTTGTCATACACTAGCAGATCCTCCCAGGTGACAGCTATATCCCGCTCCTGTCAGCCAGCACTTGTGGGCATTCACAATAGTGTCTGGGTTTTGTCACTGTATATAGGATGCATCCCTGGGCGGGGCAGTCTCTGCATGGTTTTTCCCTCAGACTCTGCTCAATTCTTTGACCCTGTATCTCCTTCTGTGGGTATTTTTCCCTTTCTACAAAGGACCCAAGGATCCATATTTTGGTCTTCCTATGTCTTGGGCAATATTTGTTATGTGAACTGTGTCTTGGGTATTCCAAGCATCTAGGCTTTTCTATCAAAATCTTCAATTTCATCAATGATTTCTATATCCTTAGACAAACAGCATAGATATATTTTCTATGTTTACTCTTTTACTATTATGATTTTCTAATGAATCCTTCAGTTTTAACACTTATATGTATGGTGTGTGTGTGTGTGTGTGTGTGTGTGTGTGTGTGTGTGTATGTGTATTGGATTTTTTGGAGACAGGATTTCTCTGTATAGCCCTGACTGTCCTGGAACTCATTCTGTAGACCAGGCTGACCTCGAACTCAGAAATCTGCCTCTGCATCCCAGAGTGCACTTTTATATTTTTATGTGCACAATTTCATCTGAATTATTTCCCTTAAAATTTTTCAACTTAACCCTTCTTCTCTATATATCATCGAAATATATCAGAAATATTTTCCGTAAGAAGCACCAATTTTATCAGAAATATTTGGCATGATCTTGATCATTTAGTAAAGATACATTTTCTGTAGTGGAGTTCTTTGGGTCACTTAGGTAGACGATCATGTCGTCTGCAAATAATGATAGTTTGACTTCTTCCTTTCCAATTTGTATCCCTTTGACCTCCTTATGTTGTCGAATTGCCCGAGCTAGTACCTCAAGTACAATATTGAAAAGATAAGGAGAAAGGGGACAGCCTTGTCTGGTCCCTGATTTCAGTGGGATTGCTTCAAGTTTCTCTCCATTTAGTTTGATGCTGGCTACCGGTTTGCTGTATATTGCTTTTACTATGTTTAGGTATGGGCCTTGAATTCCTGTTCTCTCCAAGACTTTAAGCATGAAGGGATGCTGAATTTTGTCAAATGCTTTTTCAGCATCCAATGAAATGACCATGTGGTTTTGTTCTTTGAGTTTGTTTATGTAGTGGATTGTATTGATGGATTTCCGTATATTGAACCAACCCTGCATTCCCGGGATAAAGCCTACTTGATCATGGTGGATGATCGTTTTGATGTGTTCTTGGATTCGGTTGACAAGAATTTTATTGAGTATTTTTGCATCGATGTTCATAAGGGAAATTGGTCTGAAGTTCTCTTTCTTTGTTGGATCTTTGTGTGGCTTTGGTATCAGCGTAATTGTGGCTTCGTAGAAGGAATTGGGTAGTATTCCTTCTCCTACAGCTGATAAACAACTTCAGCAAAGTGGCAGGTTTTAAAATCAACTCAAGCAAATCAGTGGCCTTCCTATACTCAAAGGATAAGCAGGCTGAGAAAGAAATTAGGGAAATGACCCCCTTCACAATAGCCACAAACATTATAAAGTATCTTGGGGTGACTCTTACCAAACATGTGAAAGATCTGTATGACAAGAACTTCAAAACTCTGAAGAAGGAAATGGAAGAAGACCTCAAAAAATGGGAAAACCTCCCATGCTCATGGATCGGTAGAATCAATATAGTTAAAATGGCCATTTTGCCTAAAGCACTATACAGATTCAATGCAATACCCATCAAAATCCCAACTCAATTCTTCACAGAGTTAGAAAGAGCAATTCTCAAATTCATCTGGAACAACAAAAAACCCAGGATAGCTAAAACTATTCTCAGCAACAAAAGGAAATCTGGGGGAATCAGTATCCCTGACCTCAAGCAATACTACAGAGCAATAGTGTTAAAAACTGCATGGTATTGGTACAGTGACAGGCAGGAGGATCAATGGAACAGGATTGAAGATCCAGAAATGAACCCACATACCTATGGCCACTTGATCCTCGACAAAGAGGCTGAAAACATCCAATGGAAAAAAGATAGCCTTTTCAACAAATGGTGCTGGTTCAACTGGAGGTCAGCATGCAGAAGAATGCGAATTGATCCATCCTTGTCTCCTTGTACTAAGCTCAAATCCAAATGGATCAAGGACCTCCACATAAAGCCAGACACTCTGAAGCTAATAGAAAAGAAACTGGGGAAGACCCTTGAGGACATCGGTACAGGGAGAAAGTTTCTGAACAGAACACCAATAGCGTATGCTCTAAGAGCAAGAATTGACAAATGGGACCTCATAAAATTACAAAGTTTCTGTAAGGCAAAGGACACCATCAAGAGGACAGATCGGCAACCAACAAATTGGGAAAAGATCTTCACCAATCCTACATCAGATAGAGGGCTAATATCCAATATATATAAAGAACTCAAGAAGTTAGACTCCAGAAAACCAAACAACCCTATTAAAAAATGGGGTACAGAGTTAAACAAAGAATTCTCACCTGAAGAACTTCGGATGGCGGAGAAGCATCTTAAAAAATGCTCAACTTCATTAGTCATTAGGGAAATGCAAATCAAAACAACCCTAAGATTTCATCTTACACCAGTCAGAATGGCTAAGATTAAAAATTCAGGAGACAGCAGGTGTTGGAGAGGGTGTGGAGAAAGAGGAACACTCCTCCACTGCTGGTGGGGTTGCAAATTGGTACAACCACTCTGGAAATCAGTCTGGCGGTTCCTCCGAAAACTGGGCACCTTACTTCCAGAAGATCCTGCTATACCACTCCTGGGCATATACCCAGAAGACTCCCCACCATGTAATAAGGATACATGTTCTACTATGTTCATAGCAGCCCTATTTGTAATTGCCAGATGCTGGAAAGAACCCAGGTATCCCTCAACAGAAGAGTGGATGCAAAAAATGTGGTATATCTACACAATGGAGTACTATTCAGCCATTAGAAACAATGAATTCATGAAATTCTTAGGCAAATGGATGGAGCTAGAGAATATCATACTAAGTGAGGTAACCCAGACTCAAAAGGTGAATCATGGTATGCACTCACTAATAAGTGGATATTAACCTAGAAAACTGGAATACCCAAAACATAATCCACACATCAAATGAGGTACAAGAAGAAAGGAGGAGTGGCCCCTGGTTCTGGAAAGACTCAGTGAAACAGTATTCAGCAAAACCAGAACGGGGAAGTGGGAAGGGGTGGGTGGGAGGACAGGGGAAGAGAAGGGGGTTTGCGGGACTTTCGGGGAGTGGGGGGGCTAGAAAAGGGGAAATCATTTGAAATGTAAATAAATTATATCGAATAATAAAAAAAAAAAACCAAAAAAAGATACATTTTCTGTTTATCTTTTTACCACTATGATTTTCAAACAAATTCTTCAATTTTAAGACATTATTTTTTAATTTATACCTAAAATTTTGAATTTGCCTATTCACTCATTTTAGATATGTTTTCTTTGTCATCCTTTTAATTTGTTTTATTTTCAATGCCAAACCTTCATTTGAAATATTTTTTATATATTTATTCAATTTTATCCGAAACATTTTCCATGAAAGCTATCAATTTGGTTAGATTTTTTAAAATATGTTTTGTCAGTTTTGATGTGTTATCTATGCATAAAATTTCATGTGTATTATTTTCTACCAAATTCTTCAATTTTAACACATATATTTATATATTTTTCCAATTTCACCAAAAAGGGTTTCTATGAAAATCTTTGATTTTTTTTCAGAAAATTTTCTACTTATTTTTTCAATTTGTAAAGGTTTTCACTTCTTACTATTTTACAAGTGTCAATTTCCATCAAAACATTCAATTTTAACATTTTTCTACATATTTTTTCAATTTTATCAGATATTTTCCATATTTCCTATTTTATCTCAAAAATTTTCTAAAAGCTTTGTCAGTTTGCATTAACACATTTGCTATTATGACCATTTTATGTGGAAATTATTTTCCATCCATTATTTTAATTTCACCCTTTTTCCTCTATCTTTCTTTCATTTTTTCAAAAATGTTTTTCCATGTAAATTTTCAATTTAGTTAAAATTTTCAGTGTGAGTATTCATTTACTTTAGTAATGTTTTCTACTTCCATCTGTTTTAATTTGGGTTCCAAGTTTCAATATTAACCTATTTTTCTATATATTTGTTCAATTTTATCAAAACAATTTTCCATGAAAATCTTCAATTTCATCTGAATATTTTACTACATGTAGTGTCAATTAATTTTGATATACTAACTATATATATATATATATATATATATACCTTAATTTACATTGTTTTATCGAATTATTCACTGCAAAACTTTTTCTTATATATTTCTTAGATTTTATCAGGTATTTTCCCTGAAATCTTTGATTTAATCAGAAAAGTTTTCTACATTGCTTGTCAGTCAGTATAGATACAATTTCTCTTAGTACTATTTCATATATATTATTTTCTATCCTATTCTTCAATTTGACACAAACATCTTGAATTCTATCAGAAAAGTTTTCTACATCTTTTTTCAATTAATATTGATACATTTACTACTACTAGCATTTTAACTATATCATTTCCTTTTGAATTCTTCGATTTTAACCCTTTTTCCATATATTTCTTCAATTTTATCAGAAAGTATTATATTTATAATTCCTTTTAATTATTTTAAAAATGTTTTTCCTGTCAACTAATTAACTGTCATATTTTCCATCCACAGCTGCTGCTGACCATGGTTGGGGAATTGGACAGCAAATTGTCAGCTCAACTCCAAATGGATCAAGGAAACCTAAAACATAAAACCTGACACACTGAAACTAATCGAAAAGAAACTGGGGAAGACCGTGGAGGACATGAGCACAGGGGAAAAGTTCCTGAGTAGAACACCAATGGCTTATGCTCTAAGATCAAGAATTGACAAATGGGACCTCATAAAACTACAAAGTTTCTGTAAGGGAAAGGACACCGTCATAAGGACAAAACGTCAACCAACAGAATGGGAAAGGATCTTCACCAACCCTAAATCTGACAGAGGGCTAATATCTAATATATACAAAGAACTCAAGAAAGTCGAACCCAGAGAAACAAATAACCCCATTAAAAAGTGGGGTACGGAGCTAAACAAAGAATTTTCACATGAAGAACTTTGGAGAGCTGAGAAACACCTTAAGAAATGTTCAACATCATTAATCATTAGGGAAATGCAAATCAAAACAACCCTGAGATTTCACCTCACACCAGTCAGAATGGCTAAGGTCAAAAACTCAGGAGACAGCAGGTGTTGGCGAGGATGTGGAGAAAGAGGAACACTCCTCCACTGTTGGTGGGATTGCAAGATGGTGCAACCACTTTGGAAATCAGTCTGGCGGTTCCTCAGAAAACTGGGCATGTCAGTTTCTGAGGACCCTGTTATACCAGAGGATTCTTCATCATGCAATAAGAACACATGCTCCACTATGTTCATAGCAGCCTTATTTGTAGTAGCCAGAAGCTGGAAACAACCCAGGTGTCCTTCAACGGAGGAATGGATACAAAAAATGTGGTATATTTACACAATGGAGTACTATTCAGCCATTAGAAACAATGAATTCATGAAATTCTTAGACAAATGGATGGAGCTGGAGAATATCATACTAAGTGAGGTAACCCAGTCTCAAAAGATCAATCCTGATATGCACTCACTGATAAGTGAATATTAGCCTAGAAACTTTGAATACCCAGGACATACTGCACAAATTAAATGATGTCCAAAAAGAATGGAGGAGTGGCCCCTGGATCTGGAAAGACTCAGTGCAAGAGTATAGGGGAATTCCAGAACAGGGAAATGGGAAGGGGTGGGTGGAAGAACAGGGGGATGGAAGAGGGCTTATGGGACTTTCGGGGAGTGAGGACCCAGAAAAGGGGAAATCATTTGAAATGTATATAAAAATAAATCAATAAAAAAATAAGTCATAAAAAAAAGAAATTCCTTGAGTACATAAAGACTGTCCAAAGAAAATAATAATAATAACAACAACAACAATAATAAATAATAATAATAACGAATAATAAATGATAAATATGGATGATAAACAACAGTAATAATAATAAACAATAAACCATAAATAATAAATAGTAAATAATAGATAACAAATAAAGATAATAATTAACAATGCATGATAAATACTAAATACTAAATAATTATAATAAATAATTATAATAAATAAATAATAAATAAATAAATTTCTCATAGTAAATCCTGGCTCAGGAAAACCCTGAATAATGCAAGCATTGTGATTGGACAGTGGAGCAGTGTGATGGGACAGTTGGGCAGTGTGATGGGACAGTGGGGCATTGTGATGGGACAGTGGGGCACTGCGATGGGACAGAGGGACACTGTGATGGGACAGTGGGGCATTGTGATGAGACAGTGGGGTGAGGTGATGGGACAGTGAGGTACTGTGATAGGACAGTGGGGTGCTGTGATGGGACAGTGGGGCATTGTTATGGGACAGTGGGGCATTGTGATGAGACAGTGGGGTAAGGTGATGGGACAGTGGGGTGCTATGATAGGACAATGGGGAACTATTATGGGACAGTGGGGCACTGTGATGGGACAGTGGGGCATTGTGATGAGACAGTGGGGTGAGGTGATGGGACAGTGGAGCACTGTGATAGGACAGTGGGGCATTTTGATGGAGCAGTGGGGCACTGTGATGGGACACTGGGGCATTGTGATGAGACAGTGGGGTGAGGTGATGGGACAATGGGTTGCTGTGATAGGACAGTGGGGCACTGTGATGAGACAGTGGGGCACTGTGATGGACAGTGGGGCACTGTGAGGGGAAAGTGTGGCTAGAGAGGGGGAAGTGATGGGAGGGTTGTTGAGGAGAAACTAGTAAGGGGGATAAAACTTGAAATTTAAGTTAGTAAAATAACCAATAAACAGAAAGAAAGGGAAAAAGAAAGCACACAGCATTTTCTCTGGATCTGGTTGAACCATTAAAATCAATCTTTCATCAGTTAAATTAACTGTGGATATCAGAAGAACTGTATAATCTGGGATAGAGCAGGATTAAATATATTTCACATTTGGTATGTTTATTGATCCTGAAGACAATTTAAACACAACCTTTTTTAGATAATGTGTTCATGTCACTGGTGTGATGTAGTCCATACTGTACATGGTCTATGGATCTCAGTGACTATAAACATGAGACTGCTTCTCCCTGACTTGGGCTTTGTAATACAAATCCTGTGTGTCCCAAGTAACTATGATTGTACTATTACTGGATATCTCACTGTAAATCATCAGATACAATCCACTGATGTAATTTCTAACTGTTTCTGCATAATCACCTTGTTGAAACATTCGAAAGATCAAATTTGAACAAAAGGGCTTCCTTCCGGGCATTCACAAACACGAGTGATATCATTGATCCTGAGAATTACCCAATTTATGTACTCTTGTTTATTACATGTGCTGCGGACAGCAGATGCAGAGCCCCAGGCAAGAGAGTGTTTAAGAAGTCTCTGCGGCTCCGGATCAATCTGAAAAAAAAAAATGAATCATGGATATGCAAAAAACTCTCCTTTTCCAAAGGAAATAAAAGCAGGCAGAAATGTGATGTGCTGATATACATGGGACTTAACAACCCTCAGTGCCCAGGCTTAAGGCAGGCAGGACAAATATGTTCATCTTTATGGCAGTCCTCTTCCTCCTCAGCTATCCACTTCTCAAGGCCAATTATTTTGCTCCCAGGTGCTTTTGGAGAATAAATCTGAGTGAAGTCAAGGAAGAAGCTCTGGGTTTAACTTGTTCCTTCATCCTTGAAGCTGTTCAGACACCTATGGAGAAAGATTATTTCAACCAGACTCTGAATGTCCTGTAAGTGCATTTGTATTTCCCATGTAAATGACATCTAGAATATTTCTTGTGTGGTATCAGCATGAATATTAGACAAATCCTTGAGTCTTCTATCCTGTTGCTAATTCTGAACACAAAGAAACAACCTTAATTCTTTAACAGATTCAATGCTATTTCCCCCGTGAAGTCTGCAAGCTGAAGAATATAAGATTATCTACATTGGATCTTTACATAAAGTCCACATATTAACTTATATTGCACTTACACAGTGATGACTTATTGAAATTGATCCTGTAAAATTTCATTAAGTTTTATCTCATGTACATGCAAATAGATGGTGATAAAGCTTGCTGAAAGTCCTTCCATCAGTGTGTTGCTCCTAAGGCATATGATGGTTCCAGTTATATTCATGACACACATAGTCCTCAAGAACCATACATATATACAAACTTGCTTTCTTAAACTTACTGAATCTTGTCACTTCTTCCCTTGAAAAGATTCATACTGCATATGAATGCCTGATGGATATTTTTGTATGTATATGAGCATTGAATATTAAGTTATTAGAGGGCAAGACATCCAAGTGTTTTAAAAGATAATCTAAAAGCACTGTAGCTTTGTGCTTCTTACGGTTCATATAACCTCACTGGCTTCTGTGTTTTAGAAAGATCAATTTGGCATTCACTTTTTAGAGTAAAACATATTTGGATCATATGGGTCCAATGATATGTTTAAGAAGGGAGGCTATTACTAACAGTTGTGACTGCTTTTGCCCCTTGTCAGTAGCATGCATGACAGTTGTGCTGTGGGACATATGGAATATTTGACAACAGTGATACAGGAATTGTCTATTAGATTTTTGTCGTTATTTATGAAATATTTCTTCTCTTTTCATGCCTAAGTTGGTTAATCTCTGACCTTTTCATAATATTTATGTGTTGTTTGGGTTTTTATAGTAATGTTAGTAAAATATAGGTGCCCATGCTATCAATGTGTTAATGATACACGTTTTTGTGGATTGCTGATAGATGTTTTAAAACTCAGACATTTTGACTAAAAACATATTTTGAATAACATACTCTATACATTTTACACCAAAATCTTTTCTATTTTGTAAGCAGATAATATTGGCACCAATAAATATCACTGCAATTTCCTTATTTTACTCCTTCTAAGTAGGATGAAAGTGTTGTTTTATTGTAACTGTAAATGATATCAAAGATATTTTCTAGAAATTAAATTATAATGATGAGAAGAAACCACAGTAAATATATCACATTCCTTTGTAAATATAAAGAAGGTGAGTGATACTTGGGCCTTACTGCAAGCCCTTAATCTCTGCACTAAGTACCTGTCACAAGTATACATCTGCATATTTGAAGCATGATAGTCTAAAACAAAGTATCTTATAAAACACCTGGCTCTATTTCCCTCTTATGATCTACATAATCCTTGTTCAAATACATCCAAATATATGCATAAACAACTATCATTTACTAAATGCATGTTTGATATTTGAATTTATTTAAAAATAAATCTTTAGAAAATATTCTTTCAGTAAGATACTGAAAAGCAAAATTAGAAAGGTGTTAGATATGAGGGGATATGTTAAGAATATTGGACAGTAATTATAACTGATTGTTAAGTACAGGAACCAAATGTTGCTGCAGAGAGACTATTATTCAGTGATGAACCATGTTTTCACTTCCTTATACAATTCAGTTAATTTCCCAAGAAAATATCATGAATTCAATAACTCTCATAACACAAGTATTTTTATATTGCTCAATAATTTCAAAATAAAGTCATGATCAGTATTTCTGTTTTGTCAATGTCTGTGGTTTCCTCTTTACTTTCTGATAATGCACTCAAAAATGGAGATGGAAATGTTCTCTGTGAATGAGGTCAATCCCATACCTTATTTAGAGAAGCCAAATTGTCATGAACTTTTAAAGTGTTATTTTCCTGGTTCTTATTTCAATACAATCTCAGAAATAAATCCATTTGTTTCCATCTTCAGAGGTCACGTGCAGAAACTTTCCAATACAGAATAGTGCTTCTATTGAGTACAGATGATCATGTATAAACATCTGTCAGTAATAAACACTGTACTCTTTTCCAGAAAAACAACTAAAATCCACAAATACGCTTTGGCATTGGTCTTTGCAATGGATGAAATCAACAGGAATCCTGATCTTTTACCAAACATATCTTTGATTATAAAACACAATTTCGGCCACTGTGATGGAAAAACTGTAAACTATTCATTTCTTGAAAAAAATTATCAACCTGTGTCTAATTATTTCTGTAACAAAGAGACTATGTGTTCATTTCTACTTACAGGACCTCACTGGATGACATCTTTTGAATTTTCATTACTCCTGGACATCTTCTTATCTCCACGTGTGAGTTATCCTAGTCCAGGAATTCTCAACCTCATGTCTATTTGATAGATATTAAGAATGTTATGGGATGAGATTGGACTTATCCTCATGTCAATCTGTTATAAGTTCCAGAGTACGTTCTAATCAGAGACATGATAGGCTTTCTTGAGCAGCCACCTCCAGAAGATGATAGATTCCAGAAAGGAGGAAGAATAGAGGAGACTGTGAAGAATGGATTCTGGCATTGTGGTAGACGGAATCTTGAAGGCTTGACTGACTGACAGTTAGAGTGTTTATTTATTTATACAAATCTCAGTAAGCAGAGATTGAATCATGTTATTCCAAAACATAGACAATAATATTTCTGTCCCCAGATTAGTGTTATCTTCATTTGGTCATAAATTTACATTATTATTGGTGAACTTTGAAACAGCTGAGTTATCATTTACAGTCACAGTGGTGTTCTAAGTTTAGTCATCAGTCATAAACTGCAATGGTATAGAAATATATTTAACAAACCTTTTCTATATAACCCACCTTTAAGTATCTGGAGTATTTTTTGCAAAGGCAGAGCAGACCATTCTTAGGCTGTCCACTCGTGACATGTCAGTGGCACTAGACAAGATGAAAACCTCCAATGCAGTTTGTGGAATTAGCCACTTTACTACCAGTGTGTGTATGACGAAATATTAAGGGTCAGAGAGCCAATTGTCAGTAGACAATTGGCAAAAATTTGAGCAACATACTGCTTTCATTATTATAATTGCTTTTCTTTATATTATATTATTACAATGGTTTTGTCGCATCATTGTGATACTTACTGTTATGTCTTATCTTGGTTTTTTGGGGGGGTCCTTTTTCATAAGATACAAGTGTGGACCTTCACAAGTAAACTTGTCTAATAAAGGGGGGTTACAGGGTTCCAATATCTCATTTTTTTCATAAGAATGAATAATCGTGTTTTCCCCCATGATTATTTTTGCATCATTATAAGGCACTTTTTATGGAGAAGATAAATCCACCAAATGTAACTTTGTCTCTGTATATTTTCCTTAGGACACAGAACATATGAGTCTTATATATTTTGCCAAATGATTTCCTCAGCATTTAGTAGGATGAGTTGTTTTTATTTTTATTAATCTTATATGCTGCTAACATTTTTAGGAGGCATATTGTTGTTTACATTTTTAAATTTACTTTGTTCTGATTATCTGTTTCCTGAAGAGGCACAAAAGAAGATAGTCACAATATTTTGGAGCCTTATCCTAAAAAGGAGATCTCTGGCATACTTATGTGAATTATAACCTCTAGTTTACAAGCAATAACATCTAGTAGCAACATAAGACTATTTTTCCTAAAAGCTAAAGTAATATTATGCATAGGATTTGCCTGTTAAATATTAGAAGTTTTTATGGATTAAGGCATAAACCCTGTTTTAAAAATATTAGAAAAATATCCCCAAGTTGTATGTATGTTAAATCCCTCCACACAATGAAAACACTGATATCAAACTAAAACTGAAAGACAGAAAAGAGTTATTATAACATGTGAATACTTTCTGTCAAACAGTTATGCTTGCTGTTCCCATTAGAAATGGTTGTTCCAGGCTTCCACATTGGTTCTTTTGAATCAGAGATAAGAGGGAAAGTCACATGTAATCAATTGTTTTCAGGTAAATATGATCACATTTTTTTTTTTAAAGTACACTACACCTCATGCTGCTCTCTGTGTTGTAGCTCCTTCAGTTTGCCTATGGACCATTCCATTCCACATTCAGTGATGATGAACAATTTCCCTACCTCTATCAGATGGACCCAAAGGACACATCTCTAGCATTGGCAATGGTCTCCTTCATACTTTACTTCAACTGGAACTGGGTCGGCCTTGTCATCTCAGATGATGATCAAGGTAGACAATTTCTTTCTGAATTGAAAAAAGAAAGTGAAAACAGGGAAATTTGCTTTGCCTTTGTGAACATGATGTCAGTCTATCACAAATCATTCTATCCAAAAACTGAAATGTACTACAAACAAATTATGATGTCATCCACAAATGTTATTATCCTTTATGGGGAAACATACAGTATTATTGAATTGAGCATCAGAATGTGGGACTCTCCAGTTATACAGAGAATATGGGTCACCACAAAACAATGGGATTTCCCTACCAGTAAGAGAGGCTTACCCCATGGCACATTCTTTGGGACTCTTACTTTTCTACACAACCATGGTGAGATTTCTGGCTTTAAATATTTTGTACAGACATGGTATCATCTCAGAAGTACAGACTTATATTTAGCAATGCCAGAGTGGAAGTATTTTAACTATGAAGCCTCAGCATCTAACTGTGAAAAACTGAAGAACTATTCATCCAATGCGTCATTGGAATGGCTAAAGGAAGACTCATTTGACATGTCCTTTAGTGATGTTAGTCATAACATATACAATGCTGTGTATGCCATGGCCCATGCACTCCATCAGGTGAATCTGCAACAGGTTGATAATCAGGCAATAACCAATGAGAAAGGAGCCAGTTCTCACTGCTTGAAGGTAGAGTCTGTTCTATTGGATGATGTATGGTGACTTAAAGTGCATACCTGTTTAGGGTCCCAGATGTCCACACTTAATGAAATAGGAAATATTTTCCAAAATAGATAAGTTTCTGAACCATTTTCCTAAACAAAAAGGTAATCTAGTAATGGTTATAAATGTGAATTGAAAAAGAATTCAGTTTATTAATGAAAATTTTAGGATTCATAAAGAATACTTCAATATCCATCAGCACACCACTTCCAACATTGGACACAGTCTTTCCTCATAAATTTTCTCCATGAAGAGAAGACACATGTTTATTTATATTTCTCAATCACATACATATACATATAAACATACACATTCACATACACATACACACACACGTGTGTGTGTGTGTGTGTGTTTGTATGTGCATATATGTATTTTATCTGCTTTACTGTGTATGTGTCTGCCTATTTCTTTGTGCTTTGTTTGGCCTCTGCCTGGACTTTTTTCATTATATGTGAGTATAAATTTCTCTGTGTGTCAATATCATTCTGGGCTGGTGCTTTCACATTTGCACCTCTCCCTGTGAGTTACTTTTAGGCTGTGGATATGGGTGTGTTTTTTTTTATGTGTGTCAGTATATGTTTTTTGGGTGAGTTTTATCTGTGTTTTTAGTTGAGTGCATATATATGTCTTTTTGTGCCTGAATGCTTACATGTGGTTGTTAACATGTATGTATATTTGTGTGTAAATAAGTATATAGCTCTGTTGTATGTGTGACTCAGAAAAGATGTGACCATCTCTCTGTGTTATTGTATGTGTTTATGTGTATCTGTGTGTGTGTGTGTGTGTGTGTGTGTGTGTTGCATATCTATCTTTGGTTATGACATTTTGGCTGTGTTTGGCAGTCTTCACTGAAAAAAACAGAAATTCTTGGTATATTATGATGATTTCATTTATCCAATTGCTCATGTTGTAATTGCCCTTTCATTTTTTAAATGAAGTTACCTTTTCTATGTAATCAGAACACATTTTATGACTTGAAATAATGGCATATGCATTATATTGTAATGTTTGTATTTTAGATAAGTACTTTTCTGAGAAAGACCCACTTCATTAATCCTCATGGGGGCAAAGTGATTATGAAACAGAGAGTATTACTGAAGGAAGACTATGACATTTTTCACTTTTGGAATCTCTCTCAACACCTTGGGATTAAGGTGAAGATAGGAAATTTCAGGCCATATTTTCCACCCGGTCGACTCCTTCATTTATATGGAGATATGATTGAGTTAGCCACAGGAAGTAGAAAGGTGGGTGTATATGAATTTACTGACTTAAAATACACCATATTAAACACTGGCAAGTGAATACACTGCATCATTTTGAAATGAAACATTTCATCACATCAGGAACCAATTTCTCGGCTCCTGAATTGTGTTTCTTTTTTACATTTTTGACATTTTTTTTTACTAATTTTTTGAAGAGTTCATACATGCATAAAATATACCTTTTTCATATCAGAACTATTTTATGAAATTTACTGAATATTAATCTATTTTTCATCACTGATTTATATTCTTTCCTTTGAGTTAATGGAAATTCTCTTCAGATCATTGTTGTTATTTCACAGCAATCTCCCCCCTTTTATTACAACACTTTAAGAGATGTTGATAAGTGTGATATACTCATGAAACACAAAATTCATAACTGCTAAACTTTGTCAATATACCCAAAAATATTTCCCCAATTGATAACAGGACACTTACCAAGCTCGCTAATGAACAGAATTACAGAAATTAATATTCACAGAATCATCACTTTTTGAATAATTTGAAGAACTCCTTAACACTTGTAAGTACAATGAACAAAAGGTCCAAGGAACACATAGAAGCACTGGAGCAAGAGACAAAGAAATGACTATTTAAACAAATCACATACAACAATAACACCAACCAGACAAAAGTAACAAATAATTTTCATTTATACTTGAAGATTTTGATTAATATTCTCTAAATAAAATCAAAGACAACATGGCACATTTATTTTTTAAGACATTCATTTGTGGCCTGCACAGGGTAGGGAGACTCAGGGACATAAAGGAGGAAAACTTATCTTTATCAAAGATGAGGCAAACATATTAATGTGTAATAAGAGGGAAAAGGGTAATTAAAGAACAATACCTTTAATGGATATGTATTTAATAATTCTTGACAAAAACACGTAACAAAAGAACAAAACACAAAACAGAAAAAAGCATTCTCTGAGAACAGGGAGAATTGTTCTTAAATTGTGATATTTTTATTTACGGAAAATAGCTTGTTCTTCTCATATAATATATCCTAAATACAAATGTACTTCCTTCTATAGTGATGTTACCAATTCTCAATTTTGTTTGCAAATATATCAGAGTTAAAACTTCTACTTCCTTCTCAACTGCCTCTCCCATCACATACACCTTATGTCTCTTATTAAAAAATAACAGGATTCTACGGGAGAATAAAATAAATCAAGATTAAATAAAAACTAAGACATTATAGTAGGACAAATATTTCATAACACATTTGGTATCTAGACATATGAAAGAATCAAAAAATCTTACTTCATGTTTTGTATGAATAGTAGTGATTGAAACATGAGATGGTGATAGACAATTGAGTGATAGTTACTCCCATTTTAATACTAAGAATACTTTATTATTGGAACTATAATTAAAACTCCAACTTCTATAATCTGGAAATATTAATACCAATTATTTATGCCACTGGTGCATGTGAATAAGTATAGTATGACACAATTATAAACTATTCATGGTGAACTGCAAAAGGAAATCTTTGAGCACAATGATGTTCTATGTCAATTGTAATTTTACATAAAAAACCTGAAATAGACTGCCTTTATTATTGGTAGCCCAAACACAAATATCTGGTAGTCAAATTCTGTTGGCATCTTCTTCTATCACTGATTAATCATAATTCCCAAATACAAAGGACGGTGGGTAAGTTTTTGTTGCTCTACCAGGAAATTAATCTTATGTAAACTGAATGACCTCAGGCCTTGGGAGCATAAGTGTCAAAATCAAATTACATTGACTTTTGTGCCCAAGTAGGATCAAATCATCGCTTCTACTTGACTATTCCATCTTTTGTAGACAGGACTTCTGGAGGTTTCTGAGAGGCAGCTAATTGTCACTTTTGCTTGTCAATATATCAGAGTTAGTGCTCCTCCACAACTGCTGATCCCCCTGGATTGCTCATTCTTTTCCCTATTTTTGATTTTTTTCAACACGCTATTCAGTTAGAAATTTATTATTTTTTTGAGTAATATTTAAGGAAGTACTACTTGACCATAAATGTGAGTTCGATACCCCTCATATGTGTCCATGGGGCACACCGTAGGGACATATAAAACATCATTTATCACAGTGTACTTTAATATTTTATATGAAGTAACAGTAAGTAAATAGTAAGTTTACTTATTCAGAAAACTATTACTTTACCTTTGTGCCTTGAATAGGGCCTAATAAGCACTAGGGCTTTCATAGAAAAATTTGAGATCTTCCTAACATTAAATTGGTATACATTTTGTTTCATGTTTTTATCCAAGCACTTTAGAGGCAGAGGTCTGAAAAATCTCTGTTTCTGTCCAGTTTGTCCTATATTGTGGGTCCAAACCAGCCATGTGTGATAGGGAGAGATTACATTAAAATACATTAACATAAATTACAAAAACATACCAATTTTCTTTATTCTAACTCAAAATAGTCTTTAAAATATTACAAAGTGTTAACATAAATTTTTGAAAATTTATGAAAAAATTTATGAAAAAAAGGTAAAATGTACGCTGAACGTCATTGGAATATTAATATACCCATACTTCATGGTAAGACACTTTTTTAACAATATCAAAAATGTAGGAATAATTCAAATTTCTTCAAATACCTACTTGATTCTCTGTTGCTTTAATTATGTTTTGGTCATATAATGAGGAGGAAGTTGAAATTTGACATGTGGCTAATAGTCATAGAAAGGCACGCGTGGAGATTTGGAAACTGGAACTAAAGCATGGATCTCAACAAAAAAAATTAAAAAACGCTATTTACTCGCTCAATTGCCCACAAAGTGATGAGCACTCCTATATCAATTACAAATTAAGAAAATGCTTCAAATATATGAGGACAGGCTAGTGCTGACTGAGAAAATATTTCAATTAAAGTTCCCAGTTTCTTTTCACAGCATTTACTGCCAAATTGAAAATAATTAACTAAAAATCAGCAGGTTGCATTCTCTGTAGTTTTTGCAAATGGCTCACTATCAGAACTTTTTCCTGATTTATTAGACATTCAGAAACTATCCAACATTTTTTCAATATATTTCAGTATTCATAGCTGATGATTAAACAATGGGCAGCCTGAATTTTTAATCGGTTGGTATGTATAAAATAAGCTAATTGAAAACTTAATCCATTAATGTAAAACATAAAACAAATACCTAAAACTCGTTATGAGTACACGTCTAATTTTTTCTCAGATGCCATCTTCTGTGTGCAGTGCAGATTGTGGTCCTGGATTTAGAAGATTATGGAAGGGAGGAACGGCAGCCTGCTGTTTTGTTTGCAACCCCTGCCCTGAAAATGAAATTTCTAATGAAACAAGTGAGTGTTTGTTGTATCATACTGGGATGATGAAGGCAACTAAATGGCAACTGCAAATATAAAATATATTTCATATCCAATTTACTACTTGTAGATAGAAAAATCATTAACAAAATCATGACAAAAACATATAAACAAACACACATACCTTGTGCCTTCACCCACATGTTGACACATTGTAAATTCATGGCAGATTATATTTTGGCAAAGACATAGTTTAGAAATTATAACTGAAATTTGAAGGAATTATCTATGAGATTTTCCCCATAATTAATCTATTGAGAAACTACATGTGCATTAGATTTTAGTTGCAATTTTAAGAGTATTAATTTAGTCATATTTCATGAATATATCTGTGTTATATTTCATTATGGACATCCTTTACAGATAGGAACCCATAAAGAACAAAATATAATATTTTACATATGTACTGGATGAGGCCATGAGCTTGCGAGGTATACATTCCATTTTCTCTGTAAGTTTAATATAGAAGACTAAAGTATTTGCAAATTTATGAGAAACTGCTAAGTATGTAATATTCAGAGGGACATGTTCAAAATCCGATGTGATATGAATCCAGGAAATAGTGGAAAAGAGTTCACCCAAAATGTAGCATATATGACAAGACTCATATTCAGTACCACACTGAATATATTCATACCACACTGAATATTTACGGTTGACCAAATGCAAATACTTTATGGTTAGCTATTGAATTATTTTGCCTTTCATTCTATATAATGAAGCAAAATTCTTAAAATATGTAGAATGCCTGTGAGATGGTTCAACAGTTAAATCATTTGTTGCTAAGGCTTACAATCTGAGTTTATTCCTATGATGCAATTAGTAAAACCAAGAAACCTACTCAGAAGATACCTTTTGAAGTCATACATTTCAAAGTATATCATACTCATGAATAATTTTAAGATAACTGAAATTGTTTTAGATACAAAACACAAAGAAATAATATTCAACATCAAAAACTGCATCCTCAAAAATTCCATAAAATATTTATATTAATTGCTTATGTGTGGGATGGGTAACATATGCACAGGCACACATATGGGCAAAATACTTCTGTAGTTATATTTATATGCACTTGTGAGGTACCTGGCATGGGTATTGAGATCTGAACCAGGTTCTCTGTTGGAGCAAACTATTATATTTATAGCTAATCCAACTTCTTAGGCATTTAGGCAACTTATCAAATAATAACTCTCAACAAATGAATTTTTCTAGATAAAAATTCTGAAACCCAAGGAGGCACATCAACATTCTCTGAAATGACATGAAAATCAAGTCTACTTGTAACCATAGTTCATATTGTTGACATGATTGGTATTTCCAATTAGGAATAGGGTATTACAGCTTAAGAAAAACCATCTGGCTTACCACTCCGGCTGAAGATTCCTCTGTTATATTGCTCATTAACTTACTCATTGTTGATTTCATAGCTGAGTTATTCACAGACACTGAGTTCCATAAGATTGGAGATTAGGCAAGGATGAAAGTGCTTATATTTCCAAATGAAGAAGTAATCAAGATGAAGGAAAAAGTATATACTGAGCTTTTTTGTTTTTTATGTTTTGTTTCCTTCTGCATTAATATTAGTGCACCTCATGAACAATAATCATATTTTTGTGTACTTATTTCTTGATGAGGATATATCTGAGGGCTAATTTCTTTAATGTTTTCTCCTTTTCAAACATTAATATTTCATTGCCTCTATGTCTCCAACTTCTTCTTATGTCTTATGACAGGAATCACTAAAATTCAATTATGCAATTGTTACTGTTACATGAACATACACACACACATACATATATACATACATACACACATGTATATATATATACATACACATATGTATATATATATATACACGCACACACAAACACACACACACACACACAACCTACCTGTTTAATTAAGTGCTGTTTTTATGTCAATGAGTCTAGGTTGTGAATTCTCAAGTATCTAATACAGGTCTTTTACCAGTAGACGTCAGAGTCTCAATGTGTCATAGAGAATGAATTAATAATACAGTCAGTGACCTCATGAAACTGTGAGTGTCTGTATGGTTTTGTATTCATAAAATATACCCAACCACATTGTGGTTTATGATTGTATCTTCGCTAAATTCAATGCTCTACTTGAAATCGACATAGAATCAAAAGATGGTTTAGGAAATCTTTGCTTTGTGAAAACATTGTAAATGATAAAATCAACAAAGATACATAGAAAAAGAAATAATTGCTTGGTTTTATGTTCCCTTAAATCTTTATTAACATTAAGAAGTGAAAGCAGTGTTGTACATCAATGTCTTTCAAATACATTCTTAGCACCGAATTCAATATTGAAAGGCTTTTTTCAACACCTTTACTTAAAATACCTAGTGAATAAATTTTGAAAGCACTACTAACTATACTTTTATTTGAATATCAGATATGGATCAGTGTGTGAATTGTCCAAAATACCAATATGCCAACACAGAACAGAACAAATGCATTCACAAAGGTGTGATGTTTCTAAGCTATGAAGACCCCTTGGGTATGGCTCTTGCCTTAATAGCCTTCTGTTTTTCTGCGTTCACAGCTGTGGTGCTTTGGGTCTTTGTGAAGCACCATGAAACTCCTATTGTGAGGGCCAATAATAGGATCCTCAGCTACCTATTACTCATGTCACTCATGTTCTGTTTTCTGTGCTCCTTTTTCTTCATTGGCCATCCTAACAGAGCGACCTGTATCTTACAGCAAATCACATTTGGAATTGTGTTCACTGTGGCTGTTTCCACAGTTCTAGCCAAAACAATCACTGTTGTTCTGGCTTTCAAAGTCACAGACCCAGGAAGAAAGTTGAGAAACTTCCTAGTATCTGGGACTCCCAACTACATTATCCCCATATGTTCTCTATTCCAATGTATTCTGTGTGCAATATGGCTAGCAGTTTCTCCTCCTTTTGTTGATATTGATGAACATTCTGAGCGTGGCCACATCACCATTGTTTGCAACAAGGGCTCAGTTACTGTATTCTACTGTGTCCTGGGATACTTGGCCTGTCTGGCCCTTGGAAGCTTCACTGTTGCTTTCTTTGCAAGGAATCTCCCTGACACATTCAATGAAGCCAAGTACTTGACCTTCAGCATGCTAGTGTTCTGCAGTGTCTGGGTCACCTTCCTCCCTGTCTACCATAGCACCAAGGGCAAGGTCATGGTTGCTGTGGAGATCTTCTCCATCTTGGCATCCAGTGCAGGGATGCTTGGATGCATCTTTGTGCCCAAGATCTACATCATATTAATAAGACCAGACAGAAATTATATCCAAAAGATCAGGGAGAAATCATATTTCTGAAGAAATATTTAAAGAATTCTGGCAAACTTTGGCACATATATATCAATTATTGGATTACAGTGCAGATATTGAGTTTTGAAATCACTCTCACTGGCTCCTCTAGTGATGGCTAGAAGTATCATATCTGCCAATCTTGTGAACTGTCTCCATAAAATACTAACTCATTCACTTGCTTTGTTTACTATAGAAGAAATAAAATTCTCAAATCCTTATTAAAAATGCATTCATCATTTTGCTTTTGTGGACATTTCTCTCCAGGTAACTTATAATAAAATTTGATAAGACAGTTTAATTTATAACCTTGTACAGAAAGTGAATTCCAGAACAGACATGGCTACAAAAAGAAACCATCTATCATGTAAAACAATTAACTAAGCAATTTGCAAAGATGAAATCAGATCATATTTTCTTATTTCCCATAGGAGCACATTTATGGCAGAATACTGCCTGTTCTTCACCCAATCTTCAATATATTGGCCAGTAGTCCGAGGTAGAAATGTTCTTTATCTGCTCTCAAAGACAAAAATAATATATCCAACAATGGGTAGAGGTTGTGGAACCCAGTGGATGAATTAGGGAGTAGTTTAAATATGCTGAGGAGGAGGGTGACCCATAGGAAGACCCATAGTCTCAACTACCCCGGACAACCAAGATCCCTCAGACACTATGCCACTAACTGATATGAGGCTCTCAACACTTATATGGTATAGGATGTCCTGGTTTGTCCTCAGTGGGAGAAGACACATCTAAGCCACTGAGAAATGTGAGGCCTTCCAGATTGGGAAGGTCTGGGAGTTGGGAGGTGTGGATATTATCTTGGAGATGGGGTAGGAGATATGGGAAGAGAAAGAGTCAGGAGGAAGTTGGGGAGGGGCATAACTATGTAAGTTTAAAAAATAAAGATTAAAGAATTAAAAAAAACAGAATAAAATAAAGGAGTTTATATATATATATATATATATATATATATATATATATATATATATATATATATATATATATAGTGTGTGTGTGTGTATGTGTGTGTGTGTGTGTGTATGTGTGAACATGCTATTATAAGTTAGTTATGGAAGCAATTGGTAAAACTACTGATACAGGCTTGTAGCTAATTTTTCTGAATCTGCCCTCAGTGTGCTGTTCTAACTGAGGTCCTTGACTCAAAAAATTCTGGAAGGATGGAACTGGAGCCAGAGGCTTTGACTATGCTGCTTCCAAGAAAATGACATTTCCAAAGAGGCAATTGAGTGTTTGTGGCTATACTAAACCCATCACAATCACCAATTCTCCTCAAATAATGGGATGCAGAATGGGTGTAAAATGCATTAACACTAACAAGAGCTATCCCTTTTCTAAGTTAATCTTCTTAGAAATGTGATCATTAACAATGTCCCTTTAAGGAACACATTCTTCATTAACATACACATTGTATTCATTGAAAATTCCTGGAAGATGTCATTTCTCAAAGAAAAAAAATTCAAACTGGTTTAAGGGAATTCTATACATATTTATTATAATAACTGATCTCCTCTAAAACTACATTGATACTACATTCCAATCTTGAATTTTAATAATATTTACTTATTCTTTTTAATTTAATTATGTGTCCCTATGTTTTCTCATCACCATGTAAGTGCAAAAACCAGTGGAAAATGAAAATGGCAAAAGCTCAACTGGACTGTACTAGTTGGATGCTGGAAACCAAGGTTCAAGTTCTCTGTCAGAGTAATGAGTAGGACAAATTATTACTTGTAATATTTAAAAAAAATGCTAAGGAAATGATCAAAGACTTTATTCATGATCTAGACACTCCCATTTCAAAAATTCACATGATTTTATATCTATGAATTTATTAATAATTTGACTGATAATTTGACTCATGATGTACAGAATGTGTGTGTGTGTGTGTGTGTGTGTGTGTGTGTGTGTGTGTGTGTGTGTATGTGTGTGTGTGTGTGTTAGGGGGACATGCTAGTCTTGATCCGGTTACACAGCACAGCCAATGGTTTGTGTCTCCTGTTTCTGAGCTGATTTAACTATATCAGAGAGCATTCCACATATCTCTAAAGGAGAATGCTGTAATTGGCAATTCAATATTCACTGGCTCAAGCTAACCTATACGAATTGTACACCCCTGCAATCTGGTCTGTTTTCCATTAAGTACATGAATTAATAGATTCAGGGAAATGACAAAATCATTCACCATGCTTATATCAGGGCTTTCATCAGGCTGTACCCTGCAGCTGGCTCCCTTAAACTTTAATCTGTTATGTAACTATTGCCTATCCTGTTTCACTGTGCAGTGGGAACAGTAACCTGTTCCTCAGTGTCTCCTGTGAAGGCAGAAGCCATGCTTCACATGTAAATCCTTCTCCTGTTGCAGCAAAGGACAGTTTACTGCGTGACTCTAATAGGTAATTTTAAAACTCTGTTGTGGTTAAGACTTTTTACTAAATAATATAGGAAGTTTAATCAATAGGAAAACAATGGTCATGTCACTGGGGAGCAACAGATTGACAGCTAGGTAATCTGACTCAGCATAGCTTTCCTTGGAAACATTTTTGTAAAAGGCTGAAGACACAGCTGTCTTGGAATTAAAAAGCTTTTCCAGGGAGAAATCACTCTACATACAATTAAAGATTATTTTAAAAATATTTTTAATGACAGAATGAATTCAAGTCTGGCTAATGTTCTTTTAGGTTCAGGACCCATGTTATATTTTGGACAATTTAAATAGGGACAGGAGACCGCAATTATAAACAGTTAGGTAGATGGGAGATTTATATAGCAAAGATATCCCTAAAATTATTTCTTAAGTACACAAGTGCCTTAATTCAAAGGGTCATTCTTCAGGGTTCTATGTCGAAGATCCAAGAGGATGAAAAAGAGAAAAATAGAAAGTAGAATTTATAAAAGTGGACTGGAGAGATGACTTAGTGGTTAAGAGAGTCAACTGCTCTTCCAGAGGTCCTGAGTCCAATTCTCGGCAACCACATGGTGGCTCACAAACATCTCTAATGGGATATGAGGTCCTTGTCTGGTATATCTCTATCTATCTATCTATCTATCTATCTATCTATCTATCTATCTATCTATCCTATCTATCTATCTCTATCCATCTCTCTCTCTCTCTCTCTCTCTCTCTATCTATCTATCTATCTATAATATTTATATTATATAGTATATTTTTATGCACCATAATAAATCTTTTAAAAGAAAAAAAAAAGAATGTACCAAAATTGTGGTGGGGAGATCTTACAGAAGCCATGTCTTATGCTAAGTAAAAGTATTAAGAATAGAATCTTGTGAGCCAGGAATGGTGGAACACGCCTGTAATCCCAGCACTTGGGAGGCAGAGGCCAGCGGATTTCTAAGTTCGAGGATAGCCTGGTCTACAAAGTGAGTTCCACGACAGCCAGGGCTACACAGAGAAACCCTGTCTCCAAAACCAAAAAAAAAAAAAAAAAAAAAAGAATAGAATCTTATGAACTACTGACAGAGGAAAAATGGAAAGAAATTGGAGACTTCTATGAAGCCAGCAGAAACTTTCATACAATAGGACAAACTTGGGGGGAATCTCATAAACAATGCTTCAAAAGGAGAATATGCCATATCTCAAGAACATTACTTCCCAAGCCTACAATGGCATTAGAACTGATAACCGCAGCCCCATATGGTAGACAGAATTGGGTTCCGAGGATATAAAATGTCCTTAAGGCACTGGCCCCAGACAATTACCAGCTCTCCCTAGGATATCCCTGGCTTTAGAAAAGGAGCTCTATTTTATTCTCATTACATTGTGCCTTCAGGAAAAGCTCCCAAGACCCAGGCCCCAGGTGGATATTGGCTCTGCCGTGTATGTTTCTGCATTTTGAAAAGGAGCTATGTTATTCTCCTTATGTGAGGGTGTCATGGAAAGACTAGCTGAATAAGACTAGCCCTTCAAACAACAATCTCCCTCCCTCCCTCCCTCCCTCCCCCCCTCTCTCTCTCTCTCTCTCTCTCTCTCTCTCTCTCTCTCTCTCTCTCTCTCTCCCTCTCTCTCAATTACTTCTTAATTGTATTATTTATTTACATTCCAATTGTTGCCCCACTCTCTGGTCTCAACTCCCAGGGCTCTTTACCCCATTCCCACTTCCCATTCGCCATTTAGAGGATGCTTCATCTCCCCCACCTCTACTCTAATACACTCACCTACCACCACCTCCCCTCCCCCATTGTTCTCTGGAGCATCAAGTCTCTACAGGATTAGGTGTATAGTCTCCTACTGAGTACACACAATGACATCCTCTGCTACATATGTTCCCAGGGCCATGCACAGCCCGTGTGTGCTCTTCAGTTGATGGCTTTGTCTCTCTGAGCCCCCAGGGATCTGGATTACTTAGTACTGTTTGTCTTCTTAAGGGATTGGCGTCCCCTATGGCTCCTTCCATTCTTCTCCTAACTCTCCATAGGGATCCATGACCTGAGTACAATGATTGGCTGTGAGTATCTGCATCTGTCTCAGCCAGTCGCTGGTGTTGCCTCTCAGAGGACAGCCATGCTTGGCTCATGTCTGCAAGTACATAGATGGTTTTCCATCTCAAATGTCTGTCACCCAGTGTAGTCTGTCCCATGTGGCAGAACTATGCTTTCCTCAATTAGAAAATGGGGGCTTCAAGTGCACCAGGCCTTATTGTTGGTTGTGGCTCTGTAATGACCTGTGAGCAGCTGGTTATAGACCGGATTTGTTGCTATGCACATGTTCACACTGGCTGGTTTTACATCATAGTTGTCCCCATGATGGTTTGGAGATAGATTTCTAAACAAACCTGGTGAACAAACACATGAATCCTAGCCTACTAGTCTCTGACCACACTGCTTAACACACTATTCATCCATGGGCTGTATTTAATGCCGTCCTCCATTTGCTAAATGCTACTTACTGTCACTATTCCTAAGCTTGGTAAGTCCTTTACACCATAAATTTTACCCTTATACATCTTAGTTTGATATGGCACTGCTACCCAATATATGAGAGGCCTTTTAACAGCTATAAAAAATTAATTGCACATGGATCATACTTTTAAGTGGTGAATGCGCAGGCTTCTTGCTCTGGAAAGTTTGCAGTGGGGCAGAGTGCAAACACTCTCTGTGCTCTGGTTGGGGACAGTGGCCTCCTGACACAATCCTCCTGTGGGAATGGAAGCCAAGCCTGGCCGCCATGGATCACTGGGCTGTGCGCCCAGCCCTCGCTTCTGCGTGTGAGCTGCTGAGACAGGTAGGGGATAATAAACTGAATCCTGTTCCTTAAAGGAACAGGCCAGGCTGTGAAAGGACAAAGACCTGGTAGAGTTTACAGAGGTCTGGGCTGGCACTTCCCAAGGAATGTAAATGATTAAGTTAGAGCTGGCTGAGATCAAGTGCTGTGTGATGGGCGGGGCTAGGTCCCAGGCTAGCTGTTTTTTCTTTAGTTTTGTTAATTCTGTAGTAGTTTTTTTATATTGCTTTACTTTAGAGGTTTAGTATTTTGATTATTGTGCAGCAAAGGGACTTTTACCCAATCTGTTTGGTATTTTGGATGCTTTTACATTAACAGACACCTTCTTTAGTTTAGGAAATTTTCATTTAGGATTTTATTGGAAATGTTTTCTAGACATTGATGCTGATTGGTCTTCTTCACTCTTGCCCTCACCCTTTCCTTTCCTTTTGAGGTGTTCCCTGTAACTGTGCAGCTTGAATGGTTCTCTGTGTCCTGCTCTGAGCTCTGTTGTTGTGTGCTGTGAGTGAATCACAGGGAAGCTCTGAAATCAAGACATGGTGAGCACAGTATATCTACCCACAATGGGGAGGAACCTGAGGCTAAACAGTGAGTGCTGGGGTTGTGGATCCTCTATGGAGTTGGATCAGAAGCATCATTAAGATGTGACTTTCTGAAAGATTTCTAGTGGTGATTCTTACCTGCTAATTCAGGCTGTGACCTCTGAATAACTTCAGTATCACGGCTGATTGTAATTCTGTACAGAACATCTGGACCAGTTGCTTTCTTGTATCAGCATGGTTGGTTTCTGTGACTATGCAGCACCTGGGTCCAAACCTTTTGTCTTTTATAAAAAAACATTAAGAAGGCAGCGTTAGGCCTGGAGAGATGGCTCAGAAGTTAAGAACTCTGGCTATTCTTACACAGGCCATGAGTTCAATTCTTACCAACCACATGGTAGCTCATAACTATATGTAATGGGTCTGGTGCCCTCTTCTGGCCTGCAGGAATACATGTACGGAGAACTTTGTATATGTAATTAATTAAATCCTTAAAAAAAGAAGATGGATATGAATCTAATAGTTCTGATTTCATACATTAATAATTTTTGTTTTGTTTAGTTGGTTATTTTTTCTGTTGTAGTTTAGGAAAGTTTTTATTTATGATTTCAGTGGAAATATTTTCTAGACCTTTATGTTGATTGAACTTCTTCTTCTTCTTCTTCTTCTTCTTCTTCTTCTTCTTCTTCTTCTTCTTCTTCTTCTTCTTCTTCTTCTTCTTCTTCTTCTTGTTCTCCTCCTCCTCCTCCTCCTCCTTCTCTTTCTCCTCCTCATCTTCTTTCTCCTCCTCCTTTCCTAATATGTCTTGAGAAACTAAAGTAACTGATGCAAAAGAGGTTGTATCAGGCGAGGTAGGGTATTAAAAATCGGAGGATGTTGAATTATTTTCCTGGCTGGAATACCTTATCTTTCTGTGCTGGTATCTAGGCATCTGCATGTGTGGGTTATCTTAGGTTAAGTAAGGTTTCTCAGTTTGTCTAGTTTGGATTGGTAGTTATTCCTGGGTTATAGTTTGCTGTCTAGATTATCAGAGAGTGTTGCCTGAGTGTTGCCCCTTTTACTGCTCTGTTTGTTGGGTATGTTACTTAGGGAATGCTGGCTAATGTTGAAAGATAGGATAGGAGGTTGGCAGGAAGACATAATCTTAGCAATCCACATGGAGACATAGTCAGGAGAGAGGTGAAGCTGCCAACATTTCAATATTCCAGAGCTACAGTCATCTGAACTGGCCTCAGTTGAGGGTGTGCTTTTGTCATAATTGCTGGTTGCTCTATGTGTGGGAGATTGTGTTGATGATTGATGTGGGAAGGCTCTTCCACTGAGGGTGGCAATATTCATAAACAAGTGGATGCATGAGAGAACTATCTGAGCATGGGACATGGACCAAGCAGGACATCAAGCCAGGAGACAATGTTTGTCCATGCTTTTACCTTCAGTTTGTACTTTTAGTTTCTACTCTAAACTCCCAAAGTGGTGATCTGTGGTCTGAGAGAAGCATTCACAACAACCATTTATTACCTGAGATCCTTTTGCTCAGAAGATTCCATCACAGTAGCAGAATATCAAGTTAGAACAACAACAACAAATGGTATCAATATATGATTTTGCTGCTGGACAGAATCTATGTTCTCTTTTGAAGAAATGTGAAATATATCAGAAATTGAGGTGGTGAAAGTTGTAGAAATCTGTAGATAGAATTTAATCATCTTTTTCTCATAGGACTTGGAAGATGTCCTATGAGACATCTTGACAGTATGCAGCCAGAGAAAATTGAGATCATAGCATATCAGAGGAATACAGACACTGTAAATTTTAGTGAGAGGTCATTTGCGTGATATGTTGCCAAAAATCCTTTTTCCTTGTCTTTTTCCCAAAATATAATGGGGTAAATTTTTAAAATAATGGGCTGATTTCTAAATTTTCATTCTATTTATATCTATTGGTTTGTCAATTTCCCCACTTATTTATTTATTTATTTATTTATTTATTTATTTATTTAATTTAAATTCCACTTTCTCCCATCTCTCTTTTCTACCTTACACAGTTTTTCATCCCTAACTCCTTTATCTCTTCAAGAAGCATGGGCACCACTGGCGTATTAAATACCTATGGCATTTTAACTATCTACATGGTTAGGCATAGCTCTCTTACTGAATTTAGACAAGGCAGCCAAGTGAGTGGAAGGGTGTACTGGCTGGTTTTGTGTGTCAACTTGACTCAGACTAAAGTTATCACAGAGAAAGGTGCTTCAGTTGGGGAAGTGCCTCCGTGAGATCCAACTGTGGGGCATATTCTCAATTAGTTATAATAGGGAGAGGGCCCCTTTTGGGTGGTGCCATCCCTGGACTGGTACTCTTAGGTTATATAAGAGAGCAGGCTGAGCAAGCCAGGGGAAGCAAGCCAGTAAGAAGCATCCCTCCATGGCCTCTGCATCAGCTCCCGCTTCCTGACCTGCTTGAGTTCCAATGTTGACCTCCTTTGGTAATGAACAGCTGTATGGAAATATAAGCTCGATAAACGCTTTCCTCCCCAACTTGCTTCTTGGCCATGATGTTTGTACAGGAATAGAAACCCTGACTAAGAGAAACCCTGGCAATTGTTTTGGGGAGTACTGTGCAAGGATTTTGGAACTTTGGGCTAGAAGGGCCATTAGTTGTTAAGAGCTCTGTGGAATTTTCTGTAGGAGTTTGTATGATAATGTTGAGAACAGTTCAGAAAATGATGGCCTGACTTGTGAAATTTCAGAAGGAAAATGTAAGACTCTTTTCAGGGCCATTGCTTTTATGATTGTGAAGATTCTGTTGTTTTTGTTAGCTGGGTCTGAATAATCGCTTGTGATTAACAAGATACAAGAACTACTAAAGCAAAACATTTTGAATTACTGGGACTATTGATGGCTCCTTCGCTGGAGCTAAGAAATTAGCAGTGATTAAGAAGAGCCCAGGACCACTGAGCTGAAATCTTCTGGGAAGTGTTTTCTGAGAGCATAGAGGCTGTGTTCCAGAGATAACCACAGTTGTACTTTGTGATGTGATTAGAATTGATAATGTGTGTAAGTGTCACATAGACAGTACTGGTTTTGAAGGTGTGAAGGTATAATGAAGAACAGCTGAAGCTCACCACTATGAGAGGCCATGTAAGCCCTTTGGAGAAGGTGCAATCTCAGTTGCAATGAATGGTCCAGGACTGAAGAGGTCATGCATAGGATTTGAGGTTTGGCATCATGAAAAGAGCCTATGAAAGGCTATATTTGAAGCCTAGTTATGGCAGAAAACAGCAGTGTTTTGGAGATGGCAGTGGTGCCATGAGATGACCACCAAGAACAGCAGCAGCAGTGGAGTACAGGCAGCTGGAGCCTAGAAGAAAAGTTGTGGGTTACAAAGGGCAGAGTGAGAGAAATAACCCGAGCCCTCAGAGGAGCCTGGAAGTTCTTGAGTTGGATTCCAGACATTGAACCATTTAAGTTTGAGTTTTGATTTTCATTTTGACTGTGCCCTGATATTTTTCTCTCTTGAAGGAAGAAAGTATTTTAGTGGAGCCCACAGTTAAGAAAATTTGAATTTTTAAAATACTTTGAATTTTAAAATATATTGGATCATTTAAGGAATTGAATTTTTAATATGTATAGAGTGTGGCACTTGTAAAGTTATTTAGCTCTTAGGGATGAATAAGCAAGTAAGGGTATAGTATTAATAGTGTTATGTTGGTGTGTCAAGTTGACAAGGGGTCAAATGTACTGGCTGGATTTGTGTGTCAACTTGACACCAGTTGGAGTTATCACAAAGAAATAAGCTTAGCTTGGGGGATTTCTTCCAAATTATCCAACTGTGGGCCATGTTTTTCAATTATTAATCAAGAGTGGAGAGTCTCTTGTGGATTGGGACCATCCCTGGACTGGTATTCTTAGGTTATATAAGAAAGCAGACTGAAAAACCCAGGGGATCAAGTCAGAAACGAACAGCTCTCCATGCCCTCTGCATCAGCTTCTGCTCTCTGACCTGCTTGAGTTCCAGTCCTGACTTCCTTTAGTGATGAACAGCAGCATGGAAGTGTAAGCCGAATAATGCCTTTCTTCCCAACTTGCTTCTTGGTCAAGATGTTTGTGCAGGAATAGAATCCTTGACTAAGACAAGGGATAATGAAAATGAGTAGCTGTTGAGCCTTGCCAGTCTTAGAGGCCAGGAAAGATCAGTGGAGAGGCAGGGGCAGTTGAAGAATCAGAACTGAAGAGATTTTGAAATTAAGATGGGTTTTGCAGAGCTGTGTGTGTGTGTGTGTGTGTGTGTGTGTGTGTTGGGGGAAAACGCTAGTCTTGATCTAGTTACCCATTTTTGTTTGTTTCTATTCTATTGTCTTATTATAGAGGTTCACTATTTTTTACATCTGTGTGAATTCTTGCTTTCCATCCCCTAGTTGATTTTGAGCAAGTTGGAAACACAGTTTTGCCATTGGGAAGGTGGTGGTGAATCTTAGCAGATCTTGAAAAGCTTTGTTGTTTTCCTTTAAAAACAAAGCAAAACAAAACAAAACTAGAATTGCCCATCTGTTGAGTCTGGAATTCAAAATAGTGAAAAAATGTATATCAGCACTTTATCATCATCATCATCATCATCGTCATCATCATCGTCATCGTCATCGTCATCATCATCATCATTTTTATTATTATTATTATTATTATTATTGTTATTTTGGATTTTCTAGACAGTTATTTTTTTTCTGTGTCGTCCTGGATGTTTTGGTACTTGCTCTGTAGATCAGACTGGCCTTGAACTTACAAGAGATCCGCCTGCCTCTGCCTACAGAGTGTTAAGACCAAAGGCTTCTGCCACCACCATCAGGCTTACGTTCAGGATTAAAGCATTTCATTTTTTTGGTGACATGCTGATCACCATGTTTGGGGAAATTTAATTCACAGTGTTTATGGGAATTAAGTATATGTGTAGTTAAGATACTGTTTATCTACCTGTAGAAAGGAATGTGAGTTAATATTACTGAATCATGGCTTTCCCTGTTGTGCTACCACAGATGGCAGACACTGCAGCTCCTCAGCATTGCTGATGGAGACCATGCTAACAGTAAAATGGACTGAGCTGGACAACACGTGTGTGTTAGGCATTAGGGATTCTGCAAAGCATCAATATCTGGTACAGATATCACTTTGATAACTGTCATGGCTGCTGCTTATGCCTGGTGTGGCAGAGATGATGAGAGTTTATTTGTTCAGCAAATGAGATAGTGGAGTTGATGTGTTAAGCAGGGAGCTAGTAAGTTATCAAGTGCCCTGGGAATGGTTATATGGAAAGCTTACGCTGTACCTTATTTAAGAATGCATGCACATATTTTAAAAATAACAGCAGAGCATTTAAAATGTTGACAGACCTTAAAATTAAATTTCTTGCAGGAAATAGGCCAGTTTTTCCTGTTAACTTTGAGAAGTAACATGAAATAATAATGAGTGAAAGTTCCAGATGTCTATAAAAGACAAAGATATATAAATTTTGACTTTTTCCCGTTAAAGTGCTCTGTAATAGACATACAATGAATAAGATTTGATTCAAAAACTAAAACCTTAAAACATTTATTTATTTAATAAAAACAAACACATTTGATAGTGGGATTTTCCATGCAATCAAATGCAGAAGTGTGACTTCTGAGGCTCAGGCTTACAGTATCAGGCAGTGAGCTTGCTGGGAATTAAAGTGCTGTTGAATTATCAGGGTGAGTTGAGGCTGTGGGGGAAGATGATCTGGATGGGTCCTCAATGGATTGGTAAGGGGATGGCCTTGGAGCATGTTTGAGACATGTGGGACATTTTGCATGCTAGTCAAGTGTTTTTGTTTGTTTGTTTGTTTGTTTTTGAGACAGGGTCTCATCATTAGCCCTAGCTGTCTCTAGATCTTGTTATGTAGACCAGGCTGGCTTCTAACTCACAAGATATCTGCTTGTCCCTGCCACTCCCCCCCCCCCCCCCGCCAAGTGCTGGGATTAAAGGTGTGCTCCACTACTACTTGGCAGTCCATGTTCTTTTTAAATATGGTAGGAAGTAGACCAACAGTGAGAGTCACCTGAGACCTGAGACCACTTGGCAACTGCTAAGAGCAAAATCTGCCCTTGTTGTCCTACTGTTTTGTTGAAAAATAAGGGATTTGAGAGGGGTTTAGAAGGGTGGTAACTTCAGCAGCCAAGCCATTAGTTCAGTGGCGAAACTTTTTGCTCATATTTTTTATTGACTGTGTTTGCATTTATCACTGTAAATACGTAATGTCGGCCAGTGTTTTTTAATATTTCCTCTGAGAAAGGAGTCCAAGCCCTGTGTCCAGAGGTTGCTTCATTGACGTAACTTGTAATTTCTAAATGTTGCCTTTGACCTTTGTTCTCAAACTGAAGTCCTCTGAATAGGATACATGTAAATTGTGTTGTTTATTAACTTGAGTGTTTTGAGGCAGGGTCCTACTGTGTAATCTAGGGCTTCCCTAGAACTCACTGTGTCTTCTAGATGCTGGATCCCACTGCAGTCTCCTGGTTTACAAGTGCCCAGTGATATGTGTGTGGTGGTAGCAGTGTATTCGTGCCTCACCTGCTAGGCTTATGGTTTTAAAGAATCTCTTCAGAGCTTGGGCAGGTATGAGGTGTATCCTGACCTCATAGTAGGTAATAAATTAATCAGCAAGAAGTAACTTATAACAAGGACATTTTACTGTTATTCTTTAATAAACTTAAGAATTTCTTTAGGCACAGTGTGTCTGTGAGCTTGGGAAAACTAATGCTGTGAGTCATATTACTCTTCTTTTGTATGTGAAAAGGGCCCCATAAAAATGTAAAGATATCTCTCTTCTGGGAACTCTAGATTCATAGATAACTCAATTTCCACTTTCACTGGGGCAGGAAAGAAGATTTTGATATTATGAAAAGGAAGACTATGAAGGCAGATGAGTTAAAAGATAAAAGCTGAGTTCACATAGCACAACAAACAAATTCTTTGCCCTAATCCTGAGACTGACCCTAACCCTGACATTTCTTCTTTGTGTAATAGGGATTCTATTGATTCAGTGAGAACATCAAGAATAATGGTGGCCAAGTTAGCCCTAAAACTGAGACTAACCATGAGACTTATCCTAAAGCTCTAATCCTATATTAACCCCTTAATTTCGTAGGCATTCTAACCCTAACAACCCTTGTCCTAATCCTATCCATAACCCTCTAGTCCCTTAAACCTAATTCTAAGCCTGGTTACTGTAGGGGGTGTTTCTTAATTATACCTTTTAAATTGAGAAATCCTTTCTTACTCTTGATCTTTAGAGAATTTCTGATTCACCTTTGATCTAGGCTATAGATGCTTTTTCAACCTATATATGGAAATGTCATTTTTGTATTTGTCCTACTTTATTTTACAAAACAAAGGTGATTTGTTTGACTTTTTTATTTTAAAATTTGCATTGGAAGCAATTATTTCTTAAATACACCTGTAAGATCCTGCAATGTGAAATTTGCCAGTTCTTGATTTATTTAACTTCCCTTGACTGACAGCCTTTATCAGGGCATTCTATTAACTACCCTTTCTATATACAGAGAAAGATTCATTTTCTCTATGATTTGAGATAGGCTTACTTAGAAAATCTATACTAATCCAACTGTGTTTTTTCTCTACTTTGCCACTGATGAAAATGTGCTGGATAATAATAGTGCTCAAATGTGTTTCCCTTATGTATCTGGCTTTTCATCTGAGGTTGTCTGATAGCTATCATCTGTTTAATGGTGCTTCAGTTTCCATGATCCAAGCATTTAGCCATAAACATAAGTCTTGGTTTGTTTGTTGTTTGTTTGTTTTGCAACAGGTTTCCTCTCTATAGCCATGGGTTTCCTGGAACTCACATTGTAGACCAGGCTGACTTAGAACTCAGAAATTCACCATCCTCTGCCTCCCAAGTGCTAGGATTACAGGCATGCACCACCACTGCCCAGCTAAATCTCTTTTTATTTAAAATACATTCTTAAAAGTAATAGCCTGGGACATGCATTGGCTCATCACTTCTTGGGTCACATTGATACTTCTAATGCACGTTGAGCAGTGGTCTAGGCAAGCTATTCACCATGATTATGGAAAGAAGATAAGTGCATTGAGGAAAGCTCAGGCAAGGTCTGAAGTCAGGTCCTGGTAAGTGCAGGGTCTTGTTTCACAGAGGGGATTAACAGGCAGCTGACCAGCCTCAGCTGAAATGTCTCTTCCCAGGATTGGGTGGGGTGAGATTCCTCTTGGAATCTTATTTCAAATGCTAATGGGGTTCAAACCACTCCCAAACTTTGGAAAATGTCAAGCCCTAGAGGGAAAGTATACTTTAACCTAAGAAGGGATAGACTAACAGGCCAACCTAGGCTGCCAGACAGACCTGGCAGTCAGACAAAGAGGAAGGCTCTTCCAGCTCCGTTTCTATGTATTCAATGTAGCTGTGCAGGCCTGAATGCTTCTCTGTGTCCTGCTCTGATCACTGCTATTGGGTGCTGTGCAGGGTCCTCAGGAAGCTCCGAACTACAGAAATGGTGAGCACAGGATATCTGCCCACAATGGGGAAGAACATGTGGCTGAGCAGTGGGTGCTGGGGTGGAGGGACCACTATGGGGTTGGATCGGAAGCATCAGCCCGATGTGACTTCATGTGAGATTTCACATGGTTCTTCTTACTTGCAAGTTCAGGGCATGACCTCTGAATAACTTCAGTATCATGGCTGATTGTAATTCTGTCCAAAACATCTGGACCAGTTGCTTTCTAGTAGAAGCAAGGGTAGTTTCTGTCACTATGCAGCACTTGTGTCCAAATTAGTTTTTCCTTTTATAATATACATTAAGAAGGCAGGGTCTGGCCTAGAGAGATGGCTCAGAGGATAAGAACACTGGGTATTCTTACACAGGCCGTGAGTTCAATTCTGAGCAACCACATGGTGCTTCATAATTATATGTAATGATATCTGGTGCCCTCTTCTGGACTGCAGGAATACATGCAGGGAGTACATTGTATAAGTAATAAATTAATTCCTTAAAAATAGAAGACATATGAATCTAATAGTTCTGATTTCATACATTACTCATTCCTTTGTTTAGTTTGTTATTTTTTCTGCTGTAGTTTTTTTATATTTCTTTAAATTATATGTTTAGTGTTTTGATTATTATGTGGCAAAGAAATTCTTTCCCAATCTGTTGGTATTTTTGATGCTTCTTGTACATTAACAGTCATCTTCTTTAGTTTAGGAAAGTTTTAATTTATGATTTCAGTGGAAATAATTTCTAGATCTTTATGTTGATTGATCTTCTTCTTCATCTTCTTCTTCATCTTCTACTCCTCTTCCTCCTCCTCTTCCCCTTCCTCCTCCTCATCCTCTATCTCCTTCTGCTTTTCCTCCTTCCCTAATATGTCTTGAGAAACTAAACTAAACTAACTGATGCAAAAGAGGTTGTATGAGGCAAGGTAGAGTATTAAGAATCTGAGGATAGTGGCTTATTTTCCTGGTTGGTATTCCCTATCTTCCTATGCTGGTGTCTAGGCATCTGCATTTGTGGTGATTATAGTTCTAGGTAAGGTTTCTCAGTTTGTCTAGTTTGGGAGGTAGGTTATTTCTGGGTTATAGTTTGTTGTCTAGGATTTCAGAGAGTGTTGGCTGTATGTTGCCCCTTTTACTACTCATTTGTTGGGTATGTTATTTAGGGAATGCTGGCTAATGTTGAAAGCTAGGATAGGAGATTGGCAGTAAGATATAATCTTAGCAATGCACATAGAGACATAGTCAGGAGATAGGTGGAGCTGCTAACATTTCAATATTTCAGAGCTACAGTCATCTGAAGGAACCTCAGTTGAGAGAGTGTTCTCATCAGAATGGCTGGTTGCTATGTCTGTGTGAGAGAGTGTTGATGATTGATGTGGGAAGGTTCTTCCACTGATGGTGACAATATTCATAGGCAAGTGGGTTTGGGTTGTATGAGACCTGAGCATGGGACACTGACCAAGCAGGAGAGGAAGAAATGAGACAATGTATGTCCATGTTTTTACCTTCAGTTTGTACTTTCAGTTTCTACTCTAAGGTCCCAAAGTGGTGAACTGTGGTCTGACAGAAGCAGTCACAACAAACATTTATTACCTAAAATCCTTTTGCTGAGAGGATTTCATGACAGCAGCAGAATAGCAACTTAGAACAGCAACAAAAACCAATATATAATTTTTGCGGCTGGACAGAATCTTTGTTCTCTTTTGAAGGAATGTGGAATATATCAGAAATTGAGATGGTGAAAGTCATAGAAATCTGTAGATGCAACTTAACTATTTTTTCTCATAGGACCCAGAAGATAGGAGTTTTGAAAATATACAGCCAGAGAAAATTGAGATCTTAGCACATCGGAGGAAAATAGACATTGTAAATTTTAGTGAGAGGTCATTTGTGTGATATTTTGCCAAAAATCCTTTCTCCTTGTCTTATACCTGAAATATAGAGTGGGGTAAATTTTAAAAATAATGGCTGATTCCTAAACGTTCATTCTATTCATTTGTATTTGTTTGTCACATTCCCTACTTATTTATTTATTTATTTATTTATTTATTTATTTATTATTTTATTTTATTTAAATTCCACTTCTACCATCTCTCCATTCAACCATACACAGTCCTTCATCCCTAACTCCTTTATCTCTTGGAGGAGCATTGGAGTATCAACCAGTTAAGGCATTTCAAGTCTCTGCATGGTTAGACATATCTCTCTTACTGAATTTAGACAAGGCAGCCAAGTGAGGGGAAGAGTGTACTGGCTGGTTTTGTGTGTCAACTTGACACAGGCTGGAGTTTTCACAGAGAAAGGTTCTTCAGTTGGGGAAGTGCCTTCATGAGATCCCACTGTGGGACATTTTCTCAACTAGTGATCAAGGGGAGAGGGCCACTTGTGGATGGTGCCATCCCTGGACTGGTAGTCTTAGGTTATATAAGAGAGCAGAATGAGTAAGCCAAGGGAAGCAAGCCAGTAAGAAACATCCCTCCATGGCCTCTGCATTAGCTCCTGCTTCCTGACCTGCTTGAGTTCCAGCCCTGACTTCCTTTGGTGATGAAGAGCTATGTGAAAATATAAGCTAAATAAACCCTTTCCTCCCCAACTTGCTTCTCGGTCATGATGTTTGTGCAGGAATAGAAACCGTGACTAAGGTAAATTGGTACAAGCATAGTGGGTTATTCATGATACAACCTGACTATTGTTTGGGGAGAACTGTGGAAGGATTTTGGAAGTTTGTGCTAGAAGAACCATTGGTTGTTAAGAGCTCTGTGGAATGTTCTGTAAGAGCTTAAATGATAATGTTGAGAACAGTGAAGAAAATGATGGCCTGGCTTGTGAAATTTCAGAGGGAAAATTTAAGACTTTTCAGTGCTGTTGCTGTTTTGGTTGTGAAAATTCTGTGCTTTTGGTAGCTGGAACTCAAGAATCACCTGTGATTAACTAGATACTACAACTATTAAAGCACAACCTTTGGCATTACTGGGACTATTGTTGGCTCCTTAGCTGGAGTTAAGAAATTAGCAGTGATTAAGAAGAGACCAGCACCACTGAGGTGAAATCTTCTGGGAAGTATTTTCTGAGAGCCCAGAGGCTGTGTTCCAGAGATAAACACAGTTGTATTTTGTCCTGTGGTTGGATTAGGTAATGTTTAAGTGTCACATAGATCGAACTGGTTTTGAAGGCATGAAGGGGTCATGAAGAGCATCTGAAGCTTAGGACTGTGAGAGGCCATGGAAACCCTTTGTTGGAGGTGCAATCTCATTTGCAACTGATGGCCCAGGACTGAAGGGGTCATGCATAGGATTTGAGGCTTGGCACCATGAAAAGAGCCTATGAGTAGCTATTGGTAAAGCCTAGTTATGGCAGAAAAGAGCAGTGTTTTGGAGATGTCACTGCCATGAGATAAACACCAAGAACAGCAGCAGCAATGGAGTACAGGCAGCTGGAGCCTAAAAGACAAGTTGTGTGCTATAAAGGGCATAACAGGAAAAGTGACCCAGCTGTTAGATTCTATAGCTGCCTGCAGCTATTATGAAGTGGGTTGCTGGAACAGAAGCTGAGGGATGAATAGGGAAGGGGCAAAAAGAAAAATGGCCAAGACAAAATTCACTGATCTAAGCCAGAAACTTTAATGGTGCCAGACCTTTTAACAGTTTGGGCAAACCCTTCCCCCCAGACTCCGGGCTGAGTTCCAGTGGAAGTTGTTTAGCTTCTCCTGGAGTTCCTCATCTTGACTGCTCTGGCAGCTGGGTGGATCACCTGCTTAATTCAGAAATTTCTAGACCTGGAGGAACAATGAACTTAACCTTTACTTTGAGCACTCCACCCTAGGTGGAGCAGGATCATGGCTATCTGGGAGAAGTTAACCTTCACCATAGACAAGTACACTCTTAGCACTCCACTCATGGATAAAAATTCCTGCTTTAACCTACTTCCCTATTATGTCCTAACCCGAAGCCAGGGATTGTCCTTAACCAATGTCAAACTCCAACCATGTGCATGACTTCCCCAATATGGCTCTGTACACCCAGCCCTCAGAGGAGCCTGAAAGATCTTGAGTTGGATCAGACATTGAACCATTTTTGTTTGAGTTTTGCTTTTTTTTTATTGTGACTGTGCTGTGATATTTTTCTCTCTTGAAGGAAGAAAGTATTTTATTGGAGCCCACAGTTAAGAGACTTTGAATTTTTAAAAGACTTTGAATTTTAAAAGATATTGGACCTTTTAAATGGATTGAATTTTTAATGTATAAAGACTGTGGGACATTTAAAGTTATTTAGATATTGGGGATGAGTAAAAAAATAAAGGTTGAGACTTAATAGCAATGTGTTTTTGTGTCAAGTTCACAAGAGGTCAATTGCACTGGCTGGTTTTATGTGTCTACTTGACACTGGATTGCTTTATGACAGATAAAGGAGCTTGGGTTGAAGAAATGCCTCCATGAGATCCAGCTGTGGAACATTTTCTCAATTAGTGATCAAGAGGGAGGGCCCCTTGTAGGAAGTGACATCCATGGGCTGGTAATTTTGGTTTCTATAAGAGAGCAGGCTGAGAAAACCAGGGGAAGCAAGCCAGTAAGAAACATCCCTCCATGACCTCTACATCAGCTCCTGCTTCCTGACCTGTTTGAGTTCTAGTACTGATTTCATTTAGTGATGATCAGCTGTGTGGAAGTGTAAGCTGAATAAACCCTTTCCTCCTCAACTTGATTCTTGGTCGAGATGTTTGTGCAGGAATAGAAACCCTGACTAAGACAAGGGGTAATGAAAATGAGAAGCAGTTGAGCCTTGCCACTATGAGAGGCGAGGAAAGGTCAGTGGAGACGTGAAGACACAGGACAAGCTCTCTCTCTCTCTCTCTCTCTCTCTCTCTCTCTCTCTCTCTCTCTCTCTCTCTGTGTGTGTGTGTGTGTGTGTGTGTGTAATGAAGAGACATGCTATTCCTGATCTGGTTACCAATTTTTTTTTCTATTTTCTCATTGCAGAGGTTCATCATTCTTTACATCTAAGTGTATTCTTCCTTTTCGTCCCCTAATTGCTTTTGGAGAAACTTGCAAAGAGTTTTGCCATTGGGAAGGCAGTGGTGAAACTTAGCGGTTTGTTGAAAAGCTTTGTTGCTTTCCTTTAAAAATAAAAAACAAAACAAAACTAGAATTTTCTGTCTGTTGAGTCTAGAATTCAAAACTGTGAAAAAAATGTCCATCAGCACTTTATCATCATCATTATTGTTATTTTGGATTTACAAGACCGTATGTTGTTGTTTTTGTTATTGTTGTTTTGTTTTTATGTGTAGACCTGGCTGTTCTGGAACTTGCTCTTTAGACCAGGCTGGCCTCGAACTCACAAGAGATCCCCATGCCTCTGCCTACAGAGTGCTGGGATTAAAGGCTTGCACCACTGCCACCACCACCAGGCTTAAGAGTTCAGAAGAAAGGCACTTTACTTTTTCAATGGCATGATGATCATCATGTTTGGGGAAATTTAATTTATAGTTATGAAGGGAATTATGTCTCTGGGTGGTTAAGATAATGTTCATCTACATGTAGAAAGGAATGTGAGTTGACCTCAATTAGTAATGGCTTTCCCTGTTGTGCCACCACAAATGGCAGATAGTGTAGCTCCCCCAGCATTGTTGATGGACACCGTGCTGACAGCAACATGGGCTGAGCTGGATAACACATGTGTGTTAGCCCTTAGGGAATCCATACAGCACCAGTATCTGGTACAGACATCACTTTGATAATTGTCATGGCTGCTGCTTATGCCTGGTGTGGCAGAGATGATGACAGTTTATTTGTTAAACAATTAAGATAGTGGAGTTGATATATTAATCAGAGAGTCTGGCATCTAATCAGTTATCCAGTGCACAGGGAATGGTTTAACTGCAGCGCATTTAAAATGTTGACAGACCCTAAAATTAAATTTCTTACAGGAAATAGGCCAGCTTTTCTTTTTACCTTTGAGAATTAACATTAAATAATAATGAGTGGATGCCCCAGATGCCTAGAAAAGACGAAGATATATATGTTTTGACTTTTTCCCCCTTAATGGCCTCTGTAATTGACATGCTATGAATAGGATTTGATTAAAAAAAACTAAAACCTTAAAATATTTTTTATTTAAAAAAACAAACACAATTGGAAGTGGGATTTACCTTGCAATCAAATGCAGATGTGTGACACCAGAGGATCATTCTTAAGGCATCGGGCAGTGAGGTTGCTGGGAATTAAAGTGCTGTTGACTTGTCAGGATGAGATGAGGCTGTGGGGGAAGATGATCTGGATGGGTCCTCAATGGATGGGTAAGGGGTGGCCTTGGAGTATGTGTGAGACAGGTGGGACATTTTGCATGCTTGTCAAGGGGTTTTGCTTGTTTGTTTGTTTGTTTTGTTTTATTTTTGAGATAGGGTTTCATCATTAGCCCTAGCTTTCCCTATATATTGTTCTATAGACCAGGCTGGCCTCAAACTCACAAGAGATTCGCCTGCATCTGCCCCCCAAGTGCTTGGATTAAAGGTGTGTATCACCACTGCTTGGCTGCCCAGGTTCTTTTTAAATATGGGAGGACATAGACTAACAGTGAGAGCCACCTGAGACCTGAGACTACATGGCAACTGCTAAGCACAAACCCTGCTTTTGTTTTCCTACTGTGTATTTGAAGCAGTAGGGATATGAGAAGGGTTTAGAAGGGTGGTAACTTCAGCAGCCAAACGTTTTGCTCAGTGGTGAAACTTTTGGCCCAAATTTTTTTGACTGTGTTTACAGTTATTTCTGTAAAGACGTAAGGTTGGCCAGTGTTATTTAATATTCCCTCTGAGAAAGGAGTCCAAGCCCCGTGTTGCTGCATTGAAGTAACTTGTTGTAATTTCTAAATATCACCTGAAACCTTTGTTAGCAAACTGAAGTCCTTTGAGTAGGATACATGTAGTGTGTAATGTTTATTAACTTGAGTGTTTTGAGACAGGATCTTGCTGTGTAGTTTAGGACTACCCTAGAACTCACTGTGTCTTCTAGATTGGCTGGAGCTTACTGAAGTCTCCTGGTTTACAAGTGCCCAGTGATGTGTGTGTGATGTTAGCAGTGTATGCATGACTCACCTGCCTAGGTTTATGTTTTAAAAAGGCTTTTCAGAGCCTGGGGAGGGATGAGGTGTGTCCTGACCTCAGAGTACATAATAAATTGATCAGCAAGTACTAACTAATAACAAGGACGTTTTACTGCCATTCTTAAATAAACTTAAGAATTTCTTCATGTGCAGTGTGTCTGTGAGCTTGGGAAAAATGATGTCTTCTGTTGTATGTGAACTGGGCCCCATAATAATGTAAAGATATTTCCCACTTGGGAATTCTAGGTTCGTGGATAACTCACTTTCCACTTTCTTTGGGGCAGGAAAGATGATTTTGATATTATAGAAATGAGGACGAGGAAGGCAGAAGAGAGAAAAGATAGAACCCAAGTTTGCATAACACAACAAGCAAATCCTTTGACCTAATCCTGAGACTAACCGAACACTGCCATTACTTCTTTGGGTAATAGGGATTCCATTGATTCAGTGGGACCATCAAGAATAATGGTACCCACCTTAACCCTAAACCTGAGCCTATCTCTGAGACTTATCCTAAATCTCTAATCCTATCTTAACCCCTTAATTTCCTTAGAATCCTAACCCTAACAAATCTTGTCCTGATCCTAACCATAATCCCCTAATCCGCTAACCCTAACTCTAACTCTGGCTAGTGTGGGGAATGTTTCTTAATTATACTTTTTGAAGTGAGAATCCATTTCTTAATCTTGATCTTTTGAGATGTTCTGATCCACCTTTGATCTAGACTATAGATTCTTTTTGAAACCTACATATGGAAAGGTCATTTTTTTTGTTTTTGTTTTTTTTTTATTTGTACTACTTTATTTTAGAAAACAAAGGTGATTTGTGTGTGTGTGTGTGTTTTATTTACAACTGGCATTAGGAAGTACTTACTTATGAATTTCTAATTAGGAAAATTTCCTAATAATTCTGGTATATAATGAAGACAAGCTATAATATCCAGCAGCATGAAAAGAAAAAGTCCTGATTTTTCTAACTTTCCTTGACTCACAGCATTTATTGTGACATTCTATTAGCTACACTTTCTATATACATAGAAAGATACTTTTTCACTATGATGTGAGAAAGGCTGGTGTAGAAAATCAGTACTAATCTTACTGTGTTTTTTCTCTAATTTGTCACTGATGAAATGTGCTCACTTGTAATGGTGCTTAACAGTGATTCCCTTATGTTTCTGGCTTTTTTTCCTGGGTTTGTTTTATATCTATCATCTTATGAAGGGAGCTTCACTTTTCTGATCTCAGCATTTAGCCATAAACAAAACTCTTGGGTTTTTTGTTTGTTTGTTTGTTTGTTTTCCCCCTTTATCTTGTTTTTTTAATTTTTTGTGTTGTTGTTGTTGTTGTTGTTGTTGTTGACAGCATTTCTCTGTGTAGCCCTGGTTTTCCTGAATTCACTCTATAGACCAGGCTGGTCTGGAACTCAAAACTTCACCTGCCTCTACCTTCCAAGTGCTGGGTTTACAGGCATGCACCACTACTGCCAGGAAAAAACTCTAGTTAGTAAAAATCCATTTTTAAAGTTAATAGTCTGAGTCTTGAATTAAGCCATTCTTTCTTAAGTCAAACAGGTTCCTCCAGCACAGCTCCAGTAATGGTCTAAGCAAGATATTCATCTTGATTTTGTGAAAAAGGCAAGTGCTTTGAGGAAAGCTCAGGCAAGGTCAGAAGTCAGATCCTGGTAAGCATAGCTTCATGGTCCACAGAGAGGAGAAACAGGCAGCTGATAAGCCTGAGCTGGAATGTTGTGTCCTCCCCCAGCCCTGGGTGAGTGAGATTCCTCTTGGTATCTTATTTCAAATGCTAATAGAGCGCAAGCCACTCCTGAGATGTGGAAATGCTCTGGCATTAGAATGGAAGCACAGTTTAACCTGAGAAAGAGTAAGACACAGTGGCAAATCAAGGCTTCCAGACAGACCTGCCAGTCAGACAATGAGGAGGGAACTTCTGGGTGCATTTCTGTGTGTTCATTGTGGCTGTGCAGTTTGAATGGTTTTCTGTGTCCTGCTCTGAACTCTGCGGTTGGTTGCTGTGAGGGGACCTCAGGAAGCTCTGAAATCAAGATATGGTAAGTACAGGATATCTGCCCACAATGGGGAGGAACATGCGGCTGAGCAGTGGGTGTTGGGTCCTCTGTGAGGCTGAATGGGTAACCTCAGCATGATGTGACAACCTGTGAGGTTTCTAGTGGTGCTTCTTACTTGATAGTTCAGGCCATGATATCTTAATAACTTCAGTATCATGGCTGATTGTAATTCTGTCAAAACATCTGGATCAGTTGCTTTTTTGTAGAAGAATGTGTGGTTCCTAAGACTCTGCAGCACTTGTGTCCAAACCTCTTTGTCTTTTATAATATACTTTAAGAAGGCAAAAATAGGCCTGGAGTGATGGCTCAAAGGTTAAGAACTCTGGCTGTTACACAGGCCATGAGTTCAATTTTTAGCAACCTCATGGTGGATCCTAACCATATGTGATGGGATCTGGTGCCCTCTTCTTGCAGGCAGGAATACATGCACGGAGAACTTTGTATAAGTAATGAATTAATCCCTTTAAAAAGATGGATATGAATCTAATAATTCTGATTTCATACATTATTAGTTTTTGTTTGATTTAGTTTGTTATTTTTTGTGTTGTAGATTTTTATATTTCTTTAACTTATATGTTTAATATTTTGATTATTATGTGGCAAAATGACTTTTTCCCAATCTGTTTGGTATTTTTGATACTTTTTGTACATTAACAGGCACCTTCCTTTAGTTAAGGAAAGATTTCATTTGTGGTTTAATTGGAAACATTTTCTAGACATTTACGCTGGTTTATCTTATTCTCCTCCTCCTCCTCCTTCTTCTAATTCTTCTATAACGTATCCTGAAAAACTAAAACATGCAAGAATTCTGATGCAGAAGAGATTGTTTTTGGAAAAGCAGAGGAGTGAGAACCTGAGGATGGTGACATATTTTCCTGCCTGGTATTAATTATCCTCCTATATTGGTGTCTAGGCATCTGAATTTGTGGTAATTGCTATTCTAGGTACTGGTTTCTCAGTTTGTCTTGTTTGTGTGGGAGATTTATTCTTGCATTACTGTTTTCTGTCTAGATTTTCATAGTGTTAGCTGAGTGTTGCCTCTTTTATTGACCTGTTTGTTATGTTCAAGAGAGATTGCTGGTTAATGTTGAAAGCTAGCCAAGGAGGTTGGCAGGATAAGAAAATCCTAGTAATGCACAAGGAGGCACAGTCAGGAGAGAGGTGAAGCTGCCAACATTTCAATCTTTTAGAGCTACAGTCATCTGAAGGAGCCTCAGTTGAGGATGTGCTCTCATCAGAATGCCTGGTTGCTTTATCTGTGTGAAATAGTGTGGATGACTGATGTGGGAAGGCTCTTTCCCTGAGAGTGACAATATTTATAAGCAAGTGTGCCTGGGATGGATGAGAGAACTACCTGAGCATGGGACACTGACCAAGCAGGAAAGCAAGCCAGGAGACAATGTTTGTCCATGTTTTACTTTCAGTTTGTAGCTTCAGTTTCTACTTTAAGCTCACAAAGTGGTGAACTGTGAACTGACAGAACCATTCGCTACAACAGTTTTTTACCTGATGCTTTTACTCAGAGGATTCCATCATAGCAGCAGAGTAGCAAGTTAGAACAAGAAAAACAACAAATAAAAAAAAAACAAAAAAGTATCAATAAGTGATTTTTTGGGTGTTGTACAGAATCTATGTTCTTTATTGAGGGAATGTGGAAAATATAACTAATTGTGATGGCAAAAGGCACAGAAAGCTGTAGATGGAGCTTAATCAGTTGGACTTGGAAGATTGGAGTGTTGACAGTGTGAAGTCAGAGGAAATCGAGATCATAGTATTTTAGTGCAAATTTTAGTGAGATGTCATTTGTGTGACATTTTGTCTAAAAATTCTTCCTACTTAGCATATAACCTAAAATATTGAGTGGGGTAAAATTTAAAAATAATGGGCTGATTTCTATTTTTTATTCTATTTTTATGTATTTGTTCACTCTTTTAAATTTTTATTTATCATTTATTTATTTCATTTAAATTCCAATTATTTCATTTAAATTCTAATTATTTTATTTAAATTCCAATTTCATTTAAATTCCATCTCGCTATTATGCCTTACACAGACCTTGATCCATAACAGCTTTTATTTCCTCAAGGAGGATGGGGTCCACTTCAGTACACACCAACCATGGCATTTCAAATCTCTGCATGGTTAGGCACATCCTCTTTTACTGAGGTCAGACAAGGCAGCCACATTAGGGAAAGAGTTTGGACAGACAGGCAATCGCATAAGGGACATCTCCTGCTCAATTTGTTACTACACTTATGGTGGGGGACTCAGTCCACCCTGTGCATGCTCTTTAGTTGGTGGCTCAGTCTCTGAGAGTCTCCTAGTGTCCAGGTTAATTGACACCGAGAGTCCTATTTTGGTCTTCCTGTTTCTTCAGAGGCCCACAAACCTTTCTCTAACTCTTCCAAAAGATCCCCTGGGATCTGTCCCATGTTCAGCTGTGGGTGTTTGTATCTGTTTCAGTCAGGTGCTGGGTGGAGATTCTCAGAGGAAAATTATGCTAAGCTGCTCTCACAAAGTATAACAAAGTATATCCTCAGTAATGTCAGGGATTGGTGCTTGATGAGTTTCAAGTTGGGCAGGGTATAGTCTAGCCATTCCTTCATACTCTGCTCCATCTTTTTACTTGCCCTTCTTGTAGAGAGGGCAAATTTTGGGTGAAAATGTTAGTGGTTCTGTTTCTGTCTTTAACTCTCCATTTTGGGTTCTGCCTGTCTTTAGGATGTGGCATCTTCATGGTCCATAATTCACTGTTATTCATCTCAGCTATGATCAACTTCAAAGACTCCCTGTTACCCTTCTTTTCATGGTCTGTGGCACATCCTAACAATGCCTGCACCATTAGACCCCTGACAGCTGCAGATTCAGTTCATTTTCCTGACCCAATGGCCCTTCCTTTTCTCTCACCACAGCTGTTACTTACCTCCCCTTCTGCATTCTTAACTACTCACCCTTCCTGGTCTCTTTCTTTCATCTACCTCCTATGAATGTTTTATTTCCACTTCTGAGTGAGATTCAGCCATGCTCATTTTAGCCATCCTTCTGATTTTTAAAAGATTTATATATTTATTATAACCACAATGTATCAGTCTTCAGACCCAAAAAATGAGTGTGTCAGGTCATATTAAGGGTGCTTGTGAGCCACCATGTGGGTGTTGTGATTTGAACTCTGGACTTTCATAAGAGCAGTCAGTGCTCTTACCAGATGAGCCATAGATTTAGCCCCTTAGCCTTCTTTCTTGTTTATCTTCTTAAGAGCCACGAAATGTAGTATGGATGTCCTGTGCTTTGTATTAATTAATCATTTATAAATAACTACATGCATGTCCTATTGGGTCTGGGATACATCATTCAGCATAATAGTATCTAGCTGTATCCATTTTGCCTGTAATTTTTTTTTTGTAAAATAAACATGTTTTATGCTGTTTTTCATCCACATCTTTAGTGTTGGAATTTGGCCAAATATATAGGTTATATTCTCTTTCTCAAAATGGAATATATGCTCATGACATCAATATTATCTGAGATTTAACTGTCATTGTGTTTCAGGTGAGTGACATTTGTGTTTGTTCTGAATGTTAGAATAAATAGGAGTATTTTGCCTGTGTACATGAATAAGAATATCATGTCTTTCTCGTCTTTACTTTTGTCAGAAAATGGCCTCAGAACTCCTGATCTTGAAGTAATGAGTAGTTATTGGCCCACATGTGTTTGTAGAAAATTGACCAACATTATGTGGAAGGCCAGCAATAGCATTGCTGTGCTGAGCTCTCTCTCCTTCCCTATGCGGCTTATTTATGATCAACATTTATATTACTATTATTTTCTTCTCTCCATTCGTAACTATTTAATCATGCATTCCCTCTCAGTAAAATGTCATTAATGTTTACGTTTAAATTGTTGCACTTCATGTTTCTACAAGATGAATATGGATCTGAAGTAAATGTATAATTCGTTGGGGCAGCTGGGTGGTGGTGGCACATGCCTTTAATCCCAGCACTTGGGAGGCAGAGACCGGCAGATTTCTGAGTTTGAGGCCAGCCTGGTCTACAGAGTAAGTTCCAGGACAGCCATGGCTACACAGAGAAAACCTGCCTTGAAAACAAAAACAAACAAATAAAACCAACTTCTTTGTAAGAACTTTTAGTAAAGAACTTTGATTTCTCTATCATTTTTGTTTCCTTGGTTGATTCTTGTAGGGGACTGAGGGTCTTAATAGATAACATTTGCTCTCATAGAACATATTATATAGAACATGCCAGTGTCTAGCTCAATGACATACATCTGCCTGTACCTCTGTGATTAAATACATGGACAAATAAACCCAGCTTGCCTATCAGTTTTCTAGTTAATAATTGTTCATACAATTTTTCATGTATGTTCAGTATTGTGGATCTGTTTCCCCTGCATCTCCCTCTCAATTTGTGTTTCTATGGCAATGTTGTATCCTATTCAAAATGTTCAAAAGCAGCACAGATGAATTTTATAAATCAAGCTCCTTCTATAATGACACAGTGATTATAACTTCTGAGTCAGAAAATAAGTAAAGCAAGCACAAAATATTATATGAATATATTTGAGGAAGCATATATATATATATATATATATATATATATATATATATATATATATATGTGTGTGTGTGTGTGTGTGTGTGTGTGTATGTCTGTGTGTGTGTGTGTGTGTGTGTGTGTGTAAATTTTCTAGTGACATTAATAAAATGCTTTGTGTTGTACACATGTATGGGATATTTAGGATGCTGTGACATTTCATGATGTACATGTGAACTTCACTGGGGAAGAGTGGAATTTGCTGGATCCTTCACAGAAGAATCTCTACAAAGATGTGATGTTGGAACCCTACATGAATCTCAAGGCCATAGGTAAGACTGCTATTTTTTTTCTAAAGGATACAAATATTCCTTGATTATTGATGTTCTTCTTTTATTTTAATTGTGACTAATAAAGAATGGGCTGAAGAATTCATTTTTACTTAATTTTCACTGTTAAGTTTCACAGTGCAGTGAAAATTCAGAGTACCTTGAATTTTGTCTACTTTCCAATAGTTTTTCATTCCTTTTATGGTACTGTGTTTTAGTTTATTATTGGGAAGACCATCATCTTGAAGAACATTGTCAAAGTAGTAGAAGATATGAAAGGTAATTTTCATGTGCAAGCTGATAAAAATTTGCCTCTGAGGATATTTAAATATCTTCTGGAATCTCCAATGAAAAACAAGAGAGTAAAATTACAGTCCTTTAAGTGTAGCTGTGATTATCATATTCTTACAAAACCATGTACCTCAAGATCCAATATCTGATTAGTGTATCCATTTGATATGGAGCTCCATTAGAGCTATGCTGTGGAGTGCCAACCTGTATAATCTCATAGTACTTAGATATTGAACACTGAGTAGTGATAATTTGACATCATAACCATTCTAAAATGACACAGTGATTATAAATTCTGAGTCAGAATATAAGTGGAACAAGAGCAAAAATCATATGAATATGTTTTTAAGGAAGCATACATTTCCTTTATTGATGTTAGTAACATGCTTTGTGTTGTACACATGTAAACTTGGTGATACTCATATTCTTGTAGTAATAATGTTAAGGTTGGTGAGAAGGCATTTTATGAGAATCAAGTATGTTGTAGTAGAGAAACATTAATCTATATTCCACTTATTATGAGAAACAAAAATTCAAATAGTGTGAATGCAATGTGTAAACCTTGCTTTTGTCATTCATATTTTAATTAAGTATATCATGTATCAGAATGGATAAAAAAACATGTGAACATAGGGATATTTAAAGAAGCAACATGAAATTTTTGTTCTGAATTAATGAGAAGATAAGTAGTATTCTCTTTTGATAGTATTTATGAATATGTTAGATGTTTTCAATTAATTGTTTTTCTAGTTTTACGGGGAACATCCCTAAATATTCCAAATTTCGAAATTCTCCTATGTGTCCTGGTTCACACTCAAATGTGTTGTAGTTCACACTACAGGAAAACTTATGAATGCAATTAGTGTTATAAATATCAGAGGTGTTCAAACTTTCTTCAAATAGCTAAATTGCAACATATAAATTCCCCATATAAGAAGAGGATGTTATAAATATGAGACACCATCATCATAGGTGTCTTGACGTACTCATGATTAGGGAGAGCACCATGAACATATGAAGTGCTAAAATTTTGAGATCTGATGCTCCTTTACCATTAGACCACATTGTAAACTTAATTCATATTGATTGGAGTTGATCAGAGTAGACTAGATTGTTCCGATTGACTAGATTGATCAGTGTAATGAATGTGGTAATGATTTCACGTGCTAATTATCGTTGCAGAAATGGAAGAAGTCAAAGATGAGAGAAACTCTATGAGCGTAATCAATGTGGTAAAGCCTTAGCATGTCACAGTAATCTCAAAAGACATAAAAGAACACATACTGGAGAGAAACCTTATGAACGTAATCAATATGGTAAAGCCTTTGCAACACCAAGTAATTTCCAATATCATAAAAGATCACATACTGGAGAGAAATCTTATGAATGTAATCAACGTGGTAAAGCCTTTGCAGGTCACAGTAGTCTGGAATATCATAAAAGAACACATACTGGAGAGAAACCTTATGAATGTATTCAATGTGGTAAAACCTTTGCAGGTCACAGTAGTCTGGAATATCATAAAAGGACACATACTGGAGAGAAACCTTATGAATGTGATCAATGTGATAAAGCCTTTGCATGTCACAGTAGTCTGCAACATCATAAAAGAACACATACTGGAAAAAAAAATCTTATGAATTTAATCAATGTGGTAAAGCCTTTACAACATCCAGTCCTCTCCAAAAACATAAAAGAACACATACTGGAGATAAAACATACGAATGCAATCAATGTGGTAAAGCCTTTGCACAACCCAGTCATCTGCAATGTCATAAAAGAACACATAGTGGAGAGAAGCCTAATTAATATAATCATGAATTAAGTGGAAGATAAGAGTGCATAGGGTTAAGAATATGATAGATGTGGGTGCTAGGATTACTTCAATTTTGGAGTCTGATCTTATGATTTTTTGCGGGGGTTGAGACAGGGTTTCTCTGTGTTGCCCTGACTGTCCTGGAACTCACTCTGTAGACCAGGCTGACCTGGAACTCAGAAATCTGCCTGCCTCTGCTTCCCAAGTGCTCGGCATAAAGGTGTGGACCACTACAGCCTGACTTCATATGATGTTTTGGCAAAGAATGTTGGTGCCTATTGCCCTTGTCTGAAGAGTCTCCTGGTGATTAAGGTAAAAAAGGTTTTCATTAATTGCATTGACAAAGGAAGTCTCAAAAATCCCCATTTCAACTTTGGAGTGACAGATTTGACCAAGCATGGCAAACTTAGAAAGAAAAAACTACAAAATATATGATTAAAATAGTAAAGAAGTATCAGGAAGTTGAATGAAGCTAAATCCTGTAATCAAGGATATTCAATGGTCTTACAGGAATGGTTATGTTAGGGCAAGTTTCCATCAAGCCAAAGTTAGGGATTTGCTATTGTATGAAAGTGAACTGTATTATGTTAGGGAGTATTATTATCTGTTTATTGTTTCATATGGACATACAATGATACAAGTATGTGTCAAACTGACAAGGGAAGGATCTTGATTGCTATTCTGGGTTTTCAATTTAAGATCTAAAAGGAAAAGCTTAGGTCCAGGCATGATGTTACATGCATTTTAACCCAGCATTCAGGAGACAGAACCCAGCAGATCTCTGAGATCAAGGTTAATCTACTGAGCAAGTTCTGGGACCTCCAAATTTAGGCAGTGATGTTATAAAGAAATAGTAAGCTTGTGATAATGAAAAAACAAGGGGGCCATCCATGTTCCAGCCCCAGCAAGCATCAGAACTCATCAACTTTTCCCATGTGGCTCTGTCTTTAGAAGTAAGAACAGAAAGGACTACTGAGACGATTGATGCTCGCTAGCTGTAGCTAAGAATTTAGAGAAGGTGAAGAAGAAATCAGCATCATTGATGAGAAATCTTCAGGGTAATGTTTTCTGAGTGACAAAGAATCTGTATTCCATAGATAGTCCAGGTTGGACCTAGTTGTGCAGCTGGTCTTGGTCATGTGTAAGAACCACCCAGGTGGTACTGGTTTTGAATGCAAGAAGTTGTCATGCAGAGCAGCTGAGACTCGGCACCATTGATTGAGCATAAAGGAGGCCATCTGTCAAGTGTAGTTACAGTAGAAGAATTCAGCATCCTGGAGATGCAAGTACCATGGGATGAGCAGCAAGAACAGCCAGAGGAATAGAGTGGAGTAAACCAGAGCTTAGAGTGATACAGAGGGCAGAGATGGAAAAGTGTCCCAGTCTCTTTGGAGGAGCAGTGAATATCATGTGTGGATCCTAGACATTCAGACAAGAAGATGTGATATTGAAGTTATCTTGGAAACCCCAAGATCTTGAGATGTTAAAATTGTGTGTTACATGTTCAGGAAAACTGATTTCAGGGAATAAAACCACTTAAAGATAATGAATACTGCTGCATTGTACAAAGCTGGAAGGAGTTGGAGATTTGAAGAACATTTTGACAACAGATATGGAAATAAAGAGTTTGGAGCTTGCTCGGCTGGATTTGGTCTTATTTAGGTCCACTATTTCCTCATGCTGACTTTAGGAATGGTGAAGTATATACTGTGAATTTGCAGTTATATGGTGTGCTTTTTTTTTGTTTTTGAACATGATTACATGATAGAATTAATTTCAGAAGAGTCTTTGACCCTCAGAATCCTAACATTTTTGATACTGCTGTAAATGATGGGGACTTTTGAAGTAGGAACTCATGTATTCTACATGTTTATGTATGTTCTCCAGACAGTCATGTGTTTGAACAATCATATGGGGGGGCCAGGTCGTAGAATGTAGTAATTTAAATATACCATGCTAAGTGAGTGACATTATGCGGTGGTGTGGCCTTGTGGGAAGAAATGCATCACTGTGGGGGTGGGGTTGAAATTACTACCAGTGCTGGAGAGACCCCCTTATTAGGTCCCTGGAAGACAGTCTCTTCCTAGCTGCCTTTCGAAAAGGAGCAGAAGTCTCAGCTTCTTCTCCAGCATCATGTCTTCCTGCATGCCTGCCATTCGTCCTGCTATGATGAAAATGGACTAAACCTCTGAAAGTGTAAGCCAGCACCAATTAAATGGTTGCTTTTATAGAAGTTGCTTTGTTCATGATGACTGTTCATAGCAATGGAAATGATAATATTGAAACACTGTGAATATATTTTATGTAGTCAAGACTTTGCACCATTCTGTATTCGTCATTTTCATGAAAGAGGATGTGCTAGAGAGAAACCTCATGAATGTGTTTAGTATAATGAATTGTTTGTAGAACTCTATAGTCTTCATTATTATGAAACCAATTCATACTGAAGAGAAATTCTATGAATGTGAACAATAATGCAAAACGTTTATGTTACGGGATCCACTTAGGTCCAACACAATTCCAACAACAGGTCAATGCAAATGATAAGAATATTTTGTAGTCAGATTATTACTGATAAATTGGACTAGAATATATATATGTGTAGAAACTTATCTGCATCACCCCATCCTGTACCCACACTGAGCTATCAGTTGATATCGATTTCAGTCCTGAAAAACACAGACGTCCATGCTAAGTTACAGCTTCATTTCCTACCAATCAGGATTTTTTTTCTGTTGTTACTCTATGTGAAATGATACAGAATGTAGGTTATATCGTTTAGCCTATCACACCCACTGGTTCTTTTGTAGTTAGGAACAGGAATTTTATTTTGAGGAATAAAGCATGAATAACAGAAATTATAGCTAAGAACAGTCATTATGTTTTGGGGAAGAAAAAAATGATGAAAGCAGAGGAACACTCCTCCACTGCTGGTGGGGTTGCAAATTGGTACAACCACTCTGGAAATCAGTCTGGCGGTTCCTCCGAAAACTGGGCACCTTACTTCCAGAAGATCCTGCTATACCACTCCTGGGCATATACCCAGAAGACTCCCCACCATGTAATAAGGATACATGTTCTACTATGTTCATAGCAGCCCTATTTGTAATTGCCAGATGCTGGAAAGAACCCAGGTATCCCTCAACAGAAGAGTGGATGCAAAAAATGTGGTATATCTACACAATGGAGTACTATTCAGCCATTAGAAACAATGAATTCATGAAATTCTTAGGCAAATGGATGGAGCTAGAGAATATCATACTAAGTGAGGTAACCCAGACTCAAAAGGTGAATCATGGTATGCACTCACTAATAAGTGGATATTAACCTAGAAAACTGGAATACCCAAAACATAATCCACACATCAAATGAGGTACAAGAAGAAAGGAGGAGTGGCCCCTGGTTCTGGAAAGACTCAGTGAAACAGTATTCAGCAAAACCAGAACGGGGAAGTGGGAAGGGGTGGGTGGGAGGACATGGGAAGAGAAGGGGGCTTGCGGGACTTTCGGGGAGTGGGGGGGCTAGAAAAGGGGAAATCATTTGAAATGTAAATAAATTATATCGAATAATAAAAAAAAAAGAAAAAAATGATGAAAGCTTGCCAAATATTTTTAAGTATGCAGGTCCCCTATGACTGGGGACTTAAAATTAGTTACAATTCATGATTAAATGGAGGTTGGCAACCAAAAGGCAATCCTTAGAGCAAGTTTCTTTTGCTTGTTCCCAACATTTGTAAATCATAGTCATCTTTGAATATATAACAGAACACATATTGAAGAGAAATCTTATAAATACAACCAATGTGATAAAATATTTCACAATAGTTATCTAAGAATGCATAAAAATACATCCTGGGGAGAAATGCTGTGAATATGCCATTTAGTAAAGAATGACTTTGCATGTGTCAGTTCTCTTAGAAACCATAAGAAAAAGTTATAATGCAGAGAAACCTCATAAACATAGGCAATGTGTTAAAATTTTTACTTTCTAGTGTCTTTATACAAGAGTAAACTCTTTAGCATGCAATTAATCTATTAAAGCATTTACATATCACTGTAGTCTTTGAGAACCTTCAAGAATACCAAAAGTAATCTGTGAATAAAAAGATTTTGGTACGTTCTTAGCCAACATACCTTTATTGAGTTACTCAATGTAATTTATTTTGTAGAAAAAAATGTGACAAGTGTCAGCAATCAGTTCAAATTTTATGATATATCTACATTTATTTGCACTTGCAAACTGAATTTTACCTACAAAGACCTGTAATTTTATTTATTTTTAGTTAATAATGTATCCAACTACTTTGTTGACAGTGTTCATCATCTCTAGGATTTGCCTTTGTGTAGTTTTGGTTCACTTATGCAAACTATCAAATCATTTGCAAAGAAAGATAATTTACTTCCTCATTTCTAATTTATATTACCTTCTCTCCTTCAGTTTTATTGCTCTAGCTAAATGTTTACATATTATATTGAATAGATAGTTATAGAGAGAATGGACCACCTTGTCTAGTTTTGGAATTAGTGGAATTAATTTGAATTTCTCTCCAGTTAATTTAATGTTGGCTATAGGCTTGCTGTAAAGTGACATTTTTAAGCCATGTCCCTTGTTTCCTTCATCATTCCAAGAATTTTATCATAAAGTGGTTTTAAATATTGTCAGAGAATTTTATATGATCTCATGAGATGATCAATTCTTGGTTTTTCTTACATTTTAATCCCATTATGGTGAACCATCACAGTGTTTCTAGAATGAAGCTTTCCTCATTGATCACGGTGGATGATCTTTGGATGTGTTTTATATTTTATTTTATTTGTTTGTTCTATTAAGTATTTTTACATCTGTGGTTTTAAGATTGACTGGTCGGTAATTCTCTTTTATTGCTAGTCTTTTCTGACTGTATATATGAGTAATCAGGGGTTCAGAATATAAACTGACTAATATTTCTGTTGTTTATGAGTAATCAGGGGTTCAGAAAATAAACTGACTAATATTTCTGTTGTTTCTATATTTTTGAATACACTGAATTCTTGTTAAATCCTCTTAGAACGTCTGGTAGGATTCTAACCTAAAACTTATGGATGTGGGCTCAGATTGGTGGTGTATTTTTAGTGAATTGTGTTATCCTTTTTTTTTTTTTTTTTTTTTGGGGGGTTTGGGAATTTTATTGTTATTTTTTTCCATCCTTTTTTTTTATTCGATATAATTTATTTACATTTCAAATGATTTCCCCTTTTCTAGCCCCCCCCACTCCCCGAAAGTCCCATAAGCCCCCTTCTCTTCCCCTGTCCTCCCTCCCACCCCTTCCCAGTTCCCCGTTCTGGTTTTGCCAAATACTGTTTCACTGAGTCTTTCCAGAACCAGGGACCACTCCTGCTTTCTTCTTGTATCTCATTTGATGTGTGGATTATGTTTTGGGTATTCCAGTTTTCTAGGTTAATAACCACTTATTAGTGAGTGCATACCATGATTCACCTCTTGAGTCTGGGTTACCTCACTTAGTATGATGTTCTCTAGCTCCATCCATTTGCCTAAGAATTTCATGAATTCATTGTTTCTAATGGCTGAATAGTACTCCATTGTGTAGATATACCACATTTTTTGTATCCACTCTTCTGTTGAGGGATACCTGGGTTCTTTCCAGCATCTGGCAATTATAAATAGGGCTGCTATGAACATAGTAGAGCATGTATCCTTATTACATGGTGGGGAATCCTCTGGGTATATGCCCAGGAGTGGTATAGCAGGATCTTCTGGAAGTGAGGTGCCCAGTTTTTGGAGGAACCGCCAGACTGCTTTCCAGAGTGGTTGTACCAATTTGCAACCCCACCAGCAGTGGAGGAGTGTTCCTCTTTCTCCACACCCTCTCCAACACCTGCTGTCTCCTGAATTTTTAATCTTAGCCATTCTGACTGGTGTAAGATGAAATCTTAGGGTTGTTTTGATTTGCATTTCCCTAATGACTAATGAAGTTGAGCATTTTTTAAGATGCTTCTCCGCCATCCGAAGTTCTTCAGGTGAGAATTCTTTGTTTAACTCTGTACCCCATTTTTTAATAGGGTTGTTCGGTTTTCTGGAGTCTAACTTCTTGAGTTCTTTATATATATTGGATATTAGCCCTCTATCTGATGTAGGATTGGTGAAGATCTTTTCCCAATTTGTTGGTTGCCGATCTGTCCTCTTGATGGTGTCCTTTGCCTTACAGAAACTCTGTAACCTTATGAGGTCCCATTTGTCAATTCTTGCTCTTAGAGCATACGCTATTGGTGTTCTGTTCAGAAAGTTTCTCCCTGTACCGATGTCCTCAAGGGTCTTCCCCAGTTTCTTTTCTATTAGCTTCAGAGTGTCTGGCTTTATGTGGAGGTCCTTGATCCATTTGGATTTGAGCTTAGTACAAGGAGACAAGGATGGATCAATTCGCATTCTTCTGCATGCTGACCTCCGGTTGAACCAGCACCATTTGTTGAAAAGGCTATCTTTTTTCCATTGGATGTTTTCAGCCTCTTTGTCGAGGATCAAGTGGCCATAGGTGTGTGGGTTCATTTCTGGATCTTCAATCCTGTTCCATTGATCCTCCTGCCTGTCACTGTACCAATACCATGCAGTTTTTAACACTATTGCTCTGTAGTATTGCTTGAGGTCAGGGATACTGATTCCCCCAGATTTTCTTTTGTTATCCTTTTATTTATGTCTGGTTAAGTTGGTTTTCTTAGTTTTTGGTGTGTGGAATCTATTGAGGAAATTATCCATTTCTTTTATAATTTCCAATTTGTTGGAGTAGACCCTTTTTAAAACTATGTTTTTACCATTCTCTGTGTTTCTTCATTGTTTGTTATTTAATCTCCAATTTCATTTTATATTTCATTAATTTGTATATTCTTTCTTTTAATAATGGTTTGTTTATCATGTCTAATAAAAGGCTCAAAAGACTAACTCCATGTTTCATTAATTCTTTGTATTGTTCTCTTTCTATTTTATTGATTTCAGATCCCAAATTGAAAAATGTCTTGATGTCTCCTCCTTGTTTTCTTTGCTCTGTCACTTCATTTTGTTGTAGCCTTTAAAACATGCTGTTAAATTGCCAGCACGAGAGCTCTCCAATTTTTCATGTAGGCATTTTATTGCTGTGAACTTTCTTTTTAGCTCCACTTTCATTTTATTTGTGTTCCATGAGATTGTGCATGCTGGATATTCATTTCCATTGGAATCAAGAAAGTTTCTCATTTCTTCCTTTATTTCTGTGTAGACACATTTTCTCTCACACAATTAGTTAGCAGTCAATTACTTGTCCTCCCTCATCTCTTACAACACTGAGACATAAACAGGTTTTTGAGCCAGATCACGTCTTTTGTCTCATCATAGAGTGTAGAATATCCTGGTTCTGGTGCAATCAAGGACATGAGGAACCCAATTTCTAGGGGCCAGCCACTGGGCTTCTTTGTTGCTCTCTGAGATGGAGTTTAGTCCTTCCCCATCAGAAGGCTCCTCTCTTTATAAATGGCCCCATGTATATGAGAGCTAGCAATGGCACAGCAAACATCTGTGTCTTGTCTTTTATTAGCTCTGATGACTTGTTCACAGCTGCCAGTTCATCTTTCAGGGCTCACATTCCTGCCATGTGTGGTCCTACACATATGATCTTGGTATTTGACACCACTGCTGTCCCAGGATTCTTCTGTCCATCCTGAAAGAGGCTGTTCCCATTGGTGAACCCCATTACCCCTGCATCTATCTGAGCAGTCATACGGAGGCCCATCCAGTGAGGTCAGTGTCTAGCAGCAGAGCAGCTGAGAAGGTATCCTGGGGCAATTCCAGAAGAGAGGCTGGGAATAAGTCATTCTGCCATCATTTTTAACCAGGAAGCCATTGCTGCACTGAGATGTGAACAGGGCTGGGGCTAGCTCCTACCAATTGTTGACATATTGACCTTTGGCTAATGCCGGAACCCCTGGTCTAAGTATTCATTCCCCAGGTCTATATAGGTCACCTGTAGTTGGCAGAGTAAGGCTTTTTTTGTTTAATGTGGGCAAAACCTGGTCTGATCACAAGTACTGTACAATTAGACTTAGTGTCAAGATTTATAATCCCAGCACCCAGGAGTTGGAGCAGAAAGAAAATCATTGAAGAATATTTTCATGCAGAACACGACGAGTTTGAGATTATCATGGATCACAGTGTATCCCTAAATAGATATAGTGCAAACAGCACATAGGCCTTTACTAGCATAAAATGTTAACACTTGTCAGAAGCCTTCTCTATGGTCCTCATTCCTTCTTTCTTTTTGTCCAGGATTCACTTTGAATATTATATAATGATATTAGATTTCAAATATCCTATACTTTGTGCTGTTAACCTACAATTTTTATACCTATTCCGTTATCAACCAAATTGCTCCTACTCTATAATTTTCTTTAACTTACACAAAAGGAGAGAACATTTTTTTTAAATTGTGGATTAGTGCACATCTCAGGGCAGTTTCTTTAGAAAGTAGACAAAACACCTGAATAAAGACAAATTCCTGATGTGGAATTCTCTCTCTCTCTCTCTCTCTCTCTCTCTCTCTCTCTCTCTCTCTCTCTCTCTCTCTGTGTGTGTGTGTGTGTGTGTGTGTGTGTGTGTGTGTGTGTGTGCGTGCTTTGTCTGTGTCTGTGTTGAGTGTGTTCCTATTCTCTCTCTCTCTCTCTCTCTCTCTCTCTCTCTCTCTCTCTCTCTCTCTGTCTGTCTCTCTCATTCTCACTCTGTGTGTATGTACAGTTTCTCTCTCTCTGTATGTCTGTATGTGCTTGAGTATGTATTTGTGGGTATGTGTGGGTATGTATGCCGATAGACTTGAGTCTCACAGTGCTTGGGAATTTTAGTCTTTCTTTACATGATGGGATAGATCAAGCGATACTAAAGGGAGAGATATATCAAAGCCACAGAGGATAATATGTACAAGAGATTCTCTCATTTGCCAGCATGCTCCATGGATGCGCATATAATCCATAACTCACAAAGAATATTAGTTCCAATCACCATCTTAGATTTTCTTCAAGGGTCTGTTTCATGGAATGCAGATCCTCTGGTTTGCATGGACACTACACGCATCTGAACCACCTTCCTTACCTAATTTGAAGAAATTGTTGTATGGCAATGTGTTTTACATTCCTGTATTTAGCCTTTCCCATAGGTTTCTCACAAATTCTCCTGCCTTTCCATGAATGCAGCACTTGGGCTGTTGTGACAAGATGGATATGAGTGGCCAGCACTGAAGTCACGTGTGAGACAATATCTGTATTTTTTTGATGTTTGTACAATGGATCCTCCTACATTTTTAAAGTGACCAAAGGGGTAATATCGAAAGAGCAACAGTTATGATGCCTCAGAGAAGAGTCCTCCTAAGGAGCTAAAATGAAACTAAAGAGATGACAAAAATTCTGGTAAAAAGACAGTCATCAAAGACCGCATGCATGGAAGGATTCAGTTGTAACTGATGTAACAAACACAATACACAAAAGCCAGACAGTCAGTCTTATAATTTCTATTCAGGATGCAGTTAAGAACGAAACTAGGGCAGTGTTACACTTATTATAGGAAGAAAGCAGTCAAGTGTACGATCTAAAAATGAATGTCATGGTTTATGTTGGATATTAGAAGACTGATTTTTGGCCATCTAGTAAAGTCAATAGTTTGGTGGAAACAATTGAAGAATTTTGCACTAAGCAGGATAAGGTTAAATTCAACCATTGTATCTACTCTATTACAACTTTGTGTGATATATGAACAATTAAATTTTGAGAAAATAATCTTAGCATCATTATTAACACGTTTATATTTAGTAAGGTGAAATTAGCTTCAACTGCTGATGTCATACATTGATCTGGATGGTCTCTCGTAGGGGAAGGCCAAGGCATTCAAAGCCTCTTTCAATCTCACAGACTACAAGTTCGATTCTTTGGTATAAACTGTACAGACAACAGGAAGAGCCTTGTTTCTCATCCCCTGGAGTAATTTCTCTGTTTCAGATTTCCAGAATTACACTGTTGAGGAAAGTAGCGAGGTCCTTGATCCATTTGGAGTTGAGCTTAGTACAAAAAGACAAGGATGGATCAATTTGCATTCTTCTGCATGCTGACCTCCAGCTGAACTAGCACCATTGGTTGAAAAGGCTATCTTTTTTCCATTGGATGTTTTCAGCTCCTTTGTCAAGGATCAAGTGGCCATAGGTGTGTGGGTTCATTTCTGGATCTTCAATCCTGTTCCATTGATCCGCCTGCCTGTCACTGTACCAATATCATGCAGTTTTTAACACTATTGCTCTGTAGTATTGCTTGAGGTCAGGGATACTGATTACCCCAGAATTTCTTTTGTTGTTGAGAATAGTTTTAGTTATCCTGGGTTTTTTGTTACTCCAGATGAATTTGAGTATTGCTCTTTCTAACTCTATGAAGAATTGAGTTGGGATTTTGATGGGTATTGCGTTGAATCTGTTTATTGCTCTTGGCAAAATGGCCATTTTAACTATATTAATCCTGCTGATCCATGAGCATGGGAGATTTTTCCATTTTTTGAGGTCTTCTTCCATTTCCTTCTTAAGAGTCTTGAAGATTTTGTCATACAGATGTTTCCCATGTTTATTAAGAGTCACCCCAACGTATGTTATACTGTTTACAGCTATTGTGAAGGGTGTCATTTCCCTAATTTCTTTCTCAGCCTGCTTATCCTTTGAGTATAGAAAGGCTACTGATTTGCTTGAGTTGATATTATATCCTGCCACTTTGCTGAAGTTGTTTATCAGCTGTAGGATTTCTCTAGTGGAGTTTTTGGGTCACTTAGGTAGACTATCATATCATCTGCAAATAATGATAGTTTGACTTCTTCCTTTCCAATTTGTATATTTTGACCTCCTTATGTTTTCTAATTGTGCAAGCTAGTGCCTTAAGTACAAACTTGAAAAGATAAGGAGAAAGGGGGCAGCCCTGTATAGTCCCTGATTTTAGAGGGATTGTTTCAAGTTTCTCTCCATTTAGTTTGATGTTGGCTACCAGTTTGCTGTATATTGCTTTTACTATGTTTTGGTATCAGCTTTGAATTCCTATTCTTTCCAAGACTTTAAGCATAAAAGGATGCTGAATTTTGTCAAATGCTTTTTAAGCATCCAATGAAATGACCATGTGGTTTTTTTCTTTGAGTTTGTTTATGTAGTGGATTGCATTGATGGATTTCAGTATATTGAACCAACCCTACATCCCTGTGATAAAGACTACTTGATCATGGTGGATGTTCGTTTTTACGTGTTCTTGGATTCGGTTGACAAGAATTTTATTGAATATTTTTGCATCCATATTCATAAGAGAATTTGGTCTGAAGTTCTCATTGTTGGATCTTTGTGTGGTTTTGGTATCAGCGTAATTGTGACTTCATAGAAGGAATTAGGTAGTGTTCCTTCTCTTTCTATTTTGAGGAATCATTAAAAGAGTATTGGTGTTAGGTCTTCTTTGAAGGTCTGATAGAATTCTGCACTGAAACCATCAGGTCCTGTGCTTTTTTTTGGTTGGAAGATTTTCTATGACTCCTTCTACTTCTTTAGCGGTTATGGAACTGTTTAGATGATCTATTTGGTCCTGATTTAATTTTGGTCTTTGGTATCTGTCTAGGAAATTGTCCATTTCCTCCAGATTCTCCACTTGTGTTGAGTATAGGCTTTTGTAGTAGGATCTGATGATTCTTTGGATTTCCTTAGTTTCTGTTGTTATATACCCCTTTTCATTTCTAATTTTGTTAATTTGTATACTTTCTCTGTGCCCTTTGGTCAATCTGACTGAGAGTTTATCTATCTTGTTAATTTTCTCAAAGAACCAGCTCCTGGATTTGTTGATTCTTTGTATGGTTCTCTTTGTTTCCACTTGATTGATTTCAGCCCTGAGTTTGATGATTTCCTGTCTTCTACTCCTCCTGGGTGAACTGGCTGCTTTTTGTTCCATCTCTTTCAGGTGTGTCATTAAGCTACAAGTGTATGCTCTTTCCGTTTTCTTTTTGGAGGCACTCAAGGCTATGAGATTTCCTCTTAGCACTGCTTTCATTGTGTCACAAAGATTTGGGTATGTTGTGCCTTCATTTTCATTAAATTCTAAAAAAGCCTCTGATTTCTTTCTTTATTTCTTCTTTGGCCAAGGTGTCATTGAGTACAGGTCCTGAGTTCAATTCCCAGCAACCACATGGTGGCTCACAACCATCCGTAATGGGCTCCAATGCCCTTTTCTGGTGTGTCTGAAGACAGCTACAATGTACTCGTGTACATAAAATAAATAAAATATTTAAAAAAAAAGAGAGATAGGCACAAAGAGTCTAGTTCTGTCAGCGAGAGGGAGCCTCTATGCCCAACAATTTAGTGCTAGAAAATTTTGGCATTACTTTAATTCACTGACTTCTTTATACAGAAACCCCACCCTCAAACCACCAAGGTCACACAGTTGAAAATCTCATCAGAATGCTTTTAGCTGCCTTGGTTCTTGTGACTATAGTGATGCTGCTTTTAGAGGCTTGGACCTTCAAGAAAGTGGAACAAGATTCAACCAGGAGAGAAACAAGAAAGACTACTAGGCTCCACACCTGAACAGACCACTGAAACGTGTCGAGCGATCCTATACATGTGTGTAAAACCTGGGTATTCCTTAAGGTTTTATACTCAGAGAAGGTCAATGTAATAAGCATATTCTGAGTGTGGGGAATTCTGGGGATTACATTCAGGAGTATGTGTCTTGTTCCTCTCTGCTCCTCTCCCCACACTTCACTGAGAATATGTGCTCACTTCTTTTTTGAAGACCAGGTGTTATGTGTGCTCTGAAACTTTCTGTCACCTTCAAATAACATTTCCTCTAAATTTCCTGAGTCAATATTGTTCATCATGAGCCTTTACCTTTATTACTGAGAAAGAGAACATAGTTGAAACAGAACACATATTGGGAAAATCCAGATTGCAGATTGAACAAGTTTTTTGAAGATGATGCCCTTGAAATTTCTGAAATTTTCTTTAACTTCAATGTGCATTACTAGAACTATCTGATGAGTGCTTTTCAAAATAACATATTTGCCTACAAATCAATGACTGTATTCAGAACTAAAGAGCTTGCATACAATTGCTTTGATTTTTAATGTTACCACAACTTTGAAATATAGAATTTTATAATCTTTGTATTAAAAAAAAAACTTGTACATGAGAACAAGACATACTGACAACAACCATACCCACAGCTAGTACATCTCCTCAAACTTCTGATATGTTAGGACAATTATTCTGAAGCTGTGCACTTTTCACATCATTTTGCACTAGTACTCATGAAACACCATTTTATTAAACAAGGTGTCCACTCCATATTTGCTAATCATTATGTGCATTACTTCAAATGATCTCATAATTCCAAGTTAAAGTCATATGTGAGTGCTTCTGTGTTATAGACAGTCCCAGCCAGAACTAAATCCAAGGGAGAATTCTGGATATCAGGAGAGGAAACAGGTCCAGTGGGTAACAAACAGAAACAACCACACACAGAAGCAGCTGGAATCTGATTTTTTTTTTTTGGTATCTCCTAGTCCAGTCCAGTTAACATCTCAAAATAAGCATCACATTCATCTGTTAAAGCTTCAGTTTTCTCAGGCAGTACAGGGTGTTTACACATAGTCCGTCCATAATCCGGTTGGACAATTGGCACATGCATTTAAACTGCTTCATCTTGGCCCCACGGTCGTGCTAGCCTGGGACCTGGTGAAGGGCGGCTCCCTGTTCTAGCTTCCCAGTGTTGATTGTGGCATTGCAGAGCTTGGGAAGCTGCCTGGCTCGCGCTGTCTTCCAAGAGCACCTCTGCCTAGTAGGCCCACTGCATTCTTCACTGTGCCATGCCAGGGGCCACCACAAGCCACAGGCAATCAGCTCTGGTAGCCGCCTCTGGCCCCCAGCTCAGTGAAATAACCAGCTCCAGCCCTTAGGCCCAGCCAGGTGAATTAACTAGCTACCCAGTGTCTCTCTGAGTAAAAAGTATCTACAGTCTCCTGAATCACACCTGGATAAGCTAAAAAATGTTGTTTTGCCCAAAGACTCCCTGGGTGGGGTCTGCAAAGTTCCTCATAGGCTTCCATTGCTATCCAGGTAAGCCTGGGTAGAGATAGCCTGTCTGCATAACAAGCAAGGTCAAGAGTTAAAGGCAGAACAGGATTAACTGGTCTGCTGTGGATGTCCCTGAGATATCCAATTCAGTTGCAAAACAGAAAGCCTGGCCTCTGGTGTGGGGAAAGTAGATTCAAGCTATGTACCAATTCAAATGTAAATTCTTTCTACCTTGTCCAACACCCACTTGCAAGGCAAGGCCTTTCTATAAGGTTCTTCATATGTAAATATCCTTAGTCTGGGCTCAGTGTTTCAAATCTGTCTGCCCTGCAAGGATGACTAAAAACCAAAAGGAATCTGTGATTTTAGAGTTCCTGGAGAATTCTACAGCCTGGTAAAAAATGCTATTTCTACCATATTTGTAGTCATACTACAATATATCCTATATATATATCCAAAATGTAATTACATAAACGATTGGAACAAAGTGCTGCAGAACATTTTTGGTTGCAAGATGGATTCTTTTACATTTTAATATGCTCGGTATTACTTAGTTCTGGACACTAGGAAGGAGAGTTTCAGAAGTATAGTAAATTGTCAACTGAGATTTTTAGCTTCTGTACTTACAGGGTGTTCCACAAATTTCCCAGGAGAGATTTCTCACCTCTGTCTGTAAAAATTTGTTTTACAGATATCACTGGGTCACTCTGGCAGTTCTGAAGTGATACATACTTGTAATTTGAAATCTCCCTCTTCACTGATGTTTACTCCAAAAGTATTTTTTTAATGCCCCCTTAGTATTCCTGGGTATAATCATTAATTCTGAATATTAACTTCCCCCTAATTAGGGAAGCAAGGTTTCTTTTTAAAGACAATTTATTAATTCCTTGAAAATCTCATGCAATATATTTTGAGCATATTTCTATCCTCTCCACAGCTTCTCTCCAATAGTCCCTTATATGCATACATTTTAAGAACTTCTGGGAAGATAAAATAATTTGTGTAAAATTAAACCTCTATTCCTTGTTAGCAGATGTTGAGTGACATATCTCTTTGACAACTTATTTATTTTAACAAAAAATATGCAAAAATTATTTACTGTACTTGTCTGAGAAGGAGCACAGCGTATCTTCCTCATTTCTTAACTGTTAATTAAACATGTTTAAAAGTAGCTTGTGAGGAGGAATGCACAGTGTGTTGTTCTCAATTAGCTAATGATAACAAGGAGCTCGTGTTTTGTGCTTTAAACAGCTGGTGGAATTTAGAGTTATGGTATATTATATATCATTTTCTCATTGCAGATCTTATCCAAGTATCTACTTTATGAATCCAAGTATCTGATTTATATTCATTATTCAGAGAGACACAGATTGTAGAAACACTAGTGTCTGAAATCTAGACCAAATATGCACCTGTAATACAATAGCTCTGTAAATATCACCTTGAGACATAAAATTCAACATTAATCATTACTAAATTCTTTCTTCAGTTAAAATATAAATAACCTATTAAAGATCATTTACAAAAGAAGCAACGAAAGCAATAGCATGTAATGTCAGTTGTTCTTCCCGCTTTCTCATAAAGGCTGGGCAAAGCAGGACACAAATAATTATTCTATGTAAGCCAACAACACCAAGAAGCACAATATGTCCATGTTACATTTTGATGGCTGAAAATAGCCAATGTTACTTTTTATTATTTCTTTCATTTATATATATTTTTTTCACTTTACATCCAGGGTGCTCTCACCCCTGACCCCTTTTGTCCCAGTCTCAACTTCCCAAATCTCTCCACTCAATACATCCTCCCCTTAACCTCACAGGAAAGACCCCCTTAGCTACAACGAAGCCTTGGGGCATCAAGTCTAAGCAAGACAAATCATGTCCTTTCCCAAAGAAACACAACACATCAGTCCAGGTAGAGATAAGTGTTCTGACAAAAGAATCAGAAACATCCCCAGGTGACTTTTAAAGGATCCAAATTATGTATTTGAGTTAATTTTATATCCAGCCACTTTCCTGAATTTGTTTCCCAGCTATAGAAGTTCTCTGGTTGGATTTTGGAGGTTTCTTACATATACTATCATATCATTTGCAAATAGTGACACCTTTACTTTTTCTTTGCCATTTGTATCCCCCTAATCTCCTTTTGTTGTCTTATTGTTTCAGCTAGAAATTCAAATACTCTATTGAATACATATGGGGAGAGTGAGCATCCTTGTCTTTACCCTGATATTAGTGGGGTTTCTTCAAATATCTCTCCATTTAATTTGAGAGTGTATGTTGGCTTGCTGTGTATTGCTTTTATTATCTTCAGGTACCTGATCCCAATACGTTTCAAAAGAAGGGTTTTTGTATATTGTCAAGTTGTGTCTTCAGTGAGAGAAGATGCCGCTAATCCATGAGAGACTTGAGATCTCAGGGTGTGTGGAGGACTATTGTGGTGCGGGTGACGGCTGGGGATATCCTCTTGGAGAAGGGGTAAAGGTATGGGTTTGGGATAAGTCGGGCAGAAGAACAGGAAGAGGATAACGTCTGGACTGTACAAAAGGATTAAAGAATAAAAATAAATAACTTTTAAAAAGAATTCAAATGAAGCCATGCTGCATATCTGACACACATGGGTAGCAGACCTATGTCCAATCTCTGCATGATCATTGGTTGTTGGCTCAGTCTCTGTGAGACCCATGGACCAAGGTTTGTTGATTCTGTAGGTATTTTTTTGGTATCCTTCACACATTTTATATCACTTAATTCTCTCCCTGATTCTTCCAAAACACTCTCTAAGCAACACCTGAGGTTTGTTTTTGAGTCTCTGCATCTGTTTACACCAGATACTGGATATCGCTAAGGAGACAGTTATGTTAGTCTCCTTTGTGCAAGTATAACAGAGTGTCATTAATAGTGACAATCTTTGGCTTGCTGCCATGGGATGGGTTTTAATTTGAGCAACTCAATGGTTGTCCATTCAGTGAACCACTGATCCATCCTTATCCATGTGAATCTTGTCATCAGGGCAAAATATCAGCCCAAGGGTCTGTGGTTTGGGTGATGTCTTCCTTCCTCCACTGGAATTCTCACCTGGCTATAAGTTGTGGCCACCTCAGTCTCCATGTCCACTCTGCTATGAATCTTACTTAAGGTCACCCAATGAACTCCTGTGAGCATCAGCATCTCAGGTCTCCCATTAATCCCAGAGACAAATATTTATTTTGGCAAACCAAAAACAGTATGACTCATAGGAGTCCCATATTATATGTAGAAAATTGAAATTAAGAAGTGTTTACTTACTTTTAAATGTCACGCTAACCGTTTAAATTTAGATCAACTCATAACAGAAGAATGCATGCATTCTGAGTTCAGGAGATTGGATAACAGCATACTGAGTCCTCAGTATATTAAATACAAAAGGAAGAAAAGTATGTTCATAATCCCTTGGAACTGAGATAAATGAAATTATTTTATTATTATTAATTGATTGATTTATTACATCCCAATTGCTGTGCCAACCTTGTCCCTCCTTACAGTGTTCTTCACCTCATCCCTGTGTATTCCCTGACCCTAGTGTATCAAGTCTCTGCAGGATTAGGCACATCCAGACCCATTGAGACCACACAAGGCAGTCTAATACTACATAAATTCCAGGGGGCCTTGGACAAGTCTCTTTATTATTATTGCTTTATTTTTTTTGGTTGCTCAATCTCTCCAAGCGCCGAGGTGTACATTTTAGTTGACACTGTAAGTCGTCAGGGCCTCAATCTTTCCCCAAACTCACCTATGTGATCCTCAATATCCACCTGAAGTATAGCTGTGGGAATCTGAATCTTTCTTAGTCAGCTGCTAATTACAGCCTCTGAGAAGACAGCTATGCTAGACTCCTCTCTGCCACCACAGCATTGAATCACTAATAGTGTCAGGGATTGATGCCTGCCTGTGGGATCAGTCTCAAGTTGGGCCTGTCACTGTTCAGCCATACCTGCAACCTTTGCTCCTTTTTTTAAACCTGCATTTCTTTTGAACAGGACCTATTTTGCCCTCGCCAAAACAGGGCAGATATTTTCTAGGTGAGTTTGTGTCCCCATCCTTCCACTGGGAGTCCTGTCTGGTTGTCCCTTTAGATTTCTTATTCCAACTGTTGGGTATTTCTGCTAAGGTCATCTACAATGAGTCCTGGTGTCTTCCATCATCCAGATCTCTGGAACTTCCTAAAGATTCCCACACACATACATCTGACATCTACATATTTTCATTCATTATTCTGGCTCTCTGTGACTCTCTGTCTCTCTCCCCATACCTGATTCTACCTGCTATTGCTTTCACCTTCCTTTCTCCCATCAAGGTCTCTCCCCCTTTTAGCCTCCAACAGTTACTTTGTTCCTTCTAAGTGGGATTGAAATATCCTCACTTAGGCATTCATTCTTGTTTAACTTCGAGTCAGTGGGTTCTATCATGAGTATTTTGTACTTTGGGGAAAATATTCATTTATCACTATGTACATCTCTTGCATGTTTTTTTGGCCTAGGATATCTTACCCAAGATGATATTTTCTAATTCCATCCATTAGCCTTCAAAATTATTGTCTTTGTTTTTAATAGCTAAAAAGCATTTCATGTTTATGTGTACCATATTTTACATGTACACATACACATACACATATATGTCCATGTCCATATACTTACACGTATACACATACGTATACATGAGCCCTCTGTTGTATATTGGATTATTAAAATGTTTAAGCTGCCATTTCCTGCAACTGACACTTTTTTTGCCTTACAGAGGCTTTGAAATTTCATGAGATCCCATTTATTTATATTTGCTATTACAGCCTAGGATACATGTGTTCTGTTCAGGAAAATTGTCTCCTCTTCAAGACTACTCTTACTTTTGGATTTATATTGAGGTCTGTGATGCTCTTGTACTTGAAATTTGTGCAGGATGATAAATATCAAGCTATATTCCTTCTTCTACACGCAAAGAGCCAGTAAAGTCAGCTTGATCCATTCTCGGTGCTGTCCTCATTCTATAGTATGGTTTTGGGTTCATGGTAAAAAAAAAAATCATGTGGCCATATATATGTGGGTTTATTCCTTGGTATTGGTTCTTTTCCACGGATTAGTCTGACTTTTTCTGTAACAAAACCATGCATTTTTTATCAATATTGCTCTGTAATAGAGCTTGAAGGTAGGGATGGTGATTCCTCCAGATTTATCTTTTATTATCCAGGATTGTTTTGGTTATCCTGAGGATTTTTTTTCCATATGAATTTATGAGTTGGTATTTCAAGGTTTTAAAATCTGTACTGGAATTTTGATGGGAATCACAATGAATCTGTATATTTCTTTTAGTATCATAGCTATTTTTTAAAATATTTCAATCCTACTGTCCAGGACCATGTATGACCTATCCATCTTCTGAGGACTTCTTCAATGTCTTTCTTCAGGAATTTCAAGTTCTTATCACACCAACATCTCACTTGCTTGGTTAGAGTTACATCAAAATGTTTTCAATCATTTACAGCTCTTGTGAAGGAAGTTCTTCCCCTAATTTTTCACTCAGGATGATTATCATACTTTTAAAAATTAAGGCTACTGATTTGAGTTAACTTTATATCCACCCACTTAGTTGAAGTTGTTAATAAGCTGTTGTAGTTCTCTGGTAGAATTTTGTGGGTCGATTATATATACTATCATGTCTTCTGCATGCAGTAATACCTATCTTCCTTCTCTCCAATTTGATCCACTTGACCTTCATTTTTTTGCCTTTTTGCTCTAGCTAGAACTACAACTTCTATATTGAATGCATGGGGAGAGAGTGGTCAGCCTTGTCTTGTCCCTGAATTTAGTAGGATTGCTTAAAGTTTTTCTGCATTTATTTGAAGTCAGCTGCTGGTTTGTAGTGTATTACTGTTATTATGATATGGTAAGTTCTTTGAATTCCTGTTCTTTTTGAAACATTAAACCTGAAAGAATGTTTTGTTTTACCAAAAGATTTTTTTCAGCATCTAATGAGACGATCATATGATTTTTTTCTTTTTACTTATTCATATATTCCATTACATTGATGGCTTTTCATATAATGAACCATCCCTGCATTCCTGAGATGAAGCCTACTTGATTGTGGGGAATGATATTTTTCATGTGTTCATGAATTTTGTGAGAATTTTTAAATTTTTTAAATTTCATTAATCATATCCATATATAATTCAAATGATATTCACCTTTCTGGGTTTCTCCTCCACAACACCCCATCCCATCCTCTCTCAAATCTGCCTCTTCGAGAGTGATCCTCCTCCCACTTACCCACTCCTCCCTTACATTTCTAGCATCCCCCTATGCTGGGGCAAAAAGCTTCCATCAGACTAAAGGCCTCCCCTCAACTGATGGCTGATAGAACAATCCTCTGTTACATTATATTTGCATCAATATTCATAAGTGAAAATTGTCTAAATCCTCTTTCTGTGTTGCTTCATTCTGTGGTTTAGGTTTCTGAATAATTGTCCCATCATAGTATCAATTAGATAGTGTTCCTTATGTTTCTATTTTGTGGAAGAGTTTGAAGTGTATCAGTATTAGCTCTTCTCTGAAGGTCTTGGAGAATTCCCCCATAAATCCGTATAGCCCTGTTCTTTGGTTTTCTATATCAATTTGTTTTTTTTTTCTTTTGCTTTATACATTGGTTGGGTTGTTTTAATGACCTCTTTTGTTTCCCTACAGGCTATGAAACATTTCATTTATTTACCCAATCTTGATTTAAGTTTCATAAGTGGTATCTGTCTAGAAAAGTATCCATTTTTTTCTAAATTGTCAAGTTTTGTTGAGTATATGCTTCATTAAATTTTTAAAGAATTAATTAATTTAGTACTAGAAAAGACGTCCATATAACCAACTCCACCTCCCCACACAAGACAGAAACACTAAAGTGTTTTAAGACGTGAAATTCACTCACCCCTTTTCAGAATATATCAGAGAAGGTTCTTTAGGAGCAAATGAAATCCATGTGATCAAAGAAGGACTCAAGTACATCAGTCACATCTGTCCATCATACACAGAGAGGCTTAAAGAGCTGTGCATATTTCCTCATAGCTTTCTACATACTACACAGGATGTGTGAGTACCAGAATGTGTGCGTATGCATTTGTGCTCCTTTTCCTTATGATTAATTTATTTATATATTCAGTTATTAGTTGTTTCACTTATTCTCATTAAATACTGCTCACTGCTTCCCTCGAGATCAACCATCCAAAATCCTTCCCCTGCATCCTGTATTTCTCACTGTCAGTCTGGTCACACAGAACCCTGTGTGATGCAGACATGAAGGAATGCAGTACCAACCTTGTCAATTTAGAGTAATGTGCTGACTGTTCTTAGATTATCAATAGGGACACATTGCAGGGCTGCCTCTTTCCTTGAACTATTTTGGAAACTCAGGCTGTGTTTGCATCTGTAAGCCTGGATTCACAGACAGGAGATGAGCATAACTGCCCTCAGAACAGATCAAAGCAGCAGCTGACCAAAAGAGATTCAGTAACCCACAAGAAAATATTAGACAGAGACTGAGAAATATTGTGCAGGGAAGTTGTGGAAGGATTGAGGAACTCTGAGGATCAGGGACTCCACTGAAAGCAAAAATATTAACTCTGTGGGCTCTCAGATACTGAATCACCAACCAGAGTGCATACAAGGGTTGAGCCTAGCCCTCCCCCTGATCTGAGTGTTAAATGTGCAACTTGGTGTTCATTGTGTGTCCCTCTGCAACTTGAACAGTGGCTTACCTTTATGCTGTTGTCTCATTGTAAATTCAAATTTTTATAATCTCAATCCAGATTTCTTAATGGATTCTATGCTGAATAAATTGCTAAACATATTGAGATCACATTATACTCATCCTCAAAAATAGAAATATAACCATAAACATAGCAGTTCTAATTAGTATAATTTCTAAATTTATTTGATGTAACTGATTTTATATACTCACAAATACACCCACCATCACCAGAAGCAAATATCCCTCTCAACCAAGTGTCCTTTATGATTTATTGTGTTTTGATCACAAATTGAATACACATATCCCAAAGAAAACTGCAGCCTTAATGTGTGAAATCATGTTCACCATTACATATCTCATAGAAACCTGATGACTGAGAAGTCCAATCAGGGAAGCAAACTAATTTCATCATTCTTAAAAAGTCTTCAGTTTTCATGCTATGATCAAGGGTATAGGTTTCCTGTGTTCATGTTACTGTAGGATGTCACCTCTACCTTACGCTGTGTTTCATTCTGATACAGTCGACTACTTTCCCATGTCTGTCTACAATACCTCTCACATTTGAAAACACATGACAACTAACACACACACACACACACATTATTTATCACAGACATTCCATCTCTCACCATTCCCTTCATGAGACATATGATGGATCAGCTTTTGGAGTAATTTGTCCAATATCATCTCATTATTTTCATTTGCCTCAAACAGCAGACGTTTCCATAAAATAGAGAATGTTTATACTTTGCTCTACTTTCTCTGACATGACAACAGCAAACTGCTCATTTATTTCTTAAATGGGAAGTGATCAGAGTGAAAGTGGAACATGAGAGTGAGTACACCAAATCAACTAAGCTCAGCACCTGAGTTAAAAGAGATAGAAAAAAAAGGATAATGGCATTGAGACAAACAGACCTTATGCAAACACTTCAGTCTTTGTAGGAGCATCTCTGCAAGCATGTTTGTAGGCATGGATGAACGTGAGTCTACTGTAGAAAGATGAAGCTAAGGAGGCTCAAGCAAAGTGAAAAAGCAGAGCATTGAGTCCCAGAAACATCTCTGAGTCCTCTGATGTAGGTAAGGTGAAGGAGAACAAGGGCTGCATAAGACGGTTCCCTCCAAGGGAAGATGGATGGGAGAGCTGGAAAGATGCTCATGGCTTCCAGATTTTCCCAGAGAATATGTGGTCCTTCCCAATTTGGTACTAGAATTACTAAAGAAAAATGTCTAACCTTGTGAGCATCGTGAAGTCAATTTTTGGTGTGTGAGATTATTACAGCTATTTATGAAACCCAACTTTAAGGCATGTGGGGCCCAAGAGCAGTATCCTGTGCAGGGTTAGAACAATGTGCTTCTCGCTCAGATCCAATGTTCATTTTTCTGTCTGGCATTTATCCTGCAGCTCCTGTGTGAACATTCACTCCATTGACTTCTATGCCTGAAGATGAAATCCTTTCTATATTTCCTCCTGTCTCAGTTTACAGTATTCCCTCCTACCCATGTTTCTGTTCTCCAATTAGATGTTTCATTAATCCTTTTACGGATAAGGGAAAGGGGATATGAGATTCATTGCCTACACTTGCCCACTGGAGCACACCCATAGTAACTGATCACAAGGTAGGCATGCAGTCAGTGGACTCAACAAAACACCTCTCCCAGGTTCTGTTATTCTATGCCTTCTGTTGCTCAGTTCCTTCATTATCTATTCTTATATTTTTGAAATCATTTATATATTTCATTTGTTTTATGAAGTGACAAAATTAATATTTTCTGGGACACAGATTGACTATATTATAGACACACATTGTGTAAGGAAAAATTGAAGGTAATTAATATATCTCTCAACACAGAGACAAAACATTACATCTGTGAATGCAAACATTTGAATGCTATGTAGGTTTTTCTGTCCATAATGTGTAGCACATTGTGCAATATGTCTCTGAAGTGTATTTTTCATGAGGAGTGAAATTTTATAGTCTCTGTGCAATTCCTTCCTCAGCTCACAGGTCACACATCTGCTATCTTCTCCCTGTTCCTAAATGTTTGGCATCATTAGTCTCTGCACAAATGTTTTTCTCTGCAGTCATCCAATTTTCCATCAACCAATCAAAGAATTCTCCAGAAACCAGGCTATAGGAATAAAGATATTTTATTATATAATTTTCTTTGTTTCATTTAATTCGGGCATTGCCTTCTATGTGTCAATACAACAGTTCAGTTTTATTTTCCTGCATTTGGAACATAGATGTTCAGAATTAAGAGATCTTATTGATATATTTTTTTCTTTGATGAGTATTAAGCATTCTTCCTTATACTCTTTGATAACTTTTGTTTCAAAGTTGATTTTTTATATTAGCATGGCTACAACTGCTTGTTACTTGGTACCATTTGCTTGGAAAAGTTTTTTTTTCCAACCCTTTACTCTGAGGTTGCATGTGTCTTTGTCTCTGAGGTGCATTTCCTGTATTCAGCAATATGCTGAGCCCTGTCTATGTATCCAGTCTGTTAGTCTATGTCTTTTTATTGGTGAATTTACTCCATTGATGTATCCAGTCTGTTAGTCCATGTTATTTACTAGGGAATTGATTCCATTGAGGTTAAGTGATATCGAGGGAAAAATATTTATTACTTCCTGTTATTTTTATTGTTACAGATGAAATTGTTTTTGTGTGGCTATCTTCTTCTGTATTTGTTGAAAGAAGATTACATTCTTGCTTTTTCTAGGATGGAATTTCCCTCCCTGTGTTTGCATTTTTTTTTTATCTATTATCCTTTTTAGGACTGGGTTTGTGGAAAGATATTGTGTAATTGGTTTTTTGTTTGTTTGTTTGTTTGTTTGTTTTGTTTTGTTTTGTTTCGCTGCATGAACTACCTTTGTTCATCCATCTCTGGTGATTGAGAATTTTGCTGCATATAGAAGTGTGGTTGGCATCTGTCTTCTTTTAGGATCTGTATGAGGACAGCCCAGGATCTTCTAGCATTTGTCGTCTCTGGTGAGAAGTCTGGTGTAATTCTGATAGGACCGTGTTTATACATTACTTGCCCATTTTCCCTTACTGCTATTAATATTCTTTCATTGTTTAGTGCATTTGGTGTTTTCATTATTATGTGACAGGAGGACTGGTCCAGTCTGTTTGGAGTTCTGTAGGCTTTTGATATGTTCATGAACCTCTTTTTCTGTAGGTAAAGGAAGATTTACTCTATAATTTTGTTGAAGATATTTATGGGCCCTTCCTCCTGAGAGTCTACACTTTCTTCTACACCTATTATACTTTGGTTTTGTGTTTTTATTGTATCCTGAATTTCCTGGATGTTTTGGGTTAGGAGCTTTTTGCATTTTGAGTTTATTTGACTGTTTTTGTTTCCTCTTTAATGACTTCTACCTGTTTATGTTCCTCTGTGATTCCTTTGTAATTTTGTTGTTTTACATTATTATTGTATTAGATATTTGTTTTATATACATTTCAAATGTGATCCCCCTTCCTCATTTCCCCTCCAAAAACCTACTATCCCATCCCCCCTCCCCTGCGCCCCAACCCACCCACTCCCACTTTCCTTACCCTGCCATTCCCCTACACTGGGGCATCAAGACTTCACAGGTCCAATGGCATCTTCTCTCATTGATGTCCAAAAAGTCCATCCTCTGCTACATATGTAGTTGGAGCCATGGGTAACTACTTGTGTACTCTTTGGTTGATTGTTTTGTTCCTGGGAGCTCTGGGAGTGCTGGAAATTTCACATTATTGTTCCTGCTATGGCAGTGCAAAACCCTTTAGCTCCTTGGCTAGTTTCTCTAACTCCTCCATTGGGAACCCTGTGCTCAGTCCAATGGCTGGCTGCGAATACACACCTCTGTATATGTCAGGCTCTGGAAGAGCATTTCAGGAGACAGACATATTAGACTTCTGCCAGAAAGCACTTCTTGGCATCCACAATGGTGTCTGGTTTTGTTGACTGCATATGGGATGGATACCCAGGAGGGGTAGTCTCTGGATGGCCTTTACCTCAGTCTTTGCTCCACACTTTTTCTCTGAATTTCCTCCCATGTGTATTTTGATCTGCATTCTAAGAAGGCCTTACTGAAGCTTTGCAATTTTATGAGATCGCATTTTTCAATTCTTGACCTAACAGCATAAGCTATTAGTGTTCTGTTCAGGAAATTTCTTGGATGTTTTGTGTTAGAAGTTTTATATGTTTTGAATTTGCATTGACAGTTTTGTCAATCTCTACAAAAGTTTCTTCTACCTCTGTGATTCTCCCTTTTATCTCTGATATTTTGGTGGTGATTACATTTGCAATTCCTGACCTCTTTCCTAGGTTTTCCATTTCCATGTTTGCCTCCATTTGTGTTTTCTTTATTATTTTTCCTTTCACTTTTAGGTTTTGGACAGCTTCATTCATTTCCTTCACCAGTTTGGTTGTGTTTCTCTGCATTTCTTTAAGGGATTTATTTGTTTCCTGTTTAAGTGCTTATACTTGTGTACATTTGTTTTCCTGAGTTTCTTTCAGTGAGTTTTTTATATCCTCCTAAAAGGACTCTATTATCTTCAGGAGATAGGACTGTTGGGTCAGTTGCCCAGATGCCTTTTGTGCAGAGGAACTCTTGGGATGTCTTCAGGCTGTGGTGTCTTCAGGGGAATGGACTAGCTGACAATCTGTCCCAGCAGAAAGTGCAAGCTGGACATCTGTGAGGAGGAGGGAAAACATTTCTCTTAAGAAAGTTCAGAGACCTGAGAGGTTATGCAATCCTCTTTGCAGAGGAAAATATAGAAGTTTCTCTTCCCATAATAACCATGATGTAGAAAACCCATGGCAGAAGGACCTGCCCACAAGATGACATCTGCATATCTGCTGATGCTACAGAACATTTGTTACACTTGCTTCGGAGAACACCTTTGAAACATTAGCAGGACTCACCATGGTGGCCATGCTCACAGTGCTGCTGTACCTTGGTAAGATATGAACAGGAGGAGTAGACACTTATGTCTGTAAGGGAACCTACTCAACAGCCAGGATTAATTTCACATGGACACCCTAGGGATTCCCCTCTGGCTCTTAATGTGAAAATGGTCTGAGAGAAAGTTTTCTTCCAGGTCTTATTGTGCAACCCAGGATGGAAGCAGAGGGAGGTGAGTGACTCAGGCATCCCAGGGTTTGTTTCTTCACTCTGAGGAGAAAGCCTATATTTTCCTCTAGTGAGCAAATTCCTCATAATGGTGATGAGGAAAAATCATTTATGGTCTAATGTCTTGTTCCAGGGGAGGTTTCTGTGCTAAGATCTGGTGTCAGAAGGAAGATGTGCTGGGATTGAGCCTTTGATTTCTTCATAGGACACCTCCCAAAGCCCATCATCTGGGCTGAGCCTGCCTCTGTGATTGCCTTACATACACCTGTGATTATCTGACGTCAGGGTTCCTGGGAGGCCCAGTAGTATCGTCTGTATAAAGAGAGAAGTGTAGATCGTTTGGCCACTCAATTCCCTCTTGATACCAGAAATAAGGCCAAGTTCAACGTTCAGCACATGACAAACGACTATGCAGACATATATAAGTGTTACTATAAGAGCTCTGTTGGATTTTCAGAGCCCAGTGATGCCCTGGAGCTGGTGATGACAGGTGAGAGGACACTCTGGGATGCCAGCATGGGATCTTTCTAGAGAAGGAGATCTAATTCCCAGGAGCGCTTCTCTCAGAGTCCAGTCCTGGAGTACAATATGTGTAACTCATGCTCATTTCACATAGTATCCCTTGTATTCTAGGAGCGTATCAAAAGCCCAGCTTGTCAGTCTGGCCCAGCACTAATGTGACTTCTGGAGTTTCCTTAGCCTTTACCTGTAGCTCATACATAGGATTTGGCAGATTCATCCTGATCCAGGAAAGAAAACATCACCTCTCGTGGACCCTGGACTCACAGCATCTGGCTTACCTGCAATTCCAGGCTACTTTTGTTCTGGACACTGTTACTCCCAACCACAATGGAACATTCTTATGCTACAGCTCTTATAGGAATGAACCACAGGTGTGGTCAAAATCTAGTGACCCCCTTGACCTCATGGTCTCAGGTAAGCACCTCCTACACATAATCATTTTGGGCTACTTGGGTCCTTTTCTTAAGATGATCTCTGGCCTAGAATAAGAGGGAGGAAGCTGTAAGATTAAAAATGCTTGTTCTGGAAAGACTCAGTGAAGCAGTATAGGGCAAAGTCAGAACAGGGAAGTGTGAAGGGTTGGGTGGGAAAACAGGGGGAGGGAAGGGGCTGATGGGACTTTCGGGGAGTGGGGGTCTAGAAAAGGGGAAATCATTTGAAATGTAAATAAAAATATATCGAATAAAAAATTTTAAAAAATTAAAAAAAAATACTATTCAGTTTAAAAGATATTCACCTCTCAATATAAGAGTTGAAGTCAGAATCCCCTGATCCAAATGCCTTCTTTCTTGTCTCATGGAAATTTAGCAGTAGAAGTTGACACGGTCACACAATTGACAAAGTGATCAGATAATGTCAATATACTAGTTAGAATCCTGTGTTTGTTGAAAAATACCATGATTTAAATAAAGCAACTTAGTGAGAAAAGGATTTATTCCATTTAATTTTGTGAGGAGCAACATGAAGTTAATTAGACATACACTTGCAAGCAAGAATTGAAATAGGGAAATTTAAGGAGCACTGCTCACAAGTTTACTTGTCAATGACTTTCAGTACTGCTTTCTTACACCATCATGGTGTAACCCCTTAGGATTAGAGTAAACCATAGTGGTCTGGACTCTCATAGATCTATCAACCAGAAAAATCTTTCCAGAGGCATAGATGCATTTTCCTCTATTGCAGCTGCCTCTTTCCAGATTTCTCTAGCTTGTAACAATTAACAAAATATGAGAACCATGTTCAGTGGCAGACAGACACTGTCCATTTTCCTTTAGTTCTTAAAATCATGTGCTCAGACTCATGTTAATAGCTGGACAGCAGGGGGTTTTGGTACATGTGTCGCACAGATTCAGTGAGGCAGTTCTGAGTTGCTCAGGGTCTCTATCTTCCCCATATATTCAGTGATAAGCTTTGTATAAGATTGATGGGCCACACTGTGATCTTAACGGAGATCCAAAAACCCAGAACCAAAAAATTTTGTCTGCAACCGGGAGATATACTTCTCAAACTCGTGTCCTGTTTGAGATAGAAAGCAACAGGACATAATAAAGTATTGTGAACTCTAATGTTCATATCTCCATCAACCTCTGGTAGAAACCAAGGACCAGTCCCATACACCGACTGAAGGAGGTAAGTGAGGGCCCTCCTGGCAGTGAGTATAACAAGATTTGAGATCACGATTAATTGGTGAATCCTCCTCCGAGGTTGAGAAAGTGAGAGATCTGAACTTACTTGTGACTAAGATGATATGTTCCTTACACAGCTTAGGTCAAAATTTCTCTGTCTACCTAAATTTCCGACCCCCCCTTTACAAGAACTTCTGATTGCTTGGGTTCCTGAAATTTCTGATAATGTTTATTCTTTATTCCTGGTTGAAATTTGTTGGATAATAATGGAAGATAAAAATGATCTTTCGATATTCAGAGATGGGGAAAAACACTATTTGAGTTCTTTTCTTGATTTCTGCTAGTGTAAAAAAACTTTTTTGCTCACACCTTCTATTTACTCCCTGTCTTTTGCTTGGGTGTGACATCCTGGTTGAGGAAGGAGTCCCTTCCATTGAATTCCAGTTCTGGAATGATTATGCACCCTTTGCCACAGGATGGTGACACAGGACACTGGGGCAGACTAACTAGGGAGTCATCTGCTTTCATGATCAAATAGCTTATGATCTGTGGTAAGGACAAGACTGGCAGTCAAATTCTGAGTTCAAACCCCGGCGTTTTACATTTATTCTAGATGACTGGGCCAAATGAACTTGTCTCTGTGAGCCTTGATATAACCTATAGCTGACTGGGGAAAACATGAATTTCCAGGTTGAATGACTGTGATATTTTGGGCCATGGCTAGGCATATAATAGGTGCTAGGTTAAGTAGATTCCATGCTACTTTTTTTCTAGATGCTGTTACTTCCAACCACAATGGAACGTTCTAAATCTATAGCTCATTTCAGAATGAATCACAGGTGTGGTCAAAATCAGGTGACCCCCTTGACCTCATGGTCTCTGGTAAGTACTCATACACATTACATTTTGTGTATTTGATCACTCTGGTCACGTTCCTAAGATGATCTCTAGCCTAGAATTAAAGGGAGGAAGCCCTGAAAATTAAAAAAAATCCTGTTGGTGCCAAAGATATTTATCCCTCATTTCAATATTATCACTCAGCATCTCCTGAAATAAATAAGTTCCTGTGCAATTTACTGTTATTTCGAAGAGGTAGTTGAGTGGGACACAAAATTCATAAAGTCATAAGACATTTTTTCTCTTCTATTTAGATTTTTATTGTTGTGGTAAATCAACATGATATAAAATATTATGGGGGGAAATATTTATTCCATTTCATATCTTATAGTTCATAATGAAAAGAATTAATGGTAGATACTCACAGTAGTAACTGAAGCAGAAGGCATAATTTAACACTGCTTATAGGCTTTCTCCCCAAATAAGTGCTAATTTTTTTTTATCATAACATCAAGATCCAAATATCCAGGGTCAAAATCACGCATGGATGATTCTCACTTCAATTTTAAATAAATAAATCAGATAAATCGTCTCATGTTTTGCCAACAGGCCCATATGGTATACATATTTTTGTTTTTTATAATTGAAGTTGCCTCTTTCTAGATAATTCTAGCTTATATAATGTTTGCAAAAATCTAAAGAGAACATCTCTTCAGTGGTAGACTTGGTCCTTCATTCTCACATAACTTTATTTCCTAAAATGCTGTGACCAGACTCATGATAATAGCTAGTCACCGAAGGCATTTTGTATTTATAGTACACAAACTCAGTCAAGTAATTGTCAGTCCCTCAGAGGTTGTGTTCTCTCTGGCATCCGAGGATATGCTTTGTAGTGGATTGGTGAGCATAACTGTAATCTTTAGAAATGTCCAAGAACCCAGAGGTGCAAAATTTCTATATACAATATCAGGATATCCAAATGAACTTAAGGTGCAGATTGAGGACCCACAGAACAATATAGGACATAGTCAAGAGCTGGGAACTCAAATAATCATTTCTCCATCCATCTTGATCTGATTCCATTGACAAGACCCCTACACATACTGAAGATGGTAAATGATGGCTCTCCTGGAGGGGGCAAAACTTCAGTTGAGATCATTATATGTTGTTAAGGCCTCCTCTGATGTTCAGAAATTGGACCAACTGGACTTTTTATGTACTTAGATGACCTATATTTACATAGCTTAGGCTCCAATATCTTTCTCTATTTAGATTTCAGACCCCACTTTATTCTATCTTTTCTCACCTGCTTTCCTGAAATCTTTGATGAAGTTTCTTTCTAAGCTCCAGCTTCATGAACAAATGTAATGAGTGTTGAAAGAAGAATCACAATATCCTTTTGAGATTCTGACATCATCTCTGACCATTTATCTTATTGCTACAATTTAAAGCAACAGGTTTTCCCATATTTCATATAATTTACTCAAATTATTTGATTCTCTGTGCAATCAGACCATTAGTACATGCAGAAATCATGACCAAAGAAAAAGCAGGTGAGAAAGAAATTTCCAATTGAAGAGACAGTCACAAAGGGTCTAGTTCTGTCAAGGAGAGGGGGAATCTGCACAACAATTTAACCTGTGAAAATTTTGGTGTGATTTTACTTCTTTGACCTCTTTATGCAGATGCCCCAGCCTCACAACACTGAGGTCACACAAGTGAAAATCTCATAAGGATGGTTTTAGCTGCCTTGGTTCTTGTGACTCTAGTGATGCTGCTGTTAGAGGCTTGGACCTTCAAGAAAGTGGAACAAAATGCAGCCAGGAGATAAAAAGGAAAGATTTCAAAGCTGCACATCTGAAGAGAACACTGAAATGTACTAAGTGATCCCATACATCTGTGAATTGAAAACTGGGTATACCTCAAGTTCCTACATTCAGAGAAGGTCAATGTAATAAGTATGTTCTAAGTGTGGGGGAATGCTGAGGATTAAATTTAAGAGGACATAACTTGTTTTACTAGGCTTTTCCCCCCACAGGTCCCTGTGAATATTTGCAGACTTTTATTCTTCTGAACTCCAGGTGTTATGCATGCTCTGAAACTTTCTGTCAGCTTCAAATAACATTTCCTCTACTTTGCCTGAGTCAATATTGTTCTCCGTGAGTCTTTACCTTTATCACTGAGAAAGAGAACAGAGTTGAAAGAGAACACAAATTGGGAAAATCCAGATTTTTGAGTGAACAATTTTTTTTGAAAAAGACGCCCTTGAAATCTCTCAGAAATTTTCTTTAAGTTTAGTGTGCATTACTAGAACTATCTGATGAGTCCTTTTGCAAACAACTTATTTTCCTTCAAATCAATGACTGTATTCAAAACTAGGGAGGTGGAATAAAATTGCCTTGATTTTTAATGTTACCATAACGTTGAAATACAGAATTTTATAATCTTTATTATTTTGAAACACATGTACATACTGACAATAACCATACCCACAGTTAGTACATCTTCACAAACTTCAGAGAACTTCATTTTACACTAGCACTCATGGAACACCATTTTATTAAACAAGGTATAAATTGTTATTTTCTAATCATTGTGTGTATTCCTTAAAACTAACTCATAATTCCAAGTTAAAGTCATAAGTCGGTGTTTCAGAAAAGCTACATACTTGATGTTTGCCTTAAAATTTGAAATCTCACTCTTCATTGATGTTTAATCCAAAAGCAATTGTTTTGTATGCAGTGTTAGTATACCCGGATATAATCATTAATTTTTAATATTATCTTTTCTCCTAATTTTGGGAGCATGGTTTCTTTTTAAGGATACTTTATTAATTCATTGAAAATCTCATGCAATGTATTTTGAACATATTCTTATCCTCTCCACAGCTTCTCCCCCATAATCCCTTATCTGCCTACACTATGATACCTTCCTAGAAGATAAAATAATTTCTCTAAAATTACACCTTTATTCCTTTGTTAGCATATGTTGAGTGACATATCTCTTTGACAACTTATTTCTTTTAACAGAAAAATATGCGTAAGTTATTTTCTTGTTTGAGAAGGAGCACATCATATTTTCTTTATTTCCACAGGGCATTTCTCACTTAACCTATTAATACATTGTTACTTCCAACTTCTTCAAACGTGATCTCCTTACAAAGATGTTGTTCTATATCCCTATGTTCCTGTGGGAATTTATGAGTATTGGCCACAATAAAAGTAGTGCTTCTACCTTGATCTTCATATTTGTTGTTTTCTACAATTTTGTTGCCATTATTGCCATTGCTGTATTCTTAAATATTTAATTTTTGTTAACAATTATGTGGTATACTCCAATTTACACACCACTGGATACTCTTAAATTATTCATTATGTATTATTAATTTCTAATTTGAGATATGACCAAATGAACTCTTTCTTACTGTTTTAATTTCTAACATGTAATAGGGTCAACAAAGCACCAGGGCAGAGTTTCAAGAGGGAATTTAACAAAACAACTTTACATATGTGGTCATTTCCAAGTGATTTATCACTATGGAATGCATAAATAAATATTATTGGGGATTTTTTGTTTTTACTTTATCACTATTTCACATATTTATGTGATTTAGTAATTGAAAGAATGTTGTTTCCTTGCACCCCATTTCTTCCCTTATAATTAGATACAAGGAAGAGCAATAGGAGGCTTATAGGAGAAAACTGGGTGCTTTCTCAACTGTCAATTAAATGTGAATAAACGGAGCTTTGAGGTGGAATGCTCAGTGTGCACTCAATCATCTAATGGTAACAAGGATCTCATGTTTTATGCGTTTCACAGCTGGTGGAATTTAGAGTTATGGCAAATCTTATCTTCTCTTATTGCAGAATGCAAGTAAAATGCTATCCATTTTCCATGAATCAAAGACTGTACCATGTAATTCATTATACAGAGAGACAAAGTGAGTAGAAATTCCACTGGCTGCCATCTAGACCAAATGCCCAACTATAGTAAAAATACTCTGTAAATCTCACTGTGAGACACAAAAATCTACACTAGTCATATTTGAGTTATTTCTTCCATTGCAAATATAAAAAAATCTTAATAATGATGATTTATGAAAGAATGAAAAAAAGCAATGATATACAATGGCAATTCATCTTGTTGCTTTGTCATGCACACTGGGCAAAGCAGGACACAGATGATTTTTGCTAAGTTATCCAACAACACCAAGAAGAACAATAAATCCTTGCTACATTTAGATGAGTGAAAATAACCAATGCTTACTTTCTTAATATTTCTTTCATTAATTTATAGGGTTTTTTGTCACTTTAACTCCAGGGTGCTCTCACTCCTGTCCCCTTTTCTTATAGTCACAACTTCAAAAATCACTCCCCCAATTGTATCCTGCCATGAGCCTCACACTAAAAGACCCCTTTAGGTACCACACAGCACTGGGGCATAAAGTCTAAGCAAGACAAATCATGTCCTTTCCTGAAGAGTCCCAACAAGGCAGTCGAGGAATAGACAGAGATTCTTATGGTTGACAACAGAGTCAGAGACAGCACTGCTCCATTTTTAAAAGAATCCAAATGATTTATTTCATTTAATTTTATATCCTTCCATTTTGATGAACTTGTTTATCAGCTGTAGAAGTTCCTTGGTTGGATTTTTGGTGGTGCTTATGCATACTATCATATCATCTGCAAATAGTGATGCCTCAATTTCTTTTTTGCCAATTTGTATCCCCTTGATCTCTTTTTGTTTTCTCATTGCTCCTGCTAGAGCTTTGAGCACTCAATTGAATACACATGAAGATTCACTTCATTGATATCTCTTCCTGATGATGGAATGCTTTCTATATTTACTCCTGTCTGAGATTACACTATTCCATCCCACCCATGTTTCAGTTCCCGAATTAGATGTTTTATTAATCCTTTTATGGATATGAGAAAAGGGGATATGAGATTTATTGCCTACACTTGACCACTGGAGCACACCCACAGTAAGTGATCACAGGGTAGACGTGCAGTCAGTGGATTTATTAAAATACATCTTCCAGGATCTTTTTATTCTTGGCCTTGGGCTGTTCTGTGCTTCCATTAACTTTTCTTATGTTTTTGAAATCATTCATACATTTCGATTGTTTTTTGAAGTGGCAAAATTAATATTCTCCAGAATACAGAGTGACTATATTACAGATATACATCTGTAAGGAATAGTTCAAGGTAACAAATATATATCTCAACACTTAGACAAAACATTAGATTTGTGAATGCAAACACTTGGATTCTATATAGACGTTACTATTTATAATGTGGCTCATTGAGCATTACATCTCTGAAGTGTAATTCTTCCTGAGGAGTGAAACCTTATAGTCTTTGAAATTCCTTCCTCAGCTCACAAGTCTCATATCTGTCATCTCTCTGCTGCTAAGTGTTTGGATCTTTAGGCTCTGCACACACAAAAAAATTTCTGCATTTGTCCTATTTTCCATCAACTCATCAAATAATTCTCCAGAGGCCATGCTATATGAATAAAGATATTTTATTATATAAATTTTGTTTGTGCCCTCTGTTTGTCAATACAACTTTCTCAGTTTTATTCCCCTGTATTTAGAGTATAGCTATTCAGTATTAAGAGTCCCTATTGGTAAATTTTTTTCCTTTGATGAGTATTGAGGGTTCTTTCATATACTCTTTGATAAGTTTTGGTTTAAAGTTGATTTTTTTCTATTAGCATGGCTACTCCAGCTTGTTAGTTGTGTACATATTCTTCGAATTTTTTCCATTCCTTTACTCTGAGGTAGTGTTTGTCTGTGTCACTCAGGTATATTTTCCGTATGCAGCAAAATGCTGAGTCCTGTTTAGTATCCAGTCTGTTAGTCTATGTGTTTTTATTGGGGAATTGAGTCCATTGATGTTAAGAGATAATAAGAGAATAGTGTTTCTTACTCCCTGTTATTTTTGTTCTTACAGGTGAAATTGTCTTTGTGTTTGTTGAAAGAAGATTACAACTATTTTCTTTTGTGTTTGTTGAAAGAAGATTACATTCTCGCTTTTTCTAGGGTGTAGTTTTCCTCCTTTTGTTTTCATTTTTATCTATTATCCTTTGTAAGGCTGGATCTGAGGAAAGATATTGTGTAAATTTGGTTTTATCACGGAATATCTTGGTTTCTCCATCTATGGTGATTGACAGTTTTGCCAGGTAGAGTAGTCTGGACTGGCATTTATGTTCTCCTAGCGTCTGTAAGAGATCTGCCCAGGGTCTTCTAGCTTTCATGGTCTGGCCATGAAAGACAAGTCTGGCATGATTCTGATAGGTCTGCCTTTATAAGTTGTTTCCCCTTTTTTTGCCTACTGCTTTTAATATTCTTTCATTGTCTAGTGCATTTGGTGGTTTAATTATTATGTGCCAGGAGGCCTTTCTGATCTGGCCCAGTCTGTTTAGAGTTCTGTGGGCTTCTGATATGTTCATGAGCATCTCTTTCTTAAAGTTAGGAAATTTTCTTCTATAATTTTGTTGACGATGTTTATGTTCATGTTGAGAGTCTTTACTTTATTCAGTGGTCATCCTCTGCTACATCTGTAGCTGGAGCCCTGGGTAACTCCATGTGTACTCTTTGGTTGCTGAATTAGTCCCTCAGTACTCTGGAAGTACTGGGTGGTTCATATTGTTGTTTGTCTTATGGATCTGCAAATCTCTTTATCTCCTTGTGTTCTTTCTCTAAACTCCTCCATTGGGTACCCTGTGCTCAGTCCAATTTTTGGTTGACAGTGTCCCCCTCCTGCCCCCGTATATGTCAGGCTCTGGCAGTTCCTCTCAGGAGACAGCTGAATCAGGCTCCTATCAGCAAGTAATTCCTGGCATCCATAACAGAGTCTGGGTTTGGTTACTATATATGGGATGGATCCCTAGATGGGGAAGTCTCTGGATGGACTTTCCTTTAGCCTCTGCTCCATACTTTCTCTCTGAACTTCCTCCCATAAGTATTTTCATCCCTGATCTAAGCAGGACTTACAGGAGATTTAAAATTTCATAAGGCTCCATTTGTTTAATCTTGACCTAATGGTGTTAGCTATTAGTGTTCTGTTTAAGAAATTTCTAGGATGTCTTGGGTTAGGAGTTTAATACATTTTGAATATGAATTGACAGTTTTGTCAATCTCTTCTAAGGTATCTTCTATGTCTGAGATTCTCCCTTTTATCACTTATATTTTGTTGGTGATGCTTACATCTGCAAAACCTTCCCTCTTTCCTGGGTTTTCCTGGGTTTTCTATTTCAATGTTTTCCTCCATTTGTGATTTCTTTCTTGTTATTACTTTCACTTTTAGGTTATGGACAACTTCATTCATTTCCTTCAACTGTTTGATTGTGTTTCCCTGCATTTCTTTTCTTTTTTTTTTAAATCTTTCTTTTATTTTTTAAAAATATTTATTTGATATATTTTTTATTTGCATTTCAAATGATTTCCCCCTTTCTGGCTTCCCACTTCCCGAATTCTCACAAGCCCTGCCTCTCCCCCTGTTCCTCCATCCATCCCTTCCCACTTCCCTGTTCTTGTATTGCCCTATACTGCTATACTGAGTCTTTCCAGAACTAGGGGCCACTCTTCCGTTCTTCTTGTACATCATGTGATGTGTGGATTATGTCTGTGTTATTCCAAGTTTCTAAGCTAATATCCACTTGTTAGTGAGTGCATGCCATGATTGATCTTTTGAGACTGGGTTACCTCACTTAGTATGATGTTCTCCTGCTCCATCCATTTGTCTAAGAATTTCATGAATTCATTGTTTCTAATGGCTGAATAGTACTCCATTGTTTATATATACCACATTTTCTGTATCCATTCCTCTGTTGAGGGACATCTCTGTTCGTTCCAGCTTCTGGCTATTATAAAAAGGGCTTCTATGAACATAGTGGAGCATGTGTCCTTTTTACATGCTGGGGAATCCTCAGGGTATATGCCCAGGAGTGGTATAGCAGGATCCTCCAGAAGTGACATGTCCAGTTTTCTGATTTCTTTAAGGGATTTATTTGTTTCCTGTTTAAGTGCTTCTACCTGTGTACATTTGTTTTCCTGTATTTCTTTCAGTGAGTTATTTATATCCTCCTTAAAGGATTCTATTATCCTCATGAGATAGGACTATTGGGTCAGTTGCCCAGTTGCCTTTGTGTAGTGGAAGTCCTTGAATGTCTTCAGGCTGTGGTGTCTTCATGGGAACGGAGTAGCTGGCAATCTGCACCAGCAGAACGTGCTAGTTCCAAATCTGTGAGGAATAGGGAAAGCATTTCACAAAATGAAGGACAGAGGCCTGAGTGATTATTCAATCCCCTTTACTGAGGAAAATATAGAAGTTTCTCTTCCCATAATAGCCATGCTGTTGAAAACCAATGACAGGAAGGACCTGCCTCCAAGATGACATCTGTATATCAGCTCATGTTACACAACGTTTACCAGACTGGCTCAGGAGAACACCTTGGAACATTACCAGGAATCACCATGATGGCCATACTCACACTGCTGCTGTACCTTGGTGAGATACAAACAGGGGGAGTGGACACTTATGTCTGCAAGAGAACCTACTCAACAGCCAGATTTAATTTCACATGGACACCCTAGGGGATCTCCTCTGTCTCTCAATGTGAAAAAGTTCGGAGAGAAAGTTTTCTTCCAGGTCTTATTGTGGAACTCAGGATGGCAGGACAGGCAGGTGAGTGTCTCCAGACATCTCAGGGTTGCTCCTTCACTCTGATGAGAAAGCTTCTTTTTTTTTTTTTTTTTTTTTTTTTTTTTTTTGCTCTGTAGTGAGCCAATTCCTCACAAAGGCAATGTGGAAAAAGCACTTATGGGCTAATGTCTTGTTCTAGGGTAGGTGCTTGTGCTAAGATCTGGTGTCTGAAAGATGTTCTGTGACTCAGCCTTTGATTTCTTCACAGCACACCTCCCAAAGCCCATCATATGGGCTGAGCCAGGCTCTGTGATTGCCTTACATACACCTGTGATTATCTGGTGTGAGGGTTCCTGGGAGGCTCAAGAGTATCATCTGTTTAAAGAGCAAAATGGATATCCTTGGGATTCTCAATTCCCTCTGGATACCAGGAATAAGGCTAAGTTCAACATTCAACACATGACAACTGACTATGCAGGCATCTATAAGTTTTATTATAGGAACTCTGTTGGACGTTCAGAGCACAGTGATGCCCTGGAGCTGGTGGTAAGGTGAGTGGACACTCTGGGAACCATGTATGTGCTTTCTCCTGAGAAGGAGGTCTGTTCTCTGGGAGCTCTTCTCTCAGAGTCCAGTCATAGAAGGAAATCTAAGTAACTCTTGTTCATTTCACATCCTGCCCCTTGTATCCTAGGAGCACATGAAAAGCCCAGCCTGTCAGTCTGGCCTTGCACTAATGTGACTTCTGGAGTTTCCATAGCCTTTACCTGTAGCTCATGCACGGAATTTGGCAGATTCATTCTGATTCGGGAAGGGAAACACCAACTCTCCTGGACCCTGGACTCATAGCATCAGGCCAATCAGCCATTCCATGCTACTTTTGTTCTGACTGCTGTTACTCTTAACAACAATGGAACGTTCAGATGCTACGGCTCTTAAAGGAATGAACCACAGGTGTGGTCAAAATCAAGTGACCCCCATGACCTCATTGTCTCAGGTAAGCATCTCTTTCCCATAATCATTCAGTATTTTGGGTCACATGGTCTTTTTTCTACGATGACCTCTGGCCTAAAATAAGAGGGAGGAAACTCTAAGGTTAAAAATCCTGTTCAGTTCAAAAGACATTCACCCCTTAATATCAGAGTTGCAGTCAGAATCCCCCAGTCCAAATGTCTTACCCCTTGTCTCATTGTACTTTAGCAATGGAAGTTGAGTGGGACACACAACTGAGAAAGTGATCATATGATGTCACTGTACTAGTTAGGTTCCTGTTTCTGTTGTAAAACATGATCTATATAAATCAACTTAGTGAGATAAGGATTTATTCCATATAATTTTGTGTGGAGCAATATGAAGATAATTAGATGTAGACATGCAAGCAGGAATTGAAATAGGGATCTTGAAGGAGCTCTACTCACAAGTTTACTTGTCAATGGCTTGCAGTATTGTTTTCTTCTACCATCAAGGTCTATACAGTTAGGATTAGAATAAACCACAGTGGTCTGGGCTCTCATAGATCAATCAGGAAAATATTTCCACAGACATATATACATTTTTCTCTATTGCAGCTGCCTCTTTCCATATTTCTCTAGCTTGTATCAAATTTAAAAAATCTAATGAGAATCATCTTCAGTGGCAGACAGATACTGTACATTTTCTTTTTTATTATTTCTTAAAATCATGTGCATAGACCCATGGCAATAGCTGCACACCACAGGCTTTCGTACCTCCTTTGCACAGATTCAGTGAGGCAGTTCTCAGTCCCTCAGGTTCTCCATGCTCCCTATATATCCAATGATAAGGATTTGTATAGGATTGAAGGGCTGAACTGTGATCTTCACAGAGATCCAATAACCCAGACCCCCCCCCCCCAAAAAAAATCTTGTCTGCAACAGGGAGATATTCTTCTGCAACTAGTGTCCACATTGAGATAGAAAGAAACAGGACATAATAAAGTGTCCTGAACTCTAATGTTCATCTCTCCATCAATCTCTGGCAGAAGCCAAGGACCTGTCCCCTACAGCCTCTGAAGATGGTACGAGGCCCTCCTGTCAGTGGGTATAACAAGAATTGAGATCAGTATGAACCTGTGAATCCTGCTCTGAAGTTGAGAAAGTGGGAGATCTTGACTTACTTGTCACTTAGATGATGCGGTCCTTACACAGCTCAGGACTCAATGTCCCTGTCTACCTAAATTTCAGACCCCCCCCCCTTAACAAGAATTTCTGATTGCTTGGGTTCCTGATATTTCTGATAAAGTTTATTCCTAGGCCCCAGCCACCTGGTGGAATTTTGTTGGATAATAATGGAAAATAAAAATGATCTTCTGATATTCAGAGATGGGGAAAAACCATATTCTCTGAGTACTTTTCTTGATTTCTGCTACTATAAAGAAAGTTTTTTGCTCACACCTTCGGTTTACTCCCTGCATTTTCCTTGGCTGTGACATCCTGGTAAGGAAGGAGTCTCTTCCATTGAATTCCAGTTCTGAAATGATTATGCTCCCTTTGCCACAAGGATGGTAACAAAGGACACTGGAGCAGACTCAGAGCCAATGCAGGACAGTCACCTGTTTTCATGATCAAATAGCTTATGATCTGTGTTAAGGACAGGGCTGTAAATCAAATTCTGAGTTCAAACCCCGGCTTTTTACGTTTATTTTAAATGACTAGGCCAAGTGAACTTTTCTCTGTGAGCCTTGATGTAACCAATAGCTGACAGGTGAAAACATACAATTCCAGGTTGAATGATTGTGATATTGGGGGCCATGAATGGACTGGGCACATAATAGGTGCTAGGGTAAGTAGCTCCCATGCTACTTTTGTTCTGCATGCTGTTACCACCGACCACAATGGAACATTTATGATGCTGTAGCTCATTTCAGAATGAATCACAGGTGTGGTCAAAATCAAGTGACCCCCTTGACCTCATGGTCTCTGGTAAGTACCCCCACACATTATATTTTGTTGTATTTGATCACTCTGGTCACTTTCCTAAGATTATCTCTAGCCTAGAATAAATGAGAGGATGCCTGAGATTTAAAAATTCTTTTCATTCCAAAGATATTTATCCCTCATTACAAGATTATCACTGAGCATCTCCTGAAATAAATAAGTTCCTGTAGGATTCTCTGTAATTTAAAAGAGGTAGTTGAGGGAGACAAACAATTCATAAAGTAGTAAGACATTTTTTATATATTCTACTTAGATTTCTATTCTAAGAAAATTCTATTCTATTTCTATTTATATATTCTACTACAAGATTTCTATTCTTGTAGTAAATCAACATGATCTAAAGCATTACAGGGAAGAAAATATTTATTCTATTTCATAACTTATAGTTATTCATGAAAAGAATGAAGGGTAGATACTCACAGTTGTAACTGAAACAGAAGCTATAGTTTAACATTGCTTACAGGCTTTCTCCCCAAAAGACTGCTAATTTTTTTTAATCAAGATCCAAATATCCACGGTCAAAATCACCCAGGAATGTTTGGCCTTCCCACTTCAATTTTAAATAAATCAGATAAATCATCTCATGTTTTGACTACAGGCCCATATGGTACACATGCTTTTCTTTTCTTTTCTTTTTTTTAATTGAAGTTGTCTCTTTCAAGATAACTCTAGCTTATATAATGTTAGCATAAATCTAAAGAGAACACGTCTTCAGTGGTAGACTTGGTCCTTCATTCGCATTTGTCTTTATTTCCTAAATACTGTGACCGGACTCATGGTAATAGCTACTCAACAGAGGCATTTAGTATTTATAGTACACAAACTCAGTCAAGTAATTGTCAGTCCCTCAGAGTTTCTGTTCTCTCCAGAATCCAAGGATATGGTTTGTAGTGGATTGGTGGGCATAGCTGTGATCTTTACAAATGTCCAAGAACCCAGAGGCACAAAATTTGCATACCATAGCATGGTATCCAAATGAACTTATGGTGCAGATTGAGGACCCACAGAACAAGATAGGGCATAGTCAAGAGCTGGGAACTCAAATAATCATTTCTCCATCTTGGACAGATTCCATTGACAAGACCCCTACACACACTGAAGATGGTAAGTGATGGCTCTCCTGGAGGGGTAAAACTTGAATTGAAATCATTATATGTTGGTGAAGCCTCCTCTGATGTTCAGAAAGTGAACCAACTGGATTGTTGTGCACATAGATGACCTATTTCTTACATAGCTTACTCTCCAATATCTTTTTCTATCTACATTTCATACCCCTCTGTATTCTACATTTTATCACCTGCTTTCCTGAAATCTTTGATGAAGTTTCTTTCTAAGCTCCATGAACAAATTTTAAGGAGTATTGAAAGGAAATCACAATGTCCTTTGTATATTCTGACTTCCTCTCTGACCATTTCTATTATTTCTACAATTTAAAGCAACAGGTTTTCCCATATTTCTTATAATTTACTCAAATTATTTGATTCTCTGTGAACTTGGACAATGAGAACATGCAGAAAGCATGACCAAAGAAGAAGGTGAGAAAGAAATTTCCAATGTAAGAGACAGGCACAAAGGGTCTAGTTCTGTCAAGGCGAGGGGGACTCAGGGCACAACAATTTAACATGAGAAAATTTTGGTGTTACTTTACTTCTTTAACCTCTTTATGCAGAAGCTCCAGCCTCACACCACCAAGGTCAGAAAGTTGAAAATCTCATAAGGATGACTTTAGCTGCTTGGTTCTTGTGACTCTTGTGATGCTGCTGTTAGAGGCTTGGACCTTCAAGCATGTGGGACAAGATGCAACCAGGAGATAAACAATAAAGATTACAAGGCTGCACATATGAAGAGACTACTGAAATGTATTGGGCGATCCCATACATCTGTGTAAAGAAAACTGGGTGTACCTTAAGTTTCTACATTCAGAGAAGGTCAAGGTAATAAGCATGTTTTAAGTGTGGGGGAATTCTGGGCATTACATTCAATTGGACATAGCTTGTTTTACTAGGCTCGTTTCCCCACAGTTCACTGTGAATATTTGCAGTCTCCTACTCTTCTGAACTCCAGGTGTTATGCATGTTCTGAAATTTTCTGTCAGCTTCAAATAATATTTCTTCTACATTGTCTGAGTCGTTATTGTTCACAACGGTTCTTTCCCTTTATTGCTGAGAAAGAGAACATAGTTGAAATAGAACTCACTTTGAGATAAGCCAGATTTCTGAGTGAACATTTTTTTTTGAAAATGATTCCCTTGAAGTCTCACTGAAATTTTCTTTAACTTCAATGTGCATTACTAGGACTCTGATTAGTCATTTTGCAAACAACTTTTTTGCCTACAAATCAATGACTCTATGCAGAACTAAAGAAGTGTCATACTATTGTCTTGATTTTAATGTTACCATACATTTGAAATATAGAATTTTAAAATCTTTGATTGAAATACTTGTACATGAGAACAGGACATACTGACAACAACAATCATACCCACAGTTATAACATCTCTACAAACTTCAGAGTAGTAAGGTCAATTATTCTGAAGCTGTTCACTTTCAATTGAATTTTACACTAACACTCACAAAACACCATTTTATTAAACAGGTTTCTTAATGTTTGTTAACCATCATGTGCATTACTTCAACGTATCTCATAATTCCAAATTAAAGTCTTAAGTGTGTGGTTCAGAAGTGATACATATTCGATGTTTTCCTTGCAATTTGAAATCTCATTCTTCATTGAAGTTTACTTAAAAAGCAGTTCTTTTGTATGTTACTTTTGTCTGTCTGGATACAATCATAAATTTTGAATATTAACTTTTGGCCTAATTTAGGAAGCATGGTTTCTTTTTAAAGGTACTTTATTAATTCCTTGAAAATTTCATGCAATGTATTTGAACATAGTTCTAGCCTGTCTACAGCTTCGTCCCAATAGTCTCTTATCTGCACACACTTTTAGAGCTTCTTTGAAGATAAAATTTCTTGACTAAAATTACACCTTTATTCCTTTGTTATAATATGTTGACGGACTTATCTTTTTGACAAATTATCTCTTTTAACAGAAATATATTCACAAATTACTTACTTTATATGTCTCAGAAGTAGCATCCCATATCTTCTTTATTTCCACAGTGCTTAATCTATTAATACAATCTATTAAAACAATGTTACTTCCAACTTCTTCAAATGTGATCAAATTAAAAATATGCTGTTCTACATTCCTATGTTCCTGTGAGAATTCATCAGCATTGGCCATGTCAAAATAAAAGTGCTGCTTCTAACTTGATCATCATATTCTTTTCTAGAAAGTTGTTGCCATGAATGGTATTGCTCTATCCTTAAATATTTAATATTTGTCAATATTTTTGTGGTATACTTCTATTTACACACCACTGGGTACTCTTATATTAGTCATCAAGTATCATTAAGTTCTAATATGAGATGGGACTAAATGCACTGTTGGTCACTACTCTCATTCCTAACATGTGATAGGGTGAACAAAGAACCAGGACAGATTTTTAAGAGGAAAAATTTCAAACTAATTTTATATATCTAGACATTCTAATCGGGATATCATTATGAAGTCCATAAATAAATATTGGTGATTTTTACTTTTGTTATATCATTATTTCACATATTGATATGATGGATTTAGTCATTGAAAGCATGTTGTTTTCTTACACTCTATTCCGTTTCTTATAATTAGATACATTGATGAGTCATAGGAGGCTTACAGGTGAAGACAGGAAGCTTTCTCAACTGTTAATTAAACATGAATAAAAGGAGCATGTTAGGAAGAATGCACTGTGTACACTCAATCAGCTAATGATAACAAGGAACGCATATTTTATGAATTTCACAGATGGTGGAATTTAGAGTTATGGTATTTTTTGTCTCATTCACTCATTGCAGAAGCTACCTATTTTACTTGAATCCAAAATCTACCTTACAGTTCATTATACATAGAGACACAGAGAATAGAAACTCCAGTGGCTGCCATCTAGACCAAATACACATCTATAACACAAGAGCTCTATAAATCTCAAGTTGAGACACAAAAATCAACACTAATCATATCTGAAGTCTTTCTTCAATTTAAAATATAAAAAATCTCATTAATGATGGCTTACAAAATAAGCAAAGAAAGCAATGACATGTAATGTCTGTCAGTTCTTCTTGCTGTTTTCTCATACAGGCTGGGAAAAGCAGGACACAAATAATTCTTGCTTGGTAAGCTAACAACACCAAAAAGGACAATAACTCCATGTTATATTTTGATGACTGAAACTAGCCAATGCTTACATTATTATTATTTCTTTAATAAGTTTATTTGTTTTTTTTCACTGTAACACCAGGGTGCTATTGCTCCTCTCCCATTTTCTCCAAGTCACAGCTTCACAAATCATTCCCCCATTGCATCCTAGCCTTTAGCATCACAGTAAAAGACCCCCTTAGGTACAATGAAGCCCTGGGGAATAAATTCTAAGCAAGACAAATCATGTCCTTTCCCAAAGAGGCCCAACAAGGTACCCCAAGTAGAGATAGAAGTTCTAATGGCTGATTTCAGAGTCAGAGAGGGCTGTGTACTTCTTTGTAAAGGATCCATATGATTTGAGTTAAAAGTTGTGGCCTCATTGAGAGAAATGCTGCTAACCCTTGAGAGACTTGAGGTCTCAAGGTGTGTAGAGGACTGTTGAGGTGGGAGTGAGGGCTGGAGACATTCTCTTGGAGAAGGGGGAAAGGTATTGGATTGGGAGTAGTCAGGCAGCAGACCAGGAGGGGGATAAAGTTTGGACTGTACAAAAGGATTGAAGTATAGAAATAAACAAATTTTAAAAGGATCCAAATGAAGATGCTGCTGCATATCTGCCACACATGGGTAGCAGACCTGCCTTTGCATGATCTTTGGTTGTTGGTTCAGTCTCTGTGAGAGCCAAGGACCATGGTTTGTTGATTTTGTATGTATTCTTTTGGTATCCTTGACACCATTTATATCACTTTATTCTATCCCTGATTCTAAAAGCAATATGCAGAGTCCGTGACCTAGAGCAATGGTGTGGATGAGGCGTCTGTGAATATAGCATGGATACGGAAATAGAACCTCAGAACTGGGACTGTAGCTCCTCACTCACATTTCTCTTCTCTAGGATGTTCTGATATTGCACCCACTCTCTCAGTGCATCCAGGCACCAGGAGAGAATGTGACCCTTCTCTGTCAATCATCAACCCAATGGACACTTTCAAGGAAGATGCTACCTATCCCTAAATACAGCAGAAATTAAAGTGTCAGGATCCACAATGTGTAGCAGAATTATCCCTGAGTGCTGTGGCCCCAGTCCTCTGGGATACCTACATTTGCTTCAATTCTCAAAGCTCATCTCCTTACCTGCTGTCACACCCCAATGTTCCTGAGTTGATCAAAGTCTCAGGTGAGGTGGGCCTGTTTGAGCTTTTAAGGTAAATCAAGTTAAGTGACTGTTGAATTTCTTGGCTGTGATAGTAGTATATTTACCCTAAGGAGGGCTGATATGTATTCATATATTAAGTTGTTACTGGGGCATCTTTAAGTACAACTTCAATCTCTGCATTTGGGAGGGTAAAGAAACAGTTGTGCCTGTGTGAATGTGAAGCCAGTCTTGTCTAAAAAGAATGTTCCAGGATAGACAGAGGTACATAATGAGATACTGTGTTTAAACAACAGAACAAGCAAACTGGGACTATCTATCAATGACCACATCTCCCTTTCCTTGGTAATCTAGAAGAAGCCAGGGAGGAAGTTGGAATGTATCTTAGAGATGCTACAGTGTAGATGTAAGACTGAAAAGAGATGAGAAATAAGGCCAATTTCCACACATCTACCCTCAGCCTATTTTCAAGTCTTTTGGACCACAAAGACCATTCCAATAGAAGTTGTTAAATTTTTCACTCTAGGCAGGTTGTTCCATCCAGATAAACAAAAATTCTGACCCCATAAGCCTTCATTCCCACATCTGCTTGGATGGTAAAAATTCTCTTAGGAATCAATGATAGATCCCCACATGATCCCCTGAAACCCAGAGGCTTGGAGACCTGGTTGCAATAGAGATCTCATGATCAACAGTAATATTGAGGATCAAGCCTACTGAGAAGCATATAAATTGAGAGCTGAGTCAGTTCCCCTGAACTTCCCATTCAATCGCCTCAGGACATGGAAAACATCTCTTCTCACCCATGGTGTCTGACCACAGAGGTATGACCATGAACTCAAACGCAGACTGGGTACATGGGGAATCAAGTTATTTATGCGGTTGATATATTCTTATGCCGAGAGTTTGTCATGGGCAGTTCATCTCCTGTGTGATTCCAATTCCTGTAATGAGAGATCCCTGGTATTGATGTTAAGTTCTTTTTAATGATGATGTCATCTGTATGATGTACTTACATAGGAATCTCTAGAAAATCCTCTTCTTGACTCCCAAGATACTTTCTCCATCTTGTAAATGTGATAGAATTCATTTACTGAACTATTGTCTTCCAATATTGTCAGTGTAAATTAAGTCAGTAATGGCTGGAAGAGTCCCAGCAAGACTGAGTCTGAGACAAATGTATTACAAGGAATCAGATTTTTGTACCTTTACCAGAAATGAAATATAGAGATTTAAACAATTATTGTTTCTGAGATATAATGATATTAGTAAGCTATGCATAATATACAAGATCAATATATAGGACTAATTGCTTTTTTCAGACTTCTAAGGAATGCAGAGTGTTTCTTTGACTGAAGGAGAGCCTCAAAATTTCAGGAACTGAAAGACACACAGGGCTGGAGGAACCATGAACTTCATAGTGAAAAACTTATGACTCATGCTTTTAAAACAAGATAGACTAGGTGGACTGCATTATTCCCTGAACTCCTCCCCTACCTTTTTCTACCTTAACAAGGGAAATCTTCAATTCTCAGTCATGGAGCTGATTGCAGATTATGGCATCTGATCATCCTCTTGTAATTTTTGTCTTCTACACCTTCATTGTCCACATCCACAGCATCGCATACCCAGGATCATCACACAGTGGAGAATCTCATTAAAATTAGTACAGATGGCTTGGTCCTTGTGTTCCTTGGAATATTGTTATTTGAGGAATGTCATGGTAGAGTAAGATTCACCATGAACCCTGCACACCCAAAAAAATAAAATAAAATGAAGATATATTGTATACAAGAGAGACAGAAATGCATTGTATGTAGTTCCAGTTACTAGAAAATAAATAAAAGATTTCAGCATGGATTTTCAAGGAAATACAGTGCTCCTGTTAGGGAACAACTCTCAGAGGCCATACCCGGATGGACTATGAAATGTGTGAAAAAGAAAAGGTCTGGCTGAGTGGGTGGAGAGACCTTTTCCAAGCAAATTAAAGTTATTTTCATTCTTCTTACTATGGACATTTATTGTCCAATACATTCTCTTTTCTTACCACATAACATATATGGGAAGGTTTTTCACAGTTCACCAGGGTTGGGTCCCAATTTTTTTAATATATTTTAGTTTTCTTTGCTCTCTTGTACTATTGTGAATCAATATCAAGGTACTCATAAATTGGGAAACAATTCCGCCCATACTCCAGCTATTCATACACACACACACACACACACACACACACACACACACATATAAACCAAGTTGCCCATTTCCTTCACTTTTGCAGAGAGCCCTAGATTCAGCCCATGAATGATCTTTGGTTGTGGTTAAGTCTAGGAAAGCACCCAGTGTTCAGTTTAGTTGATTCTATTAGTTCTTATCCCCTTGAGGGCTACAAGCCTTCCTTATATTGTTCCATGAATGCCCTTGACCTTCATCCAGCCTTTGGCTGTGGGTGTCAGCTGCTGAATGGAGACTTTTAGATGAGAGTGTCCTATGCTCCTTTTTGGAAACATAGTTTTGTTCCATTCAAACTGTCAGGGATTGGTGCTTGACCATGAGATGTGTCTCAACTTAGGCCAGTAATGGTTGATTGTTCCCCCAGTCTCTGCATGATCCCCAATCCCTGCATTTCTTCTTGACAAGATAAGCCTTGAGTAGAAAGTTTTGTGAGTGGGTTGGTTTTCCTGTTGCTCCACCAAGTTTCCTGCCTATCCACTGGAGGCAGCCACCTCAGGGACTATACCCCCAGTACTGTGAGTCACAGGTAAAGCTACACACAATGATTCTTGAATGATTCCCAATCCCATGTCTCTTTCTACTCATGTAGATGCTCCCTACATCCCAACCTCTGCCAGTTTCAGATCTCCATTCATCCTCATAACCATACAGTCACCACCCCTGCCCCAATCACAATATGATCTGAGCCCCCAACTCGACTCCTGACATTTTCTCCCACATAGTTCCCTCCCTCCATCAGCCTTCCAGTACCATTACATTCCCCTTTCCATGTGAGGCTGAAGCACCTTTGTTTGTGCCTTTTTCTTGCTCAGCCTAATTGGATCTATGGAGTGTAGCATGTGCATCCTTTATTTAATGGTAAATATTCACTTAGAAATGAATGTGTACCATGTATTTCTTTTTGGAATCATGTTTCCTAAGTCAGGATGATACTTTCTAGTGCCATACATTTTCCTGAAATTCATGCTGCCCTTGTTTTTAGAGCTGATAAGTGGTCCATTGTGTAGCTATACACGTGGTCCTAACCCATAGAAATTTCTGCATCATGTGGTTAATTTTCAGAACATCATGTAATATCCAATGACACAACATCAGGAAACTTGTAAAATCCATTACATATGGTTTAAATCATTGTGTTACAATGTAAATTTTTTGTGCTTTCTGAGTGATTGCTATGCCATATGAAATATACATTTTCATAGAAGATTCTAAGTTGCATCTGGATCAATCTTGTGAGTCTCCTGTTAATTATATATATGACAGTGCCATAGCAGCCCTCAAGGAGAAGACTGAAAGACTACAAGCTTTCTCACCTGCTAAATAAACATTAACTCAAAGAAGGATGTGAGGAAAATGTAGTGCAAATAGTTCCATATTGTATTTGGAAAACTTAAATTAAGAAAACAAGGATATGAATAGTTACTTACAATCAAATATAATGATAACAGTTCAAATTTTCACAATGTCAATCCAGATTTCTGGATGGATTCTATGCACTATAAAATGCTCAATATCATAGTGAGACCTCATGATACTATCTTCCGAAAATGGAACTAATTAATGAAGGGATTCTAATTAGGACAAGATAATTTTTACATTTATATAATGTAACTGATTTTTATCTAATTTCAAATACATCCACCCTGACCAAAATTATTTCTCTCTCTCAACACATGTCCTTCACAATTTATTGGGTTTTGATCACAAACTGAATACACATATCCCCAAACTAACTTGGAGGCTAACTGACTGAAGTTAAGTACACCATTAAGTGTCTCATAGAAACCTGATTACTGAGTGAATCTAATCAGGGAAGAAAACTAGTTTTATATTTCTTGAAAAAAATCTTCAGCTTTCATGCTATGCTCAAAGCTATGGGTTTCCTGTGTTCATGATACTCTAGAATATTGTTTCTACCTCATGAAGTGTTGCATACACCTCATAGAGACAAAAAAATGTCCCATGTCTGTCCACGATTCCTTTCCTATTTGTAACCACATAACAACTAACACAGACATTTACAACAGATGTTCCTTCTCTCACTATTTCCTTCATGAGACTCATCCTGGATCAAATCTTGGAGTAATTAGTGCAATATCATCTCATCCGTTCCTTTTGCCTCTAACAGCAGGTGTTTCCATAAAGTAGAGAATATTTATATAACTTCCTCTATTTTCTCTGACATTACAACAAACTGCTCATTGATTCATAAAATGGAAAGTGATCATAGTCAAAGAATGTGGAACAGAAGAGTGAGTGCACCAAACCAATAAAGCTCAGTTCTGGAGTTAGAAGAGATAGAAAGGGATAATGACATTGAGAAAAAAAAGACCTTGTGCAAAAGCTTCACGCTTAGGAGGAGCATCACAGCAAGCATGTTGGTTGGCATGAATGAACATGACATTCTATTGTAGTAAGAAGAAGATAAAGGGGCACAAGCAAAATGGAGAAACCGAGCTTTGAGTCCCAGAAACTTTTCTGAGTCCTCTGATGTAAGTAAGGTGGACAGGCAAGACCAACATGATTGAAAGAGAACACGGGCTGCATAAGAAGGTTCTGTTTGAGGGAAGATGGAAATAAGAGCTGGAAAGATGCTCACATTTTCCAAATTTTCCCAGGGAATATGTGGTTCTTCCCAATTTGGTGCTGGAATTATATAGATAAATTTATAACCTTGTGAGCACCATGAAGGCAATTTTTTGGTCTGTGTAATTATTAGAGCCATTCATGAGACCCAACATTAAGGCATATGGAGACCAAGAGCAGTATCCTGTGCAGGATTAGAATAATATGCATCTCACTCAAATTCAATATTCATTTCTGTCTGGAAGTTTATCCTGGAACTCATGTGTGAACATTCACTCCATTGACTTCTATGCCTGAAGATGAAATCCTTTCTATATTTCCTCCTGTCTCAGTTTACAGTCTATCATCCCACACATGTTTCAGTTCTCCAATTAGAAGTGTCATTAACCCTTTTTTGGATAAGAGAAAAGGGGATTTGAGACATCATTGCCTAAACTTGCCTGTGGAGAACACCCACAGTAACTGATCACAGGGTAGACATGCAGTCAGTGGGTTCAACAAAACACATCTCCAAGGATCTGTTCATTCTAGGCCTCGGGTTGATCTGTGCTTTCATTATCTGCTCTCTTATTTTTTGAAATTATTTATACAGTTTATTTGTTTGTAGAAATGACAAAATTAATATTTTCCAGGATGCAGAGTAACTATATCACAGACATATATTCTCTAAGGAAAAATTAAAGGTAATTAATATATTTCTCAACACATAGAAAAAACATTACATTTGTGAAATTGAATACTTCAACGCTATTTTGGTGTTATTGACCATAATAATGTGTGGGACATTGAGTGATCCGTCTCTGAAGTGTATTCTTTCTGAGGATGGAAACCTTATACTCTCTGTGCAATTCCTTCTCCAGCTCACGAGTGTCATATCTGTCATCTTCTCCCTGCTCCTAAGTGTTTGACATCTTTAGGCTCCACACAAAAGTTTTTTTTTTTTCCTGTGGATGTCCTATTTTCCATCAACCAATCAAAGAATTCTCCAGAGGCCATGATATGTGAATAAAGGTATTTTATTATGTAAATTTTGTATGTTTCATTTATTTCAGGCATTGCCCTCTGTGTGTCAGTACAATAGTCTCAGTTTTATTTCTCTGCATTTGGAGCATAGATGTTCAGAATTAAGAGTTCTTATTGGTAGATTTTTCTTTTGATAAGTATTAAGGGTTCTTTCTTATACTCTTTGATAACTTTTGGTTTAAAGATGATTTTTTTTTATATTATCATGGCTATGCCAGCGTTTTACTTGGGCATATTTGCTTGAAATTTCTCTCCAGCCCTTTACTCTGAGGTTTTGTGTATCTTTGTCATTGAGGTGCGTTTTGTGTATGCAACAAAATGCTGAGTCCTGTTTAAGTATCCAGTCTGTTAGCCTATGTATTTTTTTAAAATTGGGAAATTGAGTCCACTGATGTTTAGAGATATTAAGGGAATAATGATCAGTACTCCCTGTTATTTCTGTCGTTACAAGTGAAATTGTCTTTGTGTGGCTATCATCTTTTTTGTTTGTTGAAAAAATATTACATTCTTGCTTTCTCTATGGTGTAGTTTCCCTTCTTGTGTTTTCATTTTCTTAAATGTATTATCCTTTGTAGAGCAGGATTTGTGGAAAGGTATTGTGCTATTATCTTATTGCATGGAATATCTTGGTTTCCCCATCTATGGTGATTGAGAGTTTTCCTATGTATAGTAGTCTGGACTGGCATTTGTGTTCTCTTAGGGTCTGTTTTAGATATGCCCAGCATCTTCCAGCTTTCATGGTCTCTGGTGAGAAGTCTGGTGTAATTCTGATAGGCCTGCCTTTATAAATTACTTGCTACCTTTCCCTACTGCTTTTAATATTCTTTCTTTGTTTAGTATTTGATGTTTTAATTATTATGTGACTGGAGGCGTTTTTGGTCTGGCCCAGTCTGTTTATAATTCTGTGGACCTTTGATATGTTCATGAGCATCGCCTTCTTTTGGTTAGTAAAGTTTTGCTCTATACTTTTGTTGAAAATATTTAGTGCCCTTCTTTTCATTGTGTCCTGGATTTCCAGGATGTTTTTGCATTTGAAATTTCTTTGACTGTGTTTTCTCTTTAAGGGCTTCTACCTGTTTACCCGTGTTCCCCTGCATTTTCTTTTCTGTTTTTGTTGTTTTATAATATTATTGTATTAGATATTTGCTATATTTACATTTCAAATGTTATCCCCTTTCCTCACTTCCCTTCCAAAATCCCCCATCCTATCCCTCCTCCTCTGCTAACCAACCAAACCACTCACACTTTCCTTACCCTGGCATTCCACTCCACTGGGGCTTTCAGCCTTTACAGGTCCAGTGGCCTCTCCTCTCATTGAAGTCTTAAAAGGCCATCCTCTGGTACATATGTAGCTGGATCCATGGGTCCCTCCATGTGTACTCCTTGGTTGGTGATTTAGTCCCTGCGAGCTCTGTGAACATCTGGTTAGTTCATAAGGTTGTTCCTCCTATGGGGCTTCAAACTCCTTCAGCTCCTTGGCTTCTTGCTCTAGCTCCTGCATTTGGGATCTTGTTCTCAGTCCAGTGGTTGGCTGTGAGCATTCACTTCTGTATTTGTCAGGAAATGAAAGATTCTCTCAGGAAACACCTATATCAAGTTCCTGTCTGATAGGATTTCTTGGCGTCCACAATAGTGCCTGTGTTTGGTGCCTGTGTATGGGATGGATCCCCAGGTGGGGCAGTCTCTGGATGGTCTTTCTCTCAGTCTCTGTTCAACAATATGTCTCTGAATCTCCTCCCATGGGTATTTTGATTCCCATTCTAAGAATGCCTTACAGGAGCTTTGCAATTTTATGAGGTCCTATTTGTTTATTCTTGAACTAACAGAATCAGCTATTAGTGTTCTGTTCAGGAAATTTCCTGTATATTTTGGTTTAGTAGTTTTATACATTTTGAATTTGCACAGACAATTTTGTCAAACACTTCTATGGTATCTTTTATGTCTGAGAGTCTCCCTTTTCTCTCTTATATATTTTGTTGGTGATGTTTACATCTGCAATTCCTGACCTGTTTCCTTGGTTTTTCATTCCCGTGTTTGCCTCTATTTGTATTTGCTTTATTGTTTTTACATTTGCTATTTAGGTTTTGGACCTAAATGATTCATTCATTTCTTTCACCTGTTTCATTGTGTTTTGATTGTGTTTCCTGCATTCTTTAAGGGATTTATTTGTTTCCTTTTGAAGTGCTTCTACCTGTGCACCTTTGTTTTCCTGTATTTCTTTCAGTGAGTTATTTATATCCTTCTTAAAGGACTCTATTATCTTCATGAGATAGGACTCTTGGGTCAGTTTCCTAGTTGACTTTGTGCAGAGGAACTCCTGGGATGTCTTCAGGCTATGGTGTCTCCAGGGGAATGGACTAGCTGGCAAACTGCACCAGCAGAAGTTGCAAGCTGGAAATATGTGAGGAAGAAGGAAAACATTTCTCTAAAGCAAGTGCAGGGACCTGAAAGATTACTCAATCCTCTTTACTGAGAAAAATATAGAAGTTTCTCTTCACATAATAAGCATGATGTTGAAAACCCATGACAGGAAGGAACTGCCCCCAAGATGACATCTTTATATCGGCTGACGTTACAGAACATTTGTCAGACTCCCTCAGGAGAACACCTTGGAATATTACCAGGACTAACCATGCTGGCCATGCTCACATTGCTGCTGTACTTTGGTGAGATATGATCGAGGGCAGTGGACACATATGTCTGTATTAGAACCTACTCAACAGCCAGGTTTAATTTCACATGGAAACCCTAGGGATTCCCCTCTGTCTTTCTATGGGAAAATGGTCTAAGAGAAAGTTTTCTTCTAGGGCTTATTGTGGAACCCAGGATGGCAGGACAGGCAGGTGAGTGTCTCCAGCCATCCCAGGGTTTGTTCCTTCACTGTGATGAGAAATCCTCTTTTTAAAATCTCTAATGGGCCAATTCCTCACAATGGTGATGGGGGGGGGGAATGAATTTATGTGCTAATCTCTTGTTCCAGGGGAGGTTTCTGTGCTATGATATGATGTCTGAAGGAAGATGTTCTGGGACTCAGCCTTTGATTTCTTCACAGGACACCTCCCAAAGCCCATCATCTGGGCTGAGCCAGACTCTGTGATTGCCCAACATGCACCTGTAACTATCTTGTGTCAGGGTTCCTGGGATGCTAAGGAATATCATCTGTATAAAGAGCGAAGGGTAGATCCTTGGGACACCCAATTCCCTCTGGAAACAATGAATAAGGCCAAGTTCATCATTCAACACATGACAACCACCTATGCAGGTATCTATAAGTGTTACTTTGAGAGTGCTGCTGGATTTTCAGAACACAGTGATGCCATGGAGCTGGTGATGACAGGTGAGAGGACACTCAGGGATCCCAGCACTGGCTCTTTCCTGAGAAGGAGGTCTATTCCACAAGAGCTCTTCTCTCAGAGTCCAGTACTGGGGGACAAAGTGGGTAACTCATGTTCATTTCACATCCTGCCCCTTGTATCCTAGGAGCACATGAAAAGTCCAGCCTGTCAGTCTGTCCCAGCACTGATGTGACTTCTGGAGTTGCCATAGCCTTTACCTATAGCTCATACAAGGGATTTGGCAGATTAATCCTGATCCAGGAAGGAAAACACCACCTCTCTTGGACCCAGGACACAGAGCATCAGGCTAATCAGCCATCCCAGGCTACTTTTGTTCTGGATGCTGTTACTCCCAACCACAATGGAACGTTCAGATGCTATGGCAGTTATAGGAATCCACCACAGGTGTGGTCAAAATCAAGTGACCCCCTTGACCTCATGGTCTCAGGTAAGCACCTCCCTCCCATAATCATTTAGTGTTTTGAACTACTTGTATTCTTTTCCTAAGGTGATCTCTGCCCTAGAATTAGTGGGAGGAAGCTGTCAGGTTAAAAATACTGTTTAGTTTAAAAGTCATTCACCCTTCAATATTGGAGTTGTAGTCAGAAACCCCAATACAAAAGCCTTTCTCCTTGTCTCATTGTAATTTACAGTGGCAGTTGACCAGCTCACACAACTGACAAAGTGATAGGATGATGTCACTGTACTAGTTAGAATCCTGGGTTTTTTGTTGCAAAACACCATGAACTAAATAATGCAACTTAGTGAGAAAAGAATTTATTCCGTATAATTTTGTGTAGAGCATCATGAAAGTAATTAGATGTAGATGAGCAAGCTAGAATTGGGGTAGACATCTTGAAGGAGCATTGCTCACAATTTTACTTTCAATTGATTGCAGAATTGCTTTCTTACACAATCAACATCTAAAAAGTTAGGATTAGAATAAACCACAATGGTCTGGGCTCTTATAGATCAATCAATCAGGAAAATCTTTCCGCAGACATATATGCATTTTTCTCTAGTGCAGCTGCCTCTTTCCAGATTTCTCTAGTTTTCATCAAATTAACAAAATTTAAAGAAAAAATCTTCAGTAGCAGACAGATACTGTACATTTTCTTTTTTATTACTTCTTAAAATCATGTGCCTAGACTCATGGTTATGGCTGCATAGCAGAGGCTTTTTGTACCTCCTTTGCTCATATTCAGTAAGGCAGTTTTCAGTCCCTCAGGTTCTCCATCCTCCCCATAAATCTAATGATAAGGATTTGTATAGGATTGAAGAGCTGAGCTGTGATCTTCACAGAGATACAATAACCCAGACCCCTCAAAAATCTGGTCTGTATCAGGGAGACATCCTTTTGGAACTAGTGTCCAGACTGAGATAGAAAGAAAGAGGACATAATAAAGTATCCTGAACTTTAAAGTTCATCTCTCCATCCACCTCTGGCAGAAACCAAGGACCAGTCCCCTATGGCCTCTGAAGATGGTAAGTGAGGCCCGCCTGTCAGTGGGTATAACAAGAACTGAGATCAGTATGAACCGGTGAATCCTCCTCTGAAGTTGAGAAAGTGGGAGATCTTGACTTACTTGTCACTTAGATAATGTTTTCGTTACACAGCTCAGGGCTCAATTTCTCTGTCTACCTAAATTTCAGACCCCTCCCCCTTTACAAGAACTTCTGAGTGCTTGGGTTCCTGATATTTCTGATAAAGTTTATTCCTAGGCCCCAGCCACCAGTTGGAATTTTGTTAGATAAAAATGGAAGATAAAAATGATCTTTTGATATTCAGAGATGGGGGAAAACCATATTCTCTGAGTACTTTTCTTGATTTCTGCTACTATAAAGAAAGTTTTTTGCTCACACCTTCGATTTACCCCCTGCATTTTCCTTGGGTGTGACATACTGGGTGAGGAAGGAGTCCCTTCCATTGAATTCCAGTTCTGGAATGATTATGCTCCCTTTGCCACAAGGATGGTGACACAGGACACTGGAGCAGACTCAGAGCCAATGCAGGACAGTCACCTGCTTTCATGATCAAATAGCTTATGATCTGTGTTAAGGACAAGACTGGAAATCAAATTCTGAGTTCAAACCCCGGCTTTTTACATTTATTCTAAATGATTGGGCCAAGTGAACTTGTCTCTGTGAGCCTTGATATAACAAATAGCTGACTGGTGAAAACATACAATTCCAGGTTGAATGACTGTGATATTGGGGACCATGAATGGGCTTGGCACATAATAGGTGCTAGGGTAATTAGCTTCCATTCTACTTTTGTTCCAGATGCTGTTACTCCCAACCACAATGGAACATTTAGGATGCTGTAGCTCATTTCAGAATGAATCACAGGTGTGGTCAAATACAAGCGACCCCCTTGACCTCATGGTCTCTGGTACATACCCCCACACAATATATTTTAGTGTATTTCATCACTCTGGTCACTTTCCTAAGATGATCTCTATCCTAGAATAAATGGAAGGAAGCCCTGAGATTTTAAAATCCTTTTTGTTCCAAAGATATTTATCCCCCATTACAAGATTATCACAGAACATCCCCTGAAATAAATAAGTTCCTGTAGGATTCACTGTAATTTAGAAGAGGTAGTTGAGGAGGTCAAACAATTCATAAAGTAATAAGACATTTTTTCTATTCTACTTAGATTTCTATTGTTGTGGTAAATTAACATAATCTAAAACATTACGGGGAAGAGAATATTTATTCCTTTTCCTAGCTTATAGTTCATCATGAAAAGAATTAAGGGTAGATACTCAAAGTAGTAAGTGAAGCAGAAGCTATAGTTTAACACTGCTTACAGGCTTTCTCCCCAAATAACTGCTAAAAAAAAATTATTGTAACATCAAGATGCAAATATCCAGGGTCAAAATCACCCATGCATGTTTGGCCTTCACACTTCAATTTTAAATAAATCAGATAAATCGTCTCATTGTTTGCCTACAGGCCCATATGATACACATGTTTTTCTCCTTTTTAATTGAAGTTGTGTCTTTCTAGATAACTCTAGCTTATATAATCTTAGCAAAAATCTAAAAAGACCATGTCTTTATTGGTAGACTTGGTCCTTCATTCTCTCTTGTCTTTATTTCCTAAAATACTGTGACCAGACTCATGGTAATAGCAAGTCAACAGAGAAATTTGGTATTTATAGTACACAAACTCAATCAACTAATTGTCAGTCTCTCAGAGTTTCTGTTCTCTCCAGCATCCAATGATATGCTTTGTAGTAGAATGGTGGGCATAGCTGTGATCTTTACAAATGTCCAAGAACCCAGTGGCAAAAATTTGAATACAATAGCATGATATTAAAATGAACTTACAGTGCAGATTGAGGAGCCTCAGAAGAAGATAGGGCATAGTCAAGAGCTGGGAACTCAAATAATCATTTCTCCATCCATCTTGGGCAGATTCCATTGACAAGACCACTACACGCACTGAAGATGGTAAGTGATGGATCTCCTAAAGGGAGTAAAACTTTAGTTGAGATCATTATATGTTGATTAAGCCTCCTCTGATGTTCAAAAAGTGGCCCAACTGGACTTGTTATGCACTGAGATGACCTATTCTTTACATAGCTTAGGCTCCCATATCTTTCTCTATCAACATTTCACAACCTATTTATTTGTACCTTTTATCACCTGCTTTCCTGAAAACTTTGATGAAGTTTCTTTCTAAGCTCCAGCTCCATGAAGAAATTTAATGAGTGTTGGAAGAAAATCACAATGTCATTTTGAGATTCTGACATCCTCTTTTACCATTTCTCTTACTTCTACAATTTAAAACAACAGGTTTTCCCATATTTCTTATAATTAACTCAAATTATTTGATTCTCTGTGAACTTGGACAATGAGAACATGCAGAAAGCATGACCAAAAAAGAAGAAGGTGAGAAAGAAATTTCCAATTTAAGAGACAGGCACAAAGGGTCTAGTTCTGTCAAGGAGAAGAGGACTCTGTGCACAACAATTTCACATGAGAAATTTATGCTGTGACTTTACTTCTTTGACCTCTTTATGCAGAAGTCCCAGCCTCACACCACAGAGGTCACCCAGTTGAAAATCTCATAAGGATGGTTTTAGCTGCCTTGGTTCTTGTGATTCTTGTGATGCTGCTGTTAGAGGCTTGGGCCTTCAAGAATGTGGATCAAGACACAGCCAGGAGATAAGCAAAAAGATTACAAGGCTGAACACCTGAAAATACCACTGAACTGTCTCAAGTGATCACATACATCTGTGTAAAAATATTGGGTATTCATTAAGGTTCTATACTCAGAGAAGATCAAGGTAATAAGCATGCTCTGAGTGTGGGGAGTGCTGGGGATTATATTCAGGAGGATTTGGCTTGTTTCACTGTCCTCCTTTGCCCGCACTTCATTGTGAATATTTGCTTACTTCAGTTTTGAACTCCAGGTGTTATGCATGCTCTGAAACTTTCTGTCAGCTTCAAATAACATTTCCTCTTCATTTCCTGAGTCAATATATTTCACCATGGGCCTTTTCCTTTAAGAGAATAGGAAGAGAACATAGTTGAAACTGAACACATATTGGGAAAAGCCAGATTCCAGAGCGAACACGTTTTTTGAAGATGATGTCCTTGAAAACTCTCTGAAATTTTCGTTAGCTTCAATGTGCATTATTAGAATTATCTGATGAGTCCTTTTGAAAATAACATATTTACCTACAAATCAATGACTGTATTCAGAACTAAAGAGGTTGCATATAATTGCTTTGATTTTTAATGTTACAGTAACTTTGAAATATGGAATTTTATAATCTTTGTTATTTTAAAATACTTGTACATGAGAACAAGCCATACTGACAACAACCACACCCACAGTTAATATATCTCCTCAAACTTCAGAGAAGTTAGGACAATTATTCTGAAGCTGTACACTTTCCACTTCATTTTACACTAGCACTCATGAAACACCATTTTATCACACAGGGTGTACACTATGTATTTGTTAATTATTGTGTACACTACTCCAACGTAACTCATAATTCGATGTTAAAGTCATATATAGGTGGTTTTGAAACGACAAATACTTGATGCTTTCCTTGTAATTTATAATCTCACTCATCACTAATGTTTACTCCAAAAGCAATTGTTTTGTATGCAGCCTTAGACTACATGTATATAATCATTAATTTTGTATATTAACTTTTCCCCTAATTTGGGAAACAAGGTTTCTTTTTAAAGATATTTTATAAATTCATTGAAAATCCCATGCAATGTATTTCAAACATATTCCTTTCCTCTCCACAGCTTTTCTCCAATTGTCCCTTATCTGCATACACTTTGAGAGCTTCTGAGAAGATAAAAAATTGTGTAAAATTACAACTTTATAACATTGTTAGCATATGTGGAGTGACATATCTCTTTCACCACTTATTTCTTTTAACAGAAAAATATGCACAAATTATTTACTTTACTTGTCTGATAAGGAGCACATCATATCTTTATTTCCACAGGGCATTTCTGACTTAATATAGTAATACAATGTTACTTCCAACTTCTTCAAGTGTGATCTCATTACAAAGATGTTGTTCTATATCCCGCTGTTCCTGTGGGAATTTATGAGTATTGGCTATGCCGCCATGACAGTAGTGCTTCTACCTTGGTCTTCGTATCTGTTGTTTTCTACAATGTTTTTTGCCATGAATGACACTGCAGTGTTCTTAAATATTTAATATTTGTTAACAGTTATGTGTTATATTTACACACCACTGGATACTCTCAAATTATTCATTATGTATTATTAACTTCTAATTTGAGATATGACCAAATGTACTCTTTGTCACTGTCTTTATTCCTAACATGTAATAGGGTCAACAAAGCACCAAGACAGAGTTTCAAGAGGGAACTTATCAAACCAACTTTACATATGTTGTCAGTTCCAAGTGACATATCACAATGAAATGCATAAATGAATATTATTATGGATTTTTTATTTTTATTGTATCACTATTTCACATATTCATATAATGGATTTACTAACTGAAAGAATCTTATTTTCTTACAGCCTAATCTTTCTCTTATAATTAGGTACAATGTGGGAGGCTTACAGGTGAAAACTGGAAGCTTTCTGAACTGTTAAACATGTTTAAAAGTAGCTTGTGAGGAGGAATGCACAGTGTATTCTCAATTAGCTAATGATAACAAGGAGCTCGTGTTTTGTTCTTTAAACAGCTGGTGGAATTTAGAGTTATGGTATATATATCATTTTCTCATTGTAGATCTTATCCAAGTATCTACTTTATGAATCCAAGTATCTGATTTATATTCATTATACAGAGAGACACAGATTGTAGAAACACTAGTGTCTGAAATCTAGACCAAATATGCACCTGTAATATAATAGCTCTGTAAATATCACCTTGAGATATAAAATTCAACATTAATCATAACTAAATTCTTTCTTCATTTATAATATAAATAACCTATTAAAGATCATTTACAAAAGAAGCAAGGAAAGCAATAGCATGTAATGTCAGTTGTTCTTCCCGCTTTCTCATACAGGCTGGGCAAAGCAGGACGCAAATAGTTATTCTATGTAAGCCAACAACACCAAGAAGCACAATATGTCCATGTTACATTTTGATAGCTGAAAATAGCCAATGTTACTTTTTATTATGTCTTTCATTTATATATATATATATATATATTTTCACTTTCCATCCAGGGTGCTCTCACCCCTGACCCCTTTTCTCCCAGTCTCAACTTCCCAAATCACTCCACTCAATACATCCTCCCCTTAACCTCACAGGAAAGACCCCCTTAGCTACAACGAAGCCTTGGGGCATCAAGGCTAGGCAAGGCAAATCATGTCCTTTCCCAAAGAAACACAACACATCAGTCCAGGTAGAGATAAGTGTTCTGACAAAAGAATCAGAAACATCCCCACATGATTTTTAAAGGATCCAAATTATGTATTTGAGTTAATTTTCTATCCAGCCACTTTCCTGAATTTGTTTCTCAGCTGTAGAAGTTCTCTGGTTGGATTTTGGAGGTTTCTTACATATACTATCATATCATTTGCAAATAGTGACACCTTTACTTTTTCGTTGTCATTTGTATCCCCCTAATCTCCTTTTGTTGTCTTATTGTTTCAGCTAGAAATTCAAATACTCTATTGAATACATATGGGGAGAGTGAGCATCCTTGTCTTTACCCTGATTTTAGTAGGGTTTCTTCAAATATCTCTCCATTTAATTTGAGATTTTATTTTGGTTTGCTGTGTATTGCTTTTATTACCTTCAGGTATCTGATCTCAATACTTTTCAAAAGAAGGGGTGTTGTATATTGTCAAGTTGTGGTTTCAGTGAGAGAAGATGCCGCTAATCCATGAGAGACTTGAGGTCTCAGGGTGTGTTGAGGACTTTTGTGGTGCGGGTGAGGGCTGGGGACATCCTCTTGGAGAAGGGGTAAAGGTATGGGATTGGGAGTAGTCAGGCAGCAGACCAGGAAGGGGATAAAGTCTGGACTTTACAAAGAGATTAAAGAATAAAAATAAATAACTTTTAAAAAGAATTCAAATGAAGACCATGCTGCATATCTGACACACATGGGTAGCAGACCTGCGTCCAACCTCTGCATGATCATTGGTTGTTGGCTCAGTCTCTGTGAGACCCATGGACCAAGGTTTGTTGATTCTGTAGGTATTTTTTTTGGTATCCTTTACACATTTTATATCACTTAATTCTCTCCCTGATTCTTCCAAAACACTCTCTAAACAACACCTGATGTTTGTTTTGGAGTCTCTGCATCTGTTTACACTAGCTACTGGATATCTCTAAGGAGACAGTTATGTTAGTCTCCTTTGTGCAACAGAGTGTCATTAATAATGACAATCTTTGGCTCGCTGCCATGGGATGGGTTTTAATTTGAGCAACTCAATGGTTGTCCATTCAGTGAACCACTGATCCATCCTTATCCATGTGAATCTTGTCATCAGGGCAAAATATCAGCCCAAGGGTCTGTGGGTTGGATGATGTCTTCCTTCCTCCACTGGAATTCTCACCTGGCTATAAGTTGTTGCCACCTCAGTCTCCATGTCCACTCTGCTATGAATCGTAGTTAAGGTCACCCAATGAACTCCTGTGAGCATCAGCATCTCAGGTCTCCCATTAATCCCAGAGACAAATATTTATTTTGGTAAACCAAAAACAGTATGACTCATAGGAATCCCGTACTATATGGAGAAAATTGAAATTAAGAAGTGTTTCTTTACTTTTAAATGTCATGCTAACCGTTTAAATTTAGATCAACTCATAACAGAAGAATGCATGCATTCTGAGTTCAGGAGATTGGATAACAGCATACTGAATCCTCTGTATACTTAATACAAAAGGAAGAAAAGTATGTTCATAATCCCTTGGAACTGAGATAAATGAAATTATTTTATTATTATTAATTAATTGATTTATTACATCCCAATTGCTGTACCAACCTTGTCCCTCCTTACGGTGTTCTTCGCCTCATCCCTGGGTATTCCCTGACCCTAGTGTATCAAGTCTCTGCAGGATTAGGCACATCCAGACCCATTGAGACCACACAAGGCAGTCAGTCTAATACTACATAAATTCCATGGGGCCTTGGACAAGTCTCTTTATTATTATTTTATTTTTTTGGTTGCTCCATCTCTGCGAGTGCCGAGGTGTACATGTTAGTTGACACTGTCAGTCGTCAGGGCCCCAATCTTTCCCCAAACTCACATATGTGATTCCCAATATCCACCTAAAGTATAGCTGTGGGAATCTGAATCTTTCTTAGTCAGCTGCTAATTACAGCCTCTGAGAAGACAGCTATGCTAGACCCTTCTCTGCCACCACAGCATTGAATCACTAATAGTGTCAGGGATTGACACCTGCCCATGGGATCAGTCTCAAGTTGGGCCTGTCACTGTTCAGCCATACCTGCAGTCTGTGCTCCATTTTTTTACCTGCATTTCTTTTGAACAGGACATATTTTGCCCTCTCCAAAACAGGGCAGATGTTTTCTAGGTGAGTTTGTGTCCCCATCCTTCCACTGGGAGTCCTGTCTGGCTGTCTCTTTAGATTTCTTATTCCAACTGTTGGGTATTTCTGCTAAGGTCATCTACAATTAGTCCTGGTGGCTTCCATCATCCAGATCTCTGGAACTTCCTAAAGATTCCCCCACACATATGTCTGACATAATATTCACTTATTGCTATGTACATCCCTTGCATGTTGTTGTTGTCCTAGGATATCTCACCCAGGGTAACATTTTTCTAGTTCCATCCATTTGCCTTCAAAATTATTATCTTTGTTTTTAATAGCTAAAAAGCATTTCATTGTTTATGTGTACCATATTTTAGATGTACACATACACATACATGCCCATGTCCATGTCCATGTACATATACTTACACAAACACAAATCTCCTTGCAGCTGCTTTCCTTTCTGATATTCTATGATTTTCCAGACAGCACAGACAAGTGCTCAACTGGTATTCTGTCTCAGCGGGTCTTTTCATGTAGCTGTAGTTTCCCTGCTGCTTTGTGGTCATGGCCAAAGAGTACACTTGACAGGGAAAGCACAATACAACCATGGTTGACTGACTCACTCACGCCAAGTTTTATGTGAGTCTTGCAATCCTGGGAATGCAGGTCCATAATTAGTTCCCCTGTCTGCATGTCCATACTTGTAGAGACAACAGCTAGACCAGGGACCAAGGAAGGATCCAGAATCTCCAAATCTTCCTAGTTCCACAGCTCTGCCTCTGAGTTCCAGGCACTGACACTTCTTCCCAGCAGAGGTCACCATGGGCTGCTCTTCCACCAGAGAGGAATGCAATGTTCAGTGTCCATGTTTGCATTCTCCGGGCTCTACTAACTGTAAATTTCCCACACAGCCACGTTTTCCATGGGTGTTGGCTTGCACGAGCTGAAATCATTTCCAACTGTGTCCATGATTTTTGGTGCTATTGTTTTGACAACCAAATCAGATTATGCCCAGCAAGCTGCACTGGGACTTGATTCGAACCCAGGGTGCGCTCCTAAATACTGACAGAACAGCCTGGTGCCCAGGGATGAGTCATTCTCTCAGTGAATGCAAGATTTATTCCCTGAGTCTTCCCACCTCTGTTGAAAGTTCTAAGTGATGTGAATTACAGAAAATATTTAGTATTCAACGGATAACATGCTGGTCAGTATTTTTGTGCAGTGTCTATTTTTTCCTACATACACTTCCTGAGAAATTAAGTTCAGAGAGTCAAATGTAAGAAATCATTCTTTAGCCTGGTACACGGCTTAGCCTACTGAGGGATTCAACTGCTTGGGAGACCAACAATAGAAGTAAGGCTTGTAAGAGTTGAAGCTCTTCCAAGACTGGAAACACATAAAAGACACACTCTCGAGGCCAGGGAGCTGGGTTTTCTGTGTCAGGGCCAGCACTGTCCTGAGCTTCCAGCTTAGCCTGTCCGGTTTCTGCAGGTGAGTTCCCTTGTGAAGCAGAAATTTCCAGAGGAAATTGCTGAAAATAGAAAGAATCTCCTGTGCAGAAGTCGTGGCACAGGCCTCTAATCCCCATACTAGAGAGACAAGGCAAAGTAAATCTGAGTTCAGAGCTAGTCTAATCTACACAGAAGGAAGAAGGGGTAAAATGGAAGTTGTAGGTGGCCCCTAGAGTAATTTGTAAAGGAAGCATCTGGGTAGATCACTCCTCAACCATGTTGATTAAGCAGAGAGGTTTCCCAAAGTGCTCAAGGTTGCTCACCATTTGCTGGTTCTTTTATGTCCCAGCACACATGAAAACCAGGTTGTCAAAGTCTCCTAAGGACTTTTTAAAACAAACCACCAGTTACTCCTGTAACCGCAGCTAGGAAAAAGTAGAGTATCCTCATCTGTCTCTAATCCATCCTTCATTTTTCCCTTGGGCCGGGCCATTTCTAAAAGAACACAAATCTCCAGCTTTTAACTCTTTTATTAAGAATGAGATAAACAAACAATCACCAGATGGCTGCAAAGACACAATTGCCTTGTGTGTGCCTTTGCTGTAATAGAGGAGCTGACAGAGAATCCCCTAATTTCAGGTCTTAGCAGGCATATATATATTTTTTATAATTAATAATAATAATAGAATAGTTTAGATGTTTAGTTTATTAACAGGGAAAAGAAAGAAAAAGTAGGGATTTGAACATGTGGCATGGGATAGGGAAATCTGGAAATAGTTGGGTGAGGAAAGAGGTAATTAGCATATAGTGTATGAAAGATATCTATGCTCAATAATTGAAAAATGAGAGATAAAAGAGAAGACCATCAATGAACATTGTACCACTCCTTTCCTGTGATGAATCAAATAAAATGTTCTGTGACATTAAGGACAACACCATAACTTGGCATCAATCCCTTCATGAAATCCTCCAGGATAGCATCCTGTATGTAGAAATCATTTCCTAAAAACTAATGCCCACCAGACAAATGAAAAATAGTGAGATGTTACAATTCACGTCTAAATTATCAATGATTAAACAGACACACTTTCAGGTATGGTTCATAAAAATCTCTTTTGTGATTGTAAATTCGTATTTATGATTGAACTACCAAAAGCACCTTTAAAAGGAAAAATAATTGTCACAGAGAATGTGGCCGTGCTTAATCAAGCAAGCAAAACACAGGCCAGGGCTGTCCAATTTTGGCATCCTGCCCATGACATTTCTTCAAGCAATCCCTGGTCCAAGTATTTTGAGCAGATTCAGCCCTGATAGTGAAGTTATTCAGAGGTCACGGCCTGATCTAGCAAGGTAGGAGCACCACAAGGGACCTCACAGGTGCAAACATCTGGCTATACCTGGCTGATGCTTCCCATGCAGCTCTAGGGAGGACCAAGCACCACTGCTCCCACTGCTCATATGTCTGCTTCTTCTTACTATGGGCAGTGACACTTTGCTCAACATGTCTCAAAAACGGAGCTTACTATAGACATTTACATGAATAAATTATGAAATTCAAAGCTAAATGGAACGAGAAAAAGGCCCAGTGCTAGGATTATTTTCCATGTAAATCTCCAATTTTATCAAAATTTTCTAATTCTCTCTTTATTTAATTTAGAAATATTTTTATTTCTATCATTTTAGAAGCATCCCTTTCCTTGTAAATCTTCAACTTTCACACTTTTTTTCTATGTATTTCTTCAATTTTATCAGGAATATATTTCATGAAAATCTTCCCTTTCATTCCAAATTTTTCTATGTCCTTGGTCATTCAGTAAAAATAAAATTATCTACATTTTTTAACATTATTTTCCAACAAATTCTTCAATTTTAACACATTTTTCAATATATTACTTTAAGTTTCTCGGAAATGTTTTACATGTAAACCCTCAATTTTATCAGAAAATGATTCTAGTTTATTTTTCAATCATTTTAGAAATTTTTTATGTCTACTGCTTATCTGTATTATTTTTCAATTAAAACGTTCACTATTTCAAGTTCTACTTCATTTTTTTCACAAATATTTTCAGTGAATGTTTCTACTACCTTTTTCAATTAGATTAGAAATATTTTATATGTCTAATATTTTATCTGTATTATCTTTTCTGATATCTTAAATTATAATACATTTCCCATATATTACTTCAATTGTATTAGAAATATTTTCCATCAAAATCTTCAATTTTATTAAAATTGTTTCTAGGTTCTTGGACAATGTTCTAGGTATATTTTCTATGTTTACTATTTTACTATTATTATTTTCCAATTAATTCTTCAATTTTAACACATATCTATATATATTTCTTCAATATTACTATGAATATTAGTTAAGAGAAACTTTAATTTTATCAGAAAATATTTCTATTTAATTTTTCAATTATTTAGAGATGTTTTTATGTACACAATATTATCTGAATAATTTCCCATGAAAATCTTCAATTTAGCACTACTTTTCTATATATTGCTTCAATTTTATCAGAAACATTTTCCATGACAATTATCAATTTTATCAGAAAATATTTGTAAGTGCTTGATTCAGTAAAGATAAATTATCCTTTTACAACTATTATTTTCCAACAGATTTTTTCAATTTTAACACTTTATTTTTCAATTCATTCCTAAAATTGAGTGTGCCTACACATTTAGTTCTCTTTATCAACTCTTTATATGTATTTATTTTCAATGCCAAATCTCAATTTTAAATAAAATTTCTGTATATTTCTTCAATTTTATAAGAAGTATTTTCCATGAAAGCCATCAATTTGTTTAGAATTTTTTTACATGGTTTGTCAGTTAGTTTTGATGTATTATCAATGTGTACACTTTTATGCGTATTATTTTACATCAATTCTTCTTTTAACACACATATTAATATATTTCTTTAAATTCAGTGAAAATGTCACATTGGCATAACTGTCAGTCACTCAGAGACTGCTGGTCCTGCCCCTGACATCACGCCAACCCCGCCCCTCGCCCATCTATCTCAGCCCCGGGCGGGAGCCTTGTTGGATTCCCTGACTGTCACCCAGCAACCGCTGGCCGCGCCCCCTGACGTCACCCGCGCCCCGCCCCCTCCTGGTGACCGTGCATCACAGCCCCTGGCGGGCGCCATGTTGGCGTCCCTGTCCGTCACCCGGCAACCGCTGGCACCACCCCTGACGTCACCGCAGCGCCCACCCTGCATCCAGCCTCCTGGAATGTTGTCATTTCCTGTCTTCTATTTTACGAATGAAAGTGGGCTGGGAGTTTGAATGTGCGTGTTGGTCAGAGGACTGGCAGAGGCCGGAAGTAGGTGAGCGCGTGCATTTAGCGACTGCTGTGATTGCTGAGCTTCCCGGGCCCTGAGCAGCCGGGCCTGGGATTGTGGAACGGGACCGCATTCGCATGTGCATTCCGATGAAGATAGTGCTCCATGCTGTGGGTGTCTGTGAGCTCTCAAGTCACACTGCGCTATCCTCCTGTAGTCTCCACAGAAGCAGTCTGTAAGTTTGGAGAGGCCGGGCAAGACGCGGGCTTCCCGCTGTGTAAAGTTTACAGTGGGGCGGAGTCCAAACCCTCTCTGTGCTCTGGGCGGGGACAGTGGACAGGCAAGGCGTGGGCTTCCCGCTCTGGAAAGTTTGCAGCGGGGCGGAGTGCAAACCCTCTCTGTGCTCCTCCTGGCAGGGACAATGGCCTGGCTAGGCGCGGGCTTCCCGCTCTGGAAAGTTTACAGTGGGGCGGAGTGCAAACCCTCTCTGTGCTCCTCCTGGCAGGGACAATGGCCGGGTGAGGTGCAGGCTTCCCGCTCTGCTCTGGAAAGTTTGCAGCAGGGCAGAGTGCAAACTCTGTGCTCTGGGCAGGGACAGTGGACTGGCAAGGCGTGGGCTTCCGCTCTGGAAAGTTTGCAGCGGGGCAGAGTGCAAACCCTCTCTGTGCTCCTCCAGGCGGGGACAGTGGCTGGGCAAGGCGCAGGCTTCCCGCTCTGCTCTGGAAAGTTTGCAGCAGGGTAGAGTGCACACCCTCTCTGTGCTCCTCCAGGCGGGGACAGTGGCCTCCTGGCACGACCCTCCTTTGGGAACAGAAGCCAAGCCTGGCTGCCATGGATCGCTGGGCTATGCGCCTGGCCCTGGCTTCTGGCTGTGAGCTGGTGAGACAGGTAGGGAATTCACAGGCCAATAAACTGCTTCCTGATCCTTAATGCGACAGGCCGGGCTGAGAAAAGACAAAGACCTGGTAGAGTTTACAGAGGTCTGGGCTGGTGCTTTCCCAAGGAACATTAATGATCATGTTGCAGCTGGCTGGGGTCAAGGGCTGTAGTAGGTTTGGTAGGGCTAGGTCCCGGGTAACTTGTTTTTTTGTTTGTTTGTTTGTTTTGTTTTGTTTTGTTTCTAGTTTTGTTAATTATTCCTGTAGTAGTTTTTTTTTTTATTGCTTTACTTTAGTTGCTTAGTGTTTCAATTATTGTGCAGTAAAGGGACTTTCCCCCAATCTGTTTGGTATTTTGCATGCTTTTACATTAACTCTGGCTATATATTTATAATAACTCTGGCTATTCTTACACAGGCACCTTCTTTAGTTTAGGAAATTTTCATTTAGGATTTTATTGGAAATGTTTTCTAGACATTTATGCTGATTGATCTTCTTCACTCTCACCCTCACCTTCTCCTTCTGAGGTGTTCCCTGTGGGTGTGCAGCTTGAATGCTTCTTTGTGTCCTGCTCTGAGCTCTGCTGTTGTGTCCTGTGAGGGGACCTCAGGGAAATGCTGAAATCAAGACATGGTGAGTACAGGATATCTGCCCACAATGGGGAGGAACATGCAGCTGAGCTGTATGCACTGGGGTGGTGGGTCCTCTATGGGGTTGGATCAGAAGCATCAGTCAGATGTGACTTCCTGTGAGGTTTCTAGTGGTGCTACTTACTTCATAGTTCAGGCCATGATCTCTGAATAATTTCAGTATCATGGCTGATTGTATTTCTGTCCAAAACATCTGGACCAGTTGCTTTTTTGTAGCAGCATGGGTGGTTTCTATGACTATGCATCACCTGTGTCCAAACCTTTTTGTCTTTTATAATATACATTAAGAAGGCAGGAATAGGCCTGGAGAGATGTCTCAGAGGTTAACAGCTCTGGCTGTTCCAACACAGGTCAGGAGTTCAATTCTTAGCAACAACATGGTGGCTCATAACCATAGGAAATGGAATCTTTTGCCCTCTTCTGCTCTGCAGGAATACATGCAGAGAGAATATTGTATAAGTAATGAATTAATAGTATAATGTTCTCTAGCTCCATTCATTTGTCTAAGAATTTCATGAATTCATTGTTTCTAGTGGCTGAATAGTACTCCATTGTGTAGATATACCACATTTTTTGCATCCCCTCTTCTGTTGAGGGATACCTGGGTTCTTTCCAGCTTTTGGTAATTATAAATCGGTCTGCTATGAACATAGTGGAACATGTATCCTTATTACATTCTGGAGAATCTTCTGGGTATATGCCCACGAGTGGTATAGCATTATCTTCTGGAAATGAAGTGTCCAGTTTTTGGAGGAACCGCCAGACTGATTTCCAGAGTGGTCGTACCAATTTGCAACCCCACCAGCAGTAAAGGAGTGTTCCTCTTTCTCCACATCCTCTCCAACACCTGCTGTCTCCTGAATTTTTAATCTTAGCCATTCTGACTGGTGTAAGGTGAAATCTCAGGGTTGTTTGGATTTGCATTTCCCTAATGACTAATGAACTTGAACATTTTTTAAGCTGCTTCTCCACCATCTGAAATTCTTCAGGTGAAAATTCTTTGTTTAACTCTGTACCCCATTTTTAATAGGGTTATTTGGTTTTCTGGGGTCTAACTTCTTGAGTTCTTCATATATATTGGATATTAGCCCTCTATCTGATGTAAGGTTGGTGAAGATCTTTTCCCAATTTATTGGTTACCAATTTGTCCTTTTGATGGTGTCCTTTGCCTTACAGAAACTTTGTAATTTTATGAGGTCCCATTTGTCAATTCTTGATCTTAGAGCATAAGCTATTGGTGTTCTGTTCAGGAACTTCCCCATGTACCGATGTCCTCAAGGGTCTTCCCCAGTTTCAATCACAATAGATGGAGAAACCAAGACATTCCATGACAAAACCAAATTTACACACCTTCTTTAGTTTGGGAAAGTTTTCATTTATGGTTTCCTTTGAAATATTTTCTAGACCTTTATGCCGACTGATCGTCTTATTCTTCTTCTTGTTCTTCTTCCTCCTCCTTCTCTTCTTCTTCCTCCTCCTCCTCGTCCTTCTCCTCTTCCTCCTCCTCGTCTTCTTCCTCCTCCTCCTCCTCCTCCTCCTCCTCCTCCTCGTCCTTCTCTTCCTCCTCTTCTTCTTCTTCTTTCTACTTGTCTAACATGTCCTGAGAAGTGACTTATTTTCCTGGATGATATTCCTTATCTTTCTATGCTGGTGTCTAGGCGTCAGTGTTTGTGGTGAGTATAGGTCTAAGTACTGGTTTCTCAGTTTGTCTGGTTTGGCTTAGTGTTTATTCCTGGGTTATTTTTTGCTGTCTAGATTTTCAGAGAGTGTTGACTGAGTGATGCCCTTTTGCTGTCCTGTTTGGTATTTATATTCAAGAGGGAATGCTAGCTAATTTTGAAAGCTAGGAGAAGAGGTGGGCAATAAGAGATAATCTTAGCAAACCACAATGAGAAATAATCAGGAAAGAGGTGAATCAGCCAACATTTCAACATTTCAGAGCTACAGTTATTTGAAGGATACTCTGTTGAGGGTGTGCTCTCATCAGAATTGCTGGTTGCTATGTCTGTGTGAGATAGTGTTTAAGATTGTTGTGGGAAGGCTCTTCCACTGAGGGTGACAATATTCATAAGCAAGTGGGCCTGGGCTGGATGAGAGAGCTACCTGAGCATGGGACACTGACCAAGCAGGAGAGCAAGCCAGGAAACAATGTTGCCCATGCTTTTAACTTCAGTTTGTAGCTTCAGTTTCTACTCTAAGCTCCCAAAGTGATGAACTATGACATGACTGAAGAATCATTCACAGCAAATGATTATTACTTGAGATGTTTTTGCTCAGAGGATTCCATCTCAGCAGCAGAGTAACAACTTAGTGCAACAACCAGATAAAAAGAAAATGCACAAAAGAATTATCAACATGGGATTTTGCTACTAGACAGAATCTGTGTTCTCTTTTGAAAGAATGTGGAGATTATCAGAAATTGAGATGGCAAAATTTCTAGAAAGCTGTTCATGGATCTTAATCAGTTGTTCTCATAGGACTTAGGAGAATGGAGTGTTGACAGAACACAGACAGAGGAAATTGAAATCATAGCATTTCAGAGGAAAATAGACAGTGTAAATTTTAGTGAGAGGCCGTTTGTGTGAAATTTTGGCAAAAAAATCTCTTCTCCTTTGCTTACCCCCCGAAGTATTGAGTGGAGTAAAATTTAAAAATACTCATCTTCCTTCTATATTTTTGTTCTATTTATATGTATTTGTTCATTTTCCCCACTTATTTATCACTTATTTATTTAATTTAAATTGCACGTTCTTCCATGTTTCCTTTCCACCTTACAGAGCCCTTCATTTGTAACTCCGTATCCATCAAACATGACACTTCAAGTCTCTGCATGTTTAGGCATATGTCTCTTACTGAGATAAGAATAGGAAGTCAAGGTTGGGGAACAGTTTTGACAGACAGTACCCAGCATAAAAAAATATCTCCCACTCCATTTGTTGGGGGAAGCACATGAAGACTAAGTAGCTCACATACTACATATATGGTAGGGGACTCAGTCCATCCTGAGCATGCTCTTTAGATGGTGACTCAGTCTCTGAGAGTCTCGTAGTGTCCATGTTAGTTGAGACTGTGGGTCTTTTTTTGAACTTCCTGTTCCTTCAGGTCTCTCAGTCCTTTCCCCAATGCTTCTAAAAGACTCCGTGAGCTCTGTCCTATGTTAGACTGTGGGTGTCTGCATCTGCTTCAGTCACATGCTGGATGGAGACTATCAGAGGACAATTATGCTAAGCTACTCTCTGGAAGTATAACAAAGTATATCCTCAGTAATATCAGGGATTGGTGCTTGCCCACGGGATGTGTCACCAGTTGGGCCTGGTATAATTTGGCCATTCCCTCAGTCTCTGCTCCATCTTTTTGCCTGCATTTCTTTTAGACAGTATAAATTTTGGGTGGAAATGTTATTGGTTCTGTTTGTGTCCTTAACTCTCCACAGGGGGGACTGTGTGGCTGCAGGATGTGGCCTCCACAGGGTCCATATCTCACTACTATGCCTCTCAGCTAAGATCACCTCCATAGACTCCTGGTTTCCCTCCCATTCCTGGTCTGTAGTACATCCTAAAGGTGCCTACAACCCTCTCCCCTGACAGCTGCAGATTTCAATTCATTTCCCTCACCCTCTGACCCTTTCTTTTCTCTCACCACACCTGCTCCTTTCCTCTCTTCCCCTTTCTTAACTACTTGCCCTTCCAATTACCTGTCATTCATCTACGTTCTATGACTGTTTTATTTTCACTTCTGAGTGAGATTCAGCCATGGTCATTTTAGCCTTCCTTGTTCTTTTTAAAGATTTATTTATTAATTATATATAAGCACACTGTAGCTGTCTTCAGATACAGCAGAAGAGGGTTTCAAATTTACTTATGGGAGGTTGTGAGCCACCATGTGCTTGCTGGGATTTGAACTCAGGACCTTCATGAGAGCAGTTAGTGCTCTTACCAGCTGAGCTATCTATTCAGCTCCTTTGCCTTCCTTCTTGTTTAGTTTCTTCATGGCCAAGAAATGTAGTGTGGATATCCTCTACATTATGGTTATTTTCCATTTGTAAGTGAGTACATTCATCTATGTCCTTCTGGCTATGGGACACCTAACTCTGGATGATAGTATCTAGACGTCTCCATTTGCCTGGGAAATTCCTAATGTCCTTGTTTTTATAGACTAAATATTATTCCATTTTGTAAGTGATCCACCGATTCTGTATACAAATTTTGGTTGAGGGACATCTTGATGTTTTTCGGTTTCTAGCTGTTATAAATAAAACAGATATGAACTTAGTGGAGCACATGCTCTAGTGGGTAGATGCCCTAAGTGTACACTAAGTGTAACACTTCCTCCTGATAAATCTTTAATTAACGGAAGGAGTAGGTAAAGTGTTTCCTAGTTCCAAAAAGGAACTTTGAATAAAACCTGCTGCAACTATGATCCAAGTGAGGCAGAGTCCATCAACTAAGAAGCGAAACTTAGGAGGATCATTCATATGGTGCTGCTTCTGAAAATTGATAGATTAATAATTTAAGGTCATGGATTCTTCCTCTTTGGTTTCAGTTTGGGTTGAGTTAATCTTTTGGCAGAGTCAGAGCCCCAGGGAAGACTCTCTGAGAGTTCATTGCAGTGAAGTTATGAGAATGATGCTTGAGTAGCATTTTGTGACCACAACTTGGTTAGATGCCTGAGGCATTGAGAAATCTCCTATGGAGAGATGCATACAGGGAGAGGAAGTACCCAATCTGAGAAATGTATGAGAAGTTACAGGAATAGGGCCATCTAAGCCTTTAGAAAGTGAGGTCCAATGTGTCTCAGACAAAGCAATAGGATTTGATGTTTACCACACTCTGTTTCTTGCCTGGTCTAATAGTCTCTCTACCTATGTGCACATCCCTATATATTGAAATGGGAAGGAGTATTCTGTGCCATTGTAAGTTAGAAAGATATAACTTGCAGTCTGATATTACAAGATGTGACTTTCAAGATTTTGCCTTGAGTGTCAAAAGAGACTTTAGACATCTGAACAGTGTAGGAGCTCCTACAAACTATTGGCATCACTGTAGACTGAATGCATTTTTATCACAGGATTAGCATGAGACTGTTGTGTCAAGGTTCAGGATGCAGTTGATTGAATCAAAACTTTCTAGATAAGATGATGTTTTGGGCCACTTGTCTGTCCTGTCTGATTCTCTTTGTGGTGCTTGTGGAAGATCATGTAGGAGGAGCCTTTCCAGAAAGCTTTTGGAGAAGAGGAGAGTGTTAATAGACTGAAAATTTTTATTTTTATTTTTCTCTTTTATTTTTGTTTCTCCAATAATTTATTCATTTATTATCACCCTGAACACTGTCACTATGATAGGTCCCTTGCTATCACAGAGTCTCCTTTGTTTCTTTTTGAGAAGTTTTTTGGCCCCCAGGTATCCCCCCAAAATGGTGCATCTAGTCTCTTATGAGGTAAATGCATCCTCCCCCACTGAGTCCAGATGTGGCAGCCCAGTTAGGAGAACAGAGCCCAAAGATAGTCCCCTGGCAGCTATAGGGAAAGCTGCTTCGGTTGTTGAATGACCTTCATGAAGAGTGAGCTGAGTATCTGCTTCTAAAGTGCCAGGGGCCTTAGTCCAGCCTGTGTATTGTATCTGGTTTGTGGCTCAGTCTCTGAGTGTCCACAAGGGTCCTTGTTAGTTGAGTCTGTTGTTCTTCCTATGGAGTATCTATCTTCTTCAGAAATTTTAATCTTCCCCCCAACTCCTCCATAAGAGTCCCCAAGGCCCATGCAAGGTTTGACTCTGGATCTCTGCAGCTTTTTTTTCAGTCAGACTGTGTGGAGCCTCTCAGTGGACTCAAGGCTTCCTTGTGGGAGCAAAACAGAGTAACTTTAATTATGTCATGGAATGGAGTTTGTCCATAGGATGGCACTCATGTTGGGCAAATTTTCATTGCCTGTTTCCTCAGTCACTGTTCGAGATTTATCCATTTCTTTTAGAGGGGGAACATTGTGTTCATTGTATTTCAGGAAGGGGAAACCTGGAAAGGAGAAAATATTTGAAATGAAAATAAGGACAATAGCCAATAAAAAAAATCATTTTAAAATTAGTTAAATTATGGGTGGTGGTGGCACACGCCTTTAATCCCAGCAGTTGGGAGGCAGAGGCAGGCAGATTTCTGAATTCAAGGCCAGCCTGGTCTACAGAGTGAGTTCCAGGGCAGTCAGGACTACACAGAGAAACCCTCTCTTGGGAAAAAAATTTAAAAATTCTGTCTCGAAAAATAAAACAACAAAAACAACAACAAAAGAACAACAACGACAAAAAAGTTGTATAGTCTCCCACTGTGTACAGATAATATCATCCTCTGTCCTCTACAACATATGTTCCTGGGGCCATGCACCAGCCCATGTGTGCTCTTCAGTTGATGGCTTTGTCTCTCTGAGCTCCCAGGGGTCTGGGTTACTAGATACTGATGGTCTTCTTAAGGGATTGGCATCCCCTACAGCTCCTTCCATCCTTCCCCTAACTCTCCATAGGGATCCATGACCCGAGTCCAATGGTTGGCTGTGAGTATCTGCATCTGTGTCAGTCAGTCGCTGGTGTTGCCTCTCAGAGGACAGCCACGCTAGGCTCATGTCTGCAAGTACATTATTGTTATTATTTTATTTATTTTAATGATTTTATTACTAATATTATTTTTATCATGTATTGATTGATTTTACCACATTTATTATTTTTATTATTTTTTGATTGATTGATTTTACTATTTTTAATATTAATTTAGTGATTGGATTTATTATTTTTTATTTTTTTGTTTTTTATTTTTTGTTATTTTTATTTATTTATTGTTGATTTTATTATTTTATTCATCTTATTGATTTTATTACTTTTATTATCTTTATTGTTAATTGATTGACCAATTTTATTAGTTTTATTATTTTATTATTTATTGATTGATTGATTTTATTATTTTATTTTTCCATCTCAAATGGCTGTCACCCAGTGTAATCTGCCCCCTGTGGCAGAACTATGGTTTCCTCAATTAGAAAATGGGGGTATCAGGCACACCAGGCCTTATTGTTGGTTGTGACTCTGTAATGACAATGTGAGCAGCTTGTTACAGACCTATTTTTTTGCTATGTGTATGTTCACACTGGCTGGTTGTGCATCACAGTTGACCTCATGATGGTTTGGAGACAGATTTCTAAACAAACCTGGTGAACAAACACGTGAATCCCAGCCTCCTAGTCTCTAACCACCCTGCTTAGCACACTATTCATCCGTGGGGCGTGTTTAAGGCCGTCCTCCACCCGCTAAATGCTACTTACTGTCACTATTCCTAAGCTTGGTAAGTCCTTTACATCACAAATTCTACTCTTGTACATCTCAGTTTAATATGGCAGTGCTCCCCAGTATATGAGAGGCCTTTTAATTGCTCTCCAAAATTAATTGCACGTGGATCTTACTTGTAAGTGGTCAATGCTGAGGGCAGAACTTGTAGAAAATTCCAGAGAAACCAGCGCTGTCAAAGTTTGGCATCCTGCTCATGACATTTCTTCAACAAGCCCCTTGTCCAAGTATTTTGAGCAGATTCAGCCCTGATAGTGAAGTTATTCAGAGCTCACGGCCTGATCTAGCAAGGCAGGAGCACCACAAGGGACCTCACAGGTGCAAACATCTGGCTACACCTGGCCGACGCTTCCCATGCAGCTCTAGGGAGGACCAGCCACCACTGCTCCCACTGCTCATATGTCTGCTCCTCCTTACTATGAGCAGTGACTCTGTGCTCAACATGTCTCAAAAACGGAGCTTACTATAGACATTTACATGAATAAATTATGAAATTCAAAGCTAAATGGAACTAGGAAAAGGCCCAGTGCTAGGATTATTTTCCATGTAAATCTCCAATTTTATCAAAATTTTCTAATTCTCTCTTTATTTAATTTAGAAATATTTTTATTTCTATCATTTTAGAAGCATCCCTTTCCTTGTAAATCTTCAACTTTCTCACTTTTTTCTATGTATTTCTTCAATTTTATCAGGAATATATTCCATGAAAATCTTCCCTTTCATCCCAAATTTTTCTATGTACTTGGTCATTCAGTAAAAATAAAATTATCTACATTTTTTAACATTATTTTCCAACAAATTCTTCAATTTTAACACATTTCTCAATATATTACTTTAATTTTCTCAGAAATGTGTTACATGTAAGCACTCAATTTTATCAGAAAATGATTCTAGTTTATTTTTCAATCATTTTAGGAATTTTTATGTCTACTGTTTATCTGTATTATTTTTCAATTAAAACCTTCACTATTTCAAGTTCTACTTCATTTTTTTCACAAATATTTTCAGTGAAAGTTTCTACTACCTTTTTCAATTAGTTTAGAAATAGTTTATATGTCTAATATTTTATCTGTATTATCTTTTCTGATATCTTCAATTATAATACATTTCCTGTATATTACTTCAATTGTATTAGAAATATTTTCCATCAAAATCTTCAATTTTATCAAAACTTTTTTCTAGGTTCTTGGACAATGTTCTAGGTATATTTTCTATGTTTACTATTTTACTATTGTTATTTTCCAATTAATTCTTCAATTTGAACACACATATCTTCAATATCACTACAGATATTAGTTAAGGTAAACTTTAATTTTATCAGAAAATATTTCTATTTAATTTTTCAATTATTTAGAGATGTTTTTATGTACACAAAATTATCTGAATAATTTCCAGTGAAAATCTTCAATTTAACACTACTTTTCTATACATTGTTTCAATTATATCAGAAAAAATTTCTTTGAAAATCATGAATTTTATGAGAAAATGTTTCTAGGTGCTTGATTTAGTAAAGATGATTTATCTTTTACCATTATTATTTTCCAACAGACTCTTCAGTTTTAACACTTTATTTTTCAAATTTTTCCTAAAAATGAGTTTGCCTACACAGTTAGTTTTCTTTGTCAACTTTTTATGTGTATTTATTTTCAATGCCAAACCTTAATTTTAAATAAATTTTCTGTATATTTCTTGAATTTTATTAGAAGTATTTTCCATGAAAGCCATCAATTTGATTAGAATTTTTTTACATGGTTTGTCAAGCAGTTTTGATGTGTTATCTATGTGTCCACTTTCATGTGTATTATTTTACAACAAATTCTTCAATTTTAACACACATATTTATATATTTCTTCAAATTCAGTGAAAATGTCACATTGGCATCACTGTCAGTTACTCAAAGACTGCTGGCCCTGCCCCTGATGTCACGCCAACACCGCTCCTCGCCCATCTATCTCAGCCCCTGGCATATGCCATGTTGGATTCCATGACTGTCACCCAGCAACCACTGGCCGCGCCCCCTGACGTCACCCTTGCCCTGCCCCCGCCTCTTTACCTTGCATCTCAGCCCCTGGCAGGCGCCATGTTAGTGTCCCTGTCCATCACCCAGCAACCTCTGGCACCACCCCTGATGTCACCGCAGTGCCCGCCCTGCATCCAGCCTGCTGGAATGTTGTCATTTCCTGTCTTTAATTTTTATGAATGAAAGTGGGCTGGGAGTTTGAATGTGCGCGTTGGTCGGAGGTCTGGCAGAGGCGGGAAGGAGGTGAGTGCTCCCATTTAGCAACTGCTGGGATTGCTGAGCTTCCCGGGCTCTGAGCAGTCAGGCCTGGAATTGTGGAACGGGACCGCATGTGCATTTAGATGAAGATAGTGCTCCAAGCTGCAGGTGTCAGTGAGTTCTGGAGTAACTCTGCGCTATCCTCCTGTCGTCTCTGCAGATGCGGTCTGTGAGTTTGGAGAGGCCTGGCATTATGCTGGCTTCCCGCTCTGGAAAGTTTGCAGGGGAACAGAGTGCAAACCTTCTGGGCAGGGACAGTGGCCCGGAAAGGCACAGGCTTCCCGCTATGGAAAGTTTACACTGGGGCGGGGTGCAAACCTCTCTGTGCTCCAGGCAGGGACAGTGGCTGGGAAAGATTTAGGCTTCCCGCTCTGGAAAGTTTGCAGTGGGGTGGAGTGCAAACCCTCTCTGTGCTCCTCCAGGCAGGGACAGTGGCCTCCTAGCACAACCCTCCTGTGGGAACAGAAGCCAAGCCTGGCTGCCATGGATCGCTGGGCTATGCGCCCAGCCCTGGCTTCTGACTGTGAGCTGGTGAGACAGGTAGGGAATTCACAGGCCAATAAACTGCATCTAGTTCCTTAATGACACAGGCTGGGCTGAGAAAAGACAAAGATCTGGTAGACTTTACAGAGGTCTGGGCTGGTGCTTTCCCAAGGAACATTAATGATCAAGTTGCAGCTGGCTGGGGTCAAGGGCTGTAGGTTGGGAGGGGCTAGGACCCAGGGTAACTTGGGTTTTTTTTGTTTGTTTGTTTTTTGTTTTTTGTTTTCAGTTTTGTTAATTATTTCTGTAGTAGGTTTTTTTTTTTTTTTTTTTTTTTTTTTTTTTTTTTTTATTGCTTTACTTTTGATGCTTAGTGTTTCAATTATTGTGCAGTAAAGGGACTTTTCCCCAATCTCTTTGGTATTTTGCATGCTTTTACATTAACTCTGGCTATATATTTATAATAACTCTGGCTATTCTTACACAGGCACCTTCTTTAGTTTAGGAAATTTTCATTTAGGATTTTATTGGAAATGTTTTCTAGACATTTATGCTGATTGATCTTCTTCACTCTCACCCTCACCTTCTCCTTCTGAGGTGTTCCCTGTGGGTGTGCAGCTTGAATGCTTCTCTGTGTCCTGCTCTGAGCTCTGCTGTTGTGTGCTGTGAGGGGACCTCAGGGAAACACTGAAATCAAGACATGGTGAGTACAGGATATCTGCCCACAATGGGGAAGAATATGCAGCTGAGCTGTGTGCACTGGGGTGGTGGGTCCTCTATGGGGTTGGATCAGAAGCATCAGCCAGATGTAACTTCCTGTGAGGTTTCTAGTGGTTCTTCTTACTTGCAATTTCAGGCCATGACCTCGGAATAACTTCAGTATCATGGCTGATCGTAATTCTGTCCAGAACATCTGGATAGAATTACATGCTTTCTAGTAGAAGCATGTGTGGTTTCTGTGACTATGCAGCACCTGTGTCCAAACCATTTTCTTTTTTATAATATACACTAATAAGGCAGGAATAGGACTGGAGAAATGGCTCAGAGGTTAAGAGCTCTGGCTATACTTACACAGGTCATGAGTTCAATTCTTAGCAACCACATAGTGGCTCATAACTATGTGTAATGGGACCTGGTGCCCTCTCCTGGCCTGAAGTAATACATTCAGGGAGAACATTGTAGAAGTAAGGAATTAATTCCTTAAAAAATGAAGATTGATATGAATCTAATAGTTCTGATTTCATACATTACTAGTTTTTATTTTGTTTAGTTTCTTACTTTTTTCTGCTGTAGTTTTTTTTTATTTCTTTAACTTGTATGTTTAGTGTTTTGATTGTTATGCGGCAAATGAAGGACCTCTTTCCCATTGTTTTTCTACTTTTTGATGCTTCCAATTCATTAACAGGCATCTTCTTTAGTTTAAGAAAGTTTTCATTCATGATTTCATTTGAAATATTAAATATTTTCTAGACCTTTATGTTGATTCTTCTTCTTCTTCTTCTTCTTCTTCTTCTTCTTCTTCTTCTTCTTCTTCTTCTTCTTCTTCTTCTTCTTCTTCTTCTTCTTCCTTGTTATTCACCTTCTCCTTCTTCTTTTCATCTGCTCCTCCTCCTTCCCCTTTTCCTTCTCTGACATGTCCTGAGAAAATAAACTAAATAAAACATGGAAGAGATCTGCTGCAAAAGAGGATGTATGTGGTAAGGAAAGAGAGTGAGAACCTGAGGTTGGTGATTTATTTTCCTGGCCAGTATTCATTATTATCCTATGCTGGTGTTTGGGCAGCTGCATTCATGGTGATTATGGCTCTAGGTACTGGTTTCTCAGGGTATCTTTTTTGGGTAGGAGTTTACTCCTGGCTTATAGTTTGCTGTCTAGATTTTTAGAAAATGTTGGGTGACTGTTGCCCCTTTTTCTGACCTGTTTGGTGGGTATGTTGAAGAGGAAATGCTGACTAATGTTAAAAGATTCGAGAGGAGGTGGGCAGTAAGAGATACTCTTAGCAAACCACAAGGATCCATAGTCAGGAGAGAGGAGAAGCTGCCATCATTTCTACATTTCAGAGCTACAGTCATCTGAAGGAGCCTCAGTTGTGGATGTGTCCTCATCAAACTGGCAGTTGCTATGTCTGTGAGTGATAGTGTTGATGATTATGAGTGTGACAATATTCATAAGCAAGTGGGCCTAGGATGGATGAGATGACTTCCTGAGCATGCCACATGGACCTATCTGAAGAACAAGCCAAGAGATGATGTTTGTCCTTGCTTTTGCCTACTGTTTGTAGCTTCTGTTCTATTCTCAGCTCCCAAAGTGGTGAACTGATATCTGCCAGAACCATTAACAGCAACGATTTATTATGAGATTTATTATTGTTTTTATGAGATGCTTTTTGCTTCAGGATTCTACCACAGCAAGATAGTTGCAAGTTAGAACACCACCAACAACAACAAAAAATGGTATCAATAGATGATTTTGCTGCTGGACAGAGTCTAGGTTCTGTTTTGAGGGATATGGAAATTATTAGAAATTGAGATGGCAAAAGTCATAGAAAGCTGTTCATGGAGTTTAATCAGTTGTTCTTATAGGATTGTGAGTTTGGAGTGTTGACAATATGCAACCAGAGGAAATCGAGATCATAACATTTGAGTGAAAAATAGACTCTGAAATTTTTAGAGAGAGGTCATTCGTATGATATTTTGGACAAGAATCTTTTCTCCTTGGTTTACACCCTGAAATATTGAGTGGGGTAAAATTTGAAATGAATGTGCTGGTTTCTATATTTTCATTCTAATGTGTGTGTTTGTTCATTTTCCCACTTATTTATTATTTATTTATTTTATTTAAATTCGAACTGCTACCATCTCTTCACTCCACTTTACACATTCCTTCATTCCTAACTCCTTTTATCTCTCTAAGGAGCTCGGGGACCATGGGAGTATCTACCAACCTTGGCATTTCACATTTCTGGATGGTTAGGATTATCTCTCTTACTGAGGTCAGACAAGGCAACCAAGTTAGATGAACAGTTTGGACAGACATTCAAGAGCATAAGGGACATCCCCTATACTTGATTTTAGTTAAAAGGCCGAGAAGCCATTAGATATATCTCCTGCTCCATTTGTTGGTGGAAACACATGAAGACTGAGTAGCTCATGAATTACATATATTGTGGGGACCTTAGTCCATTCTGTGTATGTTTCTTGGTTGGTGGCTCAGTCTCTGAGTGCCTCCTAGTGTCTGGGTTAGTTGACATTGAGGTTCCTCCTATGGACTTCCTATTCCTTTGGAGACCCTCAGTCCTTTCCCCCAAAAGACCACCTGGACTCTGTCAAATGTTAGGTTGTGGGTGTCTACATCTACATCTGATTCTGTCAGGTGCTGGATGGACACTCTCAGAGGACAAGTATGCTAAACTACTCTCTTTAAGTATAAGAAAGTATTTCCTCAGTAATGTCAGGGATTGTTGCTTAACCATGGGATGGTTCTCAATTTGGGCAGGCTATTGTTAGGACATTCCTTCATTCTGTGCTCCATCTTTTTGCCTGCATTTCTTGTAGACAGGACAAGTTTTGGGTGGAAAGGTTTTTGGTTTGGTTGGTATAACTAAATGCATTGGGGGCACAGCCTGGCTGCAGAATCTGGCCCTCTTCAGTGTCCATAACACACTGCTATACATCTCAGCTACAATCAACCCCATAGACTCCCTGTTGCCCTCCCTTTCGTGGTCTGTGGCACATTCTAAAGATGCCTAAATTCTTAGACCCCTAACAGCTGCAGACTTCAATTAATTTTCCTCACCCTATGGCCCTTCCTTTCTCCTCACCACAACTTTTTGTTACTTCCCCTTCCCCTTTCTTAACTACATGCCTTTCCAGTTCTTTCTCTTTCATCTGCCTCCTATGACTATTTTATTTCTACTTCTGAGTGAGATTCAACCATGCTCATTTTAGACTTCCTTCTTTTTAAAGATTTATTTATTTTATATATATGAACACTCTTAGCTGTCTTCAGACACACCAGAAGAGGGTGTCAGATCTCATTACTTGTGGTTGTTAGCCATAATGTGCTTGCTGGTATTTGACCTAAAGTCTTTCCAGAGAGCAGTCAGTGCTCTTAGCTGCTGAGTCATCTATCCAGCCCCTTAGCCTTCCTTCTTGTTTAGTTTCTTCAGGGCCAAGAAATGCAGCAGGGATATCCAGTACAATATGGCTATTATTCATTTGTATGTGAGTACATATATGCATGTCCTTTGGGTTCTTGGATACCTCACTTAGAATGATGGTATCTAGACATATCGATGTGCCTGCAAAATTCATGTTGTCGTTGTTTTTACAGGCTAAATATAATTCCATTTTGTAAATGATCCATATATTCTGTATCCATATTTTGGTTGAGGTACATCTTAATTTTTTTTTTTTTTTACTTTTAAGCTGTTATAAATGAAACAGATATGAACTTAGTGCAGCACATACCCTTGTGGATAGATGGTTAAGAACATATCCTAAGTGTAACACTTCCTCCAGCTAAGTCTTAAATTCATAAAAGGAGTAGGCAATGTGTTTCCTAGTTGCAAGAAGGAACTTTTAATAAAACCTGCTGCAAATGTGGTTTAAGTGAGGCAAAGTCCATCAACTTAGAAGTCAAACTTGAGAGGATCATTCATATGGTATGTCTTCTGAAAACTGATAGATAATAAATTTCAAGATTATGGATTATTCCTATATGGTTTCAGTTTGGCACTATTACACCATTCTTTTGTACAGTCAGCACCCCAGGGAAGTTCATTGCAGTGAAATTATGAGGATGATGCTTGAGTTGCATTTTGCGACCACAACTTGTTGAGATAACTAAGGTATTGGTAAATCTGCCACAGAAAGATGTATACAAGGAAAGGAAGTAGCCAAAATGTTAAAAGATGTGACTTTCAAGATTTTGCCTTGAGTGTCCAAGGAGACTTTAGACATTTGAACAGTGTAGGAGCTCCTGCAGCCTGCTAGGATCACTGAAGAAAGACTGAATGAATTTATATCACATGATGAACATTTGCCTATAATGATCAGGGTATGCAGTTGATTGAAACAGAAAGCTGCCAGATAGGATGATGTCTTTGGCCGCTTGTCTGTCCTGTCTGGCTTTCTTTGTGACGCTTGTGGAAGATCTTCTGGTAGGAGCCATTCCAGATACCTTCCAGGATAGTGTTTATAGAATGAAAATTTTATTTTTTCTCTATTTTTTTGCTTTTCCAAAAATTTATATATTCATTGTCACCCTTATCACTATCCGCATTATATGTCCCTTGCTATGGCAGAGTCCCTCCCCCAGCCTCCTCTGTTTTTCTTTGAGAGTTTGTAGGACCCCCAGGTATCCCGAAAATTGGTGCATCAATTCTATTGTGAGTTAAGTGCATCCTCTCTCACTGAGGCCAGACATGGCAGCCCTGTTAAGGAAACAGATTCAAAAGATATCCCCCCCACAGCTATAGGGAAAGCCCCTGCTACAGTTGTTAGACGACCTTCTGAGCCTGTTAGCTGCACATCTGCTATATATGTGCCAGGGGACCTAGTCCATCCTGTGTATGTTATTTGGTTTGTGGCTTCCTCTCTGAGTGTCCCCAAGGGTGCTTGTTACTTGAGTCTCTTGGTCTTCCTGTGGAGTTCCTATCCTCCTCAGGGGTTTCAATCTTCCTGCCAACTCTTCCATAAGATTCCCCAAGGTCCATGCAAGGTTTGACTCTGGATATGTGCAGCTTTTTCAGCCAGCTGGTGTGTGAATCCTCTCACTAGACAATTAATCAAGGCTTCGGTGTGGGAGCATAACAGTGTTGTTAATAATGTCATGGATTGGTGTTTGTCCATAGGATGGTACTCTCAAGTGGGGCAAATTTTCATTGGCCATGTCCTCAGTCTCTGCTCCAGATTTTACCCAGCATTTCTTTTAGAGGGGAAACATTGTGTCCTTGGTGTGTACTGTGTTGTGGTTGAAACTGACCCTTCAACTTTCTTCACATGTTCCCATATATTCACTATAATCTCTTTCCTTAAATCATATAAAATACAATATATACATTTGCTATTCAGTGATAATCTATTTTACAAATCTAGTTGTATTATATTTTTATATTTAGTTTATTTTTTGCTTTTCTCTTCCAAACCAAATTTTGCTGTGTAGCTTTGTCTGTCCTTAAAGTAGTAGAGAAACCACAAAAAACACATGTCTTATATTTGTAATATAAGCATATTTTTGTGTGGTTTTTCATCCATATCTTTAGTATTGAAATTTGACCAAATGTTATAGATTAAACTTCATATTTCTGCCAGGTGAATACAGATGTTCTGTGAATTTATAATTCTTTGTAGGAACTTTTATAAAGAACTTTGAGTTCAGTACCATTTTTCCCATGGTTGTTTTTTGTAGGGATTGAGGGTCTTAAAATAAACATTTTAATCTCCTAAAACACATTACAAAGGCCATGCCGGTGTCTAGCTAAATGGCATACACCTGCCTGTGCCTCTGTGATTAAAGACATGAGAAAATACACCCAGCTTACCCATCATGCTTGTAGTTAGTAATTGTTCATACAATTTTTCAGATGTGTGCTCGGTATTGTGGATCTGTTTCCTCTGCATCTCCCTCTCAATTTGCATTTCTCTGACAAAGCTGTATCCTATTCAAAGTGTTCAAAAGTGACACAGGTGAATCTTATAATTCAAGGTCCTTCTAAAATGAAACATTGATTATAACTTCTGAGTCAGAGAACAAGTGAAGCAAGTGCCAAAATTATATGAATATGTTTTTGAGGAAGCATATATTTCCTTTACAGTGATGATAGTTTCATGTTTTGTGTTGTACACATGTATGGAATATTTAGGATACAGTGACATTTGATGATGTGTATGTGAACTTCACCGAGGAAGAGTGGAATTTGCTGGATCCTTCCCAGAAGAGTCTCTACAAAAATGTGATGTTGGAAACCTACCTGAACCTCAAAGCTATAGGTAAGACTGTTATTTTTCTTTCTGAAGGAAACAAATGATTCTTGGTTATTGATGATCTTCTATTATTTTAATTGTATGAAAATTGAGTTGAATAATTCAGTTTCACTGAATTTTCACTGTAACTATCATGGTGCAGTTAAAATTCACAGTACCTTTAATTTTGCCTATTTTCCAATACTATATCATTCATTTTCTGGTTCTGTGTTTTAGGCTATAATTGGGAAGAACATCATCTTGAAGACCATTGTCAAAATAATAGAAGTCATGAAAGGTAATTTTCATGTGCAAGCTGATACAAAATTGTCTCTGAGGAAATTTTAATATCTTATGGAATCTCCAGCAAAAAGCTAGAGTGTAAAATAACAGTCCTTTAAGTGTAGATATGATTAAAATATTCTTTCAAAACCATGGACCTCAAGATCCGATATGTGATTTGTGTATCCATTTGATAAGTAGCTCCATTAGACTTGTGCTGTGGATCTGCCAATCTGTATAGTCTCATAGTATTTAGAAATTGCACATTGAATAGTGATAAATTTATATTCAAAACGTTCTAATAAGCAAATAGTCCATAGAAAATTTGGTGGTACTAATATTCTTGTAGTAATATGGTTTAGTTTGGTGAGAGGGCATTTTATGAGAATCAAGAATATTGTTGTGGAGAAACATTAGTTCATATTGCACATGTTATGAGAAACAAAAATTCAAAGAGTGTGAATGCAATGCGTAAACCTTTCATTTATCATTCTTTTTATTAGGTATATCATGTGTCACAATGGATAATAATCATGTGAGCATAGGGATATGGAAAGAAGAAACATAAAATTTTTGTTCTAGAACAAGTAGATATGTGTAGTATTCTGCCTTTGGAAGAAATTAGGAATATGAAAGACATTTGCAATTAGTTGGTTTTTTAGCTTTACAGGGAATATCCCAAAACTCAATAGTGTAAAAAACCTTTATGGGTACTAGGAATTTGGAAATTCTTCTGTGTGTCCTGGTTCCCAGTCACATGTGTTGTAATTCACACTATAGGAAAAATATGAATACAATCAGTGTTATACAGATAAGAGTTTTTCTAACTTTCTTCAGATAGCTAAAATACATCATATAAGAAGAGGGTACTATATATATGAGCCATGTAATAACCACCACAGGTGTCTTGAACAACTCATAATGAGAGAGAACAACATGAACATATAAAGAGCTAAAACCTTAAAATCTGATGCTTCTTTATCATTAGAGAAATTGTAAACATAATTCATATTGATTACATGATTGATTCGAGTAATGAATGTGGTAATGATTTCACATGTGCTAATTATCATTGCAGGCATGTAAGAAGTCATAGTGGAGAGAAACCGTATGAGTGTAATATATGTGGTAAAGCCTTTACACGATGCAGTAATCTCCACTATCATAAAACAACACATACTGGAGAGAAACCTTATGAATGTAATCAATGTGGTAAAGCCTTTGCAAGACCAAGTGTTCTCCAAAGACATAAACTGACACATACTGGAGAGAAATCTTATGAATGTGATCAATGTGGTAAAGCCTTTATAAGATCCAGTAATCTCCAATATCATAAAACAACACACAGTGGAGAGAAACCTCATGAATGTAATCAATGTGGTAAAGCCTTTACAAGATCCAGTCATCTCCAAAGACATAAAATGACACATACAGGAGAGAAACCTTATGAATGTGATCAATGTGGTAAAGCCTTTGCACAGCGCTGTAATTTTCAATATCATAAAAGAACACATACTGGAGAGAAACTTTATGTATGCAATCAATGTGGGAAAGCATTTGCATGTCACAGTACTTTCCAGTATCATAAAGTAACACATACTGGAGAGAAACCTTATGAATGTAATCAATGTGGTAAAGCCTTTGCACAGCACAGTGCTCTCCAAATACATAAAAGAACACATAGTCTAGAGAAACCTTATGAATGTAATCAATGTGGTAAAGCCTTTACAAAACCCAGTCATCTCCAAAAACATAAAAGAAAACATACTGGAGAGAAACCATATGAATGTAATCAATGTGGTAAAGCCTTTGTACTGCACACTTCTCTCCAATATCATAAAAGAACCCATACCGGAGAGAAACCTTATGAATGTAATCAGTGTGGTAAAGCCTTTACACATCACAGTAATCTCCAATATCATAAAAGAACACATACTGGAGAGAAACCATATGAATGTAATCAATGTGGTAAAGCCTTTGCACAGCGCAGTAATCTCCAGTATCATAAAAGAACACATACTGGAGAGAAACCTTATGAGTGCCATCAATGTGGTAAAGCCTTTGCACAGTGCAGTACTCTCCAATATCATAAAAGAACACATACTGGAGAGAAACCTTATGAATGTAATCAATGTGGTAAAGCCTTTGCAAGACCCAGTCATCTCCAGTATCATAAAAGAACACACAGTGGACAGAAAACTTATTAATGTAATCAATGTGGTAAAGTGTTTTCACCTGGGATAAGTCTCCATATTCTGTGTGCTGGAGAGAAACAATGAATATGATCATGAATTAAGTGGGAATTAGGAGGGTATCATAGTAGAACATGATAGACATGGGTGCTTGGGATTATTTCCACTCTGGAGTTTTTTGATGCTTTTGCAAAGAAGTTTGCTGCCCTCATCTGAAGAGTTTCCTTGAGGTTAAGGTAAAGATGTTTTCATTAATTGTATTGACAAAGTAAGTCATGAAAATCACCGCATAGAATTTGGCATGAAAATTTTTAACAAACATAGAAATTAAGAAAGGAAAAATAAAAAAAGAAAGGTTCAAAATACAAGGCATCATCAGGAAGTTGAATGACGTTTAATCTTGTGATCAAGGATATTCAATGGCATTAAAGGAATGGTTCTACTAGGACAAGATTACATTCAGCTAAACATATGGATTTGCAGTTGTATGAAAGTGAACTGTATCATGTTAGGAATTATTACCTGGTTATTGTTTTGATGTAGACATATGAACATACAAGTATGTGTCAAATTGCCAAGGGATAGATTTGGATTCTGGGTTCTGAATTTAAAATGTAAACAGAAAATCTTAGTTCAAGGCATGGTGTTACATGCTTTTTAACCCACCATTCATGAGACAGAGTCATGCAGATCTTTGAGATCAAGGTAGATCTCTAAGCAAGTTCCAAGAAAGCCAAGATTAGGCAGTGATATATTTGAAATATTGAAAGCTGCTGATAATGGAATGGAAGGAGCCATGTTCCAGCCCCAGTAAGCACCAGAACTCCGAGAATTTTATCATGAAGTGGTGTTGAATATTGTCAGAGAATTTTACATTACATCATGAGATGATCAGTTCTTTGTTTTTCTAACACTTTAATCCCATTTTGTTGAACCATCACTGTTTCTAGAATGAAGCCTTCCTCATTGTTAATGGTTGGACGATCTTTTGTTGTGTTTTATATTTTATTTTATTTGTTTTATCTTTAAGTATTTTAGAATCTGTGGTTTTAGGGATAATTTGTCTGTAATTCTTTTTAATTGCTCAGTCTTTCCTGACTGGATATATGAGTAATCAGGGGTTCAGAAAATAAATCGACTAATATTTATTTTGTTTCTATATTGTTGAATACACTGAATTCTTGTTAAATCCTCTTTGAAAGTCTGGTAGGACTCTACCCTAAAACTCATAGACGTGGGCTCACATTGGGGACATATTTTTAATGAATTCTGTTTTCCTTCATGTTTATGTCAGTTTAAGTTGTTTTTCTCTAGTTTAATTTTGGGTTGTGGAATCTATTGAGGAAGTTAGCAATTTCTTTTAGAATTTCCAAGTTGGTGGAATGTACCCTTTTTAAACTATGTCTTTACAACTCTCAGGATTTCTTCATTACCTGTTATTTAATCCCCCATTTCATTTTAGATTTCATTAATTTGTATATTCTTTATCTTTTAATAGGGGTTTGTTTATCTTGTCTAATAAAAGGATCAAAAGACCAACTCCATGTTTCATTAATTCTTTGAATTGTTCTCTTTCTATTTTATCAATTTCATCCCCCAACTTGAAAATTTCTTGATGCCTCCTCCTCGTTTTCTTTGCTCCCTCACTTCTTTTTGTTGTAGCCTTTAAAACATGCTGTTAAATTGCCATCATGGGAGTTCTCCAATTTTTTCATGTAGGCATTTTGTGCTGTGAACTTTCTTTTAGCTCCACTTTCATTTTTTTGTGTTCTATGAGATTGTGCATGTTGCATATTCATTTCCAATGAACTCTAGAAAGTCTCTGATTTCTTCCGTTATTTCTGTGTAGACCCATTTTCTCTCAAATATTAGTTTGTAGTCAGTTAGCTGTCCTTCCCCATCTCTTACAAGACTGAGACATCAACAGGTTTTTGGCCCAGATCATATATTTTGTCTCATCAGAGAGTGTGGGGACTCCTGGGTCTGGTTCAGTCAAGGATATGAGGAACCCGATTTCTAGGGGCCACCCACTGGGCTTTCTTGTTGCTCTCTGGGATGGAGTTTAGTCCTTCACCATCAGATCGGTCCTCTCCTTACAAATGGCCCCATGGATATGAGAGGTAGCAATGGCACACCAGCCATCTGTGTCTTGTCTTTTCTCAGCTCTAATGACATTTCAGAGCTGCCAGTTCAGCTTCCTGGGCTGACATTCCTGCCAGGTGTGGTGCTCCACATGTGTTCTCGGTATTTGACACCACTGCTGCCCCAGCGTACCTCTGTCCATCCTGAATGAGGCAGTTGCCATTGATGAACCCCAGTACCCCTACATCTATTTGAGCCGTCATACAGAGGCCCATCCAGTGAGGTCAGGGTCCAACAGCAGGGCAGCTGAGTAGATACTCTGGGGAGATTCAAGAAGAGAGGCTGGTAATGAGTCCTTCTGGTATCATTTTTACCCAGAAGCCATTGTGACTGAGGTGTAAATAGAGTGGTTGTTAGCTTGTGCCCATTGGTGACACATTGGCCATTGGCTAATGCCAGGAATCCTGGTCTGAGTATGCTGTCCACAGGTCTACAAAGGTTACCTGAAGTTGGCAGAGTAAGGATTTTTTTCTTTGCAGAGGCTTAAATAGCCTCAATTTTAAGGCATCTAAGAGGTCCTCCATTTTTGTTTTCTTCTGTAGCCACTGGAAAGTCATTTATAAACTGATGAAGAGACTCTGTATGTAGGTTTTAGTACAATATAGTGTTGAACTGTATCAACAAAAGATGATGGGTTTCCATTTTACTTTTAGGGTAACCCTGGTCTTGTGGTGGGGCACTTTTGATTCTCAGGGCCCCCTTACATCCTTTTTAGGCATCACTTATGGTCTTCTGATTTGGCCTTGGCTGCCAACAGGATCTTTCCCAGGTCTCCAGTCTGTTGCTTCTGTCCTCCCATCTGTGTCTCCTCTGCAGTCTGTCCTCCATTAAACATTCTCTTTGCCACTGTCCTTAAATCTCTTAGACAACTCTTTCCTAACTACTCCACCCTCTGGGGCTTTGTCTTCATAGCTGGTGTTCCCTGACTGACAAAAGCTCAAGCCAATTCTGCCTTTGCTTCTGGTGAGTCAGGGTCCATGGGTGTGAATTGTCAAACGTGTCTCCATGACACAGTCTAAAACAGCTGTAGGGATTTCATTTTCTCTCTGCCTAATATTATTCACTCTGGCCAATTTTGTGAGCCATCTTGTGGCCAACTTGAGACCTGCCAGCAGAGATGGATGGTGAACAAAAGGCCTCCTCTTACCTTCAATGGCGCTGCAATCCCTGTCTGGGGAGTTAGGGTAAAGCAAGCATATTGGGGGGACTCTCAGGGGGGGCAGGAACCATCTCCCTGGCCTCCTCTGTGCTCAAGGGAACCTGGGAAATATGGTAGACATAGACTTCCTTACATTAATATGTCCATCAAGTCAAAGTCACTTCATCAAGTCACCTCATCAAAATCACTAGTGGAGGTTACTCCTTAAATTCACATTTTCAAAGTCATCTTGTTCTGAGAAATGCAAACACAGCACAAAAAAGCACAAATTAACCTTCCCTGTCTATCACACATACAGGAAACAACCAGAAAGTGGCACTTATGAGAAAGACCATCGGGTCCCAATGGAGGAGCTAGAGAAAGGACCCAAGGAGCATAAGGGGTTTGTAGCCCCATAGGGGAAACAACAACATGAGCCCAACCAGTACACCCCAGAGCTCGCAGGGACTAAACCACCAACCAAAGAGTACACATGGAGGGGCCCATGGCTCCAGCCACATGGGTAGCAGAGGATGGCCTGGTCGGACATCCATGAGAGGAGAGGGCCTTGTACCTGAGAAGGCTCATTGCCCCAGGGTAGGGGAATAACAGGTCAGGGAAGCAGGAGTGGGTGGGTTAGTGAGCATGGGGAGGGGGATGAAATAGAGGGTTTTCAGAGGGGAAATGAGGAAAGGGGACAACATTTGAAATGTAAATAAAATATAAATATAAACATATGAATAAATAATATAAAATATATAAAATATAAATAAATATAAATTTTTTTTTTTAAAAAAAGCACTTGGGAAGCAGAGGCAGGTGGATTTCTGAGTTTGAGGTCAGCCTGATCTACAGAGTGAGTTCCAGGACAGCCAGGACTACACAGAGAAACCCTGTCTCAAAAAAACAAAAAACAAAAAAATATAAATCTAAATAAAAAATGTCTAATAAAATGTTCTTTAAACAAAACACAACATTAACTCTCATTGTGACCACCTTGAATGGGTAAACGTCAATTCACAAGTATCTTAATCACTGCTGTTGTTTGATAAAATACTCTGTCAGGAGAACAGGTTTATTCCAGCTCGCGGTTCACAGTAAAGTCCCTCACGGTGGGGATGCCACTCTGAAGTGTGAAGCAGCTGCTCACTCACATCAGGTGTGTAAATAATCAGGACGCCAAGAGCAATGAACGCCTGCTGCTGCTCAGCCCCTTTCCACACACTGCCCGGGATCCTAGCCAGGGAATGGTGGCGCCCACAGTGGGTGGGGCTTCCCACACCAGTTAAGATAACCAAGGCCGTCCCTTACAGCCACGCCCTGAGGCACCTCCCCCTTGTTAGGATTCTGTCTAAGCTCCACCCCACAGTTACCTGGCAACAGCCAGTTATGCTCCTCCCCACCGTTACCTGGCAACAGTCAGGTAGGTCTGGTGCACTATAAAAGGGGCTGCCTGCCCCTCCCCCTCTCTCATTCTCTCACTCTCAGCTTCTCTCTTGCCCCTTCTTGGGCTCCCCTCCCTTCCTCTCCCTTCCCTCTCTCCACATAGTCATGGCTGCCTCTGCTTCTCTACTCTCTCCCTCTCTCTTCCTTTCTCTGCCTCTACTACCCTCTTAACTCCCCTCTCCATGCCCTGAATAAACTCTCTTCTGTACTATACCATCTTGTGTCTAGTAACCTCAGGAGGAATGGATGCCTTGGCATGGACCCACTGGGGCACGCCCTTCCCCCACACCGCCATTAGAGCATATTCTCTCTCCTCTTTCTCTTTTTATGATCACAACACCCCTGGCCACTCTAGATCTTATCAAGTAGACAATTGATGTCAACCATCATGGTGGCTTTGAAACTTGTTCTATTTATCTAGACACTGGGGTCCTCTGTCTTGCCTTGCAAGAGTATATGAAATCATTTTATCAGATTAATTATAATATATAATAATATACATAATGATATATAATATATTATAATATATAATAATAATAATTAATAATATAAAATAATAGATTTTATATTAAAATATTTTATATTTCTAAAATCTATTTATTTGAATTTGTGCATGCACTAGCTTTCCCCTAGATCTTAAATGTATTGGGGGACTGTGCCTAACCAAATAGACATTCAAAAGTTAAGGGGCTGGGTGGGTACAAACCAGGACTAGAGACTCCTACATAATTCTGCTCCTTGCTCACCTCTCATTTCCCTCCTTACCAGGGGTAGTATTTTCCTTCCTTACTGTAATCAATATGGCTGCCCAGTGACTTCGTTCCACATAGATCAAAGTTCTTCATAAGCTTTACCTCAGTTTCTCCCCTTGGTCTGGGAGGGGCAAATTGCTAGTTACCATAGGATGACCCCTCCCACTCCACAGATGAGAACAAGTGCAAGGACTCAAGAACTGACTCGTGGGTGGAGGGAGCACCTGGTGGCAGCCCTGCCAGGGAAGCGTGACTCCCTAAGGACTGTGTGGGTGACTTGGATTTCCCAGATGGCATTGCCACCATGAGTAAAAATGGTCTCAACCTCCACTCTGTCCCCCACAGTGACTCCCACTGTTGACTTCTTCACATCTCAGATTAGGGTTGCTACCCAGGGTTCTCCTCCAGGACCAAGCATTTGGCTTTTGTCATCCAGGAAAGAAGAGAGGCAGTGAGGTCACTCTGCTCTGCCAGGATGTATTTCCCAGAGCAAGCCCTCCACCAGCCTGGGGAGAGCTTCCCCCAAGAGAAGCACACAGAGGAGACCTCTTCTGAGACCAGATAGGAAGGCATAGGCCAAAGGCTGTTTGATATCTCTATCTCTATCTATCTATCTATCTATCTATCTATCTATCTATCTATCTATCTATCATCTATCCATCTATCATCTATGTATCTATCTATCTATCTATCTATCCAACTATCTATCTATCTATCTATCTATCTATCTATCCAACCATCCATCCGTCTATCCATCTATCATCTATCTATCGATCTATCTATCTAAATATCTGTCATCTATCTATCTATCTATCCAACTATCTATCTATCTATCTATCATCTATCTATCTATCCAACCATCCATCCATCCACCTATCTATCATCTATCTATCTATCTATCTATCCAACCATCCATCCATCTATCCATTTATCTATCATTTATCTATCATCTATCTATCGATCTATCTATCTAAATATCTATCATCTATCTATCTATCCAACCATCCAACCATCCATCTATCCATCTATCTATCTATCTATCTATCTATCTATCTATCTATCTATCTATCTATCTATCTATCTTATCTATCTATCTACCTACCTACCTACCTACCTAATGACTTTGTTGTTAATATACCCAATGTATTTATAGCCTCTTTCACTCTCACAGACTACAAATTCGATTCTTGGGTATAAACTGTACAGACACACCGAAGAGCCGTGTTTGTCATCCCCTGGAGTGATTTCTCTGTTTCAGATTTCCCCCAGTTACACAGTTGAGGAAAGCAGAGCCTGCTCAGCACCTTGGGATTCATGAGGCACAGCCTGGTCAGACAGCCAAACAGCTCTGCTCTTCTTTAGTACTCTGTCTAGGGGAGAGAAGTCTGAACCCTGGTGGCCATGGGCAACTGCTTGCTTACCTAGCCCACAAAAAAGATGGGGAAGAGAAAGAAGAGGGGACCAAAAGCTCTAAGAAAGCACAGAGAAAACATGGGTGGGTTGGCGTCTCTAGTGTTCCACTGGGGTTCCTGTCTGGATACAGGAAGTGGTCGCTTCAGGCTCCATATTCCCAGTGTAGTGACTTACAGCTAAGGTGACCCCCATGGATTCTTGAGCACCTCCTTTGTACCAGGCCAGGTATCTTCCTGGAGATAGCCACCACCACCTCACCCCTATCAGCTGCAGATTCCCTTTCATTTGCATGGCCATCCGGGCATTTCTCCTGTCCTTCCCCACACCTGATCTCTCCTCCCTCCCAAGTTCCCTCTCTCCATGTACCTCCTATGGGTATTTTATTCTCTCTTCTAAGTGAGAGTAAAGCTTCCTTACTCGGGCCTTTATTCTTGCTTAGGTTATTTGGGTCTGTGGAGTGTAATGTGGTACCTGCATTTTCTGCTAATATCCACTTACAAGTGGGTACATACTATGTATGTTTTTTTTGAGACTGGGTTACCTCACTCAGGATGAAATTCTCAACTTCCATTCATTGCCTTCAAAATTCATGATATCTTGCTTTTTAATAGCTGAATAGTATTCCAATGTGTAGTTGAACCACATTTTCCTTATCTATTTTTCATCTGAGGGGCATCTAATTTGTTTCCAGTTTCTGGTTATTACAAATAAAGCTGCTATGAACACAACTGAGCAAGGTTCTTTGTGAGATGCTGGAACATCTTTTGTGTATTTTATCCAGGAATAATATAGCTGGGTCTTGAGGTGGAACTATTCCCAGTTTTCTGAAAAAATACTAAAGTGATTTCCAAATTGGATGTAGAAATTTGCATTCCCACCAGCAATGGAGCAATGTTCCCACTTACCAGCATTTGCTGTCACTTGGATTTATGATCTTAGGCATTCTAATGGGTATAAAATGGAACCTCAGAGTTTTTTGATTTGCATTTCCCTGATGATTAAGGAATTTAAACATTTCTTTAAAAGCTTCTGGCCATTCAATATTCCTCAGGTAAGAATTCTCTGTTTAGTTCTGAAACCCATTTTTTATTTAGTTCGGTTGTTTTTTGTTTTGTTATGTTCTATGAGGTTTTTTGGGGGGGGGATTATTTGGAATGTCAGTGTCTAAATTCTTGAATACTTTGTAAAATTTTAATATTAGCCCTCTGACAAGCTGTACAGAGCCATATTGGGGTGTCATGCCACTTGATAAGAACTCAACTTTGATCAATATGAACTTTCTCCCCTAACTTTTCTGGAGCAGGGATTCCTGTGCTATTTAGGATCCTGCTCCACCTAGGGTCGAGTGCTCAGAGTGAAGGTGAAGTGCATTGTTCCTCCAGGTCTAAGAATTCCTGAATTAAGCATTTCACCCACCTAGCTGCCTGAGCAGTGTAGCCAAGAACCACCAGACCACTTCCTTCCTGTACTCCTGAGTTGGGAAGGGAAAGGCATGCTGTGCTTGGTGCTTTGAGACAGGTCCATGATCACCAGGGTCCCCTTCTGATTCCCACCTTGGTTTGCTTACTTTAAAACTTCATTAAACAGGATAACGTAAGGCCATTTTCATTCAAGGGCAAAATGTATGTCAGTGTATCATAGAATACACAATAATGACTAGTTGCAAGCAAAGTAAATGCAATGTATATTTCTGATTTAAATAACCTTTCCAAAACCCAGACTCCATTCCCTGGGAGATTTGGGATATCTCTGTGAACTCATCATTTGACTCCTCATGTCCATGGTACTAATTTAAATTGGGGTACTTGTTTGAATTCTTTTCACGTTGTGGTTCAACTTCACCTAGTGGTCTGTACTGACTAGGTTTGTTCATCACCATGACACAAGCTGCAGTTATCACACACATAAAAGGAGCCTCCCTTGACGAAATGCTTTCATGAGATCCAGCTGTAAGGCATTTTCTCAATTAGTGATCAAGAGGGGAGGGTCCAGTCCATTTTGGGTGGTGCCATCCCTAGACTGGTACTCGTGGGTTCTCTAAGAAAGCAAGCTGAGAAACCCAGGGGAAGCAACCCAGTAAACAGCACCCTTCCATGGCCTTTGCATCAGTGACTGCCTTTGAGTTTCTGCCCTGCTTGAGTTCCTGTCTGGACTTCCTTTGATGATGAACAGCAATGTGGAAGTGTAAATTGAATAAGCCGTTTCCTCCCTCTATTAGTTTGGGTTCTCTAGAGTCACAGAACGTATGGACAGTGTCTCTACATAGTTAGGGAATTTGTTGATGAGTTACAGTCTATAGTCCAACTCCCCAACAATGGTCAGCAGCAGCTGCGGATGGAAGTCCAAGGATCTAGCAGATGCTCAGTGCCATGAGGCAAGCAGGCAAGGAAGAGTGAGTGAGTCTTCCTTCTTCCGATGTCCTTATATAAATCTCCAGCAGATGTTGTAGCCTAGATTAAAGGGTGTAGTTCTCTAGCAGAGGGTGTGACCCAGATTAAAGGCATGTGCCTTTAATCCCGGATGATCTTGAACTCAGAGATCTCCTTGTCTTAATCTTCTGGAATTCATAGCCACTATGCTTCAAGATCTCCATGCCAAGATCCAGGTGAGAAACTTATATCTCTGAGCCTCCAGATTAGGATCATAGTTGAACCTTCCAATTCTAGACTGTAGTTCATTCCAGATATAGTCAAGTTGACAAACAGGAATAGCCACTACACTCCCCAGCTTGCTTCTTGTTCCTGATGGTTTCTTAAGGAATACAAACACTGAATTAGACAGGGTCAAGGCAGGTGAAGACAGGCCATCTTACTCCCCTTGGCACCTTCTCTTTGTCCCCACAATCCTACTAGAATTCCACAAGGACAATGTAGCAGGTCTTATCTTAGCATGGGCATGGCTCAGTGACCAGGCTGTAAGAGTCCTGAGTTTAACTGTCCTGGATCAAACCAATCACTCATGGTCACTAGGTTGGCTGTCCTTCTGACCTGAAGATTCTCTATCAATACCTAAGCCAAACACCTTCTCCAAACCCAGCTCTAACACAACATTATTACTGGTCAGAGATTCACAAGAAAAATAGTGCATGTTTGTTTATTATCTAGTCCAGCTCCATGGGACTCAAAATGAAAAAAAGACTTTTCCACCTTTAAAGTTATACATACCAATATATGACAATGTCTAGAAAATAATGAAGGTCAGCATGGGGAACGCTGAACTCTGAGATTCATGATCACCCTTCAACATTCACCCTTAATAACTAAATTTTTTGTCATTTTTGTCTGTATTAAAAATGTAAGTTCTGCAAGAATGCCTTGAATTTTCTATTGTTGATGAAGAATTGAAGAACACTTCTGCTAGGGCTGCTCTTTATGGAACACATTATGGAAGGTGTCATTCTCTCAGTGAATCCAAGATGTATTACCTGAGTCCTCCAACCTCTGTTGAATGTTCCAGGTGATGTGAATTAAAGAAAATGTTGAAAATTCAAAGGAAAACATGCTGATAAGTATTTCTCTACAGTGGGTATTTCTTTTCTATATACATATTCTGAAAAAATGAAATCAGAGAACAGAGTGTTAGCAATGATGCTCAACTGTCTTCTTCACAATGATAGCTTTGTGACTACTCTCTAGGCTGAAACAGATTATGTATTACTAGGGAAAATATCTCTTATAATTTCAGGGTATACTGAAAAAGAAAAATGTAACCAATAATTCAACCAAGTACAAAAATAGTGTCTTGGAATCACACCAGATGAAGACCATACTTGAGTACTAGTACCCATATTTTCAACAGCCTGGACAGAACTCAGTTGGCAATGAAGGGAGAGACTGGGCTGCAGAGTAGAGCTTCTAACTTCCCAGGAATTGTCTTGTCAGGTAAAATCCCATGAGAAAGATCATAGCTGACTCTCCCATTTCCTTAGCACTGTTTTACACAGGTGCTTCCTTTTATTCTCCAAACGTGCAGCAATGCCTGTCAATCAGACCCATCCATCACTCAGTCTTCCCACACTCCCCCTCTCCTTCCTTCCTTCCTTCCTTCCTTCCTTCCTTCCTTCCTTCCTTCCTTCCTTCCTTCCTTCCTTTATTTGTTCCTCTCTATATACAAACCTGTCTGTCCTAAAATTCTCTGTGTACATCAGGCTTGCCTGGGACTTGCAGGGATCCATCTGCCAGGGTGAACATGCCTACCTCAGATCCATTTCCTACTGAGAGGTTAAACATTGTGGATGACAAAAAGCTAAATGAAAGCTCTAAAATGAGAAGTTCTTCCAAGAATGGCAGAACATGAAGGACACCATTTCAAGTCCAGGGGGCTGCTTTTTCTGTGTCAAGACCAGCACTGCCCTAACCTGCATCCTTAGCCAGTCCTGATTCTGCAAGTGAGCTCCCTTGTGATGCAGAAATTTGCTTTAGAAATGGCTAAAATTAGTAAGATTCTCCTGTACAGAAATAGTAGCACAGACTGCTCATACCCATAATAGATAAGCAAGGCAAAGTGAATCTGATTTAGGGCTAGGCTCTTGTATACAGAAGGAAGAAGGTGGAAGTTGGGATTTGCAGGTGGCCCCTAGATTAAGTTGGAGGGGAAGCATCTGGGTAGATCAGTCTTCCTCCATGTTAATTCAGAAGAAGGGTTTCTCAAAGTTCTCAAGGTTGCTCCCTTTGTGCTGGTTATCTCATGGCCCAGCACAGCTGAAAACAAGGATGCCTAATGCCCCCTAAGGACTTCCTTTAACACAAACCAGCAATTCGTCCTGTAACCAATAGTGGGAAAGAATAGAGTATCCTCATCTGTGTCTACTCTACCCTCCATCTTTTCTCTTGGGCCATTACAAGAACACAAATTCCCTGTTTCTTGACACTTTTATTAACAAAGCTGTAAACAAAAAAAAAAACAAAAAACAAAAAACAATCAAACAATCAAACAAAGAAAAAAACACAACATATGACTCCAAAGATATAACTGCCTTGTATGTGGCTTTTTTGTAACAGAGGAGCTGAAAGAAGATTCCCTAAGTGCAAGTCTTAGCAGGCATCATGGCTCCTGGGACCAAAATAGAGTTCTGTGGGGCTTCTTTATTTCATCTTCAGGTCAAAAGTCCTTTGAAGCCATGCCCAGCATCCTATGTTCCTGGGAATGACAGAAGCAGGATCCCGGTCAGGGCAGTCTACACCATCACAGGTCTCAAGTTCCAGCCCTTTCTCCCTGAGCAGGCTAGGTGAGGGTTGGTCTGGCTCCTCTGTATCTTTGTCTTTGTCCACATCTCCTGGGGACACTTGTGGCTCCCTCTGACTCTCGCCCTGTGAGACCGCTGTACCCTTCTTCATGGTATGATTCAATCTGTCATAGTATCTCCGGTAGTCCAAGTATAGATCCCAATCATAGTCCAAGTATAGATCCCAATCAATGATCCTGCCTTCCTCGGAGCAGTAGCTTGGTTCTCTGCCAAAACAAACTGGATCAGCCTTGCAATATTGTGGACTCGGGGCTGGTAATACTTGTGCACTCACCAGTGCATGCTCTGCAGAATCTGATGTATCCTTGACAAGACTGACTCGGAACTGCTTCATTGCCTTGACTTTCTTCATGGAACACTGATGGTAAGTCATTGATTGTCCTTCTGATACAGAGGAATCTCCCATTAATTAATGATCCTCTCTAGTTCTTGGCCCCTCCAAACCATTGCACTGTGGGAAGCTGGATTTTAAACCAACAGACCTAGCATGTATTTTAACCGCCTAAGATGGTAAGGTCTACCCAGTCTGCTGGCAATATTCTTTTATCCCAGACCTGAAGGAAAGGCGCTCAGGAAGAGGCAGGTTGATCTCTGAGCTCAACACCACCCTGGTAGTCAGACCTGGTTTCAGGACAGTCTGGGCTCCACAGCAAAAGCTAAGCCCCCCCCCCAAAAAAAAAACACAAAACAAGCAAACAAAAAAGGAGTTAATCTTCTCAAATGAAAAGAGACTATATTCTGGATGCAATTTTCTAGCATTAAACATAGGCAACTTATGAGACAGGTAATGGGGAAAGTGCTCCTGGGTCAGCAAATCAATTTGGGTTGTCTGGTTTAGAGAATAAAGGATCAAACAGAATGCTCTGTTACTCACTCTTCCTTTCCTGAAAGGGGATACATTAGAATGACTTACAGAATGCAGTCTGCTTTATCCCACAACAGCTGGATAGGAATCAAAGTCCAAGAATCCAGAAGTTCTCAGTCCCCGAGGCTGGTCTTCAGTAGAAGATGGAATCACAGACAAACAAGCTCTAATGCCAGGAAATTAACATGACTTGCTAGCCAGGAGAGAGCAAGCAGGCAATGTGGAATCTTTCTTTCTCAGTGTTCTTATATAGGCCTCAAAATTAAGGTGTGGCTCAAATTAAAGATGTGTGTTCCAGATTCAATCTCTATATTAAAGACTGGATTAAAGTCTCTGGAAGAGTGTCTTCTGCTGGGTGTGGTGAATCATGCCTTTAATGCAAGCACAATGGGACTGAATCATGCAGGTGGATCTCTGTGTATAGCCTGTCTACAAAGTGAGTTTCAATACAGCCAATGGTATTACTGACAAACCGTGGCTCATAGGAACAACAAAAATCATAATGACAGTTATGTGACTTTCTTGCTCCACATCCAGATTAAAGGACTAGGTCTTTCAAGCCCAAAGAGATCTGAATTTAATTAGTGTGCTCCTATTTCAAAGACCCTGATTACCTTCTATCAATTAAACAACAAATCTTTTGAAGGTGTGTCCTTAAGTTTTGGATTTTGCATAATTTGAGATGTAATCAAGTTGACAACACAGAATAGAGAACCCAGAGACTATTTCTTTGAGTGTCCTCTCGGCATTTTTTCTATTAAGAAATGCATGCTGATGATGTAGTTGGTAAAGGCAATCTTTGAACCAGGCTGAGGTACCAAAGCATCTGCCCCACCCCACTACCACCCAAACCAGAGGTCCATGAACTTGGTATTTGCTTGAATCTCAGTTGAAGCTGCATTTCCTTTGGTGTGGCTTAGGTAAATGACCTTTTAAGCCCTACAAGTTTGCGAAGACTTGAGACAGCACCCCCTTCTCCAGGAACATGACAAACTCAGTGCAATCACAAATATCATCGCAGCTGCTTTCATTTCTTAAGGTTTCCGGATGGCGCGGATCAGGGCTCTACTGCTCTTACCTCTCATCTGGCCTTTTCCATTTCGCTCTACTTTTATCCTGTTGCCTTGGGGCCAAGACCCAAGAATACACTTGACTGACAGGGAAAACAGAAGATGACCCCTTATGACTCACTTGCATACCCCGAGTTTTAGGCAAATCGCGCAATCCTAGGCAAGTCCATAGTTAGCCCTCCTGTCTGCTTGTCCAGACTTGTAGGGGCCACAGCTGGAGCAGGGACCAAGGAAGGAGCCAGAAGCTCCAAAGCCCCCTAGATCCCCAGCTCTGCCTCTGAGCTCCATGCACTGCCAATTCTTCACACCAGGGGTCGCCGTGGAGCAGCTTTTCCTCCACAAAGGAATGACTGTGGTGAGCGCCCACCTTTTCCATTCTCAGGGTGCAAATAACTATGACTTTCCCACAGAGCCAAGTTCTTCATGACTGTCAGCAGGCCCTGGCTGAAAGTCTGAAGGTCATTTCCAACCTTGTGGAAGATTTTGTTTTGGTGCTTTTGTCTTGTTAACCAGATCAGATTCTTCCTGGCAGGATGAGGTGGGATTGGATTCGAACCCAGGATGCATTACTAAATGCTGGCAGAAAAGCCTGGCACTCAGCTATGAGTATGCAGTAGATGTGCTGCAGACCCCGTGTTTTCTGATTGTTTCTCTCCACTCAGTTATTTGTCATTTCTAAACCCTGACAATCCATCCAGTTTCTTTCCATTTACTAGACGAATGGTGAAACTGTCATTGGTAAAGGCACGCTTTTGGCCCTACAAGTGTATCAAAGCATCTGCCTCACCCCACCACTGCCCACCTCTGGAGGTCTACAAAATTGGTATCTGCCAGAATCTCAATTGAAGCAGCATTCCTTTGTTGTGAAGGGATTTTTTGTTTTTGTTATTGTTTTTCTTTGGTTTGGTTTTGGTTTTGGTTTTATATGTTTTGTTGTTTGTTTGTTTGTTTGTGTGTGTGTGTGTGTGTGTGTGTGTGTGTGTGTGTGTTTTGAGACAGGGTTTCTCTGTATAGCCCTGGCTGTCCTAGAACTCACACTGTAGATCAAGCTGGTCTCAAACTCAGAAATCTGCCTGCCTTTGCCTCCCAAGTGCTGGGATTAAAGGCATGTGCCACCACCACCCATCATTTTTGTTTTGTTTTGTTTTGGTTTGGATATTTTGTTTGTTTGTTTGTTTGTTTTTCAGGACAGCACAGTCCAGAACCCTAAAGCTCTGCTCTCTGAGCTGTCTTTCTCCTGCACCCCTTCCCTTCTGCAGTTGTCCCATGCCTATGGCCCTGCTGTGCACTTGTCCAGTGTGCAAGATGACAGAAGACACTAACCAATGGCTTCTCACTTGCACAGCCATGGTTTGGGGCCAGGTTTTTGATCTTGGCCAAGCCCGTAGTTGCCAGCTTGCTTGTCCACACTGTAGATCCCACAAAGGGAGCCTGGCCAATGCATGAGTCTGGCCAGAAACATAAGCTGTTCTCCGCTCAGAGCTGCAGGGCAGTGACTTCTTCACAGTAGAGGGCGCTCAGGCGCCAGTGCTGTGCTTTGAGCAACTTCTGATGCCCAGAGTCCTTTCTGAGCATCCCTGTTTGCAAGAGCTTGCTACCTGCAGCCGAGCAAATTTCTGCTCAGATGTCAACAGTGCTGGGTGGAAATCCTACACCGGTTTCAAACTGGGTATGTGATTGTGTTTCTCGGTGCTTTAGTTTTGCTGACAGGATCAGACTGCCAGGGAGGCTGCAGTGGAATTCTGTCTGGAGCCATGCTTCCGATGCTTGGGCCTCAATGCTGACTGTGAAGGTGTGGTACTGAGTGCTTAAACTGTGCCATGCCTGGCCTTTGTTTACCAACATTTTCCAAGGAGGCCTCCAGGTTATTTCCCTGGCGAGCACTTGGTTTGGCAACAAGAAGCCAAACATGGCGGCCCAATGGCTTCTCACTAGCATGGTCTGAGGTTTACCCCGGGCTTCTGGTCCAGGATAAGTCCATGGTCACTGCACTCTCAGTCCTTTCCATGTCAATAGGGGAGCAGGAGCCAGTGATAGAGTCCTAAACCAGAATGGTTCATTTGCAGAGATCTGCAGCTCTGCCTGCAAGATGCAGGCCAGCGACTACTGCAGCAGTGGGCGCCGTGTCTCCAGGAAAGCACCTCTGCCACCTTCCCAGTGTCCAGCACCTGAGCTTTGTGTTGTCTGATCCTGGTTCACAACTGAGTGTGACCTGTCAGTCAAGTCAAGTTCCCCTGTGCTTTCAGCAGGCAGAGGCTGAATCCCATTTTCATTGTTTTTCTTTTTTTCTTCCTTCATTTCTTCCTTTTTACTTTATATGTTTTTTTTTTCAGCTAGGGGTGCTGAGCCAAGCTTGCTGGTTACCAACACAAATTAATCACCCCTGCAATTTGAAGGCTAAAGATGGCGACAAACTATCACACAGGAGGGAAGTGGGTTCTTCTTGGAGCACAAAACATGAGCTTAGATTGAACGTGTGTCGTATAACACTGCGAGAGGGAGATAAACTATGTGACTTATGATACAACACTGAGGTGGAAAGGAATTGTCACCACACACAATTTGTTGCCATTACACAAACACCAAGAGAATAAAGAGAGCCCATTATGCAGACTGCTCTGCCCTCCCCACTCTCGTGCTCCCTTCTGTCAGTCTCTGGGGTTTTCCGCCATCTTTGGGCCTCTAGCTTCAGAGTGGGCGGGGCCTGTGTGTCCTTGTTAATGCGGAAGTGCAGAAGTGACATTGCATTTATTTCTTATTGCCTGGACTAAGCAATTACACAACCACACCAGGGCTCTGAGCAGACTCTTCCCAAGGCCTTTGTTCCCTCTGAAGCAAGTGGAGCTTCCTGTGATGGAGATACTGCCATATACAGGTAATGACTTTAAACTGTTGTTAGTGTGACACACAAGGTTACAACAAATGTGGGGATAAGACGCCCGGAAGGGCTTTGCAGGACCTCTTTGCACACAGTACTTTGTTGTTTTGAGCACGACAACCCCAGCTCTTTCTCTTACAGGAGCCCGTGTGTGTGTGTGTGTGTGTGTGTGTGTGTGTGTGTGTGTGAACACAGACAGGAAGTGTGAGCTGCAGTGAGCAAAGAGGAATCAGGACGAAATACACACGAGGACCCTAGGGCTGGACACACACTCAGGGCCTGCACTGCAGGGTCAACTGGAGCCCGAGAGCTGAGTCAGGACAGGGAGGAGAGGAGTTTGTACCCAGCACAAAGCTGTGGCTGGAGACACAGTGGGAGAGACCACAGGGACACACATACACACACACACATACACACCCCTCTTTACTGGGCTTTGGAGGATGAGTCTCTTCCTTTGTCATTGTGACCACTGCTCTGTTCTCTCACAAATGCGGCATTCTATTAACACATCTGGCTTTTGTCAGGAAGCTGGCAGTGGTCCCTCTGCCCTGCAGGCCACATTGTGTTCGTGGAGGGAGAGGTAGGCAAGTTGTGTCAGAAATGGCAGGTGAGGTCTTAGGAGTCTCCATCATGGGACAGCAACAAATATTGTCATCTCCAATCCATTCTTCTCTCTTTAGTCTTCATTCTAATTCTATGAACTTGGCACTTAAGTGGTCAGGGACCATAGGTTAAAACTATCAAGGGAATAGATGTAAGTTTCACATGTATAATGCTTTTCATATTAATATTGCAAAAGAATACTATCTTAGGGTTTCCTTGCTGTGAAGGAAAAGGCCCCATGAACATGGCAGCTCTCCTTTTAAAATTAATTTCATTAATTATTAATTAATTAAGAAGTTAAATTCTATTTTACTTATTCACTTTATATTCCACGCATTGAAGACCTCATCACACAATTATTCTTCTCCTCTCTTCTCCTCTGGGCAGTTGTGGGGACCCTGATTATCTCCATCCCCACCCATTGGTATTTCAATTCTCTGACAGGCTGGGTGCTTCCTCCCTCTCTAATGCCAGATAAGGCAGCCCAGCTAGTAGAACATATCCCACTTACAGGCAACACAGCTTTTGGGTGAGCACCCCCACCACACACATACACTCATATGTCCAGGACCCATGTGAAGGTTAGGCAGCACATCTGCTACCTATAAGCAGGGCAGTGTGAGAACCCAGGTTATCTCCATCCCCACCCAGTGCCACTTCAAGTCTCTGAGAGTCTGTGTGCTTCCTCTCCCTCTAATTCCAGACAAGGCAGCCCAGCTAGTAGCACATATCCCACTTACAAGCAACAGCTTTTGGGTGAGCACACCCACAACATATATACCCTCAGATGTCCAGGACCCATGTGAAGGTTAGGGAGCACATCTGCTACCTATAAGCAAGAAGGCCTAGCATCAGCCAGTGTATGTTCTTGGTTGGTGGATCAGACTCTGGAAGCCCTAAAGGTCCAGGTTAGTTGACTCTGTTGTTCTTTCTGTGGATTTTCTATCCCCTTCAGGATCTGCAATCCTTCTTCCTATTCTTCCATAAAAATTCCCAAGCTCCATCCACTCTTTGGCTCTGGCTGTCTGAGTCAGATGCTTGGTGGAGCCTACCAGAGGACAACACCCTCATGTCTACAAGTATCACAGAGTATCCATCATAGTGTTAGGGCTTGGTGCTTGCCCTTGGGATGAGTCTCTAGTTGGGCTGGTTATTGTTTGGCCATTCCCTCACTCTCTGCTCCCTCCTCCATGCCTGCATTACTTGTATACAGGATAAAATTTGGGTTGAAGGATTTGTGGGATGGTTGCTACACTGGGGTTGCTGTCTGGATACAGGAGGTGGCCTCTTCAGGTTCCACATCCCAAACCTTGTGAGTCACAGCTAAGACCACCCTATTGATTTTTGGCCATCTATCTTCCTTTGGTCATGTAAAAACTTCCTCATATCTGTTAGGCACAGATTTCCACTCATTTTACTGGCCACCTAGCCTTTCTCTTGTGCTCACTGCACCTGAACCTGAATCCCTCATTCTCTGTTGCATCCCCCTCCCTTCTAGTTCTCTTTCTCCATCTGTCTATTATGACTATGTTATTCCCCCTTCTATGTGAGATTAAAGCTTTCTTGTTTGGGCAATCTTTCTTGTTTAGCTTCTTTCAGTTTAGAATATCATATGGTACCTGTCTAATATCTACTTATAAGTGAGAGACAAGAATGAATGATATTTTGGGTCTGGGTTGCTATACTCAGGATGATATTCTCAAATTTCATCCCTTTGCCTGAAAAATTCATGATGTCTTGGTTTTTGACAGCTGAACAATATTCCATTGTGTAGATATACTCCATTTTCTTTATCTGTTCTTCAGGTGAGGGACATCTACGTTGTTTCCAGTTTCTGGGTATTACAATTAAAGCTGCTGTGAATATAATGGAGCAAGTGTCTGTATGAGGAGTTGGAGCCTGTTTTTGGTATTTGCCCAGAAGTGATACAGCTGGGTCTTAAAGCAAAACTATTCCCAATTACCAGAGAAAATGCTAAATTGATTTCCAAATTGGTTGTAAAACTTTGCACTCCCACCAGCAGTGGAGGAGCGTTACCATTGCTCCACATCTGCTCTATCATTTGCTGTCCCTTCAGCTTTTGATCTTGGCTATTCTGTGGGTGTAAAATGGAACCACAGACTGTCTTTTCCTGATATCTTCTTCAATTTCTTTCTTCAGGGACTTGAAGTTTTTGTCGTACAGGGCTTTTACTTGCTTGGTTAAAGTTACAACAAGATATTTCTTTTTAGGACCATTTATCAGGAGAGCTATTGACCTCTTTGAGTATGTTTTGCATCCAGACACTTTGTTGAAGGTGTTATCAGCTGTAGGATTTCGCTGGATGAATTTTTGGGGTTGCTTCTGTATTCTATCATATCCTTCACAAATAGCAATATTTTGATTTCTTCCATTCCAAGTTGTATCCACGTGAAGTCCTTTTGTTGTCTAGTTGCCCTGACTAGAACTTCAAGTACTAGATGAATAGATAGAGACAGGAAGGGCAGCCTAGTCTTGTCCCTGATTTTAGTAGAAAAGCTTAAATTTCTCTGCATTTAGTTTGAGTTTGGCTATTGGCTTGCAGTATATTGCTTTGATTGCATTAGGTGTGTACCCTGTATACCTGATTTTTTAAAATATCTCTAAAATGTAGGGGTATCAGATATTGTCAAAGGTTTTTTTTTCAATATCTAATGAGATCATCCTGTGGGTCTTTTTTTCCATTTGTTTATACAGTGCATTGCTTTGATGGATTTTCTTATATTGAATCATCCTTCCATCCCTGAAATAAAGTCTACTTGATCTTGATGGATAATTTCTTTGGTGTGTTACTGGATTCCATTTGTGAAATTTTTATTGAGTATTTTTGTATCAATGTTCCAATTTTGTAGAGTATAGGTTTTTGAAATAAGACCTAATGATTCTTTGACCTTCCTCACTATCAGCTCTCAGGCTTCCCTTTTTATTTTGGATTTTGTTTTGGATTTTGTCTCTCTATCTCTTTGGTAATTTGACTAAGGTTTGTCTAATTTTTTGATTTTCTCAAAGAACCAGTACTTGGTTTGGTTGATTCTTTGCATTGTTTTCTTTGTTTCTAACTGATTCCTTTCAGCCAGAGTTTTTATTATTTCCTGCCTTCTACTCCTCTTTGGGGTGCTTGATTCTTCCCTTTTTTCCTAGAGCTTTCAGGTGTTTTATTGTGATGCTTATTCCTGGCTGTCAACATGACAATTTGTGAAATGAAGGATAATCCAGAAGTGGAGGCCACAGCTGTGATCCAGATCTTGAGGCTGGAATGCACAGGCTTCTGATCTAGATCTTAGCAGGGAGATCTTGAAGCAGAGTGGCTATGCAAAGCTTAGCCCCAGGCAAAATAGTTCATGCCTTTAATCCTGGGAGACTTAGACAATCAGATCTCTGAGTTCAAAGTCAACCTGGGACAAAGCAAGATCCAGATCCAAACCTGGTTGCACACACCTTTAATCTGAGCCACACATCCTGATGGAGGCCAATATATGGACAATGGGAGAAGGAGGACTCACACTCTGCTGGCTTGCACTGACTTGCCAACACATGTGTTGCAACCTACGTCTTCAGTATTCCAGCTTGCACAGAATAACAGCTGGAACTACTAGACTATTGGACTTCACATTCACAGTTGTCAATTGTTGGGTTGGTTGGATTGCAGACTGTAAGTCATTACAATTAATTTCCTTCATTTATAGAGACATTCCATAAGCTCTGTGACTCTAGAGAATCCTAACTAATAAGACTTATATGTCATCGATATGATAACTTTCTACTTTCTTTATGTAGTCATTGTACTATGAACTTAGGACTATTTTCATTGTGTCTCATAAATGTGCCTTCATTTTAATTGCATTCTTGAAAGACCTGAATTTCTTCCTTTATTTCTTCCCTGACCCAGAGATCAGTGAGCAGAGAGTTGTGTAGACTTTCTGTTGTTTCTGCTGTTGTTGCTGGGCAGCTTTAACCCATGGTGCTCTGACAAGGTACAAGGTGTCATTTCAATTTTCTGGTATCCGTTGATTTGGGATCCATTATATGGTCAATATTGGAGAAGGATACCTGAGGTGATGAGAAGAAGGTCTATTCCTCTGTGTTTGCCATTGAGCTACATCCACAGTCACTGAAATGCCATTCTGTCTTTGAATTCAGGCAAAATACACAAGGTAGATATCATAAAACAGATATCAGTTGAATGTATTTGATAAATTTATCTCTATAGATTTAGCAGCCTCACCTGTTGATACTAGTAATATAAAGGCTAAATCTGCCACCACTCCCGAGGTAAATATATTAAATGCATATTATAAGGAGAAATATATAGGATATAATATAACAGATAAACATGTGTTAATTATCTTTACAAATTTTCTCAGATTGTAATCTGGAAAAAGTCACCTGCTAAACTCTGCTACTTGTTTGAGAATCTGAAGCTATGGCTTCTGCATCAACCTTGGAAGAGCTGCTTGGAAGGAAAGACCACCCAGAGCCCTACATGCCCCCAGAGATGACCCGAGAACAGGCATGGGCCTGAGCAATGGATTATTTTGAGGCCTTGAGTCATCCTTCCTGCCAGCACCCCTGGTGCTGTGGGCCCGGGAACCCCAGCATAGCCACACTGCTGGATGAAGCTGCATTTGGAGAAGAGAGGGACCAGAAACGCTGTAGAGAGCCACATGGAGAGGAGCCAATGGCTGAGCGTTCAGAGAGACTTTGGGGTCCTCAAGAAGTAGGAGCCACTTCCAGTAGAAGGGTTCGTTTGGCTCTGAACCAGGCAGAAAATGACAGCTCTGACAGTGGTGGAGACATGCTTGCCCCAGGTGAGTTCTGGAGATAATGGAGCTCCCAGAAAAAACTAAAAACAGAGCCTTAGTGAGAGAGGAACCTGGAAAGGAAAGACACCCAAGCATTGTACAGAACATACACCTTGAATCCATCAATATATTCACTGGGAGGAGCCAGCGCAAAACTGAGCAAGAGACTCATGCTGCCTCTGTGGATTTATGAGCTGGGACTGTGCCCTACATGCCCAGGAGCCTTGAAGTCTCTTTATTTTGTCCTTCTGATAGTTCAATTAATATGTTGAGGGATTTTTCCTTAAAGCTATGTAGAATCATTGCATTCTGATGGAAAATATACATAATTAAAATAGTTTCTCTCAACCACTTGTGTAATTGTATTTCAGTGTCAAAATCAGGATTCAAATCGGTGGTAGGAAGTGTTCACTAATTAAGTCAGAGAAATTTCTCTGTGTGGAGTTTCATTAGGTTTGGGACGTGGAAAAAAACAGCCTTGATAGGGACAAAAGAGTGCCCCACCCACTAGGATTTCTTATATTGTTCTCTAGAAGAGGGCAGAATGGAAGTGTGGGTAAAAGGGGATAGGCAGGGTTGGGGAGATGGTGAGTGTGGTAATTGACCTACAGCTTATAATGACAAGAAAGGAACAATCTGATTATAGATCTTCCAAAGTAGCAACCAAGAGGTGACAGATGATCAGGTCTAGGCAAGGACAAAACACTTACCTTTAATCCATGTCTTTAATGTATAGGGTTGACTGCCACATCCACCAAATCAGGCTCATGGGGTCCGAGGAACAGGAAAGGACTTTAAGGTTTGTAATCAGATAACAAGGATTTGCAGAGGAAGACACGGTTATGCACACATTTAATACTAACACATTAGAGGTAGACAGGTCACTAGTTTTTGTTTTGTTTTGTTTTTTCTAGTTTTATATTTTATTTTATTTTATTTTATTTTTTATTTATTTATTTTTTTAATAGCTCAAGCACTTGCTCGGCAATGTGGGGAAATCTGTATGCAGAGAAATGGTGAAGATAGGTAGCAACTGTCAGGAAATAAGTCCTTATGCTAATAGACTTACAGGAAAGGTCTCTGAGCTGGTCAGATCAGTGAAAAAATCAGACACAATGTGAAGCAGCAACTGAGACAGCTAATCATCCTGTCCCACTCTAGGATGCCCCTGAGTTCTACATGCATAGGAGTGAAACAGCTTAAGGTAGATGTCAGATAGGATGTAGATATGGCTAATCTGTCAACAACAGCAGTGTCTGGGATTTGACAGTTCAGAGATGCCTGACTTAGAAGGTGTACTGGCTGTTTTTTTTGTTTGTTTGTTTGTTTGTTTGCTTGCTTGTTTTTTTTTTTTTGTCAACTTGACACAGGCTGGAGTCATCACAGAGAAAGGAGCTTCAGCTTGGAAAGTGCCTCCATGAGATCCTGCTGTGGAGCATTTCCTCAATTAGTTTATGGGGGGTGCCTTGTGGGTGGTACCAACTCTGGGCTAGTATTCTTAGGTTCAATAAGAGATCAAGCTGTGCAAACCAGGGGAAGCAAGTCAGTAAGAAACATCCCTCCATGGCCTCTGCATCAGCTCCTGTTTCCTGACCTGCTTGAGTTCCAGTCCTGACTTCCTTTGGTAAAAAAACAGCAATTTGGAAGTGTAAGCTGAATAAACCCTTTCCTCCCCAACTTGCTTCTTGGTCAAGATGTTTGTGCAGGAATAGGAACTCTGACTAAGACAGAAAGGGTCTGGAAATCCAAGGACCATGGTAACTCAGCTGAGATCTGCATACCTGAGATGTATAGTAAAGTAAATTTTCTTTTGTTTTTGTTTTTGTTTGTGTTTTTTCTATGTCTCCTTGATTGTCTTGGCTGATTTCCTCTAGAACAGTTTTTCAGAATAAAATCTACTGGCAGGGACCAGAACTGTCTTTAAATGGGCAACAGCTCGCTTCCCTGAACGTCCATCCAAATGCCCATAAAAGTCCTGCCTACTTTTCTCTGTTTTCTTGAAGGATATATTTCTACAAGAAGTCTGAATGCTGAATTGTTTTTCTGAGCAGTAAAACCATTCCCGTACTCCTGAGTTGGAAAGGAAGGGGATGCTACTTAAGTGTCCTCCTCACGCTGACAGCTGTGTGATTACTCTCTAGCCTAGAACATGACTTACTTCACAGCTTAGGTCTTTCTGGGGGGTGGGGAAAAGATGCCTTAAAATTCCTGGCAATAATGAAAAGATTAAACTAAAACCCACAGTCCAAGAAAGTACAAAACCACTATCTTGGAATCACAGCAGATGTTGGCCATGCCTGAGTACTAGTACCCACATCCTCAGCATGGTGTAGAGAGCACAGTAGGCACTGGAGGGAAAGTTTGGGCTGCAGAGTGAGAGCTACTAACTTCCCAGGCATTGTCTTGTGCAGGTGAAATGTCAGGAGAAAGAGCATAGCTGACTCTCCCAGTTGCTGAGCACTGTTTTACACTGCTGCTTCCTTTTATACTCCACAAATGCAGCAAGGACTGTCATTCAGATCCGTCCATCATTCGTTTGTTCCTCTCACTATATATCCCTGTCTGTCCTAGAATTGTCTGTGCAAATCAGACTGACCTGGAACTCACAGGGATCCACCTGCCTACATGAACATACCTACCTTAGATCCATTTCCTGATGAGAGGCTAGACTTCCTGGAAGACTAAGAGGTAAAGTAAGGCTTATAAAATGAGAAGCACTTCCAAGACTGGAAGCACATAAAAGACAACCTCTCAAGGCTAGGTGGCTTGGTTTTCTGTGTTAGGCCTAGCTCTTCAAATTTAATGCAGAAATGTGCTCTGGAAATTGGTAAAAATAGATTCACCTGTGCAGAAGTGGTGTCACAGACCTCTTATCCAATTCATAGAGAGGCAAGGCAATGTAAATCTGAGTTCAGGGCTACCCTATGCTATACAGAAGGAATAAGGTTTAAAACGGAAGTGGCAGGTGGCCGCTAGATTAATTTGGAGTGGAAGCACATTGGTAGATTTGTCCTCATACATGCTGATTCAGCAGAAGGTTGTCTGCTGTGTGCTGGTTATCTTATGACCCAGCACACATGAGAACACGGATGCCTGATGCCTTCTTAAGACTTTCTTTAAAACAATCCACCAGCGACTCATGTAACTAACCTTAGGAAACAGTAGAGTATCCTCATGTGTGTCCAATCCACCCTTCATCTTTTCCCTTGGGCCACTTTAAGAGGAATGTAAACTTCCAGGTTTTAAACACTTTTATTAAGAACACTGTAAACAAATAAAGAAACAAACATCAGATAGCTGCAAAGACACAACTGTCCTATGTGTGCATTTTCTGACACAGCTGTCAGAGCCGCTGACAGATGATCCCCTCATTGAAAGTCTTAGAAGGCATCAGTGTTCCTGGGCTCCAAACAGGGTTCTGGGTAGCTCCTCCTCCTCCTCCTCCTCCTCCTCCTCCTCCTCCTCCTCCTCCTCCTCCTCCTCTTCCTCTTCTTCTTCTTCTCCTTCTCCTTCTCTTCCTCCTCCCTCTTCTTCCTCTTCTTCCTCTTCGTTTTCCTCTTGTTTCTCTTTTTCTTCCTCTTCCTCTAATTCTTCTTCATCTTCTTCCTCTTCCTCTTCTTCCACCTCTACTTCTTCTTCTTCCTCCTCCTCCTCCTCCTCATCATCATCATCATCATCATCATCCTTCACCCCTGGAAGCCATGCCCAACAGCCTAAGCATCTGGGAATGTAAGAAGCCGGATCCTGGTCAGGGCTGTCCCCACCATCAAAGGTCTCAAGTTCCAGGCCTTTCTCCCTGAGCAGGCTAGGTGAGGGTTGTTCTGGCTCCTTCCTATCTTTGTTGTTGGCCACATCTCCTGGGGACACTTGTGGCTTCCTCTGACTCTCACTCTGGAAGACCTCCGTGGCTTTTCTCATGTCACGATTCATCATGTGGCGGTATCTCAGGTAGTCCAAGATCTGAAATACACAGGGAGAGGAGTAAGGATCCCATTCAACAGTCCAGATGTCCTCGAGCAGAGGTTTGCCTCTCCACAGACAGAAAGTGGCACAGATGTGCAAGATCCTGTACTCAGGGCTGGCAAGACACGTGTACTTGGTAGTCGATGCTATTCAGAATCTGATATATTTTTGAGAAAACTGAGACAGAACTGCTTCATTGCCTTGGCTTTATCCCTGGACCACTGAGAGCAAGTACCTGACCTCCGATACAGAGAAAATTCCAGTAAATTAATTATACACTCCCCACCATTACACTGCACAAATCTGGGTTTTAAACCCATTATCCTAGCAGCTATTGGCTTTGACTAAGGAGGCAAGGTTCTTCCATGTTGGTGCTATAATACATTAGTCCCAGCACCTATGGGAAAAGAGCATATCTGGGAACAGAGACAGAGAAAGGTGGATCTCTGATCTCAAGGACACACTGGATGCCAGACCATGTTTAAGATTAGCTAGGGCTACACAGGAAAACCTAGGCTCAAGAAGCAAAACAAGCCAACAAAAAAGGGAGTGAAAATACTTTAATTATGGATGCAATTGTCTAGAGTTATTAAACATTATAGTCAATTGAATAGACAGGCAATGTAGAAAGTGCCAAAGGGCCAGCAAATCAATCTGGGGTGCCTGGTTTAGAGAATAAAATATCAAATAGAATGACCTCTCACTCACACTCCCTTTCCTGAAAGGGGATATATTGGAATGACATACAGAATGCAGTCGGACTTATCACACAACAGCTGGATAGGATGCAAAGTCCAAGAATCCAGAAGATCTCAGTTCCTGAGGCTGGATGTCTCAGCTCCTCTTCAGTAACAGCTGGAACCACAGACACACAAGCTCTAATGCCAGCTAAGTCATAAGACTTGCTAGCTAGGAGAGACCAAGTGTGCAATGTGAAAACTTGCTTTCTCTGTGTTCTTATATAGGCCTCAAGATGAAGGTGTGGCCCCAATTAAAGGTTTGTGTTCCAGATTCAATCTCTGGATTAAAGGTGAGTGTCTTCTGCTGGGTATGGTGACTCATGCCTTTAATCCAAGCACTAAGGGAGTGAATCATGCAGGTCGATCTCTGTGAGTAGCCTGGTCTACAAAGTGTGTTCCTATACAGCCAGTGGTATTGCAGATCAACCTTGGCTCATAGAAACAATAACAATCAGAATGACACAGTTATGTGACTTTCTTGCTCCATATCCAGATTGAAGGCCTGTGTCTTTCAAGCTCAAAGAGATCTGCATTAAATGGGAGTGTTCCTACTTCAGAGAACCTGATTACCTTCTACAAATTAAACAACAAATCCATTGAAGTTGTGTCCTTAACTTTTGGATTTTGCATAATTTGTGATGTAATTAAGTAAAAGCGATTTTCAGAACAGCCATGGTTACACAGAGAAATACACACGGTATTCTCTATTCTTCTTGCCAGAGAAGGAGCCTGGCCAGGAAATGAGTCTGGCCAGATGGTTAAATGTTTCTTGGCTGTGAGCTGCAAGCCAGTAACTACTTCAACTTGAGACTTGCAGCCTAGCTAAATTCCACTAGGCTGTTAACAACTCCAAGCTCAAATTCCATAATGATTTCAAACCTCACAGGTGAGTTTGTTTCTAGTTGCTATCATTTTGCCAATGAGATCAGACCCTGGCAGGAAGGCTGCAGTGGGATTCTGGGCAAGCCCAAGATGTGGAACCCATGCACCAACACACTGACCAAAATGCTTGGTATCCGAGTGTGAGTGTGCAGATGTGATGCTGTGCTGTCAGCAGGCTGAGGCTTAATCAGACCTTGATTGCAAACAACATAGTTGATTTTGTTTGTATGCGTTTTACTCTTCAAATGGAACCAGACTTTGCCAGGGAGGCTGTAGTGAGATCATTTATAAACCCATTTCCAAAAGGTGTGGAGGAAACCCTGGATGAAACCTCTGTCCCCCATGTGCCAGTCAGTATACAAGAAATGTGATCCAGACCCAATTTCATTTTTTTCAGGTCCTCTGTGTTTGCTATCATTTCTAAATATCTCTGGGGTGTGTTGAATCTCTACACTCTCAAAAGAGTTGTCATCCACGGTGACTCAGCAGAGGGGATTCTCAAAGTTCTCAGGGTTTCTTCCTATGTGGTGGTTATCTTATGGCCCAGGATACATGAGAACCAGGTTTCCTAAAACTGCTTGAAAACTTCTTAAAAAAAAAAACACCATTTAGTCCTCTGACCTAGGTTCAAAAGACAAAAAAGCAGGAAAAAAAGGAGTGAACCTTCCCAAATTAAGATCCCATCACTCTGGATGTGATTGTCTAGACTTAACCATTATAGGCGATTGATGAGACAGGCAAAGGGTAAAGTGTTCTTGGGCCAGCAAATCTACTTGGGGAGCCTACTTTAAAGAGTAAGTAATCACATAGAATGATCTCTCAATCACTCTATCTTTCCTGATAGGGGATATATTAGAATGACTTCCAGGATGCAGTCTGCCTTATTCCACAACAGCCATATAGGAAGTAAAGTTCAAGAATCCAGAAGTTCTCAGTTCCTGAGGCTGGAAGTCTCTGCTGGTCTTCAGTAGAAGATGGAATAACTGACAAGGAAACTCTAAGCTGGTGAAGTAATAAGATTTGCTATCTAGGAGAGAGCAAGCAAGCAATGTGAAAGCTTTCTTCCTCTGTGTTCTAATATAGGCCTCAGGATGAAGGTATGGCCCAAATTAAAGGTGTGTGTTCCCGATTCAATCTCTGGATGAAAGCTGAGTGTCTTCTGCTGGGTGTGGTGACACATGCCTTTAATCCAAGCACTGTGGGAGTGAATCGTGCAGGTGGAAATCTGTGAGTAGCCTGGTCTACAAATTGGGTTTCAGGACAGCCAGTTGTCTTACAGAGAAACCCTGTTTCATGATAACATCGACGATCACAAAATTCCCTGGCTTTCTTGCTCCATATCCAGATTAAAGGCCTGTGTCTTTCAAGCTCAAAAAGATCTGCATTAAAGTCCAGTCTTCCAACTTCAAAGATACTTATTACTTTCTACATAGTAAACAAGAATCCTGTGAAGGTGTGTCCTCAAGTATAGGATTTTTGGTTAAATTGTAGATTTAATCAAGTTGACAACAAAGAATAGTGGCCACAGAGAGGGCTTCATGGAAAAATATAATATGAGCAGGGTCTTGCAGACCCAAGAATGACACCATGAGTTTTGAAACAAGGAACAGCTGTAGTCCAATTTATCAGATCATTTATCAGTGATAAATACCAGGCAATCTTGGAGCTCATTTCTCTTGCTGGATATCAGGTGAGTGGTCAGTTTCTCCAATTTATTTTCCTACTTCTTGATAACAATTGTTTGGGGGAGGATATTTGTGTCATACCCCAGCCTCTGTAGCTAGAGGAGCACAACTAAACTTGCAAAGTGGGAAGGCATAGAGAATGCAAAGACCAGGCTGAGGACCAAAGAGAAAGAGAGCACACCTGGAATCCAGTGAGACAGAAAAGACTTTGGCACAGGCTTGAAATGCCTGCTCTGTGGATCTCAGCTCTCCCATCATTCTGTAGAGATTTGGGTACCTAAGCAGACTGGCATTTTGGCTGCCTCTGAACACATGCTTTTGATGACGTCAAAAATGGCCTCTCCGTGATTGTTAGTAACTGTACAGGTTGCAACTTGGCTTCAGAGCCCCCACATATGAAGCTACAGAAACCAGAAAATATGGCAGAGTCCCCAAGCACCCATATGCAGTGTTCATAATCAGATGCGCTATCATGGATTCTAGGCTCATGACCGTGGATTAAATAGTTGCATATGGCAAAACATTATCAAAAGACTGAACAATTCATCCAACAGAAAGACTAAAGCAATCTAGAGCTGGAAAAAATATCCGGTTTCTGATACTGAGAGTTGTGTGGCTGCATTAGAGATATGTCTGACACCCAATCTGCTGATTCAGTAAGGTCAGGGGATCAATCTTAGGGCTAAGTTTGTCAGAGGAGGACTGAGAATGTAAGATCTCATAAGAATATTTTGCCCTGAGTTACTATAATCTCAAAGCTCCTGTACCTATAAAAACAAACTGGAGGTAAAACATTGAACTGATATAAATTGGGAAATATTTCCTCTCCAAATTTTATGGACTGCTCTTGACCCCTGGCTGCACCCTCAAGGTCAGTAAGTGGAAATTATAAAAATTCACAATGTAATAGTTTTGGTCTAACCAGTTTGTGTCTTTGGGGTGGACAAACTAATGTACTAGAATCCTCACCTTTCAGGAATTTTAATCAGGAAACTTCATTAAATTCACTGTGTCAGCATTTCCTGTTACCATCTACTGGGGAGCCAGGCTCAACTGTGCCTACTTCAGGATTTTTCACATCACTGTTCCATGACACACTGTGACATTCCCAGGACCACATCTTCCTTGCTGTTTTACAGTGAGATGGAAAGCCAGCTTCCTTTGGCCTCTCTCTGATTTCTCTAAGCTCCCCATTCTCACTCTCAAGTACACTCCTCCCCCATCTTGCAGGCATAAATATGGGTGAACTCTCTAGGGACTAATTGAAAGTGCTGAGAGCAGTGGGTATTGTGACATCACTGGTGACATCACAGGGGATGCCTAGAGCTCTCCAGGATTCACTAGACTGTTCAGAGAAGGGATTGTTTATGTCATGGGGAACAGGATTTTTCTTCCTGTTAATGCTCTTCCTCTACTGAACAGAAGCTGAGGGGCCCATCCCGGGAGACTCTCCTGGGACACAAATGTTGATCACCTCCCTTTCAAAAGCCAGAGGTCTCAGCCACTAAGATTTGTCAGTGTCAGAACAATGGGAAAGTGCTGTGCTTTATTTCCAAATGTGTTAGCTGTGGAGACCTGGATCAGGATGGAGAGAAGAGCCAGCCCATCACGTTGGCAGCAGAACACTTGAGATGCCCACTTTCTTCCTAGGCTTTGGCCGCATGAACTTGTTAGAAGGCAGTTCCAGGGTCACCTTCAGCATGTGGAGATTCAGGATGGGAGGGACGTTCTCAGGATGGTCTTGCTTGGAGATGATGGCTGCGGGCAGGGATCAGGAAAACAAGATTATTCTGTTTTGTTCTCTTCGGTCAGAGTGTCAGATCTGAGTAATCTTGTATATATTATATAGTATATTGTATAGTATATATCTCTGTATTCCATGTTCTGTAAGTCAGACTGTGAGAGACCCTTCTACCCAGATCTGATGACTTCTGAAGTTTCTCAAAGACATCTACAGAATATTTACATACAATAAATAAGTAAACCTTTTAAAAAAGAAAACTTAAAATAAAGGATGGTCTTAATTCCAAGAATTCAATTATTGTCCAAGAATGTTTTAGATATCTTAGAGGTTTTTTTCCCCCTATGAAATTGAGTACTGTCCTTGAAGTATCTGCAAAACAATTAAGCTGAAAATGTGAGGGGGCTTGTATTAAATCTGATGATTGCTTTTAGTTTATTGTCCTCATATTATGTTAAGTTTACATATTCTTGAACATGGGAGATCTTTCAGTCTTATTTATTTATTTATTTTCGTTTTTATTACTTTCATTTTTTCAGTCCAGTTTTTAGCTCTCTCCTGGCACACCAACCCAGAATTACCTATCCCTTTCCTCTTACCCCCTTTCTCCAATAGCATGTCTCAATCCTCCAACACACAGCTCAAAGTACCAGAAAAAGGTTATCAATAAAATCATTTTAAAAAAATCCTTCTCCAACTTAAAAAGGTGCTGGCCATAAATATACAAGAAGCTTATAAATCTCCAAACAATTTAGACAAAAAAATAAAATTTTCTTGTCATACAATATTCAAAACACGAAAAGTGAGAGCTGATCCTGTGCCACAGTTCTCCATACCCAAATACTGCAGTGAGAGAGCGGGTCTCCCAGGAGTTCTGACAAGCCTGTGAGTAGAGGTAAGAATACCACTTCTGCTCAAAGGGACCCCGACAGAGCACTCAGTTTTAAAAAACTGAGCAGCAGCCTGGGACATGATCCTTTTATTCTCTGCCTGCACCCAGAGCTGATCCTCTGCCTCAGTGCTCCACATCCAAATTCTGTGTGGAGAGAGTTGATCTCCCAGAAATTCCATCACACATGTAAGCTCCACTTCTACTCAAATCCCTGGATCATGAGAGGTCCACGCAGAGCCATCAGAACCCAGGGAGCAAGGGACAGCTGGGGACAGGATCCTTCTGGATTCTGTCTGCACCTTGGAGGTAGCTGATTATGTGCCAATTATTTCTATACAAAAATTTCTCCTGGAGAGAACTGTTCTCTCAGGAGTACTGACTCACAGAATCACAGGAGAGACAAGCCTCAATCAGAGACAGATCAGCTAACATCAGAGATAACCAGAGAGCAGGACACAAGGGCAAGATCATAAGCAACAGAACCCATGGCAAATTGGTATCATCAACATCTAGTTCTCCCACCATAGCAAGCCCTGGATACCCCAACACACAAGAAAAGGAAGTCTCTGATTTAAAATCATATCTCATGATAACGATAGAGGACTTTAAGAAGAGAATAAATAATTCTCTTAATGAAATACAGAACACAGGAAAACATCCAGTATCCCTTAATGAGGGCACACAAAAATCCCTTAATGGTTTTCAGAAAAAGGCAAATAAAAAGGGGAAGGAATTGAACAAAACCATCCGGGATCTAAAAATGGAAATAGATACAATAAAGAATTCATAAAGGGAGACAACCCTGGAGATAGAATATCTAGGAAAGAGATCAGGAGTCGTAGATGCAAACATCAATAAAATGCAAGAAATAGAAGAAAGAATCTCAGGTGTAGAAGATGCCATAGAAAATACTCATAGAAAAGTCAAAGAAAATATAAATGGAAAAATTTCTTAACCAAAAATATCCAGGAGATCCAGGACAAAACGAGAAGGCCAAATCTAAGGTAATAGATAGAGAAGAGAGCAAAAATTCCCAACCTAAGGGGCCAGTAAATATCTTCAACAAAATTACAGAGGAAAACTTCCCTAACCTTAAGAAAGAGATGCCCATGAATGACTAAAGAACTCCAAATAGACTGGACTAGAAAAGGAATTTCTACTCTCACATAATCTATGCACCAAATGCACAATTCAAAGAAAGACTATTTAAAGCAGTAAGGGAAAATGGTCAAGTAACATATAAACACAGGTCTATCAGAATTTCACCAGACTTCATATCAGATAATAAGAAAGCCAGAAAATCCTGGGCAGGTGTCATATAGACCTTAAGAGAGCACAAATGCCGGCCCAGGCTACTATACCCAGCAAAAATCAATGTTAACATAAATGGAGAAACAACATATTCCATGACAAAAACAAATGTACACAATATACTTCCACAAATTCAGCCCTAAAATGTATAATAAATGGAAAATGCCAACACAAGGAAGGAAACTCCACGCCAGAAAAAGCAATAAAGTAGTTTTTCAAAAAGCCCAAAATAAGATAACCATGCAAACATAAAAATAACAGGAAACAGCAATCACTATTCCTTAATATCTATTAATATCAATGGCCGATAAACAGACAAACTACTGGACTGGATATGCAAACAAAACCCAGCATTTTGCTGCATACTGGAAACACACCTCAGTGACAAAGACAGATACTACCTTAGAGTAAAAGGTTGAGCTCATTGCCCTTTGACTTTACAGTGTGCACATTGATCTTTTTCCAAGTGTGGTTTATCTCTTCTGGGTCTCTTTGTCCCCTGCCATTTTCTGTCTCCCAGGTCCCCTGACTGCCAAATCCTGTCTCTTTTATCTCTGTCTACTACTGTGGTCAGTATTCTAGTCAAAGTCTTTTCTTGCTTTGTCTTTTCTCCTCTCCCTCTTTTCTCTTTCTTGTTTCTCTTCCTCTGTCTCCCTCTTGTGGTACACTTTCTCAGCCTCTCTAACCACATCCCTTATAGTACAATCTTGCAATCCCTCAATCCACTGCGATTTCTTTCTGATGTCAGGAGCTGACTGCCCAATAAAGGCAATAATCACAGAGGCTCGCTGCCCTACAGACATGGGGTCAAAAGGGGTGTACCTTCTGTTGGCCTCCATGAGCCTCTCCAGAAAGACTGAAGGGAGTTCAGTAAGCACCTGCATGATCTCTCTCACCTTAGCCAGATTTGTGGGTCTTTGTGTGGCACCCCTGAGACCCGACTCTAGAGCCAGACGGTAATTGGACAGCCGTTCCCTACCTTGTGCCATGTTATAGTCCCATTGATGACGCATCAAGGGGAATCCTTCATCTATCCCAGCCGGAGACTGGACAGGACATCCGGCATTGTCCTGGGCATTCTTCTGAGCTTCGAGGAGAATTCTTTCTTTATCCTTGGTGGTGATCAAGGTTTGTAAAAGTTGTTGGCAGTCATCCCAGGTAGGCTGATGCGAAAACATAAGGGACTCTATTAGACCTGTAAGCCCTGCAGGGTTTTCTGAAAAGGGAGGGGGATTAACTTTCCAATTATAAAAATCAGAGGAAGAGAAAGGCCAGTACTGTAAAAGTTGTAAACCATCCTGGTCATCTGGATTTGGAAGGTGGTCCAACAGTCCTAAGGGAAAGCGCCACACCCAGGGACGCTACAGTGGAGTCGGCCAGTCCTCTGGAGGTGAATCCCCATCGACTCCTGGTCCCTGCAGAGGGACCCCTTCCTCCGGCCCCAGGAACTGGAGCTAGAAGGGGGGCCAGCGGAGCTGAGGTTTGGTGTTCTGGTAGTGGGGCTGCAAAGTAAAGTGGGGGTGGGGGAGCAGGCCACTCATGGGGTTCTTCTATTTCAGGGTAGATCTTAGGAACAGGTACTAGTGGATTGCTGCACTTGTCCTCCTCCTTAGGCTTCAGGTTCATTTTCTTATCTGCAGCATCTCCTCTGGCAGCCAGGATCCTGGAGCCGGAAGGGAACGACGGGGTGGGAGGAATGGTTGGGCCCACTAAGGTGGGGATCTAGCCAAGTCCTCCTATACCGTGATGTACGGCTGTTGGTCTGGATGTGATCCTGGTCCTTCGGGAACATCAACGGCCTTCACGGTCCTAATGGTAGGCAAACCAAAAGTTCCTATGGGCGGCCATCCTACCCCAAAAGCTGGCCATTCCGAGGCACAAAAGGTCTGCCACTATTTTTTTCTTAATTTCTACTGATAAATTCTGTCCTCTTGTCCTAATTTCCATCCAATGGTCCTTAGTCAAAGACAAAGGGGTTGTCACTGTCTGCCCCATGACAAAAACAAAAAACAAAAGGTACAAGAACAAAACACAAACAATAAACACCAGCACGTCCAAGCACACTCATCAGTGTCTGGACTTAAACAACCAAACGCAACTTCTGACTGGGTGGGATTCTGCTTCCACTCCCTTCTTGGTAGAAGAAGCACTCTGTCCCCTTTGTTCCTGAAAACCACAGTCAGATCCCCCTGACTGTCCCTCACCCTTGGAGAGTCCTCCAAGGTTGCAGCCTCCGGGACTCTAGGATGTCTCCCTCCGCAGCAACTGGGTCCTTACTGCCCGCAGCGGCAGCTGCAAACAAACTGTGGAGTGGAATTCTGCTTCCACTCCTATCTGTTAACAAACTGAAACCAAAACGCATACACAGAGGTGCCGCACTCAGACACTCAGGACATTTAGAACAAAAACATTGCCAGCACACACACACACACACACACACACACACACACACACACACATACAAGCATACCTACAAGGGGGTCTTCGAGGTTCCTGGGTGCCACCTATATCCCTGTACGGGCCACCAAATGTAGGATAGTGTACACCCAAGGAAACATGAGAGACCAACTTGATGGAAACTCACGAGGCAGTTTATTATCAGAGCTCCGGGCCGACATGTATCTCACACAGGAGACAGAGGAGTCGACCCCGAGGCTCAAAAGTTAGGGGTTTATATAGGAAAAGTCAGGGGTTTTGGCGTGGTTACACATGATTTGCTGATCCAAACATTGACGAGGGATTCTGGTGCAAGGAGGGGGCTTTTTGGCATACATACAGCTCGGGCCATCAGCAATGTAGGAGGGCGATTTATTTTGTTAGCAGGAGGTCACTTCAACATTAGTAAACTGCATCCAAGAGACAGGAGACAGGAGACTCCAGTCCAGATGGTGTATGACCCATAGGAGTTTTCCCAGGCATGCCCCTTATCTTTTATGGCCAGTCTGTTTGTGGAATGACTCAATCACAACCTTGCTTCAGGCTTGTCTAGTGTGCCCAGACTCTAAGTCTGCCTGCTGCCTCAACTATGGATTCTGAGAAATCCTAGCTCCCTTCAATGTCTACCATTTATCTGTATTATTTTTCAATTAAAACCTTCACTATTTCAAGTTCTACTTAATTTTTCACAAATATTTTCAGTAAATGTTTCTACTACCTTTTTCCATTAGTTTAGAAATATTTTATATGTCTAATATTTTATCTGTATTATCTTTTCTGATATCTTAAATTATAATATATTTCCTGTATATTACTTTAATTGTATTAGAAATATTTTCCATCAAAATCTTCAATTTTATTAAAATTGTTTCTAGGATCTTGGACAATGTTCTAGGTATATTTTCTATGTTTACTATTTTACTATTATTATTTTCCAACTAATTCTTCAATTTTAACACATATCTATATATATTTCTTCAATATTACTTGAATATTAGTTAAGAGAAACTTTAATTTTAACAGAAAATATTTCTATTTAATTTTTCAATTATTTAGAGATGTTTTTATGTACACAATACTATCTGAATAATTTCCCATGAAAAATCTTTAACACTACTTTTCTATACACTGCTTCAATTTTATCAGAAATATTTTCCATGAAAATCATCAATTTAATAAGAAAAGTGTAAGTGCTTGATTTAGTACAGATGATTTATCTTTTACCATTATTATTTTCCAACATATTCTTCAATTTTAACACTTTATTTTTCATTTTATCCTAAAATTGAGTTTGCCTACACATTTAGTTTTCTTTGTCAACTTTTTATGTGTATTTATTTTCAGAGTAGAACACATAGTAGTGTATGTATATATATATATATATATATATATCCTTCTTTATTAAGACTTAAATATTACCACCAAATGATACAATATGTTTAACAAATAAATCCACAATATATTGTCAGAACATTAATTCAGGAGTGGGGAATAAACAACTTTTATTCCCTCTTTCTACGTTTCAATGACACAACACTTTAAAAGTATCATAGTTTATCAAAGGATAAAGGTAAAATTATTGTTTTTCCCTAAAGAAAATTGGCAAAGCATTTCTTTAAAAAAAAAAGATTTATTTATTTATTTCATGTATGTGAGCATAATATCCCTGCCTTCATACACAGAAGAAGAGGGCATAGGATCCCATGACAGATGGTAGTGATTCACCTTATGGTTGCTGGGAATTGAACTCAGAACCTCTGGAAGAGCAGCTAGTGCTCTTAACTTCTGAGCCTTCCCTCTAGTCCTGAAGTACATTCTCTACATCAAAAACAATTTACTCAGGATGTCTTTAGTCAAATTCACATTACCTAACTAGTTATTTCCCCTACAAATTATACAAATACTTTATGAATAGAATTAACTTAGTCAAAGTTAACCAGTTTACTTTACTTGTAATCTATTTGGTGTTAAGAAAAATATGTGAAGAATTAATCATGATTCCTTTTGAATATTCTATATATAAGTAATAAAATTCAAATTTCATTAAGCCATGAATTTATATTTATTGCTTGTCCAAGATACTTTTTCCACAATTTTGATTGATTATCTTGTGAAACTTCACATCAAAATCTTTAGTAAGCATACTTTTGGTTTGTATAGAAAATAAACCATACATATCTAGAGCAGAAGAGTACTGAAGGCCATTTTATCTCAGAGGAAAATTAGCTGAATAAATAACTGACAGTGAGACCCAGCATAGGGTAGCACTATTATTCTTTGCTGGCAGCAGTCTGTCCTGCCCTTGGCAACTTATCCCTTGATTATCTGTTTGATTTTGTGAATATCAAAGTCATCTCTTCCTTTGTTAGTATGCAAGTTTGGAAGTGCTAAGGATAAAATTTTGGGTTCTTTACAGAAACCATTGAATGAATAAGGTAGAAGCTATCAGAAAAAGAATAAAACAAACATTAAGATATAAAATGAATAACTTATAGGTCTGATATTTTTATGTAATAGGGATCCTATTGACTCTGTGAGACCACCAAGAATAATGATGGAGACCATCACATTACAATTTTGTCTTGTACCATTGGTTATATTTACTAAGGCCTTGGTGAAGACAAATGGCCCATGCAATATTTACGCTATCATTAAAAAAGATGGCATTTCAAATCTCTGCATGATTAGGCATATCTCTCTTATTGAGGCCAGATAAGGCAGCCAAGTTTGGGGAACAATTTGGACAGACAGACATCAGCTTAAGGGACATCTCCTGCTCCATTTGTTGGGGGAAACACATGAAGACTGAGTAGCCTTTCTACTACATCCATGGTAGAAAATTCATTCCAGCATGTGTATTCTCTTTAGTTGGTAATTTAGTCCCAGAGAGTCTCCTAGTGTCCAGGTTAGTTGACACTGATGGTCTTCTTATGGACTTCCTATTCATTCTGAGGCCTTCAACCCTTTCCCCAACTCTTCCAAAACACCAACTGTGCTCTTTTAGGCTGTGGGTCTCTGCATCTGTTTCAGTCAGGTGCTGGGTGGAGACTCTCAGAGGACAAGTGTGCTACGCTGCTCTCTGTAAGTATAATATCATATATCCTCAGTAATGTCAGGAATTGGTTTTTGCCCACCGGATGGGTTTCAAGTTGAGCAGGGTACAGTCTGGCCATCCGTCACGCTCCACCTTTTCACCTGCATTTATAGTAGACAGGAAAAATTGGGGTGGAAATGCTTTTGGATCAGTTTGTGATCTTAACTCCCCACTGAGTGTCCTGTCTGGCTGCAGGATGTGGCCTCTTCAAGGTCCATATCTCATTACCATGCATATCTGCTAAGATTAGCCCCATAGACTCCCTGGTGCCCTCCAATTTGTTATCTCTGGCACATCCTAAAGATACCCACCTTTCCACCCCCACCTGCTGCAGATTTCAATTCATTGTCCTGGCACTCTGGTCCTCTCTTGTCTCACCCCGTCTGTTCCTGTTCTCTCCCCCTTCCCATTTCTTATCTGCTCTCTTATTCAGTTCTCTCTCTTCCATCTGCCCTCTATGACTGTTTTCTTCCCCTGTCTGAGTGAGATTCAACCTTGCTCCTTTGGGTCTTCCTTCCTGTTTCACTTCTTTTGGTCTATGGAGAGCAGTGTGGATATCCTATACTTTATGGTTAATATTCACTTGTAAATGAGAACAGACCTGCTTGTCCTTTTGTGTCTGGGTTATCTCAGTCTGTGTCATAGTTTCTAGCTGTATCCATTTGCCTAGAAAATTCATGATGTCCTTGCTTTTAATAGCTGAATAGTACTAAAATTTGAAAATGAAATGCATTTTCTGTATCCATATTTTAGTTGAGGGGCATCTGGACATTTTCAAGTTTCTAGCTCTTTTAAATAAAACAGATGTGAACTTTCTGGAGCAAATGTTTTGGTGGGTATATGCCTGAGGAGGTACCCTAAGTGAAATTCTTCCTCCTGCTAGGTCATGATTTATTTGAAGGTGTGAGCAAATTATTCCCCAGGAACAGGAAGGACCAGTAAATAAAACCTGCTGCAATTGTAGACCAAGTGAGACAGTGTCCATCAACATAGAAGCCACCCTTGATAGGATCACACATTTTATGCTGGTTCTGGAAACTGACAGATGAAAAATTCAAGGTCATGGATTCCTCCTCTATGTTTTCAGTTTTGCAGTATTCTAGACATCTTTTGGCAGAATCAGAGCCTCGGTTAAGGCTCTGAGAGATCATTGCCTAGAAGTTGTAAGGATGATGCTTAAGTTGTATTTTGGGCCCAGAGGTTGTAGAGATACCTAAGACATTGATAAATCCTCTAAGAAGATAGACATACAAGGAGAGGAAATACCCAAAGTGGGAGATGTATGAGAAGTTACAGGAAGAGGAGCATCTAAGCCTTTAGAAACTGAAGTCCAATGTGTTTAAGACAAAGCTACAGGATTTGGTGTTTGTCCTGCTGTGTTTCTTGCCTTGGTCCAGACTTCTCTCCATATGTGCACATTCCAATTTATTGGAAGGGAAGGAGTATTCTGTACCATTGCTTGTTGGAAAGATACAACATGCTTTCTGATTTTGCAATATGTGGCTTTCAAGATATTGCCTTGAGTTTCAGAAGACTTTAGAATTTTGAACAGTGTGGGAACTCCTAAAAACTATAAGAATCAAAATAGACTCAATGCATTTTCACCACAGGATGAGGGTAAACCTATCATGACCAGGGTCACAATGAAGTTCATTGAAACATAAAGCATCTACATAGGATGATGTCTTTGAATATGGTCTGGTTTCCATCATAGTTTTTTGGAAGGTCTTGTATAAGGATCCTTTCCAGATACCTATTTAGGGAGATGACAGTATATATAGACTGGAAGTATTTATTTCTTCTTCACAGTTTTTCTTTTTCTTTCTTTCTTTTTTTTCTTTTTTCTTTTTTTGGTTTTTCTGGATTTGGTTTTTTCAAGACAGGGATTCTCTGTATAGCCCTGGCTGTCCTGGAGCTCACTTTGTAGACCAGGCTGGCCTCAAACTCAGAAATCTGCCTGCCTCTGCCTCCCAAGTGCTGGGATTACAGGCATGTGCCATCACCGCCTGGCTCTTTACAGTTTTTCTATCTCCAATAGTTTATATACTTTTCATATCCCTAATCACTGTCCCCACTCAAGGTCCCTTGTCCTCACAAACTCTTTCCTCTCAATCACCTCTGCTTTTTCTTTTAGAGGATGCGGGCCCCATAGTTATCCCAACACCATTCAATTTCCTTCAAAACATGACATGGTGATTAGATTATAACTTCTGTGTCAGGAAATAAGTGGAGGAAGCACCAGAATTAAATGAATATATTGTCAAGAAAGCACACATTTACTTTATACTTATATCAGTATCATACTTTTTGTTGTACACATTTGTGGGATATTTTAGGATGCAGTGACTTACGATGATGTGCATGTGAACTTCATTGCAGAAGAATGGAATTTACTTGATTCTTCCCAGAAAAATCTCTACAAAGATTTGATGCTGGAGACCTATTGGAACCTCACTGTTATAGGTAAGACTCTAAGATTTCTTTTGCTTTTCAAAATAAGGTATAGATGTTTCTTACTTATTGATGATCTCCTTTATTTTAATTGAGAACCAAGAAGACTGAGCTGAGTAAATCCGGTTCAATGCTGTGAAAAGTAACAGTACCTTGAATTTTAACTAAATTCCAATAGTACATTATTCCTTTTCTAATACTGTGTTTTAGGTTCCTACTGGAACACAAACCAGCAATTTGTCCTGTAACCAACAGTGGGAAAGAGTAGAGCATCCTCATCTGTGTCCACTATACCCTCCATTTTTTCTCTTGAGCCATTACAAGAAGAACACAAATTTTTTAACATTTTTATTAAGGAAGCTATAAAGAAACAAAGAAAAAACTACACCAAATGGCTGCAAAGACACAACTGCCTTTGCTGTTATAAGAACTAACAGAAGATTCCCTAATTGCAAGTCTTAGCAGGTATCATGGCTCCTGGGCTCCAAACGGAGTTCTAGTGTCTTTCCAATTCTTCTGGCCAAAAGCCCTTTGAAGTGATGCCAAGCATCCTATGTTCCTGGGGCTGACAATTGTTTGTGATTTCCTGGATTTCTTTTAAGTTATTTAGACATTTCCTCTTTGAGTACCTCCAGCACCTGCCTAGAGTTGGCTTCAAAGCCTTTATCTTATAATGCACCTATGTTACGATATTTAAGAACTTCTTTGGTTATATAAATGGACTCACTGTCATTAACCAGAGAGGGATAAATGTTGATCCTTATCATACCATCTTTTACCAACATCAGGGAATGGAATGGTGTCATCACTTCTGGAGTGAAAAGTTCCTTTTCATGTGGATGAACTTGATTTACAATAGTTTGATTCCATACAATGAAACTTGTTGTGGTGCCCACCCAGGGAACCATGACTGAAACAGAATGAATACTACCTAATTGATTCTATCTTTATTTGTTTAAAAAGTCAATAATTGAGGGGCTAGAAAAGGGAAATCATTTGAAATGTAAATAAATTATATCGAATAAAAAAAATAAAAAAAAGTCAATAATTGATTTCAAAAGCATCACTGCTCTAATCTCCTGTTCGCTTTTATTCCCCTACAATTCCAGATCATTAAGAATTCCTTCCATTTTTTCAAGTCCTATTGATTATTTATTTTTGTACACATAAATGTTGCCTGTAACTGAGGCTTCCTTGTTTTATGTAATTGAGAATTGCTTTGAGCACCCCATCACATATCTGTTGCTCAGTGCAGGAACGTATGTCTTGCAACTCTTCCAGACTATTCATTGGCTGTTCAGTAAAAAGCAAAAACACTAAGTTGGTTTCCTCCAAACTCTCTGGCTTTTATTGGGGCATTACATAAAGAGGTGCCTGTGTAAGAATCATTTTCGAAGACCAACTTTGAAGCAGGATTAGTCACAATACAAAAAGGGTTGGAAAAAGAAAGTAAAAGAGTCCCTGCTTTGACTGTGATTGGTATTAGCAACGAGTTGATAGGTAATCAATTTTACATGAACAATAAATGTCCTGACTGGCCATTTCTTGGAACTGCACACTAGGCAATCAAGAATCTGGATAAAATACTGAATTTATGTTAAACCAAATTACTTCAGTATCACTTGTTCAACCAAAATAGGAAATATGGGTATCATTATGTAGCCCTATCTACAAGGACAATTATTTTCTAGATATGAAATATTCAGCTTGTGAGAAAAAAAATAAGCAAAATTTATGTGTTCTAATATGAGATCGTAGACTCTGGACACAGGGCCATGAAGCGTGGTACACTTTACAATAATTTTGGGATTATAATGACATCATTTCTTTCGTGCCTTCCAAGATTAATTAATAAAATGCATAAAGCCTAATACTGGGGATGGTGCTTCAGTTCCCAGGCTTGGTGTCTGGTGTAGCCGCCAGCGGCTACATGTGAACCAGGTTACCTGTTGAGAGAATCTTGGGGTACAGGGACACAGACAAGGGATTTGAGTCAAGCCTAGGATTCTGGTCAAGACTGCTTTTAATAAATTGAAGACAGGTTTTATAGACATTTGGGGGATCGGCCAACCCCCCAGAAGTCGGTAGCTTCAAAGGCGGTGCTGTGAATTCTCTGGCTCCAAGTCTCAGCGGGTCGTCTGCCTACTGCCTGGGAGCTCAGGTGAACGCCGGCCTGGGGGCGGTGTCGATAGCCGAGGTGTGGAGCCCCTTTGTTTGTAGAACAAAGGCCGGAGGTAGCCATCGGAAGAGTTGGGTGCCCGCTAGCCAACTAGTTGCAGGGGGGGAAGGGTACAATTCCCCCTTAATTATTAAATTTAAAACCACTCAGTGGAAATGATTAAGTTCATCCAATGGATGACGGGCATTCATCAGTGAGTGAAAGCATTGGCCGCAGCCCCCTTAAGTGTTACCGACATCTTTTTTCAGGGGGGGGGCTAGACCGCCTTTTTCAGGACGGTCTTACGATGTCAAACCCCCATGCAGCTGGGCGTGCTTTTCAGGGAAACTCGGAGCCAGGAATTTTTTCCCTTTCCCTTGCAGTGCCTCGCCTCGCACCTCAACTGATGCCCATGTTTGTTGTGACAACAAACACGCATGATTCCGAGTATCAAGCAGCCTCATCTCCGAGGATTTCCACTGGCAGAGTAAATTCTCTGCGGCTAAGCGTTGGCTAGCTGAAAAGGCAACCCATCCTCCACCTAGGGCCATTGCTGAAGGAATTTCGTCTTCTGAGTGTTATCTGCTTCAAATATAAAAGGAGATTAAGAGAACCTGTCTGGTTAGTCTTGGGAGGTCAAACCGGTTTTTGGTTTAATTGAAATTCAGTGGCCTCAGGGAAGAGCCCTGGCCGGCAACTTAGTTTGCATGAACACAAAGGAACTATGCCTCCCCAAGCAACTGGGAGGTGGCTTGAAAAACAGCCTTTGAATTAATTATACTTACCTACAGTTTGGGGGTGGAATCCACTCAGGCAAAAGGCCTGGCTTGCAACTTAATTTGCAAGAAGACAAAGGAACTATATCTCCCCAAGTGAGTGGGGCGGCTTGGAAAACAGCCTTCTGACCTAAATATACTTACCAACCGTTTTTGGGGTCGAATCCACTTGTCTTACCAATCTCTCTGGCAACCAACGCGCTTCGTCCTGTTCTTGTGAAAAAACGCATACCGCGCCTCTTCCCCATATCAAAACGGGGTCTGGGCCTTTCCAAGAATTATTTAAAGGATCCCGCCACTTAACCATGGCGTAGGAATTGGAAGTAGCCGGATGCCAATGCCTGTCAGCGGCAGACTGGCCTTCCGCATCCGTTTGGAGAAAATTTAAAACGAATAGAACAAAGGCAAGATGTGACTTTGGGGACCGAGGGGGATATAAATTTCCCTTCTTAGTTTTAATAAGCCAATTTTTAAGCGTGCGATGGGCGCGCTCCACTATTCCTTGCCCCATTGGATTATAAGGAATTCCAGTTTTAAGTTTTATATTAAATTCTTTACAAAATGAGATAAAGTTCTTACCAGTGTAGGCTGGTCCATTGTCTGTCTTAATGACCTTGGGTACTCCCATGGTATTAAAGGCTTGTAAACAATGATCAATTACATTTCTAGAGGCTTCTCCGGTATGCAGGGAAGCAAAAATAAGTCCTGAGCACGTATCAATGCAAACATGTATAAATTTTAATTTCCCAAACTCCGCATAGTGAGTTACATCCATTTGCCAAATTTGATTGGGCACCAGGCCACGTGGATTAACCCCTAAATGGGGCACTGGTGCTAAAGTGAGACAATTAGGGCATTGCTTTACGATCATTCTAGCTTGTTCTTTTGTGATCTTATGGCGGAGTCTCAACGTATGACTCGAAAGATGAAATTTCTCATGATCACGTTTTGCCAATTCTATGGGTGTGAGTGCCAAGACTTGACCAATTAGTGCTTTGTCAATGCACTCATTGCCCTGAGCCAGAGGTCCAGGGAGACCCGAGTGAGATCTAATATGTCCTATATAAAAAGGATTTTTTCTAGCAAGAATGATACCTTGCAATTGTGAAAACAAGGATCCAGCTGGCGTATTAAAATTAAACATGCCACAGGTTTCTAGTTGCGGTATCGAAAATGCAACATAAGCACTGTCAGTAAAGAGATTAAATGTACTATTTACAGTTTGAAAAACACACAGCACTGCTGTAAGCTCTGATAACTGAGCAGATAACCCAGGCGTTTCTACGACCACCTGTTGATTGTTAACACGATATCCGGCTTTTCCTTTTGATGAACCATCTGTGAACACTAGGAGTGCATTCTGCAGCGGCTGTAGAGATGTCATTTTTGGAAATACGACCTCATGCATATTTAAAAACTTTATTAACTTGTCTTGAGGATAATGATTGTCTATACACCCTTTAAAACCAATCTGAGCCAGCAGCCAATCTGTGCTATGCTGTTTTAGCCATTCATCCTGATTTACACTGTAAGGTTGTATAATAAAGTCCGGTTCCTTACCAAAATAAGTCAATGCCTGCTTTCTACCAAGCATAATTACTTGGGCCACTGCTTCAAAATATGGCAAGATATTACGCCTAGAAGACACCCTCAAATGAATCCACATCAGAGGAGCCTTTTGCCATAATAATCCTGTAGGCGAATGAGTAGTATTAAAAATTAGCAGATGCAGAGGTAAGGAATAATCTATATAGGTAATAAATTGGTTCTCAATAGCTTTCTCCACTGTCTGTAAGGCAAAAAGTCCTTCTGAAGTTAATACCCTAGGGGAAGTCGGATCAGCATTTCCTTTAAGAATATCAAATAAAGGTTGTAATTCCCCTGTGGTAAGTTTTAAATACGGCCGAAGCCAATTAATGTCACCCAATAATTTCTGAAAATCATTTAAAGTTTTCAAATTGTCCCTGCGGATAATTATCTTCTGGGAAAAAATTGACTGGTCCGTAAGTTTAAAACCTAGATAGTTATATGGCTCCTGAATCTGAATCTTCTCTGGAGCTATCTGCAGCCCTTTAGCGACCAGGGCTTGCTGCAAATCTCTAAAACATAAAAGCAAGGTCTGAGGATTTTTTCCTGCAATTAGAAAATCATCTGTGAAATGGATAAAGTAAATATCTGGCCATTTCTGTCTCACAGGTTGAATGGCCTGTGCTACGAATTTCTGGCACAAGGCGGGGCTGTTTGCCATGCCCTGGGGAAGCACGGTCCATTCAAACCTTTTCATAGGCTCTGCAAAGTTAATAGAAGGAACACTGAACGCAAACCTTTTGCAGTCTTCAGGGTGCAAAGGAATGGTAAAGAAACAATCTTTTAAATCTATGACTATTTTATGAAACCCTTTTGGAATAGCCACGGGAGATGGAAGACCCGTTTGTAAGGTTCCCATGGGCAACATTGTTTCATTTACCTTTCTTAAATCCTGTAACAATCTCCATTTGCCGGACTTCTTTTTAATTACGAATATCGGCGTGTTCCATGGAGATAATGACTCTATAAGATGTCCTGCCTCTAACTGTTCCTGCACCAAAAGCGAGGCAGCCTCCAATTTCTCTTTAGTTAAAGGCCACTGATCAACCCACACTGGAATGTCGCTAAGCCATTGAATTTTATCGGCGTGGGGTGCAGGCGAGATAGTGGCCATTACTGAAAATGCCCCAGACTTCTAGAGTTAGGGTTTGCCTGGGGGTTTTTAAACCTACTAGTGCCTTGTCCTTCATATCCAAGCCCCCGAGTAGGCTCGGATTCCTCCGACACTGTCTTTTGCTTAGAGGCAATTTCATTAGGATTACACAGAATTAAATTCATCTGAGATAACAGGTCTCTGCCCCAGAGCGTGGTAGGCAACTTCTGCATCACGAAAGGCCGAATTTGTCCTGAATTTCCATCTGCATCTTTCCAAGTTAGAAGTCTAGCGCTCTGTTTCGGATTATTTGCATAACCGATGCCTTGCAGATGCGTTAGGGTCTCTGTCAATGGCCAATTAGACGGCCAGTCCTGTCCCTTAATAATTGTAACATCAGCTCCCGTATCTATTAATCCTTCAAAACTCTTTCCTTCAATAGTCAATTTAAGGTTAGGTCTTTTATTAGTAATAGACTGAACCCAGAACACTCCGGAGGAGCCAAAGCCCTCCTCCCCTCTCTTATCTTTAATGAATTTGGAAGGCAGTGGATGTAAGGGCACCAAGACTAACTGGGCAATTCTTTGATTAGCTGGAATACTTATGACACCACGAGAGGAAGCAGCCATAATTTTAATTTCTCCCTCATAATCACTGTCTATGACTCCTGGATAAATCTGCAGTCCCTTCACAGTAGAACTGCTTCGTCCTAACAACAATCCCCAAGTACCTTCAGGTAATGGCCCAAAAACTCCCGTGGGCAAAACCTGAACTCCCATCTCTGGAGCTAGTACGGCATGGCCGATGCAACAGAGGTCCAACCCTGCACTTCCTGGTGTAGCTCTGGCGAGGTCAAGGATGGATTTCCTTGGCTCGGCAGTAGCTGTGCCCCGCAGACAGTCTGATGCATCGGGGCCTGGGGCTGGCCCCTCCCCCCGTTTCCCGACACGGGTCTACCTTGGAAGTTATTTTTTGACTTGTCTCTCTTAACCCATTGATTTCCTTTTCTACACTTATGGCACGTTCCTGGTGGACCACCTGATTGCCCGTTTATACTGGGCTTATTATCAGGACAATCACTTTTAAAATGACCCAGACTACCACATTTAAAACATCTCCTATTTCCTCGTCTTTGTGACAGAATTCCTTGAATAGTTGTTCCCTGCAGCGCTGCAGCTATAGCTAAACCCTGATTATAGGAAGGACCGATCTCAGAACAAAGGCGAATGTAACCGGCTAGGTCTGTCTTTCCTCTCTGGGGTCTAATGGCCTCTCGGCAGGCCGCATTAGCATTCTCATAGGCTAGTTGCGTAACCAGCGGATTCTCTGCCTGAGAGTTTCCAAAAATTCTATTAGCCGTTTTCAGCAATCTGTCTACGAAATCCTGAAAGAGTTCGTCGGGAGCCTGTTTCACAGCTGTTAGATTTCCACTAATATCTCCCTTAGCTGGTAACAGAGTCCAAGCACGGCGGGCGGCCACCGCAATCTGCGCATACACTGCGATGGGAAACCCAATCTGGTTATTATTTCCTTCAAATAGGCCTTCCCCCAACAACATCTCTGCATTCCATTCTGGATGGCCTGCTTGAGTGTTAGTGGCGGCGGTTCTTTTGCAAGCCTCACGCCATTCAGAACTCCAGAGCAAGAAATCTCCCCCCGACAACGTAGCTTTACACAGCGTTTTCCAATCCTGTGGAGTTAGATTCGACTCAATCACAGTATCCAACAACGCCTGTGTAAAGGGAGCCGTCGGGCCGTACTGGGCTACGGCTAGCTTTAACTCTTTTATCACCTTAAATTCCAAGGTCTGATATTGTCTGACCACATTGTCCTGGTCTTCTATCTCAAGGACTGGAAAAGCTAAGATTTCTGACGTATCCTGCCCCTCTCCGCGGGCCTGGTTTATAACTCTTTCTAATGGCGACTGGCGGGTCTCCGAGTTATTGTTCTCTCTAGTATTAGAGACCCTTTTTAGCTCCTGTAACTCATTAGTCAATTTCTGCAATTTAATTTCAAACTCTAACTTTTGTAATTGCATATCCTTCTGGATTTCGGCCTCTGCCATCAAGGTCACAGGCGGCGCGGATGGCGCTACAGGGGGCCAAGTTTCTCCATGAACTTCAATTGCTCCTTTCTCGGGATGAGCTATTTTTTTCCTAACCACAGACTCATCAGAACTGTCTCTTTGTTTACGAGACTCAGGTTGTGGAGAATTTTCTATAACAGGGATCCTCTCCACATGGCCTTTTACTTGAAAATCCTCACTTTCATGAATAACACCTAATTCTTCCAAACTCCCTTCATCTATGATGTCCTTAATCAGAGTCCAAAGGCAGAGGGTGATATTGTCTGCCTTGGCTGCCTTTAGCGAATTACCAATTCTCAGCCAAGTTCTCTCATTTAACGTTCGTTTTTCTCGGAACCAAGGACAACAGGAATATATCTGGTCCAAGAAATCTTCTAATCTTTCCTCTTCAAACCCAATCCCTTTTGCCTGAAGCAACTCTTGAATGTTGCGTGCGCAGATCTCGCGCGAACTTTCCTGTCCCATTTTTTCCTATCCTTTTAACCCAAGCAACTCCTGTGTCGGGTGCACACAGTATGCTTGAAAAACTGTATCTCTTCCTTGCACTCACAACGATAGACACGAATTCACTAGCGCTAGTTTTGATTTCTATGTTGCTTACCGTGCAGATACCATTAATTTTCACCTTTTTCTGCGAAGCTTCGCTGGATAGGGCCACCTCAGGAATTCTCTCGTGCCAGGTCTCCCACGTTCAGGCGCCAGTATGTAGCCGCCAGCGGCTACATGTGAACCAGGTTACCTGTTGAGAGAATCTTGGGGTACAGGGACACAGACAAGGGATTTGAGTCAAGCCTAGGATTCTGGTCAAGACTGCTTTTAATAAATTGAAGACAGGTTTTATAGACATTTGGGGGATCGGCCAACCCCCCAGAAGTCGGTAGCTTCAAAGGCGGTGCTGTGAATTCTCTGGCTCCAAGTCTCAGCGGGTCGTCTGCCTACTGCCTGGGAGCTCAGGTGAACGCCGGCCTGGGGGCGGTGTCGATAGCCGAGGTGTGGAGCCCCTTTGTTTGTAGAACAAAGGCCGGAGGTAGCCATCGGAAGAGTTGGGTGCCCGCTAGCCAACTAGTTGCAGGGGGGGAAGGGTACAGTCTGGGGATGAGACCATGAAGCAGAGAGAAAAGGAAGAAGAATGGGCCATGGGTTAGGTGGATTGGCCAGGAGGACTGGCCTGGGTGTATGAGCAGCCTAGTTAGAACATGGAAAGTCATGTCTCACTGTTATTAACAGGAACTATACAACATAGTCTGTCCAACTGTAGAGCTTTAAGTTTTATTATAAATACCAAGTCTTTTGTGTCTTTTTTTTTTTTTGGATTTGGTTTTTTTCGAGACAGGGTTTCTCTGTGTAGCCCTGGCTGTCCTGGAACTCACTCTGTAGACCAGGCTGGCCTTGAACTCAGAGATCCGCCTGCCTCTGCCTCCCAGAGTGTCTTTTGTGTCTTTTATTTTTACCTTTATGATTCAAGTGTAGTAAAAAATAAATAATTAATTAATATTTCCCACAACAAGGTGTCTTTAATTATTGTTTCTGTCTGATGATTGAAATGGATTGAAAATTATGATGGCAGAGGATACTCAATAGTCCTGGTTCTTGTTCCTTCCAAACAAAAAGTCACAGTTTAATCAAAAGTACAACCTGTGACAAATAGTCTACACAACAGGTATGTCCTAAAATGTGTAATAATTTCATTCTAATTCCTATGGTTTGTTGCTACTTTGTTTCCAACCCAATTCCCCAGTAAAAGAAAGCTCAACCCAATCAGTTAACAAAATAAGCTACAAGCCTAGATTGGGCAGATCTCCAACTACTCTATTTCCATCTATGTTATTCCATATAACTTGCAGTTTCTCCAGGCCCCCAGCTTCTCTCTCTGCTGCCTCTCAGTTCATCTCCTGTAGCTCCTCCAGCTCCTGTTTACCCCGCAACTTGGAGAAATGGGGCTTTGCATATCAGTTTTAGGGTTGGGATTCCCTGCTGCTCCCAGTGCTGCTGCTGCTGCTGCTGCTGCTGCCCTTCCAACTCTCTAGTGATGACTCAGTTTACCACTGAGAAGTTGTTGAGGGGATAAGGTAAGTCCACATCTTGAGGTTTCTCCTTATGGCCTATGAATGAGCCATCTGTCTTCAAAAGGAAGTATCTTGGCCTCCAATTTCTTTTTATATTCTCCCACCTGCCATCTTATGAATCCTGTGCTTCCTTTCCACCTATAGGTGCCACTAAGGAGGACTCTGTTTTAAAAGGTTCTTTGGAGCAACTCCTGTTTATGTTGTCTAGAAATTGGAAGTTTGGCTCACAGGTCAGCAGGCAGTGGCAGATTGAACCACTCACAAACACCTCATGGATACATCAGCAGTCCAGTTCAGTAGAGTCAGGTTAGCAACAATGTTGAAAGACCCCCTCTTCTGAATCCACCCTTCTTTCACTATGGTAACATTACTCATGATGGCTCCCCCAACTTGGTCAAAGTAGCTACATGGTTTTTTAAAAATATAGTTATTAAATACATATTTGTGATCCAGATACAGAGGTCGCACATGGATCTGGAGGGTGTCTAGTAGGGGTAGGCCATGAAAATCTGCAGTCTAAAAGATACATCAAATAATGACCAGCATGAGGTTTTGTTTTCTTATTAAGAAGCAGCAAAGCCTGCTTTTGAACAAGAACATTGCTTTTTGCAAAAAAGCTTATTAAGGTGGAAGCAGAGAATGAGAGCTGGAGCAAAAGCATCTGAATATGAGAAAGAAATCAGAAGCCTGTAGAGCAGTTCATAGCCTAGATGTCAGCAGTGTGATGAACAGTGAAGAGGGGAGGCAGCTAGATATAAAGATGACTTAGTGCTATCTTTACTTCAGAAGATGAGCACATCTCTTGGTACATGGTGTGCAATTACTGATCTAGTAAATGCCTTTTTCCCAATTTATCTCCATTAACATCAATTTAATTGATGCAATTTATTTTATTTTAGAAGCAATTTGTTTTATTTGGCATTGACAGTAGTAAACCTTTACAGTTTTACATTGAGGGTGTATTATGTTTACATACCTGTGTCATAACTAAGGTCGAAGGGATGGATCTTTATCATCTGTGTCTTCCAATAAATAACATATTACTGATCTAAAGTGCACATTATGTAGAAATTACCTAGAGAGAACAAGGTGTCAATTAATTTGAACTCATTGGTAACCCATAAGGGCATCAGAGGACTGAAAATAAATCCAACTAAAATTTAGTTGTCTTCTAATTTAGTAAAATACTTTGGAATCTAGTGGTGTAGCATATTCAGAGACATTAATTCCAAGGTGAAAGTTAAGTTGGTGCACCTGGCCTATCCCACTTCTCAGAAAGAATCACAACAATTAGTGGGTCTGTCACAATTCTGGAGACAGCACACTCCTCACTTGGGTGTTACACCAGCCGGTTTGCCAAATAGTCCAGAAAGCGGCTATTTTTCTGTTCAGTGCTAAAACCTGGAAAAGGCTGTGTAACAGGACCAAGCAGCTGTGTAGGCTGCCCTCCCAGTCTCATTCTCAGAGAGAAATGTTTGCAGCCTGTGGTGGAGCCTTTATTGTGAGTCATGGATTGTGGACATTGGAACAGGGCTCTGCCATCAACTCTATCCAACTATTGTCCCTTTTAGAGACAGATGTTTGCCTGCTTCTCCATCTTGGTAGAAATTGAACAGACACTGCGCTGACCGTCATGGGCTGGGTGCATTTTGACCCAAGCAGAGAACAGCAGCAGTGACCCAGCAACCTGACCATGTCCTGACTGCATAAGAAAGTTACATAAAAAAGTTGTCCAGATGCCTATGGTTTGTTCTCCTGTACAATGTCCTCTGCTGTCGTGCATGCGCCTAGAGCGTCCTGGTGCTGGCCTGATCTTCAAATGACTGAGGGAGAGATGACTAGGTCTTCATTTACTAAGGCTTTTTATTTATGCAGGCCCCATCCAGAAGTGAACAACTGCAGCATGAAAACGTGTTTCTGGGACGGCCCTGAGAGACACCAGTGAAGGGAAATTGTGACAGTTCAATGTTCCGTGCAGTGGTCATGGCTGCACACTTGTTTGGAAATGGGCGATTATTGACTGAGTTGTGAAGTATAAACAATAACGACGTCACTGTCAGAGGCTTGGAAAGAGAATGATTATAATATTGCTGAGAAAGACAACATGGAAGATGTGGGTAGATTTCTCAAAAAATGGGTATCGTTGACACATTGGTAGCATGTGCACCTGTATTTACTAAAATTACTGAAAAAAACACCCCACACAATATAAATATAATTAAAAGTCAGAGATTAAGTAACTTAGACATGAAAAGAGTAGACATGATTCTTAAATAATAATAATAAATCTAATAGACAAATCCTGTATCGTGTGCATATTCTCTCAGTTATGAATATTCCAATATGAGAGGCAGTCCATGTAGGAGTGTGTTCAAGTTTATCCAAAATTCCAGTGGATTTCTCTGGATGTAAACGTGAGTGAACACACCACATAGGTAAAGTTCTATCAATGTCTTTTGTTTTATGATTATTTATAACATGCAAGATGGTGTGAATCTTGATGCATTTAATGAAGGAGTCAATGAAGAAAGCACATCATATATAAGTTATTTTTTCAAAAATAGATTTTCATTATTTATTCATTCTTGCCATTTAAACTGCACTCTTAGAATTGTAACAGTAAAATTAAGTGAATATCCGTATTATTGCGCAGGCCCCATCCAGAAGTGAACAACTCCAGCATGAAAACATGTTTCTGGGACGGCCCTGAAAGACACCAGTAAAGGGAAATCATCACAGTTCAGAGCTACGTGCAGTAGTCATGGGCACACACTTGTTTGGAAATGGGTGATTATTCACTGAGTTGTGAAATATAAACAATAATGACGTCACTGTCAGAGGCTTGGAAAAGGAATGATTATAACATTGCTGAGAAAGACTAAATGGAAGATGGGGACAGATTTTTCAAAATGGTCAAAGGATGTAAAGATATTTATGTCCCGTGTAAATGCTCATCAAAAGGTGATGTGCTGAGCAAACACTCGGTGATCAAGTAGGTAGGATGGTCATTTGTGGGAAGTCAGCCTAGTCCCCTAAATATTTCTGTCATTTCAAATGAGTCCATGAACACAATAGACATGGTGGGGGTAGTGGGGATATTGATGAGTAACAGTAGACTCCTCCACTCACCAAGCCTGACATGGCCACATCTGCAGGGGAGAGCCAGATCTACCAACAGCAGAGACCAACACTGAAGCCTGGATGTGGAACTATTTCCTGGGTTGGCCAGCCATTGAGTTGGTAGCAGGACAATTTCATTGGAATATTTCTTCTGTGCTAAGGACAACGTTTTCTTCTTCCAGGACTAGATACATATTTGCTTATGATTTTGACTTTCATGCACATTTTGCTTCTGACAAAACCACTATCCATGGGTGTGCTGAGTGGCCCTTTCACTGACTCCCATGGGGACCTCGCACATGGAGACATTTGATGGCTGTGCTGGATGAACTAGATGTTTTCATTATACAGAAGGCTTAGCCCAGGTAGTCAGGACCCAGCTAATGGTCCACAAAGTTCAGTCTCAGGACAAGTAGAGTCAGAGAAAGTGGGGTCACGTGTGGATAAGAAGCCTCTCACTGATCCATCTTGGAGGAATGTAGAATCATCACTGTGAAATGCTCCCCATTACATCGTGTTTTTCTCTTTCTTGCTTCTTCTTTTTAATTTCAGAGTAAGGAGAGCTGAATGTTTGACATGTGATGTCCTTCTTGGCCATTATCTTAGCCATCTGTTTAAAGTCTTTGGATATTGTACCTGAAGGAAAAGGCACGGAGTTTTATGGTCTATGATCATGGGTAAGGAGAACTTATGGATTCAAATATGTTGGATCCATATCCAAAGACAGTCCTTGTGCACTATATTAACACATTGCAATAAAACTATAAGTACTAAGTAAACAAACTCGTGAAGAAAGAAACAATTTGGTAATGGTAGATGAATGGGTTTAGGGAAAAATCAAGGAGAGAAGGAAAGAAGGGAAGAAAGAAAGAAAAAAGAAAGCAAGAAACCATTCATACTATAGAGAAATTCTATGATTATCAGCACTGTTGTAAAGGATTTATGTTATGGGATCCACTGAGTTCCTCACAATTCAAACACCAGGACAATGCAAATGATAAGAATCTTTTGTAGTTGGCTGGGTGGTGGTGGCGCACGCCTTTAATCCCAGCACTCTGAGAGGCAGAGGCAGGCAGATTTCTGAGTTCGAGGCCAGCCCGGTCTACAGAGTGAGTTCCAGGACAGCCAGGGCTACACCGAGAAACCCTGTCTAGGAAAAAAAAAATCCAAAAAAGAGAAGAAAAAGAAAAAAAGAATTTTTTTGTAGTCAAATTGTAACTGATTAATCAGGACTAGAAACTATATTTAGAAACTTATCTGAATCACCCCTTCCCGTCCCCACCATGAGCCAGAAACTGTTACAGATTTCAAACTTGAAAACAACAAACATCCATGCTAAGTTACAGCTACATTTCCCACCAATCAGGATTTTCTTCTGTTGTTACATTATGTGAAATGATATAGAATGTAGGTCTTCTGGTTTATCCTATCACACCCTTGTTAGGAACAGGCATTTTATTTTCAGAAATAAAACAGCAATAACAGAAATTATGGATATGACCAGTCATTATGTTTCAGGGAGCAAAACAAACAATGAAAGCTTGCCAGATATTGTTCAGTGTGCAAGTCCCCTATGACCTGGGACTTGAAATTAGTTTCAACAAAAAGGCAGTCCTTAGAACAAGTTTCTTTTGCTTGTCCCCAACATTTTTATATCATAGCCATCTTTGAATATATAAAAGAACACATACTGAAAACAAATCATATAAATATAATCTTTTGATACAGTATTTTCACAACAGTTATCTATGAATGCATAAAAAATATACATCACGGACAGAATGCTATGAATATGCCATTCAGTAAAGAAAGACTTTGCAAGTAGTGGTAGTCTAAGAAAATGTCATAATGCAAAAAAACCTCATAAAAACAGCCTATGAGTCAAAGTTTTGTTCTTTCTAGTATCTCTATTCAAGAGTAAACTCTTTATCATGTAATTAATCTATTAAAGTCTTTACATATCACAGTAGTTTTTGAGAACCTTCAAAAATACCAAAAGTAATCTGTGACTAAAAAGACTTTGGTAAGATCTTAGCCAGCACACCTATATTGAGTTACTCGAGGTTATTTATTATGTAGAAAAAAATGTGATATATAGAAACAATCAATTCAAATTTTATGATATATCTACATTTTATATGCACTTCCAAACTCATCTTTACCTACAAAGGCCACTAATTTTTATTTTTATTTTTTATTTAACTATGCATCCAACAACTTTGCTGACAGTGTTCATCATCTCTAGGAATTGTGTTTGTGAATATTGTTCACTTATGCAAATTATCAAATCATTTGCAAAGAAAGATAATTTTACTTCATCATTTCTAATATGTATTTCCTTCCTCTCCTTCAGTTTTATTGTTCTAGCTAAACTTTTACATAATATATTGAATAGAAAGATACAGAGAGAATGAGCCACTTTGTCTCATTTGGGAATTAGTGGAATTAATTTGAATTTCTTTCCAGTTAATTTCATGTTGGCTATAGGCTTGCTGTAAAGTGACATTTTATGTTTAGGTATGCCCCTTGTATCCTTAATCTCTCCATGAATTTTGTCATAAAGTCGTGTTGAATATTGTCAGAGAATTTCTCGTCATCCCAAGAGATGATCAATTCTTGTTTTTTCTAACACTTTAATCCCATTATGTTGAACGATCACTGTGTTTCTAGAATGAAGCCTTCCTCATTGATCATGGTGGATGATCTTTTGATGTGTTTTGTATTGTATTTATTTGATTGGTCTGTTAAGTATTTTTGCATCTGTGGTTTTAAGGATAATTGTTCTGTAATTCTCCTTTATTGCTTAGTCTTTCCTTACTGGATGTATGAGTAATCCCGGGTTAAGAAAATAAATTGGATAATATTTTTTTTGTTTCTGTATTGTTGAATACACTGAGGAGTATTCTTGCTAAATCCTCTTTCAAAGTTTGGTAGGATTCTATGCTAAAACTCACATTCTTGGGTTCATGTTGGTGGCATATTTTTAATGAATTCTATTTTCCTAGATGTTTATGTCTGTTTAAGGTTTGTTTTTAGTTTGTTTTGTTGTGTTTTATGGTTTCATTTAATTTTGGTACCTGGAATCTGTTGAGGAAATTAACCATTTATTTTAGAATTTCCAATTTTAAAACTGGCTTTACTATTCTCTGGATTTCTTCATTGTCTGTTATTCTATCCCCATTTCATTTTAGGTTTCATTTATTTGGATATTCTCTATCTTTCAATAAGTGTTTGTGTATCTTGTCTAATAAAAGGCTCAAAATGCCAACTCCTTGTTTCATTAATTATTCTTTTCCTATTTTATTGTTTTCAGACTCCACAGCAAGGATTTCTTGATTTCTCTTCCTTGTTTTCATTGCTCCCTCAATTCTTTCTGTTGTAGCTTTTAAATTGTGCTGTAAATTTACCAGCATGAAAGCTCACCAGTTTTTGCCATGTTCTTCAGGTTTTTTTGTACTTTCTTCTTAGCTCCACTTTCATTTTCTTTGTGTTCTATGAGATTATGCATGTTGCATATTCATTTCCACTGAACTCTAGGAAGTCTCTAATTTCTTCCTCTATATCTGTCTGTGCAGACCCATTTTGTCTCACACAATTAGTTTGTAGTCAGTTAGCTCATCTCTGTCATCTCTTATAACACTGAGACTTCAACAGGCTTTTGGCACAGATCATGTCTTTTGTCTGATCATAGAGTGTTAGGTCTCCTGGGTCTGGTGCAATCAAGGACACGAGGAGCCCAATTTCTGGGGTTCACCCAGTGGGCTGTATTGTTGCTCTATGGGATGGAGTTTAGTCCTTTCCCATCAGAAGGCTCCTCTCCTTATAAATGGCTCCATGGAAATGAGGGGTAACAATGGCACACCAGCTGTCTGTGTCTTGACCCTGGGAAAAAGATAACCTTACCACAGTGAGAAGGGTATGCCTAAGTCTATGAACCCACAGGAGGCAGACACATCAGAACCGGAAGTGACCATTTGAAGAACAGGAAGTGGCCATACCATACCCAGAAGTGGCCATGATGTCATAGGAAGTGACCGGTAGAGAGTTTGCATCACAGGATGTGACTAAAACTTAATAGGAAGTGCCCATTCAGTGGCCATAAGTGACCATCAGTGTTACAGGAAGTGGCTGTGTCTTGACAGAATGTGACTGTGACATAACAGGAAGTGACCATACACCACAGGAAGAGACTTCAATGACTTTAATGTCCTTTCTTAGATCTAATGACTTTTTCTTACCTGCCAGTTCAGCTTTCTAGGCTGACATTCCTTCCAGGTGTGGTTCTGCCCATGTGATCTCGGTATTTGACACCACTGCTGCCCCAGCATACCTCTGTCCATCCTGAATGAGGTGGTTGCCATGGATGAACTCCATCACCCCTGCATCTATCTGAGCAGCCATACAGAGGCTCATCCAGTGAGGTCAGGCTCCAGCAGCAGGGCAGCTGAGAAGTTATCCTGGGGGCTTTCAAGGAGAGAGACTGGCAATGATGCTCAAGTGTCTTCTTCGCAATGGCAGCTTTGTGACTACTCTCTAGGCTGAAACAGATTATGTATTACAAGGAAAAATATCTCTTCAAATTTCAGGGCATACTAAAAAGGAAAAATGCAAACAATAGTCCAACCAAGTACAAAAATAGTGTCTTGGAATCACACCAGATGTAGACCATAGTTGAGCACTAGTACCCATATTTTCAGCAGGCTGGACAGAAAGAATTCAGTTGGCACTGGAGGGAAAGGCTGGGCTGCAGAGTGAGAGCTACTAACTTCCCAGGCATTGTCTTGTCAGGTAAAATCCCAAAAGAAAGATCATAGCTGACTCTCCCAGTTCCTGAGCACTGTTTTACACAGCTGTCTTCTTTTATTCTCCAAAAGTGCAGCAAGGCCTGTCATTCAGATCCATCCATCACTCAATCTTCCCAAAATCCCTCTCTCCTTCCTTCCTTCCTTCCTTCCTTCCTTCCTTCCTTCCTTCCTTCCTTCCTTCCTTCCTTCCTTCCTTCCTTCTTTCCTTCCTTCCTTCCTTCCTTCCTCCCCCATCCTTCCATCCATTATTTATTTGTTATTCTCTCTCTATAAACCTGTCTGTTATAAAATTCTCTGTGTAAGTCAGACTGGTCTGGGATTTGCAGGGATCCACCTGCTTGAATGAACATGCGTACCTCAGAATCGTTTCCTACTGGTAGGTTAACCATTGTGGGAGGCCAAAAGCTAAATGAAATCTTTTAAAATGAAAAGTTCTTCCAAGAAGGGAGATCATGAAAGACACCATCTCAAGGCCAGGTTTTTCTGCATTAAGATCAGCACTGCCCTGACCTTCATATTTTGCCAGTCCTGTTTCTGCAGTTGAGTTCAGTTGTAATGCAGAAATTTGCTTTGGAAATCAATAAAATTAATCAAATTCTCCTGTACAGAAATAATAGCACAGAACTCTCATCCCCATAATAGAGAAGTAAGGAAAAGTGACTCTGAGTTTAGGGCTAGCCTATTGTACACAGAAGGAAGAAGGTGTAAGTTGGATGTTGCAGGTGGTTCCTAGATTAACTTGGAGGGGAAGTGTCCCGACCCGCAGGACAGTCAACAGGGTTTGTGGAACTACCTAGGAGAAGGGCGAGTGGTGGGGGGGGGGGGCGCAAGAAACACAAAGAGGTGGACAGCAAGTCAGTATTCTGATCAAGCTGTCAAACTTTAATTTTCACAAAAGGCATTAAAAGGCAAGCAAGCAGGTGTGGGGAGGGGTGAAGGGGGAAAGTCATTGTTTTGGGGGGGACAATCTCAGTGGGCTAGCATCATAAGTCAGGAACAGTTTCTCTGAACTGTCTCTCAGGGTCTCAGTGAAAATTTGGCAGGTGCCATAGGAACTTGGCATCATATTTCGATCATGAGGAGGTGAAGTGGAAAGGAGTTGCTATGGTAACTTAACCACAGGTGAGCTTCGTTTGTTCGAGCCCACATGGGTGAACTCTGTATGTACTGACTATCTAGCTTACTTGGCTAATCTTTAAACTAGTGCATTTCCTTCTAAAGGCAGCCTAGAGAAAGCAAGCTGGAAATGGCTGAGAGGAAGGTGTTTTTGAGATCTCTGTGAGAATGGCTCCTGGCAGGGAAGCATCTGGGTAGATCAGTCTTCCTCCATGTTAATTCAGCAGAAGGGTTTCTCGAAGTTCTCAAGGTTGCTCCCTGTGTGCTGGTTATCTCATGGCCCAGCACACCTGACAACAAGGATGACTAATGCCCCCTAAGGACTTTCTGTAACACAAACCAGCAATTTGTCCTGTAACCAACAGTGGGAAAGAGTAGAGCATCCTCATCTGTGTTCACTATACCCTCCATTTTTTCTCTTGAGCCATTATAAGAAGAACACAAATTTTTTAACACTTTTATTAAGGAAGCTATAAAGAAACAAAGAAAAAACTACACCAAATGGCTGCAAAGACACAACTGCCTTTGCTGTTATAAGAACTAACAGAAGATTCCCTAATTGCAAGTCTTAGCAGGTATCATGGCTCCTGGGCTCCAAACGGAGTTCTAGTGTCTTTTCAATTCTTCTTCTGGCCAAAAACCCTTTGAAGTGATGCCAAGCATCCTATGTTCCTGGGACTGACAGAAGCAGCATCCCAGTCAGGGCAGTCTACAGCATCACAGGTCTTAAGTTCCAGCCCTTTCTCCCTGAGCAGGCTAGGTGAGGCTTGGTCTGACTCCTCTGTATCTTTGTCTGTGTCCACATCTCCTGGGGACACTTGTGGCTCCCTCTGACTCTCACTCTGTAAGACCTCTGTACCCTTCTTCATGCTATAATTCAATCTGCCATAGTATCACTGGTAGTCCAAGTATAGATCCCAATCATAGTCCAAGTATAGATCCCAGTCAATGATCCTGCCTTCCTCAGAGCAGTAGCTTGGTTCTCTGACAACACAAACTGGATCAGCCTTGCAATATCATGGACTCAGAGCTGGTAATATTTGTGCACTCACCAGTGCATGCTCTGCAGAATCTGATGTATCCTTGACAAGGCTGACAGAGAACTGCTTCATTGCCTTGGCTTTATCCATGGAACACTGATGGTAAGTCATTGTCCTTCTGATACAGGGAAATCTCCAGTTAGATAATTATCCTCTATAGTTCTTGGACCCTCCAAACCATTGCACTGTGGGAATCTGGGTTTTAAACCATCAGACCTAGTATGTATTTGAACCCTTTAAGGAGGTAAGGTTCTACCCATTCCGTTGGCAAAAGACTTTCATACCCAAACCTGAAGGAAAGGAGCTCAGGAAGAGGCAGGTTGATCTCTGAGCTCAATACCACCCTGGTAGTCAGACCTAGTTTCAGGACAGTCTGGGCTACACAGCAAAAGCTAAGCCCAAAAAAACACAAAACAAGCAAACAAAAAAAAAGGAGTTAATCTTCTCAAATGAAAAGAGACTATATTCTGGATGCAATTTTCTAGCAATAAACATAGGCAACTGATGAAAGATTTAATGGGGAAAGTGCTTCTAGGACAGCATATCAATTTGGGTTGCCTGGTTTAGAGAATAAAAGATCAAATAGAATGCTCTGTTACTCACTCTCTCTTTCCTGAAAGGGGATACATTAGAATGACTCACAGAATGCAGTCTGCTTTATCCCACAACAGCTGGATAGGAATCAAAGTCCAAGAATCCAAACGAGTCCCCAAGGCTGGTCTTCAGTAGAAGATGGAATCACAGACAAGCAAGCTCTAATGCCAGGGAAGTAATAAGACTTGCTAGCCAGGAGAGAGAAAGCAGGCAATGAATCTTTATTTCTCAGCATTCTTATATAGGCCTCAAAATTAAGGTGTGGCCCAAATTAAAGGCGTGTATTCCAGATTCAATCTCTGGATTAAAGCCTTGATTAAAGTCTCTGGATGAGTGTCTTCTGCTGGGTGTGGTGACCCATGCCTTTAATCCAAGCACTAGAGAACTGAATCATGCAGGTGGATCTCTGTGTGTAGCCTGTCTACAAAGTGAGTTTCAGTACAGCCAATGGTATTACTGACAAACCCTGGCTCATAGCAACAACAAAAATCATAATGGCACAGTTATGTGACTTTCTTGCTCCATATCCAGATTAAAGGACTATGTCTTTCAAGCACAAAGAGATCTGAATTTAATTAGTGTGTAACTATTTCAAAGACCCTGATTACCGTCTATCAATTAAACAACAAATCCTTTGAAGGTGTGTCCTTAAGTTTTGGATTTTGCATAATTTGTGATGATGTAATCGAGTTGACAACACAGAATAGAAAACCCAGAGACTACTTCTTTGAGCGTCGCCTCTGCTCTTTGTTTTTTCTATTAAGAAATTCATGCTGATGTTGTAGTTGGTAAAGCCAAGCTTTGAGCCAGGCAAGGGCAGCAAAGCATCTGCCCCACCCCACCACCACCCAATACTGGAGCTCTACAAACTTAGTATTTGCTTGGATCTCAGTTGAAGCTGCACTTCTTTTGGTGTAGCTTAGGTAAATGACCTATGAATTTAACAAGACTCAGGACACTGCCCCCTTCTCCAGGAACATGACAAACTCAGTGCAAACACAAATCTCATTGCAGCTGCTTTCATTTCTGTTCACCTAAGGTTTTCCGGATGGCACTGATTAGGGCTCTATTTCTCTTACCTCTCAGCTGGTTTTTTCCATTACACTGTATTTTGCACTGTTGCCTTGGAGACAAGACCGAAGAATACACTTGATTGACAGGGAAGATGGCCCCTTATGACTCACTTGCATACCCTGAGTTTTAGTCAAATCGTGCAATCCTGGGCAAGTCCATAGTTAGCGCCCCTGTCTTCTTGTCCAGACTTGTAGAGGCCACAGCTGGAGCAGGGACCAAGGAAGGAGCCAGAAGCACCAAAGCTCCCTAGATCCACAGCTCTGACTCTGAGCTCCATGCACTGCCACTTCTTCACAGCAGGGGTCGCTGTGGGGCAGCTCTTCCCCCAAGAGAGGAATGCCAATGGTGAGCGCCCACCCTTTGCATTCTCAGGGTGCAAATAACTATGACTTTTCCACAGAGCCAAGTTCTTCTTGGTTGTCAGCAGGCCCTGGCTGAAAGTCTGAAGGTCATTTCCAACCTCGTGGGGGATTTTGTTTTGGTGCTTTTGTCTTCTTAACCAGATTGGATTGTTCCTGGCAGGATGAGGTGGGATTTGATTCGAACCCAGGGCCCATTACTAAATGCTGGCAGAAAAGCTTGGTGCTCAGCTATGAGTATGCAGTAGATGTGATGCAGACCACGTGTTTTCTGATTGTTTTTGTCCGCTCAGTTCCTTGTCATTTCTAAACCCTGAAAATCCGTCCAGTTTCTTTCCATTTACTAGAAGAATGGCGAAGCTGTCGTTGGTAAAGGCATGCTTTTGGCCCTACAAGGGTATCGAGGCATCTGCCTCTCCCCACCACTGCCCACCTCTGGAGGTCTATAAAATTGGTATCTGCCAGAATCTCAATTGAAGCAGCATTCCTTTGTTGTGAAGGGTTTTTTTGTTTTTGTTATTGTTTTTGTTTGATTTGGTTTTGGTTTGGGTTTTATATGTTTTGTGATTTTTTTGTTTGTTTTGTGTTTTTGGTTTTTTTTTTGAGACAGGGTTTCTCTGTGTAGCCCTGGCTGTCCTAGAACTCACTCTGTAGATCAAGCTGGTCTCAAACTCAGAAATCTGACTGCCTCTGCCTCCAAGTGCTTGGGATTAAAGGCGTGTGCCACCACCCGTAATTTTGGTGTTTTTTTTTTTTTTTTGGTTTGGTTTGGATTTTTGTTTGTTTGTTTGTTTGTTTGTTTTTCAGGACAGCACAGTCCAGGACCCTAAAGCTTTACTCTCTGAGCTGTCTTTCTCCTGCACCCCTTCCCTTCTGCAGTTGCTCCATGCATATGGCCCTAGTATGCACTTGTCCAGTGTGCAAGGTGACAGAGGACACTAACTGATGGCTTCTCACTTACACACCTAGGGTCTGTGGCCAGATTTTTCATCCTGGCCAAGCCCATGGTTAGTTGTCGTCTTGCTTGTCCACACTGTGGATCCCACAAAGGGAGCTGGCCAATGAATGAGTCTGGCGAGAAGCATAAGCTGTTCTCAGCTCAGAGCTGCAGGCCAGTGACTTCTTCACAGTAGAGGGCGCTCAGGCACCAGCGCTGTGCTTTGAGCCAACTTCTGATGGCCAGAGTCCTTTCTGAGCATCCCTGTTTGCAAGAGCTTGCTACCTGCAGCCAAGCAAATTTCTGCTCAGATGTCAACAATGCTGGGCTGAAATCCTACACCGATTTAAAACTGGGTATGTGATTTTCTTTCTAAGCGCTTTTGTTTTGCCTACAATCAAGGGTATTTCCCACCTTCTCTTCCATGAGATTTAGTGCATCCGGTTTCATATTGAGTTTCTTGATGTACTTGGACTTTAGTTTTGTGCATGATAAGTATGGATCTATTTTTATTCCTCTACATGGAGACATCCAGTTAGTCCAGCACCATTCGAGGGCGCTTTCATATTTCCATTGTATGGTGCATTGCAGGTTGCAAAGCCCTTCAGCACCTTCAGTCCTTTTTCTAAAACTTCGATTAGGAAACCCATGCTGAATCCAATGTTTGTCTGTGTTTTTCAGACTCAGGCCGTGCCTTTTATCAGACAGTTAGATCAGGCTCCTGTCAACAAGCAGTTCTTTGTATATGCAATAGTGTCTGGCTTGAATGACTGTATACGGAATGGATCATGAGGCAGTCTCTGGATGGCCTTTCATTCATTCTCTGGTCTGAGGCATTCATACCTTGGTCTTCCTTCTTCTGAAACTTCATTTGGTCTGGAAGTAGTATCTTGGATAGAGTGAGCTATTGGGCTAATATCCATTTACCAGTGAGTGAATACCATGTGTGTAATTTTGTGTCTAGGTTACCTCACTCAGGATGCTATTTTCTAGTTCCATTTGTCTGCAAATTTCATGAATTCAGCCTTTTTTATACATGAATACAACTCCATTGTGAAAATGTAAATCCTTTTCTGTATACATTCATCTGTTGAGGGACACCTGGTTAGGCTAAGATCAAAAACTCAGGTGACCGCAGATGCTGGAGAGGATGTGGAGAAAGAGAAACACTCCTGCACTGCTGGTGGGATTGCAAGCTGGTGCAAGCACTCTGGAAATCAGTCTGGCAGATCCTCAGAAATCTGGGCATAATACTACCAGAGGACCCCACTATACCACTCCTGAGCATATACCCACATTACACCCCAGCATGTAATAAGGACACATGCTCCACTATGTTCATAGCAGCCTTATTTTTTTTAATTTGATATATTTTGTATTTACATTTCAAATGATTTCCCCTTTTCTAGTCCCCCACTCCCCGAAAGTCCCATAAGCCCCCTTTTTTCCCCTGTCCTCCCACCCACATCTTCCCACTTCCCTCTTCTGGTTTTGCCCTATACTGCTTCACTGAGTCTTTCCAGAACAAGGGGCCACTCCTCCTTTCTTCTTGTACCTCATTTGATGTGTGGATTAGGTTTTGGGTATTCCAGTTTTCTAGGTTAATATCCACTTATTAGTGAGTGCATACCATGATTGATCTTTTGAGACTGGGTTACCTCACTTAGTATGAGGTTCTCTAGCTCCATCCATTTGCCTAAGTTCTTTTTATATATTGGATATTAGCCCTCTATCATTTGTATGATTCATAAGATCTTTTCTAAATCTGTTGGCTGCTGTTTTGTTCTATTGACAGCAGTTTTATGAGGACACATTTTTCTATTTGTAATCTTTGAGCTAACGCCATTGGTGTTCTGCTCAGGAAAAATTTCCCTGTGCGTATGTATTTGAGGCTCTTCCCTAGTTTCTTTTCCATTAGATTCAGTGTATCTGGCTTTATGCAGAGATCCTTGATCCATTAGAACATAGCCTTTGTGCAGGGAGAAAAGAATAAATCAATTTGCATTCTTCTACATACTGACCACCAGTTGAAACAACATCATATCTTGAAAATGCTGAGGTTTTTTTTGTTTGTTTTTTGTTTTTTGTTTTTTGTTTGTTTGTTTGTTTGTTTTTCTCCACTGGATGATTTTAGCTCCTTTATCAAAGATCAAATGACCATAGGTGTGTGTGTCTTAATTTCTGGGACTTCAATTCTGTTCCATCGAACAATCTTCCTGACTCTTACCAATACCAAACAGATTTCATCGCTAAGGCTCTGTAATACAGTGTAAGGTCAGAGACCATGACTCCTGCACATGTTCTTTTACTGCTGAGAATAGTTTTCACTATCCTGGGTTTTCAGTTATTTGAGATGAATTTGCATATTGCTCTTTTTAACTCTTATGAATTGATTTGGAATTTTGATGGGGATTACATCAAATCCATATGTTGTTTCTGCAAGATGGCCATTTTTAATATATTAATCCTGTCAATCCATGAGCATGGGAAAAGAGTCCACCTTTTGAGGTCTTCTTTGATTTCTTTTTCTGGGAATTGAAGTCTTGTCATACAGATCATTCACTTTCTTTGTTAGAGTAACACCAAGGCATTTTATATTATTTGATAATATTGTGAAGGTTGTTGTTCGCTAATTTCTTTCTCAGCCTTTTTATCCTTTGTGTAGAGGAAGACTACTGATTTATTTTAGTTAATTTTCTATCCAGACATTTTCCTGAAGTTGTTTATCAGGTTAAGGAGTTCTCTGGTGAAATTTTTGGAGACACGTAACTATACTATCATATCATCTGCAAATAGTGATACTTTGACTTCTTCCTTACTAAATTTTATCCCTTTCACCTCCTTTTGTTGTTTAATTGCTTTGGATAGAACTTTTAGTACTATATTGAATAGATAAGGAGTGAGAAGGCAATCTAATTTAGTGCCTGATTTTAGTAGAATTGTGTCAATTTTCTCTCCACTTAGTTTGATATTGGCTATTTATTTGCTGCATATTACTTTTACTATGTTTGGGTATGGACCCTGAATTTTTCATCTTTGTACCACTTTTTTTCCATGCAGGGGTGTTGAATTTTGTCAAATGATTTATCACCATTTAATAAGATGGTCATGTTGGTTGTTTATTTTTTAATTTGATTATATTTTGTATTATGTTGATGCATTTCCATATTGAACCATCCATGAATCCCTGAGATTAAGCCTACTTGTTCTTGTTGGAATATCATTTAAATGTGTTCTTGGATTCGGTTTGTGGTTATACTATTGCATAATTTTGCATAGACATTCACAAGGGAAATTGGTGAGTGCTTTTCTTTATTACTGTGTCTTTTTGTGGTTTAAGTATCAGTGTAACTGTAACTTCATAGAAAGAATTGGGTAGTATTCCTTCTGTTTCTATTTTATGGAATAGTGTAAAATGCTATTAGATCTCCTTTGAAGGTCTGATACATTTCTGAACTAAAATCATCTGGACCTTGGCTTTGTTTTTTGATAGAGAAGTTTCAAATGACTGCTTCTATTTCCTTAAATATTCTGAGACTCTTTAGATGTTTTACCTCATACTGATTATCTTTGTCACCAGTTTTCTGTCTTGGAAATTAATCTATTTACTCCACCTCTTCGAGTTTTTTTTTTTTAAATATTTTTATTTTCTATGTTCTTTGTTTACATTCCAAATGATTTCCCCTTGCCCAGATGCCCCCTCCCCATATGTCCCGTAACCTTCTTCTCTCCTCACATTCTCCAATCACCTCCCTCCTTTTTCTCTGTGAATTTTTTTAATATAGGCATTTATAGTAGGATCTTAAGAAATTATTTTTTCAATTTCCTCACTTTCTGTCGTTATGCCTCCCTTTTCATTTGTTATTGTGTTAATTTGAATATTATCTCTGTCCCGTGTGGTTAGTCTGGCTAAGTGTTTATCTTGCTGAGTTTCTCAAAGAACCAGCTCCTGGTTTTCTTGGTTCTTTGTATATTTCTTTTTGTTTCTACTTGGTTGATTTCATCCCTGAGTTTGAATATTTCTTGCTGTCTATTCCTCTTGTGTATATTTGCTTCTTTTTCTTCTACAGCTTTCAGATGAGCTGTTAAGGTACTAGTGTATGTTCTCACCACTTTCTTTATGGAGGCACTCAGAGCTATGAGTTTTCTCTTAGCACTGCTTTCATGTTGTACTATACTTTGGATCTGCCACGCCTTTATATTCATTGAATTAAAAAAAAACCCTTTGATTTATTTCTGTATTTATTTTCTGACCAAGTTTTTATAGAGGAGATAGTTGTTAAGCTTCCAAGTATATGTGGGCTTTCTGATGTTATTTTCATTATTGAATACCAGCCTAAATCCATGGTAGTCCCATAGGGATTAATGCAAAGTCCTTGTATCTACTGAAGTTTGTTTTGTGTCCAATAATATGGTCAATTTTTGAGAACATAACTATATAATCCTTAAGGGTTCAGGTATTAACATTTTATGCTTGTTTTCTATGCCTAATTCACAAATAATATCATATATGTTGCTGGGCAATGGTAGCACAGACCTTTAATACCAGCACTTGGGAGGCAGAGGCAGGTGAGTTTCTGAGCTCATGGCCAACCTGGTCTACAGGTTGAGTTCCAGGACAGCCAGTGCTATACAGAGAAACCCTGTCTTGGAAAAAAAAATCATATATGTTTTGAAATAATTTAATTCTCAGCATTAGATAAAGAATCCTCAGCTACAGACATGGTTAAGTATTCATTAATGATAATTTCAAGGTATGAAAAGATATAAGTATAAAAGTTAAACAAAATTTTTGATGTATTATTTTCTTCTCAAAGTACACGATATTATTAAGGTGATTGATGTATAAACTGGTTTTAAATAATAAAAATAAGGAGAATATGTTGTATATTTTATATGTAGTTTAAGAAAAAATGTATCTGCTGGATTACATCTCCAATATTATTTTATAGTGTCTTATTCAATAGGACTACAATATAGTTCAAGGATGGCATTAAGAGGTAGATCAAGCTCCTTATTGATTTACTAAAATACAAAATATATCATATCACATCATATCACATCATATCCTATCATATCCTCGCATATCATAGTGCCCTATGTCTAGAAATTCTTAAATTTTATTCAGCTCTACAGATCCCTCATTTATGAGGCTTATATCAAGACATTTATTTAGAAGTTTAGCATGTCCCATAGTACAAACTTTACTGCAATTGATATTTTATGTTTCCAGCATTTCCCTTATTCATCACTGTGCCTTGTTTTAGAATACCATCAAGAAGATATGAGTTTTTTCTGGTATTGCTTTTTGTTATTGATGAGATCAACATGAATCCTTATCTTTTACCAAACATGACTTTGATATTCTTCATCACTGGTCTGTTTAAAGCTACATTGCAAGTACTGGATATATATATACTGAGTTCAGGATCAGGCTGGCACAGAGCAAGGGCAGATCCAGGTCCTGTAGAACTTGTAATTTCTAGAAAGGGTACCCACAGCATGCTTATCATTTGTGCTTAACAGAGGCAAGCAGATCTCTAACTTATTTCGCTGAGTTTAAGGGAAAAAAGTAATTGTTGTCTCCTAAGTAGCAAGGGGCTAGGTTCACAGGATTCTGATTTATATGATAATCAAAAAGAGAGCAGAAGTTATTTACTGCATTTATATATATTATAAGTGACTGGGCCTATGAGCTGCAAGAAAAAAAATCTATCAAGGTAAAGTTTTCAGATTAGCAAGAGAGAATTGCTTGGAGAACTGTCACAGGCAGCACATAGAGAGAAAGAGAGCTGCCTGGAGATCTTCAGCGAAAACTGATCAAAAATAAAGGTGATTGAACAAAGAGAAATCTGGTTGTAAAGTTTTCTTGAGGAGAAAATAGGACACCAGCTTGCCCCACAATTCTAGTCATTTGTTTTTCTACTATGAGACACCTCTTCCTTAAAATCTATCTCCAAGCTATATCTGCTCCTACAACTGATTCATAATTTATGGAACGTCACTGACTTACTGAGACTGGATGTAAGTCAGAGAGTAAAAAGTGGAGGAAGTGATCTAATGGGACCCAAACAGTTCCAGACAAACCAGGGCTTTTAAAAGATCAACATCCAGAAAATCTGGGCAGAAGATTTTGTAACTCTCTGCCTTTAGTCACCTCATCTTTTCTGAGCTGACACTGACAAAGAAAGGACACACTAGAAAAAGAAAAGAAAACACAGAAAAAGAAAACACAAAACAAATGGGTATGTTTACGCATTACTGGAAAGCCGGGCTAAAGTGTGCCTAATCCAGGAATTTTTCACATCACTGTTCTATGACTCCCTGTGACTTTCCCAGGACCACATTTTCCTTGCTGGTTTACAGTGAGATGGGAAGCCAGCTTACTTTGGCCTCACTTTCTCATTTCTCTAAGCTCCCCATTCTCACTCTCAAGTTAACTCCTCCTCCATCTTGCATACATAAATATGGGTGAACTCTCTAGGGACTAATTGAAAGATCTGAGAGCAGCAGGTGTTGTGACATCACTGGTGACATCACAGGGGATGCCCAGAGCTCTCCAGGATACACTAGAATGTTCAGACAGGGGATTGTTTATGTCATGGGGAACAGGCTTTGCCTTCCAGTTAATGCTCTTCCTCTACTGAACAGAAGCTGAGGGGCCCATCCCGGGAGACTCTCCTGGGACACAAATGTTGATCACCTCCCTTTCAAAAGCCAGAGGTCTCAGCCACTGAGATTTGTCAGTGTCAGAACAATGGGAAAGTGCTGTGATTTATTTCCAAATGTGTTAGATGTGGAGACCTGGGTCAGGATGGAGAGAAGAGCCAGCCCATCAAGTTGGCAGCAGAAGACTTGAGATGTCCACTTTCTTCCTAGGCTTTGGCCGCATGAACTTGTTAGAAGGCAGTTCCAGGGTGACCTTCAGCATGTGGAGATTCAGGACAGGAGGGACGTTCTCAGGATGGTCTTGCTTGGAGATGATGGCTGCGGACAGGGATCAGGAAAACAAGATTATTCTGTTTTGTTCTCTTCGGTCAGAGTGTCAGATCTGAGTAATCTTGTATATATTATATAGTATATTGTATAGTATATATATACAATATACTTTTTCTATGTTTACCATTTTACTATTATTATTTTCCAGCTAATTCTTCAATTTTAACACATATTTGTATATATTTCTTCAATATTACTTGAATATTAGTTAAGAGAAACTTTAATTTTATCAGAAAATATTTATATTTAATTTTTCAATTATTTAGACATGTTTTAATGTACACAATACTATCTGAATAATTTCCCATGAAAAATCTTCAATTTAACACTACTTTTCTATGCACTGCTTCAATTTTATCAGAAATATTTTCCATGAAAATCATCAATTTAATAAAATGTTTGTAAGTGCTTGATTTAGTAAAGATGATTTATCTTTTACCATTATTATTTTCCAACATATTCTTCAATTTTAACACTTTATTTTTCAATTTTTTTCCTACAATTGAGTTTGCCTACACATTGAGTTTTCTTTGTCAACTTGTTATGTGTATATATTTTCAATGCCAAATCTTAATTTTGAATAAATTTTCTGTATATTTCTTCAATTTTATAAGAAGTATTTTCCATGAAAGCCATCAATTTGATTAGAATTTTTTTACATGGTTTGTCAGGCAGTTTTGATGTATTATCTATGTGTACACTTTCATGTGCATTATTTTACATCAAATTCTTCAATTTTAACACACATATTTATATATTCTTTAAATTCAGTGAAAATGTCACATTGGCCTCACTGTCAGTCACTCAGAGACTGCTGGCCCTGCCCCTGACATCACGCCAACCCCGCCCCTCGCCCATCTATCTCAGCCCGGGGCTGGAGCCATGTTGGATTCCCTGTCACCCAGCAACCGCTGGCCGCGTCCCCCTGACGTCCCCTGAGCCTAGCCCCCGCCCCATTACCATGCATCTCAGCCCCTGGCGGGCGCCATGTTGGCATTCCTGTCTGTCACCCAGCAACCGCTGGCACCACCCCTGACGTCACTGCAACACCCGCCCTGTATCCAGCCTCCTGGAATGTTGTCATTTCCTGTCTTTAATTTTTATGAATGAAAGTGGGCTGGGAGTTTGAATGTGCATGTTGGTCAGAGGTCTGGCAGAGGCGAGAAGGAGGTCAGTGTGCATGTAGCGACTGCTGGGATTGCTGAGCTTCCCGGGCTCTGAGCAGCCGGGCCTGGAATTGTGGAATGGGACCGCATTCGCATGCGCATTCAGATGTAGATAGTGCTCCATGCTGCAGGTGTCTGTGAGCTGTGGAGTAACTCTGGGCTATCCTCCTGTCGTCTCCACAGACGCAGTCTGTGAGTTTGGAGAGGCGGGTCATGACGCGGGCTTCCCGCTCTGGAAAGTTTGCAGCAGGGCGGAGTGCAAACTCTCTCTGTGCTGTGGGTGGGGACAGTGGATGGGCAAGGTGCAGGCTTCCCGCTCTGGAAAGTTTGCAGCGGGACGGAATGCAAACCCTGTCTGTGCTCCTCCAGGCAGGGACAATGGCCGGGCAAGGCGCGAGCTTCCCGCTCAGCTCTGGAAAGTTTGCAGGGGGACATAGTGCAAACTCTCTCTGTGCTCCGGGCAGGGCCAGTGGCTGGGAAAGGCGCAGACTTCCCGCTCTGGAAAGTTTACAGTGGGGCAGAGTGCAAACCCTCTCTGTGCTCCTGGCAGGGACAGTGGATAGGCAAGGTGCAGGCTTCCCTCTCTGGAAAGTTGGCAGTGGGGCAGAGTGCAAACCCGCTCTGTGCTCCTCCAGGCAGGCACAGTGGCCTACTAGCGCGACCCTCCTGTGGGAACAGAAGCCAAGCCTGGCCGCCATGGATCGCTGGGCTGTGCGCCCGGCCCTGGCTTCTGGCTGTGAGCTGGTGAGACAGGAAGGGAATTCACAGGCCAATAAACTGCATCCTGTTCCTTAATGACACAGGCTGGGCTGTAACATGACAAAGACCTGGTAGAGTTTACAGAGGTCTGGGCTGGTGCTTTCCCAAGGAACATAAATAATCAGGTTGGAGCTGGCTGGTGTCAAAGGCTGTGGGATGGACGGGGCTAGGTCCCAGGCTATTTTTTTTTTCTTTAGTTTTGTTAGTTATTTATGTAGTAGTTATTTATATTGTTTTCCTTTGATGCTTGCTGTATTGATTACTGTGCAGGAAAGATACTTTTCTACAATCTGTTTGATATTTTGGATGCTTCTTTTACATTAACAGGCACCTTCTTTAGTTTAAGAAAATTTTCATTTATGATTTTATTGGAAATGTTTTCCAGACATTTATGCTGATTGATCTTCTTCACTCTCACCCTCTCCTTCTCCTTCTGAGGTGTTCCCTGTGGCTGTGCAGCTTGAATGATTCTCTGTGTCCTGCTCTGAGCTCTGCTGTTGTGTGCTGTGAGGGGACCTCAGGGAAGCTCTGAAATCAAGACATGGTGAGCACAGGATCACTGCCCACAATGGGGAGGAACATGTGGTTGAGCAGTGTGTCCTCTATGGGGTTGGATTAGAATGATCAGCCAGATGTGAACACCTGTGAGTTTTCTAGTGGTTGCTTCTTACTTGATAGGTCAGAACATGACCTCTGAATAACTTCAGTATCATGGCTGATTCTAATTCTGTTCAAAACATCTGAACCAGTTGCCTTCTTTTAGAAGCATGGGTGGTTTCTGTGACTATGCAGCATCTTTTTGTCTTTTATAATATACAATAAGAAAGCAGGAATAGACCTGGAGAGATGGCTCAGAGGTTAAGAGCTGTAGCTGTTCCTGCACAGTTCATGAGTTCAATTCTTAGCAACCACATGGTGACTCATAAATATGTAATGAGATCTGTTGCCCTCTTCTGGCCTGCAGAATACATGCAGGGAGAACATTGTGTATGTAATTAATTAATTCCATAAAAATAAGATGGATATGAAGCTAATAGTTGTGATTTCATAAATTTCTGGGTTTTGTTTTGTTTAGTTTGTTAAATTTTTCTGCTGCAGTTTTTTTATATTTCCTTATCTTATATGTTTAGTGTTTTGATTATTATGTTTCAAAGGGACTTTTTCTCAGTCTGTTTAGTATTTTTGATGGTTCTTGTACGTTATCAGACACCTTCTTAAGTTTAGCAAAATTTTCATTTATGATTTTATTGGAAATATTTTCCAGACTTTATCTTCCTCCTGCTTCTCCTCTTCTTCCTCTTCCTCCTCCTCCTCCTCCTCCTCTTCTTCTTCTTCTTCTTCTTCTTCTTCTTCTTCTTCTTCTTCTTCTTCTTCTTCTTCTTCTTCTTCTTCTTCTTCTTCTTCTCCTTCTCCTTCTCCTTCTCCTTCTCCTTCTCCTTCTCCTTCTCCTTCTCCTTCTCCTTCTTCTTTTTCATCTTTTTCTCCTTCTTCTTCCTTTTCTTCTTCCCCTTCTTCTTCTCCTTCTTCTTCTTCCTTTCTCCAATTGTTTGTAACTTTGCTTTCTCATATGTTACAGAACTCTTTGTTGTTTATTCCTAGTAAAGTTTGATAATCCAGATTTATTTTTGACCATTGTATCCAATTTTTTCTATTCATTTTTTTTCTTTTTTAAAATATATTCTTTATTTACATTTCAAATTTTGTCCCCTGCCCTGGTTCCCCCTCCCCCAAAAATCCATTAAGCCATCTGCCCTCCCCAATCAACCCTAAACTGCTCCTCTTTTCTGATATTCCGCTACACTATGGTATCAAGGTTTTCCAGGGCCAAGGGCCTCTCCTCCCTTTTGTGTCAAACAATACCATCCTCTGCTGCCTATGCGTCTGAAGCCATGAGTAATTCCATGTGTACTCTTTGGTTGATGACTTTGTCCCTGGGAGCTCTGGGAGTACTGGGTGAATCATTGCTGTTCCTTCTGTGGCACTGCAAAGCCCTTCAGCTCCGTGGGTCCTTTCTCTAGCTCCCCCATTGCGGACAAATGATATCTCACAATAATTAACAGGAACTATACAAAATAGTCCGTCCAACCCTAGTGCTTTAAATCTTATTATAAATACCAAGTCTTTTGTGTCTTTTACTTGGAATCCTTATCATTCAATTGTGGTAAAAAAAATAATAATATTTACCACAAAAAGGTGTCTTTAATTATTTTTTCTGTCCAATGATTGGAATGAAAAATAAGATGGCCAATGATACTCAATAGTCCTGGCTCTTTTTCTTTCTAGAAAATGTGCTTTCAGAAAGCTTTTTAAGAAGTTGAACTCCAACTATATAGGATCAGAGTAGAAGACATAGAAGTCTCTCTATATAAATACTTCTTTTTTAAGACCGTTAAATGTTAACACCAAAAGTTAAAATAGTTTTAACAAATAAATCCACAATTTATTGTCAGATCATTAATTCAGGAGTGGGGAATAAAATACTTTTATTCCTCATTTCTAAGTTTCAATGACACCACATTTTAAAAGTATCATAGTTTATCAAAGGTTAAAAGGTAAAATTATTGTTTTTCCCTAAAGAAAATTGACAAAGCATTTCTTTTAAAAAAATTATTTATTTATTTATATTTATTTATTTATTTATTTATTTATATTTATTTATTTATTTCATGTATGTGACCATAATATCCCTGTCTTTAGACACAGAAATAGAGGCCATAGGATCTCATGACAGATGGTCGTGATCCACCTTGTGGTTGCTGGGAATTGAATTCAGAATCTCTGGAAGAGCAGCCAGTGCTCTTAAATGCTGAGCCTTCTCTCCAGCCCTGAAATACATCCTATACATCAAAAATAATTTACTCAGGATGTCTTTAGATAAATTCACATTACTAACTAGTTATTCCTTCTACAAGTTATACAAATACTGGCCACCCATATCCTCTCATTTCATAGAGTTTTAATAACATTTAAAAAGGCCTGCTGTGATTATATTAATTCAAAGGAGTTGACAGTATGAAAATGGTTGTTGTCTAATTTAGACAATAAGTCACAAGCCCTGTGCTGATATTTCTATCTTAGTATATTTATTGGTATTTAATGAGGCCTTTTGAGATATAAATATTGTTTGAATTATTAAAGTGTTTATGTCTATATAAACATTTACACATGTATATTTCATTTTCAAAGCACACAAGTATCTTTCTTACATTGAGTGAAGACAATGTCCAATATGAATATCAAATTCAGATCTAGGAAAACAAAAATCTTTACAACTAATTTAGAACCCTAAGGGAGAGTGACATTGTGATATACTAGAATTGGGATAGGGTTGATAGAGATATCACTGTGACCAGATCTGTATGTTTACATATATAATGTCCTTAAAAGTAGACATTACAATTTAAATATATATCCTCTTTTTACCTATTCCAAATACAGATTCAGAGACATAATATCATTTCATATTTACTTTACCTGTGGACAGTTATTGATTAAATATACTTTTGTCTATTCATATTAATTTTTAAATTTATTTATTAAGAATAAAATTAACTTAGTCAAAGTTAACCAGTTTACTTTATTTGTAATCTATTTGGTATTAAGAAAAAAAATGTGAAGAATAAACAATGATTTCATGTGTATATTCAAAACATAAGTAATAATAGACAAATTTTATTAAGCCATGGATTTATGTTTATTGATTGTCTGGGATTCTTTTTCCATAATTTTGATTGATTATCTTGTGAAAACTTCACATAGAAATCTTTAGTGAGCATATTTTTAGTTTGGACAGAACGTAAACTGTACATATCTAGAGCAGAATAGTATTGAAGGACATTTTATCTCAGAGGAAAATTAGCTGACAAAAAATTTACTAACAGTAAGACCCAGCATAGTGTTGCACAATTATTCTTTGCTGGCAACAATCTGTCTGGCCCTTGGCAACTTATCCCTTGATTCTCTGTTTGATTTTGTGAATATAAAAGTCATCACTTCCTTTGTTAGTATGCCGGTTTGGAACTAGTATGGATAAACTTTTAGGTTCCTTAGAGAAACAATTGAATGAATAAGGTAGAAGATATCAAAATAAGAACAAAACAAAACATTAAGATATAAAATAAATAACTTAGAGGTCTTATATTTTGTGTAATAGGGATCCTATTGATTCTGTGAGTCCACTAAGAATAATGATGGAGACCATTTTGTCTTGTACCATTTGGTTATATTTACCAAAGCTGTGGTGAAGACAAATGGCCCATGCAATATTTATGATATTATTACCAAAGAGGGGCACTGACTCCCATTATTTTGTCCATCTTATGAAACTGAGAACAAAAAAATCTCTATTGTTTTCTTTTGTATGTAAGCTGGGCCCCATAATAATGTAAAGATATTTCCCTTCTGGGAATTCTAGGTTCCTGGATAATTCATTTTTCACATTCATTGGGGCAGGAAAGATTTTGATCTTATGAAAAAGAGGTCTAGGAAGGCAGATGAGCAAAAAGATAGAAACTGAGTTCACAGAGCACAACAAACGAATTCTTTGACCTAATCCTGAGGCTGACCCTAACCCTAACCCTGACATTTCTTCTTTAGGTAGTAGGGATACTATTCATTCAGTGGGATCATCAAGAATAATGGTGACCACATTAACTCTACCCCTGAGCCTAACCCTGTGACTTATCCTAAATCTCTAATCCTATCTTAACTCCTTAATTTCCTAAGCATCCTAACCTTAATAACCCTTATCCTGATACTAACCATAATCCTCTATTCCCCTAACCCTATCTCTAATCCTGCTTATTCTGGGGAATGTTTCTTAATTATACATTTTCAACTGAGAATCCCTTTCTTAATCTTGATCTTTTGAGATGTTCTGATCCACCTTTGACCTAGGCTATATGTGCTTTTTGCAAGTACCTATAGAAGTGTCATGAAAAGGTAGTTCTTTCGTTTTGGTACTTGTACTATTTTATTTTATAAAACAAAGATGATTTATTTGTTTTTTAAACTAGCATTAGGAAGTACTTATTGCTTAATTATTTTGGTATATAAAGACCAGTTGTAATATCCTGCAACATGAAATCAAAAAGTCCTGATTTTTCTAATTTTCATTGGCTGACAGCCTTTATTGGGACATTCTGTTAACTACCCTTTCTATATACATAGAAAGATTCATTATCTCTATGATTTGGGATAGGCTTATCTAGATAATCTATTCTAATCCAATTGTGCTTTTTCTCTACTTTGCCACTGATGAAAATGTGCTGACTAGTAATAAAGCTCAACAGTGATTCCCTTATGTTTCTGACTTTTCTCCTGGGGTTGTTTCATATATATCATCTGTTGTAGCGAGCTTCAGTTTTCCTGAGCCAAGCATTTATCCATAAATAAAACTCTTGGTTTGTTTCTGTTGTTGATTTTTTTTTTTTTTTTTTTTTTTGGACAGGGTTTTCTCTGTATAGCATTGGCTCTTCTGGAAATCATTCTGTATATCAGGCTAGACTCAAACTCAGAAATCTACCTGCCTCTGCCTCTCCAGGACTGGGATTACAGGCATGCACCACCACTGCCTGGCTAAAGTATTTGTTAGCAAAAATCCATCTTTAATGTTAATAGCCTAGGTCATGCATTGGGTCATCCATTCCTGGGTCACGTATGTATGTATCTCCAAATCACCTTGTGTAATCGTCTATGTAAGCTATTTATCTTCATTATGTGAAGAAGATAAGTGATTTGAGAAAATCTCAGGCAAGCTCAGAAGTCAGGTCCCGGTAATCACAGGGTCATGGTTCTTAGAGGGAAAGAACAGACAAGACAGAGCTGGAATGGTGCGTCCTCCCCCAGGACTGGGTGGGGTGAGATTCATCTTGGAATCTGCTTTGAATTGCTAATGGGGTGCAAACCACACCTGATATGTGAAAAAGGTCTGACCCTAGACAGGAAGCACACTTTAACCTGGTGCTTTCCCAAGGAACATTAATGATCAAGTTGGAGCTGGCTGGGGTCAAGGTCAAGGGCTGTAGGTTGGGCGGGGCTAGGTCCCAGGGTAACTTTTTTTTTTTAGTTTTGTTAATTATTTCTGTAGTAGTTTTTTTTTTTTTATTGCTTTACTTTAGATGCTTAGAGTTTCAATTATTGTGCAATAAAGGGACTTTTCCCCAATCTCTTTGGTATTTTGCATGCTTTTACATTAACTCTGGCTATATATTCATAATAACTCTGGCTATTCTTACACAGGCACCTTCTTTAGTTTAGGAAATTTTCATTTAGGATTTTATTGGAAATGTTTTCTAGACATTTATGCTGATTGATCTTTTTCACTCTCGCCCTCACTTTCTCCTTCTGAGGTGTTCCCTGTGGGTGTGCAGCTTGAATGCTTCTCTGTGTCCTGATCTGAGCTCTGCTGTTGTGTGCTGTGAGGGAACCTCACGGAAGCTCTGAAATCAAGATATGGTGAGTACAGGATATCTGCCCACAATGGGAAGGAACATGCAGCTGAGCAGTGGGTGCTGGGGTTGTGGATCCTCTATGGGGTTGGATCGGAAGCATCATTAAGATGTGACTTCCTGTGAGGTTTCTATTGCTGCTTCTTAGCTGCTAATTCAGGCCATGAAATCTAAATACCTTAAGTTTCATGGTTGATTGTAATTCTGTCCAGAACATCTGGACTAGTTGCTTTCCTGTAGCAGCATGGGTGGTTTCTGTGACTATGCAGCACCTGGGTCCAAAGCTTTTTGTCTTTTATAATATGCATTAAGAAGGCAGGGTTAGGCCTGGAGAGATGGCTCAAAGGTTAAGTGCTCTGGCTATTCTTACACAGGCCATGAGTTCAATTCTTACCAACCACATGGTGACTCATAACTATATGTAATGGGGTCTGGTGGCCTCTTCTTGCCTGCAGGAATACATGTACTGACAACTTTGTATAAATAATGAATTCCATCCTTAAAAAAAGAAGATGGATATGAATCTAATAGTTCTGATTTCATACATTAATTATTTTTATTTTGTTTAGTTTGTTATTTTTCTCCTGTAGTTTATTTATTTGTTTATTTATTTTTATTTCTTTAAATTATCTTTAGTGTTTTGATTGTGGCAAAGAGACACTTTCCAATCTGTTTGGTATTTTCGATGCTTCTTGTACATTAACAGTCATCTTCTTTAGTTTAGGAAAGTTTTCATTTATGATTTCTGTGGAAATATTTTCTAGACCTTTATGTTTATTGATCTTCTTCTTCTTCTTCTTCTTCTTCTTCTTCTTCTTCTTCTTCTTCTTCTTCTTCTTCTTCTTCTCCTCCTCCTCCTTCTCCTCCTCCTCATCTCCTTTTTTCTTCTCTTTCTCCTCCTCCTTCCCTAATATTTCTTGAGAAACTAAACTAAACTAACTGATGCAAAAGAGGTTGTATGAAGCGAGGCAGAGTATTAAAAATTGGAGGATGTTGAATTATTTTCCTGGCTGGAATACCTTATCGTTCTGTGCTGGTATCTAGGCATCAGCATGTGTGGTTTGGGTTAGAAGAGCCATTGGTTGTTAAGAGCTATGTGGAATTTTCTGTAGGAGCTTATATGAAAATATGTTGAGAACAGTTCAGAAAATGATGGCCTGGCTCGTGAAATTTCAGAAGGAAAATTTAAGATTCTTTTCAGGGATGTTGCTGTTTTGATTGTGAAGATTCTGTGATTTTGGTTAGCTGGGGCTGAAGAATCTGCTGAGAGTAACAAGATACTAGAACTATTAAAGCAAAACCTTTTGCATTACTGGAACTATTGATAGCTCCTTCACTGGAACTAAGAAATTAGCAGTGATTAAGAAGAGCCCAGCACCACTGAGCTGAAATCTTCTGGGAAGTGTTTTCTGTGAGTACAGAAGCTGTGTTCTAGAGATACCCACAGTTGTACTTTTTTGCTGTGGTTGGAATTGATAATGCTCATATGTGTAACACAGACAGTACTAGTTTTGAAGGTGTGAAGGTGTCAAGAAGAACAGCTGAAGCACACCACTATGAGAGGCTGGCCATGTAAGCCCTTTGGTGAAGGTGCAATCTCAGTTGCAATTGATGGGCCAGGACATAAGGGGGTCATGCATAGGAGCTGAGGCTTGGCACCATGAAAAGTGCCTTCATATGTGAAGCCTAGTTATGGCAGAAAACAGCAGTGTATTGGAGATGCCAGTACCGTGAGATGACCACCAAGAACAGCAGCAGCAGTGGAGTACAGCCAGCTGGACCCTAGAAGAAAAGTTGTGTGCTACAAAGGGCAGAGTGGGAGAAATGACCCCAGCCCTCAGAGGAGCCTGGAACTTCTTGAGTTGGATTCCAGACATTGAAGCATTTAAGTTTGAGTTTTGTTTTTGATTGTGACTGTTCCCTGATATTTTTCCCTCTTGAAGGAAGAAAGTATTTTAGTGGAGCCCACAGTTAAGAGAATTTGAATTTTTAAAATACTTTGAATTTTAATAGATATTGGACCTTTTAAAGGAATTGAATTTTTAATATGTGAAGAGTATGGGACTTGTAAAGTTATTTAGATCTTAGGGATGAATAAGAAAGTAAGGGTATAGGATTAATAGTGATATGTTGGTGTGTCAAGTTGACAAGGGGTCAAATGTACTGGCTGTATTTGTGTGTCAATTTGACACAGGCTGGAGTTATAACAGAGAAATAAGCTTAGATTGGGGAATTTCCTTCAAGAGATCCAACTGTGGGCCATGTGTTTCAATTAGTAATCAAGAGGGAGGGTCTCTTGTGGATTGGGACCATCCCTGGACAGCTATTTTTAGTTTATATAAGAGAGCAGGCTGAGCAAGCCAGGGGAAGCAATCCAGTAAGAAACATCCCTCCATGGCCTCTGCATCAGCTCCTGCTTCCTGACCTGCTTGAGTTCCAGTCCTGACTTCCTTTAGTGATGATCAGCATCATGGAAGTTTAAGCTGAATAAACCGTTTCCTCCCCAACTTGCTTCTTGGTCATGATGTTTGTGCAGGAATAGAAACCTTGACTAAGACAAGGGTAATGAAAATGAGTAGCAGTTGAGCCTTGCCAGTATGAGAGGCCAGGAAAGGTCAGTGGAGAGGTGAAGACACAGGGGCAGTTGAAGAGTCAGGACTGAAGAGATTTTGAAATGAAGCTGGGTCTTGCAGAGCTGTGTGTGTGTGTGTGTGTGTGTGTGTGTGTGTGTGTGTGTGTGTGTATGTGTGTGTGTGTGTTGGGGGTACATGCTAGTCCTGATCTGGATACCCATTTTCTTTTTCTATTTTCTTATCATGGAGGTTCACCATTTTTTATGTCTGAGTGTATTCTTCCTTTCCTTTTAGAGCAACATGGATACACAGCTTTGCCATTGTGAAGGCAGTGGTGAAACTTACTGGATTGTTGAAGAGCTTCCTTGCCTTCCTTTAAAAACAAAACAAAACTAGAATTGCCCATCTGTTGATTCTGGCATTCAAAACAGTGAAAAAATATATAACAGCACTTTATCATCACCATCATTATTATTATTATTATTGATTTTCAAGACAGTTTGTGTGTGTGTGTGTGTGTGTGTGTGTGTGTGTGTGTGTGTAGCCCTGACTGTTCTGGAACTTGCTCTGTAGACCAGGCTGGCCTTCTCGGATGTTCAGAATGGGCAGTACATTCTCTGCACAGTTGAACTGAATGCCTAGGCACATAAAAACATTAACCTATAATTGCTTTCCAAAAATGCATTTCATAGAGAAAAATAAACAACACGATGGAAGCACATCATCACTCTCTGCACATATCCCAAGATTCAGTCCAATTGAAATAATGTTTCTCTTTTGTCCTGTTTTAATTTTCTTACTTTAATCCTTTGTTTTATAGGCCAGATTTTATTTCCCCTCGCGGCCTACCTTCTGACTGTTCCACATCCAATAACGTCTCCCTTTCTCCACAAGGTGGCGCCACCCCACCCACATCCCTCACCCTACCAAACCTCCCCACTTCCTGGGGCCTCCATTCTCTTGAGGAATAGGTGGTGCACCTTCTCTGACTGAGTCAGACCTGTTAGTCCTCTGCTCTATATGTGTTGTGGGCCTCATATCAGCTGGTGTATACTACCGGGTTGGTGTTCCAGTGTCTGAGAGATCTAGGCGTTCCAGTTCACTGGAGACTGCTGGTCCTGGAAAATAATACACATGAAATTAAAGACATATTAACGATTTCTAAATTAATTGATTGGTAAGTAGAAGTTTTCTGGTAAAATTGAATAGTTCCATGGAAAAGATTTCTGATTAAATTAAAGAAATATATTAAAAAAAAAAACTAAACTAACTGCAGTGGTAAGTAGAAATATTTTCAAATTGTCAATTTTAAAACATTATCTCACGATATTTCTACAATTTTATCAGAATTATTTTACATGTATCTTTCATTTTATCAGAAAATGTGTGTCCTTCCTTCTTCAATTTATTTAGAAATGTGTTTTAAATAACAAATTTTTCGCTATTATTATCCATGAAAATGGTCACTTTTAACACTTAAAAATACTTTCCTTGTTAATCTTCAATTTTTTCATATAATGATTTTTGTTTCTTTTTCAATTAATTTAGTAAAATATTTATGCCTACATTTTTGTCAGTATAATTTTCCATGAAAATTGACAATTTTAACATGATTTTCTACATATTTCTTCCATTTTATCAGACACACTCTCCATGGAAATGTTGCATTTTGATATAAAATGTTTATTATTTCACTTTCAATCAATTTACTAAGGCTTTTTTGTCTACAATTTAATCTGTATAATTTTTCATGAAAATCTTTAAATTTATCATAATTTTTTTCTTTTTTGAATTAATTTAGCAATGATTTTTATTTTTACAATTTTATCTGTATAATTTTCCTTGAATTCAGAAATTTTAACATGTTTTTGATATATTTCATCAAATTTATCTGAAATATTTTCCGTGTAAATTTCTACTTGTGTCAGTAAATATTTATAATTCCACTTTCAATTAATTTTGAAATATTTTTATGTCTTTCATTTTATCTGTATAATTTTCTATGATATTCTTCTATTTTAACATGTTTTCCTATAAATGTCTTCAACTTATCATAAGTATTTTCTAGGTAAATCTTCAATTGTATAATAAAGTGATTCTACTTTATTTATCAACTAATTTAGCAACGGTTTTTATGTCTACCATTTTATCTGTATAATTTCTTGAGACAATAGTGTATTTTAATTTGTTTTTCGATGTATTTCTTCATTTTTTCTAATTTAATTTCCATCTAATTCTGTAATAGCGTCATTAAATACTTATAAGTCAACTTTCAATTAATTTAGAAATATTTTTATGCCTACCATTTTATCTGTATGATATTCCATGATGATCTTCAATTTTAATTTTTCCTGATATTTCTTCAATTTTTCTTCAGTTTTCATAAATATTTTTGATGTAACTTTTCTATTATTTTAGCCATGATTTTATGTATACCATTTTATCTGAATAATGTGCCATGAAATCATCAGTTTTTCTGTGCATTTCTTCAATTTTATCTGAAATATTTTCCACTTAAATTATCCATTTTATCAAAAATGTATATTTCTTCCTTCAATTAATTTAGAAATATTTTCAATTCATCTAATATATCCATATTATTTTGCATAATAATCTTAATTTTATCAGAAAATGTTTATAATTCCACTTTCAATTAATTTAGAAATGTTTTTGATGTCAATTTATTGATATTATTTTCCATGAAAATCGTCAAATTTAATACCTTTTTCTCGTTTACCAAGCATTCTTTTCACATAAATATTCTATTTTTTCACAAAATATTTCTACTTCATTTCCAATTAATTTAGAAAAGGTTTTATGTCTACCACTTTATCTGAATAATTTTCAATGAAAAAATCCATTTTAACATGTATTTCTATGTTTTTTCAATTTATTAAAATATTTTCCATATATCTTTAGTTTTATGAGAAAACGCTTTACTTCCCCTTTCAATTATATTAATAATGTTTTTATGTCTACCATTTATTTGTATAATTTTCCCTGAAAGTTGTGAAATTGAATGTATCTTTCTATATATTTCTTTAGTTTTGTCAGAAATGTTTTCCACGTAAATCTCTAATTGTGTCAGGAAATATTTATAATTCCACTTTAAGTTAATTTAGAAATATTTTTATGAGTACAAATATAATTGTATAATTTTCTATGATAAGCTTCAATTTTTAACATGTTTTCCTGTGTATTTCATCACTTTTATTTTCCACATTTCTTCCAATCTATCAGAAAATATTTATACTTTCTTCCTCAATTATTGTCCAAATGTCAACCAATTGATCTATATTATTTTCTATTATAATCTTAAATTTCAATATTGTTCTCTATATTTCTTCAGTTTATCAGAAATGTTTCCCTTTACATTTTCAAGTTTATCAGAAAATGTTTATAATTTGCAGTCAATTAACTTAGAATAGTTTATATCATCCAATTGATCTGTATTATTGTTCAAGAAAATCGCCAAACTTAACACTATTTCCTATATTTTCTACTATTTTTTCCAGAATAATATCCATGTAAATCTTTAGTTTTGACACAAAATATTTCTAATTCCACTTTCAGTTAATTTAGTAATGTTTTATGTCTACAATTTATCTGTATAATTTTTCATGAAAATCTTTAATTTAAATATGCTTTTCTATTAATTTCTTCAATTGTGTCAAGTTTTTCATGTAAATCTTTTTTATCACAAAACATTCCTACTTCCTTTTTCAGTTAATTTAGCCATATATTTTATGTCTACCAAATAATCTGTATAATTTTGCCTGAAAATTGTCACTTTTAACATGTTTTTATATTTATTTTTTTCACTTTTATCAAAAATATATGCCATGTAAATATTCAATTTTATCAAAAATGTTTATAATTCCTCTTCAAATTAATTTGGAAATTTTTCTATGTCTACCATTTTATTTGTATAGTTTTCTGTGAAAACTGTGATTTTTAATGTGATATCTATATATTTCTTCTATTTGATCAGAAATATTTTCTATGGAAATCTCTAGTTGTGTCAGTAATATTTATAATTTGACTCTTGATTGATTAAGAAATATTTATGTGCCTGCAATTTTATCAGTATAATTTTCAATGATTATCTTAAATTTAAAAAAAAAAATTCTATATACTTCTTCAATTTTGTCATATTTTCCATGTAAGTCTTCTATTTTATTAGAAAATATTTGTACTTAATTTGGCAATTAATTTAGAAATGATTTTAGGCCTACTATTTTATCTGTATAATTTTCCATGAAATTTCTCAATTTTAAATTTTAGAGTTTCATTAGGGGAGGGATGTGGACACTGATATGCATCGCAGCAACAAAAGATTGGCTCATCCACTAGGATTTCTTATTTTATTTCCCAGTAAAGGGCAGTGTGGAAGTGTGGGTAAAAGTAGCAGGGGTTTGGGTTGTGGGGAGCTGTGGGTTCTGCAGGTTACACCCACAAGAAAGGAACAATTTGACTTCAGAACTTAGGAACTGGTTACAAAGAGATGGCAGGGTATCAGGTCCAGGCAAGAACAAAACACTTCCTTTAAGCCACCATCATTTCAGATGTTACTGTGTAAGGTTGACTGCCAGAGCCAAGAAATGGGGCTCATGGATGGTGTCCGAGGATCTGCAAAAGGACTCTATGGTTTATAATTGAATAAGGATTTCCAGAGCCAGGCATGATTGTGCACACCTTTTATCCTAGAACACTAAAGGCAGACAGATCTCTGAGTTCAAGCTCAGTCTGGTCTACAGAGTAAATTCTAAAAGAACAAGGACTGCATAGTGAGACCCTGTCTGAAATGAGATTCCTTTATATATATATATATATATATATATATATATATATATATATATATATATATATATATATAAAGATTTAATTATTAAACACAAGTACACTGTAGCTGTCTTTAGACACACCAAAAGAGGGCATCTGATCTCGTTACAGAAGGTTCTTAGCCACCTTGTGGTTGCTGGGATTGGAACTCAGGATATTCAGAAGAGAAGTCAGTGGTCCTAACTGCTGAGCCATCTCTCCAGCCCCAAGAGATTCTTTTCATGTTGGGTAGACAGATTCACTGATAAAATTTTAAATGGTCAGGTTCTTTGATGATCCAAGCACTCACAAGGGTGTGGGCGTGGTGAGAAGGTGAAGGTGGGGCAGAGAGAAGGAGAAGAAAAGTATCAACTCTCAGAACAATGAAATAAATTCCTTAGGAAGTAGATTTTAGAGGAAAGGTCTGTGAGCTGGGCAGATCAGTGAAGGAATTGGACACAATGCAGAGCAGCAACTGAGACAGCTGATCACCTTGTCCCACTCTAGGACACACGTGAGTTCCACGTCTACAGGACTGAAACAGCCTAGGACAGTTGTCAGATAGGATGTAGACATGGCCAATCCCTCTGCAACAGCAGCCTCTGGGGTTTGACAGTTCAGAGATGCTTGACTTAGAAGGGGCCTGGAACTCCACACACTCTGGTTGCTCAGATGAGATCTGCATACCTGGGTTCCGTAGGTGGGTAAAATTTTGTTTTGTGTTTGTTTGTGTTATCTCTGTGTGTCCTTGGTGGTCCTGGCTGATTTTTCTCTAGAACCTTTTTTTTTTTAAACAAAATCCCCTGGCAGGGATCGGAGCCATCATTTAAAGGGGCAGGAGCTTGCTTCCCTGAAAATCCATCCACTTGCTCATAAGAGTCCTGCCTACTTCTATGTTCTTGATGGATGGCTTTCAAGATATTGCCTTGATGGTCAGAGGAGACTTTAGAACTTTGAACATTGCGAGAGGTCCTAAAGACTGTTAGGATCACAGGAGACTGAATGCATTTTCACCACAGGATTAGCATGAATCTATCATGACCAGGGCCACAATGCAATTGATTGAAACAAAAAGCATCTAGATAGAATAATGTCTTTGAATGCTTGTATGTCCTGTCTGTCTTTCTTTGTGGAGTTCATGGAAAGTCATGTATGAGAGACTTTGCCAGAAATAAATTAATAAATAAAATAAATAAATAAGTAAATAACCCCCTTAAAGGACTACAGGAGAAGATAGGTAAACAGTATCTGTTTTCAAAGACACCACCTGAAAAAGTTGCTCAGGTGAGGAAGGATGGAGAACTATTCTGCACATCAGGATGAGTTTTCCTTTTACTTTAGAGATTGTTAGGTGCTTGATGTGGGAATGCTAGGGTGGTAGTACCTGGGCTGGGAATGGTATCTGAACTGCATCCCACAGGTCTGTATCTCTCTGTGTAATGTGTATGTTTTGCCTGCATGCACTTATATTCATTACACACACAGGAGTTCAGATGTGGGAATAGGATTAAATGGAAGTTGAGTTCCACACAGCTGGAAGGATAAGATCCTACAGGTTGGTAGCAGGAATGAATCCTAGTGGTCTAAAAGCATAGCAAGGGCTCTAATCTGTTGGACGATCTCTATTGCCTCTAAGGTGTCCAATTTTGAGGTAGGATACACAACAGAAAGAACAGTACTCAATAGTCAATAAATAGTAAATGAGTTTGCTCTATAGGCTGGCACCATTTGAACAACACAACCTAAAACACATTATGCATGTGCTTGTGTAACAGAACAGTGTTGAGGTGCTGAGTCAGAGCTACAATGCTGAGGAAAGAGTCTTGACATGGAGCTGTATCCAGAGTCAATGAACCAGAAGATGCAGAGTGAATTCCCTCCATAGAGGACTTCATTGCAAAAATCATGTCTTTTTTTTTTTTTTTTTTTTTTTTTTTTTTTTTTTTGGTTGGGGATTTTGGTTTTTTGAGACAGGATTTCTCTCTGTAGTCCTGGATGTCCAGGAACTCACTCTGTAGACCAGGCTGTCCTCGAACTCAGAAATCCTCCTGCCTTTGCCTCCCATGTGCTGGGATTAAAGGCGTGCGCCACCACTGCCCGGCCCGCCATTGTCTTAAAGAACACTAGTAGCTCCTTCTCCATTTTTGTCCCTGCAGTTCTTTTCTGTAACTGGGGGGCTGGGGTGCAGGCCAAGGCTAGATTATAAATCAAGAAATAAAATAATAATATAATAATGATAACAACAACAACAATACTAGGACACTGTTAGCACATGGAGAACATCAATCCGCAGTGGGTTTGAGGCATAACTAACCTGCTTATCCTGTCTCTACCTTTCTGTGGGTGAAGTGGCCTGGAAGGCAGACAGGCCCTCAGGAAATGGATAGAACATGCATTCTACTTGTGAGAAAGAAGTTGTATTGTGGGACCACACTTTCACAGATAAAACTATTCAACATTATGTAAGAACAAGAAGATAGACTATGGTCATAGTAAGTCCTATGATAGCCCATGTCTGGGAAAATGATACTTCTAACAACTCCCCCACACCCCATTTCTAGAATGTGCTTGCCTTCAGGGTCTAGTGTAGGAATGACACAGAGTCCACAATCACATCAGATCACATCACATCACAAGGAAGGTTCTGGACAGATGTTGGTTTTCAAGAGCCACTCACAAGTAGTTTGACAATTCTGCATACATACTCACCAAGGAGCCAAAGAGTGGGAAGTAAAGAGTAAAATACAATGTCATAATTGACTTTAATGCCACCAATATGTCTTACATGATAATTTCTTTGATCATACATCATGACTTCATAAGATCCTATGAACATAAACCTAAAACTGAGGTCAGTGACTCAGTTGTACATGAGAGGAGAACATTCAGTTCACAGATTGGCCATATATTTACAACATGGGGAAGACACTAGCGACTCTGTCCCGATGGGGGCACATTTAGAAACGCAGTACCATCTTTCCGATTCTACAAGACATCCGATGTTATTATCTTATTCTTCATTTCAAGTGACCCCTGTGGTCTCCATACACAGAACATCATTTTGATTCCAATGGATCTGAAACCACATAGTTCTGGAACCCCGTGATGAACGTACTTCCTCAGATATCATGTCCTAGCAACTTTCCCCAGAGATTTGAAAAGCCATGCTACTGAATGAGAGCACCTGCTCATGTGAGTCTTAGAGGAGAAGCCATGTTTACATAGGTTATAGGGAGGAGAGTTTTCCATGACAAGTTAGAGTCCAGACAAAGAAAGAGATGAGACATTATACCTATCAGTACTTCCAAATGTCTGTTTATACTTTAAAATATGTTATTGCCTAGAAAAGAAGCTTCCGTTCAGTTGGGTCTCCTTCCAGTCTTGAATGGAACTCATTATGTAGCCCAGGCTTACTGTCACACACTATGCTCCTGTGGGTGGTTAGCAGCCTTGGATTTTCTTTTTTTCCTCCACTATGCATGCCAAGAGCCCTTTGCTTTTAGAACTCTGCATAGATGCCAAACAAGTCTCTAAAAAAAATCATAACTGAAGCCCTTTGGAGGAAGAGTTGGGAGGATTTCACACCAGTCTAATCTATGAAGTATATTTCATGCTAGTTCAGGTTCATGAAAATCAAGTAAAGTAGGACTTTAGGAGCTGGAGAGATGGCTCAGTGGTTAAGAGCACTGACTGCTTTTCTGGAGGTCATGCGTTCAAATCTCAGCAACCTTATGGTGGATCACAACCATCTGTAATGAGATCTGATGCCCTCTTTTGATGAGTCTGAAGACAGCTACAGAGTACTCACATATAATAAATAAATAAATCTTTAAAAAATAGTATTTTAAATGTCTTCATTGAAGTTATTCTGTAGTGGGGTCTGTTTCCACTACACAAATGCTCTACCATTCAGCAAAAATTCCAGATCATCTATTTCTTTTTATTTAATTTCATGTAATGATGAGGTGTCTTCTTGTAGCCAAGTCTTCCCTGGATTGTGATATTTTGCACCCAGTACATTAATTTAGTTTCCAGGTGTGACTGCTATATACATTTTTCATACATTCCTGCATATTTACATACATACACACATACATATGTTACACAATGTCTAATCACCTGGACAACAATGAAGCAACCACATGCCTACAGCTGTGGATGCTGGGTGAGCTGTGGCTTCAGGGACACAAGCCACAAGCCAGAATTTTCGGCTTGTGTGCCTGAAGCCTTCGCAAGTGTAATTTGTAAGGTATACTTAAGAAGAAATTCTAGTTCATATACTTGCAAAACCATAATCTGTGAAACATATCTTAAGAGACTACAGACAGATTAAATTATAAAGAAGATCCTAACTGAAATTCCAGATTAAGTCTAGAAAACTGGATGAAACCAGAAGGACCAAGAGTTCCAGCCCTCCTATGGAGCTCTGAGGGACTAAACCTCCAATCAAGAGCACACATGGAGGGACCCATGGCTCCAGCTGCATATACAGCAGAGGATGGCCTTGTTGGACATCAGTGGGAGTAGAGGTGCTGGATCCTGTGAAGGCTCAGTGTCCCAGTGTGTGTGGGGGATGCCAGACCAGGGAAGCAGAAGTGAGAGGGTTGGCCAGCAGGGGGAGGGGAATGGATAGGGGACTTTCAGAGGAAAAAGAGGAAAGGGAATTGCCTTTGAAATGTAAATAAACACCATGCAGTGGTGGCACATGCCTTTAATCTCAGCACTTGGGAGGCAGAGGCAGTGGCAGAGACAGGCAGATTTCTGAGTTCAAGGCCAGCCTGGTCTACAGAGTGAGTTCCAGGACAGCCAGTACTACACAGAGAAACCCTGTCTCAAAAAACCAAAATAAAATTTAAAAAGTAAATAAGGAAAATATCTAAAATATCTTATAATAAAAAAGAGTTCTAGCGCAGATTCTTCCATGACATTCTATCTTTACAACCTCAGCAATTCCAATGTAATCCCATTTCTCATTAAAACTGAAGTCTATCCTATGTAAACATTATACAGTGGAAATGAAGTTATAGCTGGATGGTGATAAGGCTAGGCCAGCTTGCAGGAAACCTCCTTATGGAGGTAAATTTCTTACCTGATATGGACACTGGCTCCAGGGTTCCTACTCCCAGCAGGACCAGGCAGTGATCCAAGCTTCAGAACACTGACATCTCTTTGCCTTCCTCTGAGACTTTTATACACTTTTCCTCTCTCACCTCCCCATAGCCTCACCTTCCTCACACAAGCTTCTTCTTTCTCATTGGTCCATTGAATCCCCACCCACTCAATCCTGTTAAAGATGCTCTCCCCACACCCCCAAGACAGGGTTTCTCTGTGTAGCCCTGGGTATCCCAATTCACTTTGTAGACCAGGCTGGCTTCAAATCAGAAATCCACCTGTCTCTGCCTCCCAAGTGCTGGGATTAAAGGCGTGTGCCACCACTGCCTGGCTTTTTTGTTTGTTTGTTTGTTTGTTTTTGTAAAGATTCATTTTTCCTGCTGTTGGTTGATTGAATCATACTTTCGGATTCAGTCCTCCAGGGAGGATCCTTTTGTGTGAAATCAAAACTACAGAATTAAAAAGTCCAGATTTCACTGCTTGTTTGACTCATGTTGTGTTCATTCATATCTTCACTTGTTTATAAATGGATATAGTTAGTGTGTGTGGTTTTAGTGTCTGTGTTTGTGCATTTGTTTCAGTGTGTTCATCACTGTGAGCATGTACTTGAGTGTGTTAGGAGTTCTAGGTTAGCCAAAGGTTAAATACTGAGGTTTTCTCTCAAAACAACAAGACCACAACAATTAAAAGCCCAATAAAAAACAAAGAATGAAAGAAACAAAACCCATATGCTCATGTTGATGACGTGAAAGTGTTGCAGTTGGTTGCATGAACCTGCAAGCCTTGCTATGGAGAAATTTAGTTGGGATAATGTTTGGTCAAGGACTTTAGAGCCATCATGAGCAAGATGGGTACTTAGTTATAAGTGTGGAAACCAAGATCAAAGCATTTTGAGATGGAAATCAAAGAAACAATAAGGCTCTAACAACACAGCTGTGCAATCCCTGAACTCCAGCTGTAAAGGCAGGAACATGTCTATGAGTTTCAGGGCAGCCTGGTCCACAGTTAGAACAAATTTCTTTAGCCATACATAGAGATTCACCCCTTTAATCATAGCACTCAGAAGGCAAAGGGAAGTAGATCTCTTTGAGTTCATAGCCAGGCTGTTCTAGAGAAAGAATTCAAGGACCCCCCAGAGCTGTACAAGGTGATACTATTTTAGGGATGACAGCGGCCTGGGGGCTGGCAGGCAAAGCTTTAATAAGCACCCAAGCATTCTCAGTATTTGGTGCCTACCTTTGATTGTAGTAGTCCAAAAGCAAAGACAGGAGGATCTCTGTGGGTTTCAGGCCACCTGAATCCACACAGTGAGAACTTGTCCAACAACATCAAATTCCAAACACAAAACAGTGGTACCTTTCTTGAAGAAAACAGTAGAAACCTCAGTTCATCAAACCTTTAGAACCTATTTCACCAGTGACCCTAGACAGGTTCAGAGTTAAAAAGTACTGGTTCTAAACACGAAGACCACAGTTGTATTTCTGGATCCCAGGAAGATAACACATCTGAAAGGTTTTCTCCCACCTCCACATGTGCACCATGACAAATGGCCCAATCACCAGTAATTAGAAATCAAAACTTGCTGGGAATTTGGTACCTTTAATCCTATAACTTACGAGGCAGAGGCAGGCAAATCTCTAAGAAATATGGATCCCCTGTGTATTAGTTTGGGTTCTCTAGAGTCAGAGAATGTATGGGCATACTCTATAGAGTTAGAAAATTTGTCGATGACTTACACTCTGTAATTCAACTCCCCAAAAATGGGCAGCAGTAGCTGTGGATGGAAGTCCAAGGATCTAGCAGTTGCTCAGTCCCACGAGGCAAGCAGGCAAGGAAGAGTGAGTAAATCTTCCTTCTTCCAATGTCCTTATATATCTCAGGTAGAGGGTATAGCCCGGATTAAAGGCTGTAGGTCTCCAACAGAGGGTGTGGACCAGATTAAAGGTGTGTGGGTCTCCTGCAGAGGTGTGGCTCAGATTAAAGGCATGTGCCTCTACACCTTTAATCCCAGATGATCTTGAACTGGGAGATCTCCTTGTCTTTTTTTTTTTTTTTCACTTTTTTTTTATTCGATATAATTTATTTACATTTCAAATGATTTCCCCTTTTCTAGCCCCCCCACTCCCCGAAAGTCCCGCAAACCCCCTTCTCTTCCCCTGTCCTCCCACCCACCCCTTCCCACTTCCCCGTTCTGGTTTTGCTGAATACTGTTTCACTGAGTCTTTCCAGAACCAGGGGCCACTCCTCATTTCTTCTTGTACCTCATTTGATGTGTGGATTATGTTTTGGGTATTCCAGTTTTCTAGGTTAATATCCACTTATTAGTGAGTGCATACCATGATTCACCTTTTGAGTCTGGGTTATCTCACTTAGTATGATATTCTCTAGCTCCATCCATTTGCCTAAGAATTTCATAAATTCATTGTTTCTAATGGCTGAATAGTACTCCATTGTGTAGATATACCACATTTTTTTGCATCCACTCTTCTGTTGAGGGATACCTGGGTTCTTTCCAGCATCTGGCAATTACAAATAGGGCTGCTATGAACATAGTAGAACATGTATCCTTATTACATGGTGGGGAGTCTTCTGGGTATATGCCCAGGAGTGGTATAGCAGGATCTTCTGGAAGTAAGGTCCCCAGTTTTCGGAGGAACCGCCAGACTGATTTCCAGAGTGGTTGTACCAATTTGCAACCCCACCAGCAGTGGAGGAGTGTTCCTCTTTCTCCACACCCTCTCCAACACCTGCTGTCTCCTGAATTTTTAATCTTAGCCATTCTGACCGGTGTAAGATGAAATCTTAGGGTTGTTTTGATTTGCATTTCCCTAATGACTAATGAAGTTGAGCATTTTTTAAGATGTTTCTCCGCCATCCGAAGTTCTTCAGGTGAGACACCCGTTCATTCAAGGGGTTCTGCATCTGTAAACTGGCTCAAGTCTGTAAATGGATTCACTGGCTGAGGTTGCCTTTCGCCATGATCCAATGCAGCCTTTCTATTATTTGTTTGAGGATTTTTCTGCTTATACAGATCAAACAGATATGCAGTAGGTTTCCTATGTATTTCATCCCTGGATATACCATGATTGATTAGTCAGCACCAAAGGTTCAAACGATTTATATTATTATAAATTCCACCTCTCTGCCCATTATGGGGTATGTTATTATAAAGATTGTTTTCTTTACGCTGTCCATTATAATAACTACGATCACCTTGTCTCTGGCAATTCAATGCTGCCACCTGGCCCTTGTTAACTTGGGGCCCAATTAAACCCATCGAATTTAATTCATCCAATTGAGCAGCAGCATCTCCAACCCTAAGTTCTGGCACAAGGAAAAGGGCAAGAACAAAACTCTTTAAATGTGCTGGTGCCCCATCACCAGTTTGTGTCTTATAGGACTGGTGAAGGCCATATCTTCAGGACCTTCCCACTGTGGAGGATTGGGCTTTACACAACATATCCACTCTAACATTGCAATTTCCCTAAGCCTTAAAATCCCTTCATCAACACTAAGCCAAGGGATATCAGGCATCTCCAACTCCTTTTCAGTAGGCCATTTTTTGATAAATATTTCAGTCAACCAATCAAACAAACTTTTGACACCTTTTTAAACTGTGCGAACTTCCATGTTAAACCTAGAATCTCCACTCAGAGGGCCCATGCCAATAAACTCAACCTGCTCTAGTTTTATGTTCCTTCCACCATTATCCCCCACCCTTAAAATCCAGTCCCACGCATATTCTCCAGACTTCTGCTTGAATGATTTAGCAAACTCATTAAGCTCCTTATTAGTATAGTGTATTTCCCCATGGACTACACTTTCTACCTCCCCTTTAGGAGCCTGCATACCATGTACCAAGAGATGTGTTCATCTTCTGAAGTAAGGATGGCACTGTTACCTTTTTACTTAGTTGCCTCCCCTCTTCACTGTTCATCACACTGCTGACATCTAGGCTATGAACTGCTTTACAGGCTTCTGATTTCTTTCTCATATTCAGATGATTTTGCTCAAGCTCTCAATCTCTGCTTCCACCTCACTAAGCTTTTCTTGCGATAAGCAAAGTCAGTGTCTTGCTCTGAGACAGACCTCCAAGCAGACCTGCCATTCAAAAAAAAAAAAAAAAATGCGGGATCTTCTGGGTACCTTTCTGCAAGTTCACTGTGGCTTTGCAGGCCAGAATAGTTCACTATTTCCTGCTCTGAAATCTGCTGTTCTGTGCTGTGCTATAAGGTTCAAACAGAAAAGCATTATCAGGAAGTTGAATGAGACTAAATCTGTAATCAAGGTTATTCAATGTTATTAAAGGAATGGTTACATTAGGGCAAGTTTCCATCCCACTCAACTTAGGGATTTGCAGTTGTATGAAAGAGATCTTTATCATGTTAGTAATTATTAATACCTGGTTATTGTTTTCATGTGGTGATATGAAGATACACGTATGTGTCAAACTGACAAGGGATGGATTTTGATTTCTATTCTGGGTTTTCAATTTAAGATCTAAAAGGAAAAGCTTAGATCCAGGCATGGTGTTTCATGATTCTTATCCCAGAATTCAGGAGGCAGTACCCTGCAGATCTCTGAGTTCAATGTTAATATGCTGAGCAAGTTCCAGGACCACCAAGCTTAGGCAGAGAAGTTATTAAGAAATATAAATTGTGTGACAATGTAAAGGAAGGAGCAATGTTTCAGTCACATCTAGCAGCAGAATTCAGAAGCTCTGTCTATTTGGGTTTGGATTTAGACACAAGAATAGAAGAGGCTACTGAGACAATTAATACTGGATATTTGTAGTTAAAAAATTACAAGTGATGAAGAAGAAATTGACATAACTGAGGTAAAATCTTCTGGGTAGAATTTGCTGAGTGACAAAGACGGTGTGTTCCAGAGATCACCAAGTTTGGACCTAGTTTTGCAGCTGGACTTGGTCATGTGTAAGAATCACCCAGGATATCCTGATTCACATGCATGAAGTTGTCCTGCAGAGCAGGCGTGCATGATTAGAAAGTGTGACTATGTTGGAGAAAGTGCATCCCTTTGGCTGTGGGCTTTGAAGTTCTACCTAGAGCTGAAGAGACCCTCCTATTAGGCCCCTGGAAGACAGTCTCTTCCTAGCTGCATTTGGATCAAGATGCAGAACTCTCAACTTCTTCTCCAGCATCATGTCTGCCTGTATACCTGCCATTCTTCCTGCTATGATGAAAATGGACTAAACCTCTGAAACTATAAGCCAGCACCAATTAAATGGTTGCTTAATAGGGGTTGCCTTGTTCATGATGTCTCTTCATAGCAGTGGAAACAAAAGAAAAAAAACACTGTGAGCTCATTTAATGTTGTCAAGACTGCACAATTCTGTAGTCTTCATTTTCATGAAAGAACATGTGTTAGAGATAAACCTCATGAATGTGTTTAGTATAATGAAACCTTTGCACACCTCTATAGTCTTAATCATTATGAAGCAATTCATACTTTAAAGAAATGTTATGAATTTTAGCAATGCTGTAAAGCCTTTATGTTATGGGATCCATTGAGTTTCAACACAATTCAAACACCAGGACAATTCAAATGACATAATTTTTTGTAGTCCACTTGCTGCTCATTAGTCAGGAGCACAAAAATATACTTGAAAACTTAGGCATTGATTTTTGTTTATATTTTTAGTTAGTCATGTATCCAACAACTATCCTGAATGTGTTTATCAGTTCAGGAATTGCCTTTGGGAAATTTTGTTTCAATATGCATAGGACCATGCCATCTTCAAATAAATGTAATTTTACTTAATCTTTTCTAATTCATACTGTTTTCATCCCCTTGAGTTATATTGCTCTAGTTAAACTTTTAGGTAGTACTTTGAATCAATAGATAAAAAATGTACCTTCTTGTCTTGTTTGTTAATTACTGGAATTAATTTTATTATCTCCCCATGTAAATTAATGTTGGCTATAGGCGTGTTGTAATGTGATGTTAGTATGTTTAGATATTTCCCTTCTGTCCTTATTTACTCCAAGAATTTTTCCTTAAAGTGATGTTGGATATTGTCAGATAATCTTCATCACCTAATGAGATGATCACCTCTTATTTACTCTTTACATGTTAAGCACATCATATTGAACCATCCCTGCATCTCTTTAATGAAGCCTACCTCATTGATCATGGTGGATCACTTTTTGATGAATTTTCTATTTTATTTTATTTGATCTGCCTTATTAAGTATTTTTGCATTTGTGGTTTTAAGTAAAATTCATCTGTACTTCTATTTTGTTGCTTAGTCTTTTTTGAGTAGATATTCTGAACAACCATGGGTTCAGAAAATAAATCAGCTAATGTTTGTTCTGTCTATATTATTGAACACTTTGAGGAGTATTCTCATTAAAAACTTCTCTGGAAGTCTTGTGGGATTCTACCATAAAACCCATGGTCCTGGGCTCTTTTTGGTGGCAGATTTCTAATGACGTCTCTTTTTCTAGATTCTTAGGTCTGTTTAAGTTATTTACCTTAGGGCTGGAGAAATAATTCAGTGGATAAGAGCACTGGCTGCTCTTCCAAAGTCATGAGTTCAATGCTCAGAAAACACATGGAGGCTCACAACCATCTATTATTGGATTTAACTCCATGTTTCATTCATTCCGTATTTTCTTCTTTTTCTCTTTATTTATTTCAGCCCCCAGTTGCATAATTTCTTGGTGTCTACTCCATTTTATAATTGCTCATTCACTTTTTTCTTTTCGAGACTTTAAAGTGTGCTCTTAAGTTGCCAATATGTAGGCATTTGTGGTATGAACTTTCTTTTACACACCACATTTATTTTCTTTGTGTTAATTAGGATTGTGCATGTTGCATATTCATTTCCATTGAATTCTAGGAAATCTCTAATTTCATTTTCCATTTCTGCTTTAACCTATTTTTCATTCAGCCTTAAATCTGGGCCACACCCTCTCCTGGAGACCTACATAAGGACATTGGAAGGAGGCAGACACTCTTCTCTGCCTGCTTGCCTCATGGGACTGAGCGACTGCTAGATCTCTGGACGTCCATCTAGAGCTATTGCTGACCATGGTTGGGGAGTTGGATTGCAGAATGTGAGTCCTCAAGAAACTCCCTAAATATATAGAGACTATTGATATGTTCTGTGTCTCAGAAGAACCCTCACTAATAAAAACATTGTGATGGGACAGTGGGACACTGTGATGGACACTGGGGCACTGTGATGAGACACTGGGGCACTGTGATGGGACAGTAGGGCACTGTGATAGGACAGTGGGACACTGATGGACAGTGGGGCACTGTGATGAAACACTGGGGCACTGTGATGGGACAATGGGACATTGTGATGAGACACTGGGGCACTGTGATGGGACAGTGGGACACTGATGGACAGTGGGGCACTGTGATGAAACACTGGGGCACTGTGATGGGACAGTGGGACACTGATGGACAGTGGGGCACTGTGATGAAACACTGGGGCACTGTGATGGGACAGTGGGACATTGTGATGGGACAGTGGAGGCATTGTGATGGGACAGTGGGGCACTGTGATGGAACAGTGGGGCACTGTGATGGACAGTGGTGCACTGTGATGGAACAGTGGTCACTGTGATGGGACAGTGGGGTAATGTGATGCGAGAGAGGGGTATTGTGATGGGACAATGAGGCATTGTGAAGGAACAGTGGGGACTTGTGATGGGACAGTTGGGCACTATGATGGAATAATGAAGCATTGTGATGGGACAATGGGACATTGTGATGGGACAGTGGGACATTGTGATAGGACTGTGAGGTATTGTGATGGGACAATGGGGCATTGTGATGTGACAAGGTGTGATTGTGATGGGACAGTGGGGTATTGTGATGGGACAATGGGACATTGTGATGTGACAAGGTTTCATTGTGATGGGACAGTGGGGCACTGTGATCGGATAGTGGGGTACTATGATCAGAGAGTGGGACATTGTGATGGGACAGTGGGGTATTGTAATGGGACAGTGGTGCATTGTGATAGGACAAAATACCAGCATGCCAACACAGAACTCAACAAATGCATTCACAAACGTGTGATGTTTCTAAGCTATGAAGACCTGTTGGGGATAGCTCTTGCCTTAATAGCCTTCTATTTCTCTGCATTCACAGCTGTGGTACTCTGTGTCTTTGTCAAGCACCATGACACTCCTATTGTGAAGGCTAATAACAGAATCCTCAGCTACCTATTACTCGTGTCACTTATGTTCTGCTTTCTGTTCTCCTTTTTCTTCATTGGCCATCCTAACAGAGCGACCTGTATCTTGCAGCAAATCACATTTGGAATTGTATTCACTGTGTTTGTTTCCACAGTTCTGGCCAAAATAATCACTGTGATTCTGGCTTTCAAAGTCACAGACCCAGGAAGATGAATGAGAAACTTCCTAGTATCTGGGACACCCAACTACATTATCCCTATATGTTCTCTATTCCATTGTATTCTATGTAAAATATAGCTAGCAGTTTCTCCTCCCTTTTTTGATATTGATGAACACTCTGAGCATGGACACATCATCATTGTTTGCAACAAGGGCTTAGTTACTGCATTCTACTGTGTCCTAGGATACTTAGCCTGCCTGGCCCTTGGAAGCTTCACTGTTGCTTTCTTTGCAAAGAATCTGCCTGACACATTCAATGAAGCCAAGTACTTGACCTTCAGCATGCTGGTGTTCGGCAGTGTCTGGGTCACCTTCCTCCCTGTCTACCATAGCACCAAGGGCAAGGTCATGGTTGCTGCTGTGGAGATCTTCTCCATCTTGGCATCCAGTGCAGGGATGCTTGGATGCATCTTTGTGCCCATGATCTACATCATTTTAATAAGTCCAGAGAGAAATTATATCCAAAAGATCAGGGAGAAATCATATTTTTGAAGAAATATTTAAAGAATTCTACTAAACATTGACACATATCTATCAATTATTGGATTACAGTGCTGTATCTAGTTTTGAAATCACTCTCACTGGCTCCTCTAGTGATGACTAGAAGTATCATATCTGCCCATCTTGAGAACTTTCTCCATAAAGTCTTCACTCATTTACTTGCTTTGTTTAATCTGGAAGAAATAAAATTCTCAAATCAAATTAAAAATGTCTTCATCATTTTGCTTTTGTGGACATTTCTCCCCTGGTAACTTCCAATAAAATTTGATTAGACAGTTGAATCTATGACCTTGTACAGAAAGTGAGTTCCAGAACAGTCATGGCTACAAATAGAAACCATCTATCAAGTCAAGCAAATCAACTAAATAATTTATAAAGAGGAAATCAGATCATATTTTCTTATTTCTTGTACGAGCACATTTATGGCAGAGTTCTGCCTGTTTTTCACCTAATCTTCAATATACTGTCCAGTAGTCTGAGGTAGAAATGTTCTTTTTCTCCTCTCAAATACAAAAACACTATATCCTACAATGGGTACAGGCTGTGGATCCCAGTGGTTGAATTACAGAATAGTTTTTAATAAGCTGAGGAGAAGGGTGACCCATAGGAAGACCCACAGTCTCAACCACCCCGGACAACCAAGATTTCTCAGACTCTATGCCACTGACTGATATAAGGCCCTCAACACATATATGGTATAGGGTGGCCTGGTTTGGCCTCAGTGGGAGAAGACACATCTAAGCCCCTGAGAGACGTTAGGCCCCAGGGACTGGGAAGGTCTGGGCGTGGGGAGGTGTGGATAACCTCTTGGAGATAGGGGAGGAGGTACGGGAGGAGGAAGAGTCAGGGGGAAGATGGGAGGGGCATGACTATATAAGTGTAAAAAATGAAGATTAAAGAATTTTAAAAAATCAGAAGAAAATAAAGAAGTGTATAGATATCTAAACACGCTATTATTATGTGGGTGTGGAAGGGGTTGATAAAACTACAGATATAGGCATGTACCTAATTTTTTTCAGAGTTTGCTCTGGGTTAGCTGCTCTGAGGTCCTTGACTGAGAAAAATTCTGGAAGGATGGAATAGAAGTCAGATACTTTGACTATGTTGCTTCCTAGAAAAAAGTCCAAAAAGACAATTGAGTGTTTATAACTATACTCAATCTTTCACATCTGTCAATTCTCCTCCCATAATGACATTCAGAATGGGTCTATAATGCATCAAAATTTAACAAAAACCAACCCTCCCATAAGTAAGTCTTCATACAAATATGATCATTAACAATGTGCATTTAAGGAGCACATTCTTCATTGACATCCACATTGTACTCAATGAAAATTCATAAAAGATAACCATTTCACAAAACATTATTTTACATTCAACCAGAAGTTTAAGGGAATTCTACACAAGTATATTATCATAACTTATCTCCTCTGAAATTACATTTATATTATATTCCAATTTTGAAATGTAATAACATTTACTTATTTTTTATATTTAATTAGGTGCCCTTATATATTTTCTGGTCACCATGTAAGTGCAGGAGCAAGTGGAGAACAAAAAAATGAAAAATGTCAACTAGAATTTACTAGTTGGATGGTGATATTCAAGGTTCAAGGTCTCTTGTCAGATTAATGAAGAGGACAAATGATTACTTGTAACATAAAAAACACTGCAGAAAAAAAATTCCAGATCATCTATTTCTTTTTATTTAATTTCATGTAATGATGAGGTGTCTTCTTGTAGCCAAGTCTTCCCTGGATTGTGATATTTTGCACCCAGTACATTAATTTAGTTTCCAGGTGTGACTGCTATATACATTTTTCATACATTCCTGCATATTTACATACATACACACATACATATGTTACACAATGTCTAATCACCTGGACAACAATGAAGCAACCACATGCCTACAGCTATGGATGCTGGGTGAGCTGTGGCTTCAGGGACACAAGCCACAAGCCAGAATTTTCGGCTTGTGTGCCTGAAGCCTTCGCAAGTGTAATTTGTAAAGTATACTTAAGAAGAAATTCTAGTTCATATACTTGCAAAACCATAATCTGTGAAACATATCTTAAGAGACTACAGACAGATTAAATTATAAAGAAGATCCTAACTGAAATTCCAGATAAAGTCTAGAAAACTGGATGAAACCAGAAGGACCAAGAGTTCCAGCCCTCCTATGGAGCTCTGAGGGACTAAACCACCAATCAAAGAGCACACATGGAGGGACCCATGGCTCCAGCTGCATATACAGCAGAGGATGGCCTTGCTGGACATCAATCTGAGGAGAGGTGCTGGATCCTGTGAAGGCTCAGTGTCCCAGTGTGTGTGTGGGGGATGCCAGACCAGGGAAGCAGAAGTGAGAGGGTTGGCCAGCAGGGGGAGGGGAATGGATAGGGGACTTTCAGAGGAAAAAGAGGAAAGGGAATAGCCTTTGAAATGTAAATAAACACCATGCAGTGGTGGCACAAGCCTTTAATGTCAGCACTTGGGAGGCAGAGGCAGTGGCAGAGGCAGGCAGATTTCTGAGTTCAAGGCCAGCCTGGTCTACAGAGTGAGTTCCAGGACAGCCAGCACTACACAGAGAAACCCTGTCTCGAAAAAACAAAATAAATTTTAAAAAAAGTAAATAAACAAAATATCTAAAATATCTTATATATTAAAAAAGAGTTCAAGCCCAGCTTGTTCCATGACATTCTATCTTTAAAACCTCAGCAATTCCCATGTAATCCGATTTCTCATTAAAACTGAAGTCTATCCTATTTAAACAATATACACTGGAAATGAAGTTATAGCTGGATCATGATAAGGCTAGGCCAGCTTGCAGGAAACCTTCTTATGGAGGTAAATTTCTTACCTGATATGGACACTGGCTCCAGGGTTCCTACTTCCAGCAGGACCAGGCAGTGACTCCAAGCTTGACGACACTGACATCTCTTTGCCTACCTCTGAGCCTTTTATACAATTTTCTTCTCTTGCCTCCCCATAACCCCACCTTCCTCACACAAGCTTCTTCTTTCTCATTGGTCCATTGAATCCACACCCACTCAATCCTGTTAAAGACCCCCTCCCCCCCAAGACAGGGTTTCTCCATGTAGCCCTGGCTGTTCTGGAACTCACTTTGTAGACTAGGCTGGCCTCAAACTCAGAAATCTGCCAGCCTCTGCCTCCCAAGTGCTGGGATTAAAGGCATGCGCCACCACTGCCTGGCTTTTTTGATTGTTTGTTTTTGTAAAGATTCGTTTTTCCTGCTGTTGGTTGATTGAATCAGACTTTCTGATTCAATCCTCCAAGGAGGATCTTCTTGTGTGAAATCAAAAACACAGAATTAAAAAGTCCAGATTCCACTGTCTGCTTGACTGACTCATGTTGTGTTAGCTCATATATACACTTGTTTATGAATGGATATAATTAGTGTGTGTGGTTTTAGTGTCTGTGTCTGTGCATTTGTGTCAGTGTGTTCATCACTGTGAGCATGTGTACTTGACTGTGTCGGGAGTTCTTTTTTAGCAAAAGTTTAAATACCGAGGTTTTCTCTCAAAACAACAAGACCACAACAATTAAAAGCCAAGTACAAAACAAACAAAGAAAGAAACAAAACCCATATGCTCATGTTGATGATGTGAAAGTGTTGCAATTGGTTGCATAAATGTGCAAGCCTTGCTATGGAGAAGTTTAGTTGGGATAATGCTTGGTCAAGGAGTTTAGAACCATCATGATCAAGATGGGTACTTAGTTATACCCATTATACCATTATCTCAAAGCATTATGAGATAGAAGTCAAAGAAACAATAAGGCAGCTGTGCAATCCCTGCATGTGGTACACACCACTGAACTCTAGCAGTAAAGGCAGGAACATGTCTATGAATTTCAGGGCAGCCTTATCCAGACAGTGAGAACAAATTTCTTTAGCCATGCATAGAGGTTCACCCCTTTAATCATAGCACTCAGAAGGCAAAGGGAAGTAGATCTCTTTGAGTTCATAGCCAGGCTGGTCTAGAGAGAGAATTCAAGGACCCCCAGAGCTGTAAAATGTGAAACTATTTTAGGGATGACAGCGGCCTGGGGGCTGGCAGGCAAAGCTTTAATAAGCACCCAAGCATTCTCAGTATTTGGTGCCTACTTTTGATTATAGTATTCCAAAAGCAAAGACAGGAGGATCTCTGTGGGTTTCAGGCCACCTGAATCCACACAGTGAGAACTTGTCCAACAACATCAAATTCCAAACACAAAATAGTGGTACCTTACTTGAAGAAAACAGTAGAAAACTCAGTTCATCAAATGGACCTTTAGAACCTATTTAACCAGTGACCCTAGACAGGCTCAGAGTTAAAAGTACTGGTTCCAAACTCGAAGACCACAGTTGTATTTCTGGATCCCAGGAAGATAACACATCTGAAAGGTTTTCTCCAACCTCCACATGTGCACCATGACAAATGGTCCAATCACCAGTAATTAGAAATGAAAACTTGCTGGGAATTTGGTACCTGCCTTTAATCTTAGAACTTGCGAGGCAGAGGCAGGCAAATCTCTAAGAAATATGGATCCCCTGTGTATTAGTTTGGGTTCTCTAGAGTCAGAGAATGTATGGGTAGACTCTATAGAGTTAGAAAATTTGTCGATGACTTACACTCTGTAATCCAACTCCCCAAAAATGGGCAGCAGCAGCTGTGGATGGAAGTCCAAGGATCTAGCAGTTGCTCAGTCCCACGAGGCAAGCAGGCAAGGAAGAGTGAGTAAATCTTCCTTCTTCCAATGTCCTTATATATCTCAAGTAGAGGGTATAGCCTGGATTAAAGGTCTCCAAAAGTGGGTGTGGATCAGATTAAAGGCATGTGGGTCTCCTGCAGAGGGTGTGGATCAGATTAAACACTTGTGCCTCTATGCCTCTAATCCCAGATGATCTTAAACTGGGAGATCTCCTTGTCTTAATCTTCTGGAATTCGTAGCCCAGACACCCCTTCATTCAATGGGTTCTGCATCTGTAAACTGGCTCAAGTCTGTAAATGGATTCACTGGCTGAGGTTGCCTTTTGCCATGATCCAATGCAGCCTTTCTATTATTTGTTTGAGGATTTTTCTCCTTATACAGATCAAACAGATATGCAATAGGTTTCCTATGTATTTTATCCCTGGAAACACGATGATTGATTAGTCAGTACCAAAGGTCAAACGAATTATATCATTATAAATTCCACCTCTCTGCCCATTATGGTGTATGTCATTATAAACATTGTTTTGTTTACGCTGTCCATTATAATAACTATGACCACCTTGTCTCTGGCAATTCAATGCTGCCACCTGGCCCTTGTTAACTCGGGGCCCAATTAAACCCATCGAATTAATTCATCCAATTGAGCAGCAGCATCTCCAACCCTAAGGTCTGGAACAAGGAAAAGGGCAAGAACAAAACTCTTTAAATGTGCTGGTGCCCCTCTCACCAGTTTGTGTCTTATAAGACTGGTGAAGGGCATATCTTCAGGACCTTCCCACTGTGGAGGATTGGGCTTTACACAACATATCCACTCTAACATTGCAATTTCCCTAAGCCTTAAAATCCCTTCATCAACACTAAGCCAAGGGATATCAGGTATCTCCAACTCCTTTTCAGTAGGCCATCTTTTGATAAATACTTCAGCCAACCAATCAAACAAACTTTTGACACCTTTTCTAACTGTGCTAACTTCCATGTTAAAACTAGAATCTCCACTCAGAGGGCTCATGCCAATAAACTCAGCCTGTTCTACTTTTATGTTCCTTCCACCATTATTCCACACTCTTAAAATCCATTCCCACGCATATTCCCCAGACTTCTGCTTGAATGAATTGGCAAACTCATTAAGCTCCTTATTAGTATAGTGTATTTCCTCATGGACTACACTTTCTATCTCCCCTTTAGGAGCCTGCTTTGCCTTGAGTCTGGTTATAGGTCTAGAAGAAACTATTGGTGTGCCCTGAGAAACATCAGTATTTTCAGCAAAAGTCACTGCTAGTTTATCAGGCTCTGAGGGATAAACTCTGGTTCTTTTACAGAACCTTTTCCTCTTTTAAGCCCTCAACAGAATGCTAGCAGCTTTCGGGGCTGTACACACATTTTGCTTTGTGGCTTCATACAATTCCCTTCCACCAGATGATAGGTATGAAACAACCCCAGGAGAACACCAGGAAACAGATGACAAACACTGCGGAACACTATAGTTAGTCAGCACACTTTTCACAATGTCAAGTTGAGGAAAAACACATAGTTGTGTTAGCACAGGTTAAGACCAACATATCTCATAGGGAGAGTGAATTTTTTCTGTGTATGTAGAAAGAAGATTTATTATAATGTCTCAGAGACTGTAGTCCTCTTCTTCCAACAATTACTATGTGACAAGAGAAACTTCAATATCACGGACTTATCTTCTGTTGAAATGGAGCTGCAATTTCCCAAAGCCCAGAATGAAGCTATAAAACAAAACTCTTTTTGTAAAGTCACTCTTTAAAGTTAATAGCCTGGTAACCCTTCCCATTGTGGGTCAGATTGATTCCTCTACTGCACTTGAGGAATGAGCTATGCAAGCTATTCACCTTGATTACAGGAAGAGGAAGGCAAGTGCTGTGAGGAAAGCTCAGGCAAGGTTTGAATTTAGGTCTTGGTAAGTGCAGGGTCATTGCTTATAAGGAGAGGAGCTGCTGTTAGAGGCTTGGTGTGTGTGTGTTGCCCTTTTGGTTTTGTTCGTGTGATGTTACTTATTTTCTTTGTTTTATTTGGTAAATTTAGCCTACTTGAGTTGGAATTTTCCATCTAGTATTTTTTGTATGACAAAATTTGCAAATATACATTGCTTAAATTTGGTTTTGTCATGGAATATCTTGTTTTCTCCATCTAACATTATTAAAAGATTTGCTGGGTAGAGTAGTCTTGTCTGATATCTCTGGTCTCTATCTATGAGTGTGCAAGATATCTGTCCTGGCCATTCTGGCTTTTATTTCCTATATTGCCTTTATATGTTACTTAGCCATTTTCTCTTACAGATTTCAATAATCTTTCTCTGCTCTCTATATTTGGTGATTTGATTATTATGTGGTAGGTGGATTTTCTTTTCTAGTTCAATCTAATTGGTGTTCTGTAAGCCCCTTCTATTCTTATAGGTATCCCATTCTTTAGGGTGGTGAAATTTTCTTTTACAATATGTTGAAAAATATTTCCTGAGCTGTGATTCTGGGAGTGTTCTTCTATTCCTTTCTTAAGTTTGTTCTTCTCATAGTGTTCCAGATTTCATATGTGTTCGGTGTCAGGAAGTGCTCATATTTTGCATTTTTTTGACCAATGAACCCATTTCTCCCATCATAACTTTTATGTCCGAGATTCGCTCTTCCACCTTGTATTTGGTTGGTGATGCTTGCCTCTGTTGTTCCTGTTTCTCTTCCCTAGGTTTTACAACTCCAGGACTCCATCAGTTCGTGCTTTCCTTTAGGAATGTACGAATGTCCTTCTTAATGACCCCTATCATCTTTATAAGCTAGGGTTTAAGGTCATTTTCCTGACTTTAACACCAGCTTCAGTAGTGTTAAGTTGTTCAGGGCTTGCTGGAGGATAGCTGGGTTCTGGTGTTGCCATATTGCTCTGGCACTTGTTGGTTTGGTTCTTACACTGGGCTGCAGACATATTATCATCTCTAGTGTTGATTAGATCTTCCTCATCCTGACAGCCCTCGTTGGGAAGAACACAGAGTGTTAGGCCTGCCAGGGAAGTTCCTGGAATGGCACACTGTTTACCTTGTCTGGTTGTACCTCAAATAGACCCGAATATTTCTAGGGTCTCATATGCCTCATCAGGAAAGGAGGCAGAGCTCTGCTCTTGGTGATGCACTCAAATGACAAATTGTAGCTCATCTCTGTTTGCTGAGATAGGGACTGGCATGACCTGTATACCCCAGGGGCTCCAGGAGGCCTCCTTAGGATGGAAGGCAATGGAGTTAGGGGGACAGAATGAAGTTTAACTCTGATTTATATGCTTCAGGTGGATGTGGCAGCCAGTTCTAATTCTTAATGGAGAGATGCCTCATAGTCATGTTTATTTTGCATTGTGTCTATTTGTTTCAAGAATATTATATGGATCATTTATGACCTTAAATATGAAAGAATATCTTCCTCAAGGTAGGAAAATTTGGTTACTTATTTTCCTGCATGTATATCACTGTGTAGCTCAATTTTTCTCTGTGTTTTTATTGTGGCTGAGAGTTAAATCATTATACAGAATAGAAATGGAAAAAGAGGCAAAACATGGTGGTGAGTTACTTTAATCCTGGCATTCAGAAGGCAGATGTAACAGAACTGAGTAGTTTTCAGGCTGGTCTGATTTATATAGCATGTTCCAGACCAACAAGGTTTACCTTTGGAAACACTGGACCATTACTTTTTCAAAAATGGAAAATATGAATAATTTTATCTTGCTCCTAGTTTTAGTAGAAATGGCTTCTATTTCTGTCCATTTATTACCATACCGGCTACAGCTTGCCATGACCATTCATTTTACTTTTGCAATATCTTCTATGTTTTCTTCTGTTGTTTTCCCAAAATATTCTAAAAGAAGCACATAGAACAAAAGTCAGGTCTTACTTATTTATATGTCCTGATCAGAGTCCTTCACTTAAATATGACATGACAGAAACTCAAGCAGATTTAGAGGCAAGAACCATAAAGGAATATGTCTATTGACTGGTTTCCATGCCTACTTGAACATGTGTTCTTTGATTCTTCAAATGTGTTCTTCATTCTGATGTGTTCTTTGAATCCGATAGTGAGAATTTTATTATCTTTGCATCAATATTTAAAAGGTAAATTAGTCTGAAGTTCTCTTTCTTTTGTTGGGTCATTGTGTGGTTTTCATTCACTTTAACTGTGGTTTCAAAGAATAAGTTGAGTAGTTTCCTTCTGTGCCTATTTTGTGGAATAGTTTGAAGAATATAGGTATTAGGTCTTCTTTGAAGGTTTGACAGAACTCTGCACTAGACCCATCTGTTCCTGGGCTTTCTTTGGTTGGGAGGCTATTAATGAGATAATCTATTTATGTTGGGGTTATGGGGTTTTTTAAATGTTTTTCAGATCCTGAATTAACTTTGCTACCTAGTATCTGTGTAGTAAATCTTCTATTTCAGCCATGTTTTCTAGTATTTTGTTTGATTGTTTGTTTTAGTAAATGCTTTTGTGGTAGAATCTGATTTTTATTTTAATTTCATCAGTTTTTGTTCTTATGCCTCCCTTTTCCTGTCTGATTTTTTTTTTTAATTTGGGTACTGTTTCTGTGCCCTCTGATTAGTCTGGCTAAGGGTTATCTATTTTCTCAAAGAACACCCTCATGGTTTTGCTGATTCTTTTTATAATTCTTTTTGTTTGTACTTGATTGATTTCAGCCTTGAGTTGGATTTTTTCCTGACATCTACCCCTCTTGGGTGCATTTGTTTTTTTGTTCTAGAGCTTTCATTTGTGCTGTCATGGTGCTAGTGTATGCTTCTTCCAGTTTCTTTTTGGAGGCATTTTGATATCATGTCCCTTCATTTTCATTAAATTCTATAGTGTCTTAATTCTTTATTTCTTCCTTGACAATGGTAGAGTATTGTTCAGCTTCCATGTGTTTATAGCATTTCTGTTATTTTTGTTGCTATTGAATACTTAGTCTGTGGTAATCTGATATAGTACAAGGGAGTATTTCAATCTTTTTTTCTGTTGTGGCCTGTTTTGAAAGCAATTGTGTGGTCAATGTCAGAGAAGGTGCCATGAGGTCCTGAGAAGAAGATATATCATTTGTTTTAGGATGAAATGTACTATAGTTAATTGTAAAATCCATTTGGTTCATCATTTCTGTTAGTTTTACTGTGTCTCTGTTTAGTTTCTGTTTCAATGACATGTACAGTGATGAAAGTGGGGTGCTGAAGTTTCCCACTATTCTTGTGTAGGGTTAAATGTGTGTTTTGACCACTAGTAAAGTTTCTTTTATGAATCTGGGTACCCTTACTTTAGGGGGAGAGATGTTCAGAATTGAGTCTTTTTCTTGGTAGATTTTTTGTTTGATGAATGCAGAGTGTCCTTTCTCATCTCACTGGATAAAGTTTTGGTTGAAAGTTTATTGGTTGTCATCTCCAGCTTGTTTCTTGGTACCATTTCCTTGGAAGATCCTTTTCTAGCCTTTTACTCTGAGGTAGCATCAGTCTTTGTTATGAAGGAGTATTTATGCTGTAAAATGTTAGATCATCTTGGTATATTCAGTCTGATAGCCTATGTATTTTTATTGGTGAGATGAATCCATTGTTATGTGCATGTGGTTCTCTCCTTTTGTCTTTGTTGTGTGTCGATTAATATCTTGTGTCTTGTTTTTTGTTGTTGTTGTTTTTTGTTTTTGGTGTACACACCATCATTGTGTTGGGGATTTCCTTCTAGAATTTTCTGTAGAATTAGATTTGTAGATAGATATTTTATTAATTTTGTTTTTTTCCTGGAATTCTTCAGTCTCTCTATTTATATTCATTTAATGGTTTGCTTGGTATTGTAGCTTTTGCTGGCATTTGTGTTCTCTTAGAGTATGTATGACCTCTGACCGGGCTCTTCTGTTGGGAACACTTTAGTTTCCCCATTTATATCTATTGGAACTTTTGCTTAACATTGTACCCTTTGCTGGCACTTTTGTTCTTTTAGAGTATGTATGACCTCTGACCAGGCTCTTCTCTTTAGAAGTCTTATAGGTCTTCCTTTATATGTTACTTGACCACATTTAAATTGTAGGTTTGAATATTCTCTCTTTGTTCTGTGCATTCAGTGTTTTGATTATTACATAACAAGAGGATTTTCTCTTCTTGTCAAATTTATTTGGTGTTCTATAGGCTTCTTGTACAATTATCATCTCCTCCTATAGGTTGGGTAAGTTTTCTTCTATGATTTGTTTGAAAAATTTTCAGGTCCTTTGATCTGGTAATGCTCACTCTCTTCTCTCCCTGTTATTATAAGATTTGACCTTTTCATTGTATCCTGGATTTCCTGGCTGTTTTGGATTAAATGTTTCTTATGATTAGAAATTGTGTTGACAGTTGTGTCAATCTCTTTTAAAATATCTTCTGCACCTGAGAATGCGTATTTCAAACTCCACCCATTTATCTAAAACGTTTATTTTCTCCTCCTATCTTTCCAGATGAGACATAATGGGAGAGAGATGGTGATTTTTGTCTCAGCTTTAAGAATTGTGGAGAAAATTTATTTATTGTTTATTTTTTGTTTCTATCTTCAGAATTCTGAAAGTACATTATGAAATTCCATTATATCCATGCTAACAGATATAACTTATTTAGTATGGAGAGACATAGATTGTGTTGGGAACATAGTATTTGATTGAATGTTAAGATTTATCATGTTCTGAAAAATATGGGTACTTTTTCTTTATTAGTTGCATTAAAACATGTCTTCTGTGAATTTTACAGTTTTGGTTTTCATCACATTCCTTTAACTGTAAATATTATCTGGTTGGAAGACTACATAATCACTATGTTCTTCATTTTCTCTATGTAAGATACAGGCAAGTGGAGAAAGGGAAATGTTGATATTCTAGTTATAGATGCTGAACTGAGACTATATGTATGCCAGTAGTTCGAGAATAATTAAAACCACAATGGTTTGGGTAATTCAGTGAAAGGGACAAAAAATCACTACCCACACAAGAGTTAATACTGCTAAAAACAGATAAACAATGACAACTAAGTGTGCAATCACGAACTAATGATCGTAATTGTTATTACACAACTGAAGGCCACTTACATGAACATGGGAATTTTTTAAAAAATCTATGACACCAACAAAACCCTCTAAGTCATTTACTCTTATTTATCTATTTCAAGAATTAATTATAGCTGCATGAGTACTAATGTTGTGCTAAACTCCCATCTTCCATAATAAATTGCTTATAAGAATAGTACACAAAAAAAATGTGTTGACATCACAGGTACTGATATTAGAAAAGGAAACCCCATTTTTCTTTCAAGGCATCCTCAGAGGATAAATATCCTTGATGCACAGGCATCCCGAGGACATGTTGATACTATTATCTTTTGGGCTAATAGAAGCCAGTCACTATAGTTCAGGTGGAAAAATGGACGATTACAGTACTAAACTGAATAATAAATCCAAAGGTTCCTACATTCTCATGCCCAGAAAGTAAAGTTAAAACTCTAGAAGAAAGACCTTAAGTTAAAAATCTTTGAGGATGATCTAAGTCTTGTGGTATCCACACATTTACAACATCTTGATAATGCAAGCATGTAGAAAAAGGGGTCAGCCTCACAGAAACAAGGAAAAAGAGAGAAAAGTCTTGATAAAATGTTGTTCCCTAGTTGCAATGGATCAGGACAATTTGGCATAGTGAAGGAGATCACTGGAGCATAGCCATCAATGAGAGCTGACGTGCTATGAGATAAACCTTCAGGAACATATGATTAGAGTCTGTGAAGCCCCTTTGGATTACATACTCCAATTGAAAGAGCATGGATGGCTCTTGTCTTAGAACACAGTCTTGGTTTTGACCAATATCACATCTCCCTAACCTACATGTATAATTGTTTCTAGTTTAAAAGATAATGTCCTTCCTTTTGAATGTACTCTGGCTTGGAAAACAGAGGGATGGTGGGAAATCTTTGAGAAATAGAAAAAAAAATGTTCTTTAAAAGCACTTCAGAGAACTGAGTGATTACTCAATCCTCTCTACTGACCAAAATACAGAAGTTACTCTTGTAATAGCTATGATGTCAAAAAAAAAAAAAAAAAAAAAAACCAACAGGAAGAACCTGCCCACAAGATGATATCTGTATAGTGCCTGATGTTACAGAATATTTGCCAGACTGGCCCAGGAGAACATCTACGGACACTGCCAGGACTCACCATGATGGCCATACTCACAGGGCTGTTGTACCTGGGTGAGATATGAACAGGGGGTGTGGATGCTTACGTCTGTAAGGAAACCTACTCAACAGCCAGGTTTAATTTCACATTGATAACCTAGGGGATCCCATCTGCCTCTCAATGTGAAAAGGTCTGAGAGAAAATTTTCTTTCAGGTCTTATTGTGGAACCCAGGACTGAAGTACAAGCAGGTGAGTGTCTCCAGCCATACCCGGATTTGATTCTTCACTATGATGAGAAAATCTCTATTTTACTGTCTAGAGGGTCCAATATTCACACTGGTAGTGGGAGAAAAAGCATTCATGTGATAATATCTTCTTCCATGGTAGTGTTGTGTTCTAAGAAATGATGTCAAAGGAAGATGTTCTGGGACTCAGCCTTTGATTTCTTCACAGAACACCTCCCAAAGCCAATTATCTGGGCTGAGCCACGCTCTGTGATTGCCTTACATACACCTGTGATTATATGGTGTCAGGGTTCCTATGAGGTCCAGGAGTATCGTCTGTATAAAGGGAGAAGTGTAGATCCTTGGGACACTCAATTGCCTCTGGAAACCAGGAATAAGGCCATGTTCAACATTCAATACATGACAGTCGGCTATGCAGGTATCTATAAGTGTTATTATAAGAGTGATGCTGGATTTTCAGAGCACAGTGATGCCATGGAGTTAGTTGTGACAGGTGAGTGGACACTCAGGGATCCCAGCATGGGCTTTCTCCTAAGATGGAGATCTATTCTCCAGGAGCTCTTCACTCAGAGTCCAATCCTGGAGGACAATGTGTGTAACTCACAATAATTTCACATTTTTCTTCTTGTATCCCAGGAGCATATGGAAATCCAAGCCTGTCAGTCTGGCCCAGCCCTGATGTGACCTCTGGAGTTTTCAGAGCCTTTACGTGTAGCTCACACATAGGATTTGGCAGATACATTCTGATCCAGGAAGGAAAACACCACCTGTTATGGATCCTGGACTCACAGTATCAGGACAATCATTCATTCCAGGCTACTTTTGTTGTGGAGGCTGTTACTCCCAAACACAATGGAACATTCAGATGTTACGGCTTTTTTAAAAATAAACCTCAGGTGTGGTCAAACTCAAGTAACCCCCTTGACCTCGTGGTCTCAGGTAATGTTCTCACATTGTTCTCTTTCCTAAGATGATCTCTTGCTTAGAATAGGAGGGAGGATGTCGTCATTTAAAAAAAAAATCTTTTTGATACCAAAAACATTTACCCCTTATTATAAGTTTATTACTCAGCATTCCCTGAAGTAAGTTCCTCCAGCATTCACTATAGATTAGAAGAGGTGTTTGAGGGAAACGTACAATTCACCAAGTAATTAGACATTGTCACTATACTATTTAGATTTCTACTGTTTTCTTAAATCACCATGATGTAAAACAATACATGGAGAAAAGAGTTTATTCCATTTGATAGCTTATAATCCATCATGGAAAGAATTAGGATGATATACCCAAAGTAGTAACTGAAGCATAAGCCATGATTTAGTACTGTTACAGGCTTTCTCCCCAATACCTACTAAATTGCTTTAACCTCAAGATCCAACTATCCAGGGTCAAAATCACCCATAGATTTTTGGCCTTCCCACATCAATTGTCAATAAATCAGAAATCTTTCCACATTTTTCCTGCAAGTCAATATGATACACATTTTTTGAAGTTTCATTGATGACTCTAGCTCATATGAAGCTAGCAAAAAATCTAAACAGAACATGCCTTCAGTGCTATAATTGGTCCTTCATTCTCAATTGTTTTTACTTCCTAAAATACTGCGCCTAAACTCATGGTAATTGCTACTCAACAGAGGCATTTGGTATTCATAATGCACACACTCAGTCAAGTAATTGTCAGTACCTGAGAGTTTCTATTCTCTCCAGCATTAAATGATATGCTTTTTGGAATATTGGCTGTGAGAGCTGTGATCTTTACAAATGTCCAAGAATCCATAGGCACAAAATTTGTATACAACAACATTATATCTGAATGAACTTATGGTGCAAAATGAGGACCCACAGAACAAGGCAGGGCATAGTCAAGAGCTGGGAGCTCAATCATTCACTTCTCCTTCCATTTTAGCAGATGCCAAAGAGAAGTCCCCTACCCACACTGAAGATGGGAAGTGATGACTCTCCTGGAGGGGATACACATTGTGTTGAGATATGTTGGTGAAGCCTTCAGTGAAGTTCAGAAATTAGGGCAACTGGACTTGCTTTCCACTTAGATGACTGGTTCCTTACATAGCTTATGATCTAATATCTTTCTCTACCTGTATTTCAGAACCTCCTTTACTCCACCTTTTATCTCCTGCTTTCATGAAAACACTGAATAATTTTTTTCTAGGCTCCATCTCCTGAACAAATTTTAATGAGTATTTAAGGGACATCACAATGTCATTTTGAGATTCTGACTGAGGAAAAACCTCTTCTCTGACCTTTTACCTTATTTCTGCAAATTAAAATAACAGATTGTCCCATACTTTGACATAATTTAATGAAATTCTTTGATTCTTTGTGTACTCAGACAATAAGAACATTCAGAAAGCACGAACAATTAAGAAACAGGTGAGAAATAAATTTCCACATTAAGAGACAGGCACATGGGTGGAGAGATGGCTCAGCAGTTAAAAGCACCGACTGTTCTTCCAGAGGTCCTGAGTTCAATTCCCAGCAACCACATGGTGGCTCACAACCATCCGTAATGGGCTCCGTTGCTCTTTTCTGGTGTGTCTGAAGACAGCTACAATGTACTCGTGTACATAAAATAAATAAAATATTTAAAAAAAAAAAGAGATAGGGACAAAGAGTCTAGTTCTGTCAGGGAGAGGGAGCCTCTATGCCCAACAATTTAGTGCTAGAAAATTTTGGCATTACTTTAATTCACTGACTTCTTTATACAGAAACCCCACCCTCAAACCACCAAGGTCACACAGTTGAAAATCTCATCAGAATACTTTTAGCTGCCTTGGTTCTTGTGACTATAGTGATGCTGCTTTTAGAGGCTTGGACTTTCAAGAAAGTGGAACAAGATTCAACCAGGAGATAAACAAGAAAGACTACTAGGCTCCACACCTGAACAGACCTCTGAAACGTGTCGAGCGATCCTATACATGTGTGTAAAACCTGGGTATTCCTTAAGGTTTTATACTCAGAGAAGGTCAATGTAATAAGCATATTCTGAGTGTGGGGAATTCTGGGGATTACATTCAGGAGTATTTGTCTTGTTCCTCTCTGCTCCTCTCCCCACACTTCACTGAGAATATGTGCTCACTTCTTTTTTGAAGACCAGGTGTTATGTGTGCTCTGAAACTTTCTGTCACCTTCAAATAACATTTCCTCTAAATTTCCTGAGTCAATATTGTTCATCATGAACCTTTACCTTTATTACTGAGAAAGAGAACATAGTTGAAACAGAACACATATTGGGAAAATCCAGATTGCAGATTGAACAAGTTTTTTGAAGATGATGCCCTTGAAATTTCTGAAATTTTCTTTAACTTCAATGTGCATTACTAGAACTATCTGATGAGTGCTTTTCAAAATAACATATTTGCCTACAAATCAATGACTGTATTCAGAACTAAAGAGTTTACATACAATTGCTTTGATTTTTAATGTTACCACAACTTTGAAATATAGAATTTTATAATCTTTGTATTTAAAAAAAACTTGTACATGAGAACAAGACATACTGACAACAACCATATCCACAGTTAGTACATCTCCTCAAACTTCTGATATGTTAGGACAATTATTCCGAAGCTTTGCACTTTTCACATCATTTTGCACTAGCACTCATGAAACACCATTTTATTAAACAAGGTGTCCACTCCATATTTGCTAATCATTATGTGCATTACTTCAAATGATCTCATAATTCCAAGTTAAAGTCATATGTGGGTGGTTCTGTGTTATAGACAGTCCCAGCCAGAACTAAATCCAAGGGAGAATTCTGGATATCAGGAGAGGAAACAGGTCCAGTGGGTAACAAACAGAAACAACCACACACAGAAGCAGCTGGAATCTGATTTTTTTTTTTTTTGGTATCTCCTAGTCCAGTCCAGTTAACATCTCAAAATAAGCATCACATTCATCCGTTAAAGCTTCAGTTTTCTCAGGCAGTACAGGGTGTTTACACATAGTCCGTCCATAATCCGGTTGGACAATTGGCACATGCATTTAAACTGCTTCATCTTGGCCCAGCTGTCATGCTAGCCTGGGACCTGGTGAAGGGCGGCTCCCTGTTCTAGCTTCCCAGTGTTGATTGTGGCATTGCAGAGCTTGGGAAGCTGCCTGGCTCCGCTGTCTTCCAAGAGCACCTCTGCCTAGTAGGCCCACTGCATTCTTCACTGTGCCATGCCAGGGGCCACCACAAGCCACAGGCGATCAGCTCTGGTAGCTGCCTCTGGCCCCCAGCTCAGTGAACTAACCAGCTGCAACACTTAGGCCCAGCCCGGTGAACTAACTAACTAACTACCCAGTGTCTCGCTGAGTAAAAAGTATCTACAGTCTCCTGAATCACACCTGGATAAGCTAAAAAATGTTGTTTTGCCCAAAGACTCCCTGGGTGGGGTCTGCAAAGTTCCTCATAGGCTTCCTTTGCTATCCAGGTAAGCCTGGGTAGAGATAGCCTGTCTGCATAAAAAGCAAGGTCAAGAGTTAAAGGCAGAACAGGATTAACTGGTCTGCTGTGGATGTCCCTGAGATATCCAATTCAGTTGCAAAACAGAAAGCCTGGCCTCTGGGGTGGGGAAAGTAGATTCAAGCTATGTACCAATTCAAATGTAAATTCTTTCTACCTTGTCCAACACCCACTTGCAAGGCAAGGACTTTCTATAAGGTTCTTCATATGTAAATATCCTTAGTCTGGGCTCAGTGTTTCAAATCTGTCTGCCCTGCAAGGATGACTATAAACCAAAAGGAATCTGCGACTTTAGAGTTCCTGGAGAATTCTACAGCCTGGTAAAAAATGCTATTTCTACCATATTTGTAGTCATACTACAATATATCCTATATATATATCCAAAATGTAATTACATAAACGATTGGAACAAAGTGTTGCAGAACATTTTTGGTTGCAAGATGGATTCTTTTATATTTTAATATGCTCGGTATTACTTAGTTCTGGACACTAGGAAGGAGAGTTTCAGAAGTATAGTAAATTGTCAACTGAGATTTTTAGCTTCTGTACTTACAGGGTGTTCCACAAATTTCCCAGGAGAGATTTCTCACCTCTGTCTGTAAAAATTTGTTTTACAGATATCACTGGGTCACTCTGGCAGTTCTGAAGTGATACATACTTGTAATTTGAAATCTCACTCTTCACTGATGTTTACTCCAAAAGTATTTTTTTAATGCCCCCTTAGTATTCCTGGGTATAATCATTAATTCTGAATATTAACTTTCCCCCTAATTTGGGAAGCAAGGTTTCTTTTTAAAGACAATTTATTAATTCCTTGAAAATCTCATGCAATATATTTTGAGCATATTTCTATCCTCTCCACAGCTTCTCTCCAATAGTCCCTTATATGCATACATTTTAAGAACTTCTGGGAAGATAAAATAATTTGTGTAAAATTAAACCTTTATTCCTTGTTAGCAGATGTTGAGTGACATATCTCTTTGACAACTTATTTATTTTAACAAAAAATATGCACAAATTATTTACTGTACTTGTCTGAGAAGGAGCACATTGCATCTTCCTCATTTCCACAGGGCATTTCTGACTTAATCTATTAATATAATGTTACTTTCAACTTCTTCAAGTGTGATCTCATTACAAAGATGTTGTTCTATATCCCTATGTTCCTGTGGGAATTTATGAGTATTGGCCATGCAGCAATAAAAGTAGTGCTTCTACCTTGATCTTCATATTTATTGTTCTCTAAATTCATGTTGTTCCCATGAATGTCATTTCTGTATTCTTACAGAGTTAATATTTGTTAACAGTTATGTGGTATACTCCTATTTATACAACACTGGATACTCTCAAATTATTCATTATGTATTATTAAGTTCTAATTTGAGATATGACCAAAAGCACTCTTTGTCAATGTTTTCATTCCTAACATGTGATAGGGTCAACAAAGCAGCAGGGCAGAGTTTCAAGAGGGAAATTATCAAACCAACATTACATAAGTGGTCAATAACCTGTGAGATATCACTATGAAGTGCATAAAGAAATATTATTGTGGATTTTTGATTTTTTTGTACCATTATTTCACATACTGATTTAATGGATTTACTAATTGAAAGAATCATATTTTCTTACAGTATATTCCTTCCCTTATAATTAGATACAATGTGAGAGGCTTATAGGAGAACACTGGAAGATTTCTTAACTGTTAATTAAACATGTTTAAAAGTAGCTTGTGAGGAGGAATGCACAGTGTGTTCTCAATTAGCTAATGATAACAAGGAGCTCGTGTTTTGTGCTTTAAACAGCTGGTGGAATGTAGAGTTATGGTATATTATATATCATTTTCTCATTGCAGATCTTATCCAAGTATCTACTTTATGAATCCAAGTATCTGATTTATATTCATTATACAGAGAGACACAGATTGTAGAAACACTAGTGTCTGAAATCTAGACCAAATATGCACCTGTAATATAATAGCTCTGTAAATATCATCTTGAGATATAAAATTCAACATTAATCATAACTAAATTTTCTTCATTTAAAATATAAATAACCTATTAAAGATCATTTACAAAAGAAGCAATGAAAGCAATAGCATGTAATGTCAGTTGTTCTTCCCGCTTTCTCATACAGGCTAGGCAAAGCAGGACGCAAATAGTTATTCTATGTAAGCCAACAACACCAAGAAGCACAATATGTCCATGTTACATTTTGATGGCTGAAAATAGCCAATGTTACTTTTTATTATTTCTTTCATTTATATATATTTTTTCACTTTACATCCAGGGTGCTCTCACCCCTGACCCCTTTTCTCCCAGTCTCAACTTCCCAAATCACTCCACTCAATACATCCTCCTCTTAACCTCACAGGAAAGACCCCCTTAGCTACAACGAAGCCTTGGGGCATCAAGTCTAGGCAAGGCAAATCATGTCCTTTCCCAAAGAAACACACTACATCAGTCCAGGTAGAGATACGTGTTCTGACAAAAGAATCAGAAACATCCCCACATGATTTTTAAAGGATCCAAATCATGTATTTGAGTTAATTTTATATCCAGCCACTTTCCTGAATTTGTTTCTCAGCTGTAGAAGTTCTCTGGTTGGATTTTGGAGGTTTCGTACATATACTGTCATATCATTTGCAAATAGTGACACCTTTACTTTTTATTTGCCATTTGTATCCCCCTAATCTCCTTTTGTTGTCTTATTGTTTCAGCTAGAAATTCAAATACTCTATTGAATACATATGGGGAGAGTGAGCATCCTTGTCTTTACCCTGATTTTAGTGGGGTTTCTTCAAATGTCTCTCCATTTAATTTGAGATTGTATGTTGGTTTGCTGTGTATTGCTTTTATTATCTTCAGGTACCTGATCTCAATACTTTTCAAAAGAAGGGGTGCTGTATATTGTCAAGTTGTGGCTTCAGTGAGAGAAGATGCCACTAATCCATGAGAGACATGAGGTCTCAGGGTGTGTGGAGGACTATTGTGGTGCGGGTGAGGGCTGGGGACATCCTCTCGGAGAAGGGGTAAAGGTATGGGATTGGGAGTAGTCAGGCAGCAGACCAGGAAGGGGATAAAGTCTGGACTGTATAAATGGATTAAAGAATAAAAATAAATAAATTTTAAAAAGAATTCAAATGAAGGCCATGCTGCATATCTGACACACATGGGTAGCAGACCTGCGTCCAACCTCTGCATGATCATTGGTTGTTGGCTCAGTCTCTGTGAGACCCATGGACCAAGGTTTGTTGATTCTGTAGGTATTTTTTTGGTATCCTTGACACATTTTATATCACTTAATTCTCTCCCTGATTCTTCCAAAACACTCTCTAAGCAACACCTGATGTTTGTTTTTGAGTTTCTGCATCTGTTTACACCAGCTACTGGTTATCTCTAAGGAGACAGTTATGTTAATCTCCTTTGTGCAACAGAGTGTCATTAATAATGACAATCTTTGGCTCGCTGCCATGGGATGGGTTTTAATTTGAGCAACTCAATGGTTGTCCATTCAGTGAACCACTGATCCATCCTTATCCATGTGAATCTTGTCATCAGGGCAAAATATCAGCCCAAGGGTCTGTGGTTTGGGTGATGTCTTCCTTCCTCCACTGGAATTCTCACCTGGCTATAAGTTGTTGCCACCTCAGTCTCCATGTCCACTCTGCTATGAATCGTAGTTAAGGTCACCTAATGAACTCCTGTGAGCATCAGCATCTCAGGTCTCCCATTAATCCCAGAGACAAATATTTATTTTGGTAAACCAAAAACAGTATGACTCATAGGAATCCCGTACTATATGGAGAAAATTGAAATTAAGAAGTGTTTCCTTACTTTTAAATGTCATGCTAACCGTTTAAATTTAGATCAACTCATAACAGAAGAATGCATGCATTCTGAGTTCAGGAGATTGGATAACAGCATACTGAGTCCTCTGTATACTTAATACAAAAAGAAGAAAAGTATGTTCATAATCCCTTGGAACCGAGATAAATGAAATTATTTTATTATTATTAATTAATTGATTTATTACATCCCAATTGCTGTGCCAACCTTGTTCCTCTTTACAGTGTTCTTCACCTCATCCCTGGGTATTCCCTGACACTAGTGTATCAAGTCTCTGCAGGATTAGGCACAGCCAGACACATTGAGACCACACAAGGCAGTCTAATACTACATAAATTCCACGGGGCCTTGGACAAGTCTCTTTATTATTATTATTATTATTTTTTGGTTGCTCAATCTCTGCGAGTGCCGAGGTGTACATGTTAGTTGACACTGTAAGTCGTCAGGGCCTCAATCTTTCCCCAAACTCACCTATGTGATCCCCAATATCCACCTAAAGTATAGCTGTGGGAATCTGAATCTTTCTTAGTCAGCTGCTAATTACAGCCTCTGAGAAGACAGCTATGCTAGACTCCTCTCTGCCACCACAGCATTGAATCACTAATAGTGTCAGGGATTGACACCTGCCCATGGGATCAGTCTCAAGTTGGGCCTGTCACTGTTCAGCCATACCTGCAGTCTGTGCTCCATTTTTTTACCTGCATTTCTTTTGAACAGGACATATTTTGCCCTCTCCAAAACAGGGCAGATGTTTTCTAGGTGAGTTTGTGTCCCCATCCTTCCACTGGGAGTCCTGTCTTGTTGTCTCTTTAGATTTCTTATTCCAACTGTTGGGTATTTCTGCTAAGGTCATCTACAATTAGTCCTGGTGGCTTCCATCATCCAGATCTCTGGAACTTCCTAAAGATTCCCACACACATATGTCTGACATAATATTCACTTATTGCTATGTACATCCCTTGCATGTTGTTGTTGTCCTAGGATATCTCACCCAGGGTAACATTTTTCTAGTTCCATCCATTTGCCTTCAAAATTATTGTCTTTGTTTTTAATAGCTAAAAAGCATTTCATTGTTTATGTGTACCATATTTTTGATGTACACATACACATACATGCCCATGTCCATGTCCATGTACATATACTTACACAAACACAAATCTCCTTGCAGCTGCTTTCCTTTCTGATATTCTATGATTTTCCAGACAGCACAGACAAGTGCTCAACTGGTATTCTGTCTCAGCAGGTCTTTTCATGTAGCTGTAGTTTCCCTGCTGCATTGTGGTCATGGCCAAAGAGTACACTTCACAGGGAAAGCACAGGACAACCATGGTTGACTGGACTCACTCACGCCAAGTTTTATGTGAGTCTTGCAATTCTGGGAATGCAGGTCCATAGTTAGTTCCCCTGTCTGCATGTCCATACTTGTAGAGACAACAGCTAGACCAGGGACCAAGGAAGGATCCAGAATCTCCAAAGCTTCCTAGTTCCACAGTGCTGCCTCTGAGTTCCAGGCACTGACACTTCTTCCCAGCAGGGGTCACCATGGGCTGCTCTTCCACCAGAGAGGAATGCAATGTTCAGTGTCCATGTTTGCATTCTCCGGGCTCTACTAACTGTGAATTTCCCACACAGCCACGTTTCCCATGGGTGTTGGCTTGCACGAGCTGAAATCATTTCCAACTGTGTCCATGATTTTTGGTGCTATTGTTTTGACAACCAAATCAGATTATGCCCAGCAAGCTACACTGGGACTTGATTCGAACCCAGGGTGCGCTCCTAAATACTGACAGAACAGCCTGGTGCCCAGGGATGTGTCATTCTCTCAGTGAATGCAAGATGTATTCCCTGAGTCTTCCCACCTCTGTTGAAAGTTCTAGGTGATGTGAATTACAGAAAATATTTAATATTCCCACCTCTGTTGAAAGTTCTAGGTGATGTGAATTACAGAAAATATTTAATATTCAACGGAAAACATGCTGGTCAGTATTTCTGTGCAGTGTCTATTTTTTCCTACATACACTTCCTGAAAAATGAAGTTCAGAGAGTCAAATGTAAGAAATGATTCTTTAGCCTGGTACATGGCTTAGCCTACTGAGGGATTCAACTGCTTTGGAGACCAACAATAGAAGTAAGGCTTGTAAGAGTTGAAGCTCTTCCAAGACTGGAAACACTTAAAAGACACACTCTCGAGCCCAGGGAGCTGGGTTTTCTGTGTCAGGGCCAGCACTGTCCTGAGCTTCCAGCTTAGCCTGTCCGGTTTCTGCAGGTGAGTTCCCTTGTGAAGCAGAAATTTCCAGAGGAAATTGCTGAAAATAGAAAGAATCTCCTGTGCAGAAGTCGTGGCACAGGCCTCTAATCCCCATACTAGAGAGACAAGGCAAAGTAAATCTGAGTTCAGAGCTAGTCTAATCTACACAGAAGGAAGAAGGGGTAAAATGGAAGTTGTAGGTGGCCCCTAGAGTAATTTGTAAAGGAAGCATCTGGGTAGATCACTCCTCAACCATGTTGATTAAGCAGAGAGGTTTCCCAAAGTGCTCAAGGTTGCTCACCATTTGCTGGTTCTTTTATGTCCCAGCACACATGAAAACCAGGTTGTCAAAGTCTCCTAAGGACTTTTTAAAACAAACCACCAGTTACTCGTGTAACCGAAGCTAGGAAAAAGTAGAGTATCCTCATCTGTCTCTACTCCATCCATCATTTTTCCCTTGGGCCATTTCTAAAAGAACACAAATCTCCAGCTTTTAACTCTTTTATTAAGAATGAGATAAACAAACAATCACCAGATGGCTGCAAAGACACAACTGCCTTGTGTGTGCCTTTGTTGTAATAGAGGAGCTGACAGAGAATCCCCTAATTTCAGGTCTTAGCAGGCATCAGGGCTCCTGGACTCCAAACAGACTTCTGGGTGGCTTGTGCACTTATTTCTCTTCTTTTGGCCAATAGCCTTTTGAAGCCATGCCCAGCATCCTAGGTTCCTGGTACTGTCAGAAGCAGGATGCTGGTCAGGGCAGTCTCCACCATCACAGGTCTCAAGTTCCATCCCTTTGTCCCTCAGCAAGCTTGGTGAGGGTTGGTCTACCTCCTCTATATCTTTGCCTTGGTTGCTGTTGTTTACATCTCCTGAAGCCACACATGGCTCCCTCTGACTCTCAATATGGGAGACCTCTGTGCTCTTCTTCATGGCACAGTTCAATCGTTGGTAGTATCTCAGGGAGGCCAAGCTCTCAAATACACAAAAGGAGTATAGATCCCAGTCTGCAAGCCAGCCATTCTCAGAGCAGTGGCTTGATTCTCCACCGAAACAACATGCCTCAGGCGTGGAAACTCTTGTACTCAGGGCTGGCAATACAGGTGCACTTGGCAGGGAATGTTCTTCAGAATCTGATCTACCTTTAACAAAACTGGGAGAAAACTGCATCATATTCTTGGATTTATCCATGGAACTCGTTGGGCAAGTCCTTGACCTTTGATTTAGAGAAGACTCTAGTTACTGGATTATACTCTACACTTCATGGCCCTTCCCAACCATTACACTGTGGGTAGCTGGGTTTAAGCCCACAATCCTAGCTCTACGAACCCAAAAGCACCTACAAGGGTCCACACTAAGGAAGGCTGTGGAAAGGAGTGAGACTGCTGTGCAGTGATGCCGGCCTCCTGTTGGCCAAGGGCTGATCTGGATTTAGGGACCCTAGTTCCTCTGCTCTATAGCCAGGTCCCTGGAATAAACACCCAGAGAAGTCCAGAAGCCAGCTCTGGCTGCCCCCTTACTGTGCAGGGCTCAGTGGTCCATTCTGCAAAGGGGAAGTACTAGGCTAAGTAAATATTGCTGGCATGGTTTAATTTCTGCAGTTTCACAACAAATAGAAATTTTGCCTTTGGCTAGCATAGCTCTATTTCAGGGAAAGCACGGAAAACTAAACATGAAGCAGCAAGAACTTGATCAGATTCCAGGACACCTTTGTGCTTGGCAAATAAATTCAGACTGGAGATTTTGTCAAGGCTTATAAGCCTAGTATGACATTCTTAGAGTCGCTTTTCTTCAAAACATGGACTACTATCAAAAGGCAAATGTTGTATGAAAACGACAGGTTATTAAAAGGATATGCATAATGAAAAATAAAATTTGGGGGATAATAATAGCATTTTATTTACTACTAGCTGGACATTTACTTAAAAGGGCTGATTCTTGTAACAATGAACCCATTTAAGAAGACCGCCTACCGTTTACTTAAAGAACTGACTTTACTTAAAGAGTTACTCTGAGCCAGGTGTGGGAAATCAAACCTTATATCCCAGCACTCAGGATGCAGAGTCAGGCAGATCAATATGAATTCAAGGCCAGATTGGTCAGAGAGTGTGGCAAGGGAGGAGGGGCTGGTGAAAGAGAGGGAAACTGACAGAAACACACGCCCCCCCCCCCCACACACACACACCGATTTACTCTGAATTTAAAAGATTGAGTTTTTAAATCTTGGCATTTTTAATTGAAATGTAATTACTTTGTTTTTGCTCCTCTTCTTCTTCAGTGACCCTGTGCTCAACATGTCTTTGGTTTTTGTTTGTTTGTTTGTTTGTTTTTGTTTTTTATGCCACAAAGTTCCTTCCTATTTAAGTGTATTGTGGCTTATACTTATGTTTTTATGTAATTTCATTTTATGAATATTAGTTTGTGTATGTTGAGGTTTCTTAGTTGTTTTATTTATCTTTTCATCTGTATATTTTTCATTTTATTTTATTAGAGGTTTTGTTTTTTATAATTAATAATAATAATAGAATAGTTTAGATGTTTAGTTTATTAACAGGGAAAAGAAAGAAAAAGTAGGGATTTGAACATGTGGCATGGGATAGGGAAATCTGGAAATAGTTGGGTGAGGAAAGAGGTAATTAGAATATAGTGTATGAAAGATATCTATGCTCAATAATTGAAAAATGAGAGATAAAAGAGAAGACCATCAATGAACATTGTACCACTCCTTTCCTGTGATGAATCAAATAAAATGTTCTGTGACATTAAGGACAACACCATAACTTGGCATCAATCCCTTCATGAAATCCTCCAGGATAGCATCCTGTATGTAGAAATCATTTCCTAAAAACTAATGCCCACCAGACAAATGAAAAATAGTGAGATGTTACAATTCACGTCTAAATTATCAATGATTAAACAGACACACTTTCAGGTATGGTTCATAAAAATCTCTTTTGTGACTGTAAATTTGTATTTATGATTGAACTACCAAAAGCACCTTTAAAAGGAAAAATAATTGTCACAGAGAATGTGGCCGTGCTTAATCAAGCAAGCAAAACACAGGCCAGGGCTGTCCAATTTTGGCATCCTGCCCATGACATTTCTTCAAGCAAGCCCCTGGTCCAAGTATTTTGAGCAGATTCAGCCCTGATAGTGAAGTTATTCAGAGGTCACGGCCTGATCTAGCAAGGTAGGAGCACCACAAGGGACCTCACAGGTGCAAACATCTGGGTACACCTGGCTGACGCTTCCCATGCAGCTCTAGGGAGGACCAACCACCACTGCTCCCACTGCTCATATGTCTGCTTCTTCTTACTATGGGCAGTGACACTGTGCTCAACATGTCTCAAAAACGAAGCTTACTATAAACATTTACATGAATAAATTATGAAATTCAAAGCTAAATGGAACTAGAAAAAGGCCCAGTGCTAGGATTATTTTCCATGTAAATCTCCAATTTTATCAAAATTTTCTAATTCTCTCATTATTTAATTTAGAAATATTTTTATTTCTATCATTTTAGAAGCATCCCTTTCCTTGTAAATCTTCAACTTTCACACTTTTTTTCTATGTATTTCTTCAATTTTATCAGGAATATATTTTATGAAAATCTTCCCTTTCATCCCAAATTTTTCTATGTCCTTGGTCATTCAGTAAAAATAAAATTATCTACATTTTTTAACATTATTTTCCAACAAATTCTTCAATTTTAACACATTTTTCAATATATTACTTCAAGTTTCTCGGAAATGTTTTACATGTAAACCCTCAATTTTATCAGAAAATTATTCTAGTTTATTTTTCAATCATTTTAGGAATTTTTTATGTCTACTGTTTATCTGTATTATTTTTCAATTAAAAGGTTCACTATTTCAAGTTCTACTTCATTATTTTCACAAATATTTTCAGTGAATGTTTCTACTACTTTTTTCAATTAGATTAGAAATATTTTATATGTCTAATATTTTATCTGTATTATCTTTTCTGATATCTTTAATTATAATACATTTCCCGTATATTACTTCAATTGTATTAGAAATATTTTCCATCAAAATCTTCAATTTTATTAAAATTGTTTCTAGGTTCTTGGACAATGTTCTAGGTATATTTTCTATGTTTACTATTTTACTATTATTATTTTCCAATTAATTCTTCAATTTTAACCCATATCTATATATATTTCTTCAATATTACTATGAATATTAGTTAAGAGAAACTTTAATTTTATCAGAAAATATTTCTATTTAATTTTTCAATTATTTAGAGATGTTTTTATGTACACAATATTATCTGAATAATTTCCCATGAAAATCTTCAATTTAGCACTACTTTTCTATATATTGCTTCAATTTTATCAGAAACATTTTCCATGACAATTATCAATTTTATCAGAAAATATTTGTAAGTGCTTGATTCAGTAAAGATAAATTATCCTTTTACAACTATTATTTTCCAACAGATTTTTCAATTTTAACACTTTATTTTTCAATTCATTCCTAAAATTGAGTGTGCCTACACATTTAGTTCTCTTTAACAACTCTTTATATGTATTTATTTTCAATGCCAAATCTCAATTTTAAATAAATTTTCTGTATATTTCTTCAATTTTATAAGAAGTATTTTCCATGAAAGCCATCAATTTGTTTAGAATTTTTTTACATGGTTTGTCAGTTAGTTTTGATGTATTATCTATGTGTACACTTTCATGAGTATTATTTTACATCAAATTCATCAATTTTAACACACATATTAATATATTTCTTTAAATTCAGTGAAAATGTCACATTGGCATCACTGTCAGTCACTCAGAGACTGCTGGTCCTGCCCCTGACATCACGCCAACCCTGCCCCTCGCCCATCTATCTCAGCCCCGGGCGGGAGCCACGTTGGATTCCCTGACTGTCACCCAGCAACCGCTGGCCGCGCCCCCTGACGTCACCCGCGCCCCGCCCCCTCCCCGTGACCATGCATCTCAGCCCCTGGCGGGCGCCATGTTGGCGTCCCTGTCCGTCACCCGGCAACCGCTGGCACCACCCCTGACGTCACTGCAGCGCCCACCGTGCATCCAGCCTCCTGGAATGTTGTCATTTCCTGTCTTCTATTTTACGAATGAAAGTGGGCTGGGAGTTTGAATGCGCGTGTTGGTCAGAGGACTGGCAGAGGCCGGAAGTAGGTGAGCGGGCGCATTTAGCGACTGCTGCGATTGCTGAGCTTCCCGGGCCCTGAGCAGCCGGGCCTGGGATTGTGGAACGGGACCGCATTCGCATGCGCATTCAGATGAAGATAGTGCTCCATGCTGTGGGTGTCTGTGAGCTCTCAAGTCACACTGCGCGCTATCCTCCTGTAGTCTCCACAGAAGCAGTCTGTAAGTTTGGAGAGGCCGGGCAAGACGCGGGCTTCCCGCTGTGTAAAGTTTACAGTGGGGCGGAGTCCAAACCCTCTCAGTACTCTGGGCAGGGACAGTGGACGGGCAAGGCTTGGGCTTCTCGCTCTGGAAAGTTTACAGTGGGGCGGAGTGCAAACCCTCTCTGTGCTCCTCCTGGCAGGGACAATGGCCGTGAAAGGCGCAGGCTTCCCGCTCTGCTCTGGAAAGTTTGCAGCGGGGCAGAGTGCAAACCCTCTCTGTGCTCTGGGCAGGGACAGTGGACTGGCAAGGCGTGGGCTTCCGCTCTGGAAAGTTTGCAGCGGGGCCAAGTGCAAACCCTCTCTGTGCTCCTCCAGGCGGGGACAGTGGCTGGGCAAGGCGCAGGCTTCCCGCTCTGCTCTGGAAAGTTTGCAGCAGGGTAGAGTGCAAACCCTCTCTGTGCTCCTCCAGGCGGGGACAGTGGCCTCCTGGCACGACCCTCCTGTGGGAACAGAAGCCAAGCCTGGCTGCCATGGATCGCTGGGCTATGTGCCCAGCCCTGGCTTCTGGCTGTGAGCTGGTGAGACAGGTAGGGAATTCACAGGCCAATAAACTGCATCCTGATCCTTAATGCGACAGGCCGGGCTGAGAAAAGACAAAGACCTGGTAGAGTTTACAGAGGTCTGGGCTGGCGCTTTCCCAAGGAACATTAATGATCAAGTTGCAGCTGGCTGGGGTCAAGGGCTGTAGGTTTGGCAGGGCTAGGTCCCAGGGTAACTTTTTTTTTTTTTTTTTTTTTTTATTGCTTTACTTTAGTTGCTTAGTGTTTCAATTATTGTGCAGTAAAGGGACTTTTCCCCAGTCTGTTTGGTATTTTGCATGCTTTTACATTAACTCTGGCTATATATTTATAATAACTCTGGCTATTCTTACACAGGCACCTTCTTTAGTTTAGGAAATTTTCATTTAGGATTTTATTGGAAATGTTTTCTAGACATTTATGCTGATTGATCTTCTTCACTCTCACCCTCACCTTCTCCTTCTGAGGTGTTCCCTGTGGGTGTGCAGCTTGAATGCTTCTCTGTGTCCTGCTCTGAGCTCTGCTGTTGTGTGCTGTGAGGGGACCTCAGGGAAATGCTGAAATCAAGACATGGTGAGTACAGGATATCTGCCCACAATGGGGAGGAACATGCAGCTGAGCTGTATGCACTGGGGTGGTGGGTCCTCTATGGGGTTGGATCAGAAGCATCAGCCAGATCTGATTTCCTGTGAGGTTTCTAGTGGTGCTACTTACTTCATAGTTCAGGCCATGATCTCTGAATAATTTCAGTATCATGGCTGATTGTAATTCTGTCCAGAACATCTGGACCAGTTGCTTTTTTGTAGCAGCATGGGTGCTTTCTATGACTATGCATCACCTTTGTCCAAACCTTTTTGTCTTTTATAATATACATTAAGAAGGCAGGAATAGGCCTGGAGAGATGTCTCAGAGGTTAACAGCTCTGGCTGTTCCAACACAGGTCAGGAGTTCAATTCTTAGCAACAACATGGTGACTCATAACCATAGGAAATGGAATCTTTTGCCCTCTTCTGCTCTGCAGGAATACATGCAGAGAGAATATTGTATAAGTAATGAATTAATTCCTTAAAAATAAGACAATAAGTATGAATCTAATAATTCTGATATGTTTAGTGTTTTGATTATTACATGACAAAGGGACTTTTTCTCACTCTGTTTGGTATTTTTGATGCTTCTTGTACGTTACCAGGCACCTTCTTTAGTTTAAGAAAGTTTTCATTTATGATTTTATTGGAAATGTTTTCCAGACCTTTATCATCATCAACTTCTTCTTCTTCTTCTGCTTCTTCTGTTTCTTTTTCTCCTCCTCCTTCTCCTCCTTCTCCTCCTTCTCCTCCTCCTCCTCTTCCTCCTTCTCCTTCTCCTCCTCTTTCTCCTCCTCCTCTTCCTTCCTTTTTCCAATCGTTTGTGTTTTTGCCTTCTCATAAGTTGCAGAACTCTTTGTGGGTTAGTACCAGGAAAGTTTATAATACAGCTTTTTTGACCACTGTATCCAATTTTTTTCTTTTTTAATTAGATATATTCTTCATTTTCATTTCAAACTTTGTCTGCTGTCCTTGATCCCCCTTCTCCTGAAAATCCATTAAGCCATCTCCCTTCCCCAATCAACCCTCCCCCGCCCTCTGTCCTGGTAATCCTCGACACTGTGGCATCAAATCTTTCCAGGGCCAAGGGCCTCTCCTCCCTTTGGTGTCTCTAACAAGACTGTCCTCTGCTGCCTATGTGTTTGGAGGCATGAGTACTTCCATGTGTACTCATTGGTTGATGATTTTGTCCCTGGGAGCTCTGGGAGTACTGGGTAAATCATTGCTGTTCCTTTTGTGGCACTGCAAACCCCTTCAGCTCCTTGGATCCTTTCTCTAACTCCCCATTGCAGACAAGTGATATCTCACAGTTATTAACAGGAGCTATACAAAATAGTCTCTCCGACTCTAGTGCTTTAAATCTTATTATAAATACCAAGTCTTTTGTGTGTTTTACGTGGTACCTTTATAATTCAAGTGTGGTAAAAAATAAATAAATAATATTTACCGCAATAAGGTGGCTTTAATTATTGTTTCTTCCCAATATTTGAAATGGAATGAGGAATAAGATGGCTGATGATACTCAGTAATCCTGGCCCTTGTCCTTTCTAGAAAATGTGCTTTCAGACAGCATTTTAAGATGATACAAGGGTGACCTTGAACTCCAACTATGTAGGATCAAAGTAGAAGACATAGTGTATATATATATATATATATATATATATATATATATATATATATATATATATATCCCTCTTCATTAAGACCGTTAAATGTTAACACCAAATGATACAATAGGTTTAATAAATAAATCCACATTGTATTGTCAGAACATTAATTCAGCAGTGGGGAATAAACAATTTTTATTCTCTCTTTCTAAGTTTCAATGACACCACATTTTAAAAATATCATAGTTTATCAAAGGATAATGGTAAAATTATTGTTTTTCCCTAAAGATAATTGACAAAGCATTTCTACTTTAAAAAAAGATTTTTTTATTTATTTCATGTATGGGAGCATAATATCCCTGTCTTCAGACACAGAAGAAGAGGATCCCATGACAGATGGTAGTGATCCACCTTGTGGTTGCTGGGAATTAAACTCAGAACCTCTTGAAGAGCAGCCAGCACTCTTAAATGTTGAGCCTTCTCTCCAGCCCTGAAGTATATTCTAGACATCAAAAACAATTTACTCAGGATATCTTTGGACAAATTCACATGACCTAACTAGTTATTCCCCCTACAAATTATAGAAATACTGGCCACCCATGTCCTCTCATTTCATAGAGTTTTAATAACATTTAAAAAGGCTTTCTGTGATTATATTAATTCAATGGAGTTGAAGATATGAAAATGGTTGTTGTTTAGTTTAGACTATAAGTCAGAAGCCCTGTGCTAATCTTTCTATCTTAGTATATTTATTGGTTTTTAATGAGGCCTTTTGGGAAATAAATATTGTTTAAATTATTAAAGTGTTTTTGTCTATATAAATACTTATACATGTATATTTCATTTTCAAAGCACACATATAACTTTCTTACATTGAGTGAAGACAAAGTCTAATATGAATAGCAAACTCAGGTCTAGGAAAACAAAAATCTTTACAATTAATTTAGAACCCTAAGGGATAGTGACCTTGTTTTATACTAGCATTGTGATAGGGTTCATAGAGATATCACTGTGACCAGATCTGTATGTTTACAAACATCAGGTACTTAAAAGTAGACATTACAACTTAAATACATATATCATCAAGTTACCCATTACAAATAAAGATTCAGAGACATAATATCATTTTATATTTATTTTGCCTGTGGGGATTTATTGATTAAATATAGTTTGGTCAATTCATATTAATTTTTAAGTTTTATTTATTATGAATAAAATTCACTTAGTCAAAGTTAACCAGTTTACTTTACTTGTAATCTATTTGGTATTAAGAAAAAGATATGAAGAATAAATCATGATTCCATGTGAATATTCTATACATAAGTAACAAAAGACAAATTTCATTAAGCCATGAATTTATGTTTATTTGCTTGCCTAAGATTCTTTTTCCATAATTTTGATTGATTGTCTTGTGAAAACTTCACATAAAGATCTTTAGTAAACATAGTTTTAGTTTGGACAGAAAGTAAACCATACATATCTGCAGCAGAAGAGTACTGAAGGCCATTTTATCTCAGAGGAAAATTAGCTACATGACAGTGAGACCCAGCATAGGGTAGCACAATTATTCTTTGCTGGCAGTCTGTCTTGACCTTGGCATCTTATCCCTTGTTTATCTGTTTGAATTTGTGAATATCAAAGTCATCACTTCCTTTGTTAGAATGCTAGTTTAGAAGAGGTATAGATAAACTTTTAGGTTCTTTAGAGAAACTATTGAATGAATAAGGTAGAAGCTATCAGAATAAGAACAGAACAAACCATTAAGATATAAAATGAATAACTTATAGGTCTGATATTTTGTACAATAGGGATCCTATTGACTCAGTGAGACCACCAAGAATAATGATGGAGACCATTTTGTGTTGTACCATTTGGTTATAGTTACTAAATCTATGGTGAAGACACCTGGCCCATGCAATATTTATGATATTATTACCAAAGAAGGGCAACAAGTCCCATGATTTTGTCCATCTTATGAAATTGAGAACAACAAAAACTGTATTGTTTTCTGTTGTATGTAAACTGGGCCCCATAATAATGTAAAGATATTTCCCTTCTGGGAATTCTAGGTTCCTGGATAACTCATTTTCCACCTTCATTGGGGCAGGAAAGATTTTGATATTATGAAAAAGAGGACTAGGAAGGCAGATGAGCAAAAAGATAGGAGCTGAGTTCACACAGCACAACAAAGAAATCCTCTGACCTGATCCTGAGACTTACCCTAACCCTGACCTTTCTTCTTTGTGTAATAGGGATTCTATTGATTCAGTGAAACCATCAAGAATAATGATGGCCACATTAACCCTATACCTGAGCCTAATCCTGGGACTTATCCTAAATCTCTAATCCTATATTAACTCCTTAATTTCCTAAGCATCCCAATCCTGACAACCCATGTCCTGATTCTAGCCATAACACTCTAATCCCCTAACCCTAACTCTAACCCTGTTTACTGTGGGGAATATTTTTTAATTATACCTTTGGGAGTAAAAGCCCTTTCTTAATCTTGATCTTTTGAGATGTTGAGATCCACCTTTGATATAGGCTGTAGATGCTTTTTGCAACCTACATGTGGAAAGGCCATTTTTGTTTTTTTCTCTTTGTACTACTTTATTTTACAAAACAAAGGTGATTTGTTTTATTATTTTATTTTAAAACTCACATTGGAAGTACTTATTTCTTAAGTATTCTGGTATATAATGAAGATCAGCTGTAATATCCTGCAACATGAAATAAAAAAGACCTGATATTTCTAGCTTTCCTTCGCTGACAGACTTTATTGGAACATTCTATTGACTAACCTTTCTATATACATAGAAAGACTCACGTTCTCTATGATTTGATATAGGCTTATCTCGAAAATCTGTTCTCACCCAACTGTGTTCTTTCTTTCCTTTGCCATGGATGAAAATGTGCTGACTAGTAATAGTGCTCAACAGTGATCCCCTTATGTTTCTGGCTTTTCTCCTGTGGTTGTTGGCTACCTATCAACTGTTGAAGGAAGCTTCAGTTTTCCTGATTTCAGCATTTAGCCATAAACAAAACTCTTCCTTTGTTTTTTGTTTGTTTCTTTGCTATTTCTTGGTTTTGTTAGAGACAGGTTTTCTCTGTATGGCCCTGGCTTTCCTGGAAGTCACTCTGTATACCAGGCTGGCTTGGAACTCAGAAATTCACCTGCCTCTGCTTGTCAAGAGCTAGGATTACAGGCAGGTACCACCACTGCCTGGGTAAAACTCTTGTCATTACAACTCCATCTTTAATGTTAATACCCTGGGTCAAGCATTGGGTCATCCATTACTCGGTCAGAGAGATACCACCAATGCATATTGAGTAATAGTCATTGCCAGCTATTCTTCTTGAATATGGGAAGAAAACTGCTTTGAGAAAAGCTCAGGCAATGTCAGAAGTCAGGTCCTGGTAACATCTTGGTTCACAGAGGGAAAGAACAGGGAGCTAACTGGCCAGAGCTGGAATGGTGTGTCCACAGGACTGGGTAGGGTGAGATATGTCTTGGATTCTTTTTTCAATTGCTAATGGAGTGCCATCCACTCCTGAAATAAATCTGGAAAAGGGCAGGCCTAGACCAGAAGCACACTTTAGCCTGAGGAGGGGTAAGACTCCCTGGCCAATCAAGGCTGGTGCCAGAGTCAGAGAAAGAGGTGAGATCTTCCGGGAGGCTTTCTGTGCCTTCACTGTGGCTGTGCAGCTTGAACTGTTCTCTGCATCCTGCTCTGAGCTCTACTGTTGGGTGCTGTGAGGAGACCTCAGGGAAGCTCTGAAATCAAGACCTCATGAGCACAGGATATCTGCCCACAATGGGGAGGAACACACTGCTGAGCTATGTGCACTGGTTTGGTGGGTCCTCTATGGAGTTGGATGGGAAACATCAGCGAGATGTGACTACATGTGAGGTTTCTAGATGTGCTTCTTACTTGTTAGTTCAGACAATGACCTCTTAATAACTTCAGTATCATTGCTGATTGTAATTCTGTCCAAAACATCTGGACCAGTTGCTTTGTTGTAGGTGCACGGGTGGTTTCTGGGACTGTGCAGCACCTGTGCCCAGATCTGTGTGTCTTTTATAATATACATTAATATGGCAGGAATAGGCCTTGACAGACAGCTCAGAGGTTAAGAACTCTGGCTGTTCTTACACAGGTCATGAGAGTTCAATTCTTGGCAATCACATGGTGGCTCACAACTATATGTAATGTGATCTGGTGCCCTCTTCTGGTCTGTAGGAATACCTGCAGGGAAAACATTGTATAAGTAATTAATTGATTCCTTAAAAAAAGAAGGCAGTTTTGAATCTAATAGTTCTGATTTCATACATTACAACTTTTTGTTTAGTTTACTTAATGTTTTTCTGCTGTAGTTTTTCTGTATTTCTTTAATACATATGTGTAGTGTTTTGATTATTATGTGGCAAAGGGACTCTTTCCCTATCTGTTTAGTATTTTTGATGCTTGTTGTTCACTAACACGCACCTTCTTTATTTTTTTTAATTCGATATATTTTTTATTTACATTTCAAATGATTTCCCATTTTCTAGACCCCCACTCCCTGAAAGTCCCATCAGCCCCCTTCCCTCCACCTGTTTTCCCACCCAACCCTTCCCACTTCCCTGTTCTGGTTTTGCCCTATACTGCTTCACTGAGTCTTTCCAGAACAAGGGGCCACTCCTCCGTTCTTCTTATACATCATTTGATGTGTGGATTATGTTTTTGGTATTCCAGTTTTCTAGGTTAATATCCACTTATTAGTGAGTGCATACCATGATTCATCTTTTGAGTCTGGGTTACCTCACTTTGTATAATGTTCTCTAGCTCCATTGATTTGCCTAAGAATTTCATGAATTCATTGTTTCTAGTGGCTGAATAGGACTCCATTGTGTAGATATACCACATTTTTTGCATCCACTCTTCTGTTGAGGGATACCTGGGTTCTTTCCAGCTTTTGGTAATTATAAATTGGTCTGCTATGAACATAGTGGAATATGTATCCTTATTACATTCTGGGGAACCTTCTGGGTATATGCCCAGGAGTGGTATAGCATTATCTTCTGGAAATGAGGTGTCCAGTTTTCGGAGGAACCGCCAGACTGATTTCCAGAGTGGTTGTACCAATTTGCAACCCCACCAGCAGTGAAGGAGTGTTCCTCTTTCTCCACATCCTCTCCAACACCTGCTGTCTCCTGAATTTTTAATCTTAGCCATTCTGACTGGTGTAAGGTGAAATTTCAGGGTTGTTTGGATTTGCATTTCCCTCATGACTAATGAAGTTGAACATTTTTTTTTTTTTTTTTTTTTTTTTTTTTTTAGTTATTTATTTTTTTTTCTTTTTTTTTTTATTATTCGATATAATTTATTTACATTTCAAATGATTTCCCCTTTTCTAGCCCCCCCACTCCCCGAAAGTCCCGCAAGCCCCCTTCTCTTCCCCTGTCCTCCCACCCACCCCTTCCCACTTCCCCGTTCTGGTTTTGCTGAATACTGTTTCACTGAGTCTTTCCAGAACCAGGGGCCACTCCTCCTTTCTTCTTGTACCTCATTTGATGTGTGGATTATGTTTTGGGTATTCCAGTTTTCTAGGTTAATATCCACTTATTAGTGAGTGCATACCATGATTCACCTTTTGAGTCTGGGTTACCTCACTTAGTATGATATTCTCTAGCTCCATCCATTTGCCTAAGAATTTCCTGAATTCATTGTTTCTAATGGCTGAATAGTACTCCATTGTGTAGATATACCACATTTTTTGCATCCACTCTTCTGTTGAGGGATACCTGGGTTCTTTCCAGCATCTGGCAATTACAAATAGGGCTGCTATGAACATAGTAGAACATGTATCCTTATTACATGGTGGGGAGTCTTCTGGGTATATGCCCAGGAGTGGTATAGCAGGATCTTCTGGAAGTAAGGTGCCCAGTTTTCGGAGGAACCGCCAGACTGATTTCCAGAGTGGTTGTACCAATTTGCAACCCCACCAGCAGTGGAGGAGTGTTCCTCTTTCTCCACACCCTCTCCAACACCTGCTGTCTCCTGAATTTTTAATCTTAGCCATTCTGACTGGTGTAAGATGAAATCTTAGGGTTGTTTTGATTTGCATTTCCCTAATGACTAATGAAGTTGAGCATTTTTTAAGATGCTTCTCCGCCATCCGAAGTTCTTCAGGTGAGAATTCTTTGTTTAACTCTGTACCCCATTTTTTAATAGGGTTGTTTGGTTTTCTGTAGTCTAACTTCTTGAGTTCTTTATATATATTGGATATTAGCCCTCTATCTGATGTAGGATTGGTGAAGATCTTTTCCCAATTTGTTGGTTGCCGATTTGTCCTCTTGATGGTGTCCTTTGCCTTACAGAAACTTTGTAATTTTATGAGGTCCCATTTGTCAATTCTTGCTCTTAGAGCATACGCTATTGGTGTTCTGTTCAGAAACTTTCTCCCTGTACCGATGTCCTCAAGGGTCTTCCCCAATTTCTTTTCTATTAGCTTCAGAGTGTCTGGCTTTATGTGGAGGTCCTTGATCCATTTGGATTTGAGCTTAGTACAAGGAGACAAGGATGGATCAATTCGCATTCTTCTGCATGCTGACCTCCAGTTGAACCAGCACCATTTGTTGAAAAGGCTATCTTTTTTCCATTGGATGTTTTCAGCCTCTTTGTCGAGGATCAAGTGGCCATAGGTGTGTGGGTTCATTTCTGGATCTTCAATCCTGTTCCATTGATCCTCCTGCCTGTCACTGTACCAATACCATGCAGTTTTTAACACTATTGCTCTGTAGTATTGCTTGAGGTCAGGGATACTGATTCCCCCAGATTTCCTTTTGTTGCTGAGAATAGTTTTAGCTATCCTGGGTTTTTTGTTGTTCCAGATGAATTTGATAATTGCTCTTTCTAACTCTGTGAAGAATTGAGTTGGGATTTTGATGGGTATTGCATTGAATCTGTATAGTGCTTTAGGCAAAATGGTCATTTTAACTATATTGATTCTACCGATCCATGAGCATGGGAGGTTTTCCCATTTTTTGAGGTCTTCTTCCATTTCCTTCTTCAGAGTCTTGAAGTTCTTGTCATACAGATCTTTCACATGTTTGGTAAGAGTCACCCCAAGATACTTTATACTGTTTGTGGCTATTGTGAAGGGGGTCATTTCCCTAATTTCTTTCTCAGCCTGCTTATCCTTTGAGTATAGGAAGGCCACTGATTTGCTTGAGTTGACTTTATAACCTGCCACTTTGCTGAAGTTGTTTATCAGCTGTAGGAGCTCTCTAGTGGAGTTCTTTGGGTCACTTAGGTAGACGATCATGTCGTCTGCAAATAATGATAGTTTGACTTCTTCCTTTCCAATTTGTATCCCTTTGACCTCCTTATGTTGTCGAATTGCCCGAGCTAGTACCTCAAGTACAATATTGAAAAGATAAGGAGAAAGGGGGCAGCCTTGTCTGGTCCCTGATTTCAGTGGGATTGCTTCAAGTTTCTCTCCATTTAGTTTGATGCTGGCTACCGGTTTGCTGTATATTGCTTTTACTATGTTTAGGTATGGGCCTTGAATTCCTGTTCTCTCCAAGACTTTAAGCATGAAGGGATGCTGAATTTTGTCAAATGCTTTTTCAGCATCCAATGAAATGACCATGTGGTTTTGTTCTTTGAGTTTGTTTATGTAGTGGATTGTATTGATGGATTTCCGTATATTGAACCAACCCTGCATTCCTGGGATAAAGCCTACTTGATCATGGTGGATGATCGTTTTGATGTGTTCTTGGATTCGGTTGGCAAGAATTTTATTGAGTATTTTTGCATCGATGTTCATAAGGGAAATTGGTCTGAAGTTCTCTTTCTTTGTTGGATCTTTGTGTGGCTTTGGTATCAGCGTAATTGTGGCTTCGTAGAAGGAATTGGGTAGTGTTCCTTCTGTTTCTATTTTGTGGAATAGTTTGAAGAGTATTGGTGTTAACTCTTCTTTGAAGGTCTGGTAGAATTCTGCACTGAAGCCATCTGGTCCTGTGCTTTTTTTGGTTGGAAGACTTTCTATGACTCCTTCTATTTCTTTAGGCATTATGGGACTGTTTAGATGGTCTAGTTGGTCCTGATTTAATTTTGGTATTTGGTATCTGTCAAGGAAATTGTCCATTTCCTCCAGATTCTCCAGTTGTGTTGAGTATAGGCTCTTGTAGTAGGATCTGATGATTTTTTGGATTTCCTCAGTTTCCGTTGTTATATCTCCCTTTTCATTTCTAAGTTTGTTAATTTGGATACTTTCTCTGTGCCCTTTGGTCATTCTGGCTAAGGGTTTATCTATCTTGTTGATTTTCTCAAAGAACCAGCTCCTGGTATTGTTGATTTTTTGTATGGTTCTCTTTGTTTCTACTTGATTGATTTCGGCCCTGAGTTTGATGATTTCCTGCCTTCTACTCCTCCTGGGCGAAATAGCTTCTTTTTGTTCCAGGGCTTTCAGGTGTGTCATTAAGCTGGTAATGTATGCTCTCTCCATTTTCTTTTTGGAGGCACTCAGGGCTATGAGTTTTCCTCTTAGCACTGCTTTCATTGTGTCCCATAGATTTGGGTATGTTGTGTTTTCATTTTCATTGTGTTCTAAAAAGTCTTTAATTTCTTTCTTTATTTCTTCCTTGACCAAGGTATCATTGAGTAGAGTATTGTTCAGTTTCCATGTGTATGTGGGCTTTCTGTTGTTTCTGTTGCTATTGAAGACCACTTTTACTCCATAGTGATCAGATAGGAGGCATGGGATTAGTTTGATCTTCTTATATTTGTTGAGGTCTGTCTTGTGACCAATTATATGGTCGATTTTGGAGAAGGTACCATGAGGTGCTGAGAAAAAGGTATATTCTTTTGTTTTAGGATAGAATGTTCTATATATATCTGTTAAATCTAATTGGTCCAAAGCTTCAATTAGTTTCATTGTGTCCCTGTTTAGTTTCTGTTTTCCTGATCGGTCCATTGAGGAAAGTGCAGTGTTGAAGTCACCCACAATTATTGTGTTAGGTGCAATGTGTGCTTTTAGTTTTAATAAAGTTTCTTTTACAAAAGAGGGTGCCCTTACATTTGGGGCATAGATGTTCAGGATTGTCAGTTCTTCTTTTTGTATTTTTCCTTTGACCAGCAAGAAGTGTCCCTCAGGGTCTCTTTTGATGACTTTGGGTTGAAAGTCAATTTTATCTGATATTAAAATGGCTACTCCAGCTTGTTTCCTGAGACCATTTGCTTGTAAAATTGTCTTCCAGCCTTTTACTCTAAGGTAGTGTTTGTCTTTGACCCTGAGGTGTGTTTCCTGTAAGCAGCAAAATGTAGGGTCCTGTTTACGTATCCATTCAGTTAGTCTGTGTCTTTTTATTGGGGCATTAAGTCCATTGATGTTAAGAGATATTAAGGAATAGTGATTGTTACTTCTTGTCATTTTTGACGTTATTTTTTAAATTTGAATGCTTAACTTCTTTTGGGTTTGATGAAAGGTTACTATCTTGCTTTTTCCAGGGTGAAGTTTCCCTCCTTGTATTGGTGTTGTCCTCCTATTATCCTTTTTAGGGCCGGGTTTGTGGATAGATATTGGGTAAACTTGGTTTTGTCATGAAATATCTTAGTTTCTCCATCTATGGTGATTGAGAGTTTTGCTGGATATAGTAGTTTTGGTTGGCATTTGTGTTCTCTTAGAGTCTGCATGAGATCTGCCCAGGACCTTCTAGCCTTCATAGTCTCAGGTGAAAAGTCTGCTGTGATTCTGATAGGTCTTCCTTTATATGTTACTTGGCCTTTTTCTCTTACTGCCTTTAGTATTCTTTCTTTGTTTAGAACATTTGGTGTTTTGATTATTATGTGACGGGAAGTATTTCTGTTCTGGTCCAGTCTGTTTGGAGTTCTGTAGGCTTCTTGTATATTCATGGGCATCTCTCTCTTTAGGTTAGGGAAGTTTTCTTCCATAATTTTATTGAAGATATTTGCTGGCCCTTTAAGTTGTAAATCTTCACTCTCCTCTATGCCTATAATCCTTAGGTTTGGTCTTCTCATTGTGTCCTGGATTTCCTGGATATTTTGGGTTACAAGCTTTTTGCATTTTGCATTTTCTTTAACTGTTGAGTCCATGGTTTCTATGGAATCTTCAGCGTCTGAGATTCTTTCTTCTATCTCTTGTATTCTGTTGTTGATATTTGTATCTCTGTCCCCTGATTTCTTCCCAAGGCTTTCTATCTCCAAAGTTGTCTCCCTTTGAGTTTTCTTAGTTGTTTCTACTTCTGATTTTAGATCCTGGATGGTTTTGCTTAGCTCCTTCACTTGCATGTTTGTGTTTTCCTGTAATTCTTTAAGAGATTTTTGTGTTTTCTCATTCATGAGCTCAGCCTGTTGACCAAAGTTCTCCTGTATTTCTTTAAGAGATTTTTGTGTTTCGTCTTTCATGACCTCAGCCTGTTGAGCAAAGTTCTCCTGTATTTCTTTAAGTGTTTTTTGCATTTCCTCCTTGTTGGCTTTTGTATTCTCCTGGATTTCTTTCAATGATTTTTGTGTTTCCCTTGCAAGGGCTTCTACCTTTTGATCCATTGTCTCCTGAATTTCTTTACGTATGACCTTCATGTGTTCCTGTACCAGCATCATGACCAGTGATTTTAAATCCAAATCTTGTTTTACTGGTGTGATGGGGTATCCAGGACATGTTGGTAGAGGAGAATTGGGTTCAGATGTTGCCATATTGCCTTGATTTCTGTTAGTGACGTTCCTGCGTTTGCCTTTTGCCATCTAGATCTCACTGGTGTTAGTTTATCTTGTCAGTGCTGGACTCACCAGTGCAAGCTGCCCCTTCCCAGTTGGCCTCTGGTGCACAGCTTACCTCCTGCACTGCTTGTAGACAGTGTGCTGCTGCCCAGGCTGTTCAGATCCCAAAGCAGGCACCCGAAGGCTCCCGCTGGGGCCCGCTGGATTCACTGGAGCACACTGACTTCTCCCAGCTGGCCGCCCGGAAGCCCAGCTAGCCACTTGCAGGACTTGGAGATGTAATGCTGCCGCCCAGACTGATCTGGATCCGGAAGCGGAGAGAGTAGAGCTAAGGCCTTCTGCCTGAGGCCTTGCCCCAGATTGTGTCTGTGGAGCAGATGGAGCCCGTGTGCACTCCCAGGGAGTGCCGACGGTGTATGCTACTGTGACCTCCCCTGAGTTCCGCTCACTCCGCTGGGCAGCCGATCTGCCAACCGGGCTATCGCACACAAGGTTAGCCTGGCCGCCCAGTCCCTGAGTCCAGGCAAAAGCCTGGGAGGCCAAGGTCCGAGCAAAGTTCCCCTACGGCTTTGACTGTTAATTGGGTTTGCCAGGTGACTAGGATGGCGGGCGTGTGCGCCCGCGCTCCCTGAAAGCGCCGGGAGAGTCTGCTTTGCTAACAATCACCTGGGCGGGTTGACTCACAGATGGCCCACCAAGCCGCCCAGTTCTTGGGGTCAGTCCTGTGCCTTTTGGGGCCTGGACCCCCGCTTTGTTAGCCTTAGGCTATGCCTGTTATAGGTCTGCCCGCCTGAGCTCTCTGTCATCCTGCAGGCAAAATGGCGGCGGCGCGCTCGCAGGCCTGGGTAAAAAACCTCCTGGTTGGGTTGGCACCCCGATGGCCCCCCGACCCGCCCAGGGCCTGGGTGCAGGCCAACGCCCGTCGGGCTCAGACCACCGCGGTGTTGGCCTCGGATTATGTTTGTGTACCTCAGTCTGTCCGATTCCTGGAGTACGGAACCAAGATGGATCCTCCTCTCCTGACTGGTGGGAGGCCGAGTTCTGAAGTGGCCTCCGTGCAGGAAAGGCGCCGCACAACTGCAGCTGCTTGCTGTCCGGCTGGTCAGCGAAGGTCAGTGGTCGTGGGCGCAGGGCCTAACTGGTCCCTGTGACGCCTTGGTTCCACTGCTGATGGCCCTTCAGCTGGAGCAGCCACTGCTGCCGCTGCTGCCGCCGCCGCCGCCCCGAAGTTGAACATTTTTTAAGCTGCTTCTCCGCCATCCGAAATTCTTCAGGTGAAAATTCTTTGTTTAACTCTGTACCCCATTTTTTAATAGGGATATTTGGTTTTCTCGGGTCTAACTTCTTGAGTTCTTCATATATATTAGATATTAGCCCTCTATCTGATATAAGGTTGGTGAAGATCTTTTCCCAATTTATTGGTTACCGATTTGTCCTTTTGATGGTGTCCTTTGCCTTACAGAAACTTTGTAATTTTATGAGGTCCCATTTGTCAATTCTTAATCTTAGAGCATAAGCTATTGGTGTTCTGTTCAGGAACTTCCCCATGTACCGATGTCCTCAAGGGTCTTCCCCAGTTTCAATCACAATAGATGGAGAAACCAAGACATTCCATGACAAAACCAAATTTACACACCTTCTTTAGTTTGGGAAAGTTTTCATTTATGGTTTCCTTTGAAATATTTTCTAGACCTTTATGCGGATTGATTGTCTTGTTCCTCTTCTTCTTCTTTCTCCTCCTCCTTCTCCTCCTCCTTCTCCTCTTCCTCCTCCTCGTCTTCTTCCTCCTCCTCCTCATCGTCCTTCTCCTCCTCCTCTTCTTCTTCTTCTTTCTACTTGTCTAACATGTCCTGAGAAGTGACTTATTTTCCTGGATGATATTCATTATCTTTCTATGCTGGTATCTAGTTGTCAGCGTTTGTGGTGAGTATAGGTCTAAGTACTGGTTTCTCAGTTTGTCTTGTTTGGCTTAGTGTTTATTCCTGGGTTATTGTTTGCTGTCTAGATTTTCAGAGAGTGTTGGCTGAGTGATGCCCTTTTGCTGTCTTGTTTGGTATTTATATTCAAGAGGGAATGCTAGCTAATTTTGAAAGCTAGGAGAGGAGGTGGGCAATAAGAGATAATCTTAGCAAACCACAATGAGATATAATCAGGAAAGAGGTGAATCAGCCAACATTTCAACATTTCAGAGCTACAGTTATTTGAAGGATACTCTGTTGAGGGTGTGCTCTCATCAGAATTGCTGGTTGCTATGTCTGTGTGAGATAGTATTTAAGATTGCTGTGGGAAGGCTCTTCCACTGAGGGCAACAATATTCATAAGCAAGTGGGCCTGGGCTGGATGAGAGAGCTACCTGAGCATGGGACACTGACCAAGCAGGAGAGCAAGCCAGGAAACAATGTTGCCCATGCTTTTACCTTCAGTTTGTAGCTTCAGTTTCTACTCTAAGCTCCCAAAGTGATGAACTATGACATGACTGAAGAATCATTCACAGCAAATGATTATTACTTGAGATGTTTTTGCTTAGAGGATTCCATCTCAGCAGCAGAGTAACAACTTAGAGCAACAACCAGATAAAAAGAAAATGCACAAAAGAATTATCAACATGGGATTTTGCTACTAGACAGAATCTGTGTTCTCTTTTGAAGGAATGTGGAGATTATCAGAAATTGAGATGGCAAAATTTCTAGAAAGCTGTTCATGGATCTTAATCAGTTGTTCTCATAGGACTTATGAGAATGGAGTGTTGACAGAACACAGACAGAGGAAATTGAAATCATAGCATTTCAGAGGAAAATAGACAGTGTAAATTTTAGTGAGAGGCCGTTTGTGTGAAATTTTGGCAAAAAAATCTCTTCTCCTTTGCTTACCCCCCGAAGTATTGAGTGGAGTAAAATTTAAAAATACTGATCTTCCATCTATATTTTTGTTCTATTTATATGTATTTGTTCATTTTCCCCACTTATTTATCACTTATTTATTTAATTTAAAATGCACGTTCTTCCATGTTTCCTTTCCACCTTACAGAGCCCTTCATTCGTAACTCCGTATCCATCAAACATGGCACTTCAAGTCTCTGCATGTTTAGGCATATGTCTCTTTCTGAGATAAGAATAGGAAGTCAAGGTAGGGGAACAGTTTTGACAGTCCACAGCATAAAAAAATATCTCCCACTCCATTTGTTGGGGGAAGCACATGAAGACTAAGTAGCTCACATACTACATATATGGTAGGGGACTCAGTCCATCCTGAGCATGCTCTTTAGATGGTGACTCAGTCTCTGAGAGTCTCGTAGTGTCCATGTTAGTTGAGACTGTGGGTCTTCTTATGAACTTCCTGTTCCTTCAGGTCCCTCAGTCCTTTCCTCAATGCTTCCAAAAGACTCCGTGAGCTCTGTCCTATGTTAGACTGTGGGTGTCTGCATCTGCTTCAGTCACATGCTGGATGGAGACTATCAGAGGACAATTATGCTAAGCTACTCTCTGGAAGTATAACAAAGTATATCCTTAGTAATATCAGGGATTGGTGCTTGCCTACGGGATGTGTCACCAGTTAGGCCTGGTATAATTTGGCCATTCCCTCAGTCTCTGCTCCATCTTTATGCCTGCATTTCTTTTAGACAGTATAAATTTTGGGTGGAAATGTTATTGGTTCTGTTTGTGTCCTTAACTCTCCACAGGGGGGACTGTGTGGCTGCAGGATGTGGCCTCCACAGGGTCCATATCTCATTACTATGCATCTCAGCTACATAGTAATGATCACCACCATAGACTCCTGGTTTCCCTCCCATTCCTGGTCTGTAGCACATCCTAAAGGTGCCTACAACCCTCTCCCCTGACAGCTGCAGATTTCAATTCATTTTCCTCACCCTCTGACCCTTTCTTTTCTCTCACCACACCTGCTCCTTACCTCTCTTCCCCTTTCTTAACTACTTGCCCTTCCAGTTGTCTGTCATTCATCTACCTTCTATGACTGTTTTATTTTCACTTCTGAGTGAGATTCAGCCATGGTCATGTTAGCCTTCCTTGTTCTTTTTAAAGATTTATTTATTTATTATATATAAGCATACTGTAGCTGTCTTCAGACACAGCAGGTGAGGGTTTCAAATTTACTTATGGGACGTTGTGAGCCACCATGTGCTTGCTGGGATTTGAACTCAGGACCTTCATGAGAGCAGTTAGTGCTCTTACCAGCTGAGATATCTATTCAGCTCCTTTGCCTTCCTTCTTGTTTAGTTTCTTCATGGCCAAGAAATGTAGTGTGGATATCCTCTACATTATGGTTATTTTCTATTTGTAAGTGAGTACATACATCTATGTCCTTCTGGCTATGGGACACCTAACTCTGGATGATAGTATCTAGACGTCTCCATTTGCCTGGGAAATTCCTAATGTCCTTGTTTTTATAGACTAAATATTATTCCATTTTGTAAATGATCCACTGATTCTGTATACAAATTTTGGTTGAGGGACATCTTGATGTTTTTCGGTTTCTAGCTGTTATAAATAAAACAGATATGAACTTAGTGGAGCACATGCTCTAGTGGGTAGATGCCCTAAGTGTACACTAAGTGTAACACTTCCTCCTGATGAATCTTTAATTAACGGAAGGAGTAGGTAAAGTGTTTCCTAGTTCCAAAAAGGAACTTTAAATAAAACCTGCTGCAACTATGATCCAAGTGAGGCAGAGTCCATCAACTAAGAAGCGAAACTTAGGAGGATCATTCATATGGTGCTGCTTCTGAAAATTGATAGATTAATAATTTAAGGTCATGGATTCTTCCTCTATGGTTTCAGTTTGGGTTGAGTCAGTCTTTTGGCAGAGTCAGAGCCCTAGGGAAGCCTCTGTGAGAGTTCATTGCAGTGAAGTTAGAATGATGCTTGAGTAGCATTTTGTGACCACAACTTGGTTAGATGCCTGAGGCATTGAGAAATCTCCTATGGAGAGATGCATACAGGGAGAGGAAGTACCCAATCTGAGAAATGTATGAGAAGTTACAGGAATAGGGCCATCTAAGCCTTTAGAAAGTGAGGTCCAATGTGTCTCAGACAAAGCAATAGGATTTGATGTTTACCCCACTCTGTTTCTTGCCTGGTCTAATAGTCTCTCTACCTATGTGCACATCCCTATATATTGGAATGGGAAGGAGTATTCTGTGCCATTGTAAGTTAGAAAGATATAACTTGCAGTCTGATATTACAAGATGTGACTTTCAAGATTTTGCCTTGAGTGTCAAAAGAGACTTTAGACATCTGAATAGTGTAGGAGCTCCTACAAACTATTGGGATCACTGTAGACTGAATGCATTTTTATCACAGGATTAGCATGAGACTGTAGTGTCAAGGTTTAGGATGCAGTTGATTGAATCAAAACTTTCTAGATAAGATGATGTTTTGGGCCACTTGTCTGTCCTGTCTGATTCTCTTTGTGGTGCTTGTGGAAGATAATGTAGGAGGAGCCTTTCCAGAAAGCTTTAGGAGAAGAAGAGAGTGTTTACAGACTGAAAATTTTTATTTTTATTTTTCTCTTTTATTTTTGTTTCTCCAATAATTTATTCATTTATTATCACCCTGAACACTGTCACTATGATAGGTCCTTTGCTATCACAGAGTCTCCTTTGTTTCTGTTTGAGAAGTTTTTTGGCCCCCAGGTATCCCCCCAAAATGGTGCATCTAGTCTCTTATGAGTTAAATGTATCCTCCCCCACTGAGTCCAGATGTGGCAGCCCAGTTAGGAGAACAGAGCCCAAAGATAGTCCCCTGGCAGCTATAGGGAAAGCTGCTTCGGTTGTTGAATGACCTTCATGAAGAGTGAGCTGAGTATCTGCTTCTAAAGTGCCAGGGGCCTTAGTCCAGCCTGTGTATTGTATCTGGGTTGTGGCTCAGTCCCTGAGTGTCCACAAGGGTCCTGGTTAGTTGAGTCTGTTGTTCTTCCTATGGAGTATCTATCTTCTTCAGAAATTTTAATCTTCCCCCCAACTCCTCCATAAGAGTCCCCAAGGCCCATGCAAGGTTTGACTCTGGATCTCTGCAGCTTTTTTTCAGTCAGACTGTGTGGAGCCTCTCAGTGGACTCAAGGCTTCCTTGTGGGAGCAAAACAGAGTAACATTAATTATGTCATGGAATGGAGTTTGTCCATAGGATGGCACTCATGTTGGGCAAATTTTCATTGCCTGTTTCCTCAGTCACTGTTCCAGATTTATCCATTTCTTTTAGAGGGGGAACATTGTGTTCATTGTATTTCAGGAAGGGGAAACCTGGAAAGGAGAAAATATTTGAAATGAAAATAAGGACAATAGCCAATAAAAAAAACATTTTAAAATTAGTTAAATTATGGGTGGTGGTGGCACACGCCTTTAATCCCAGCAGTTGGGAGGCAGAGGCAGGCAGATTTCTGAATTCAAGGCCAGCCTGGTCTACAGAGTGAGTTCCAGGGCAGTCAGGACTACACAGAGAAACCCTCTCTTGGGAAAAAAATTTAAAAATTCTGTCTCGAAAAATAAAACAACAAAAACAACAACAAAAGAACAACAACGACAAAAAAGTTGTATAGTCTCCCAGTGTGTACAAATAATATCATCCTCTGTCCTCTACAACATATGTTCCTGGGGCCATGCACCAGCCCATGTGTGCTCTTCAGTTGATGGCTTTGTCTCTCTGAGCTCCCAGGGGTCTGGGTTACTAGATACTGATGGTCTTCTTAAGGGATTAGCATCCCCTACAGCTCCTTCCATCCTTCCCCTAACTCTCCATAGGGATCCATGACCCGAGTCCAATGGTTGGCTGTGAGTATCTGCATCTGTGTCAGTCAGTCCCTGGGGTTGCCTCTCAGAGGACAGCCATGCTAGGCTCATGTCTGCAAGTACATTATTTTTATTATTTTATTTATTTTACTGATTTTATTACTAATATTATTTTTATTATGTATTGATTTATTTTACCACATTTATTATTTTTATTATTTTTTGATTGATTGATTTTACTATTTTTAATATTAATTTAGTGATTGGATTTATTATTTTTTATTTTTTGTTTTTTATTTTTTGTTTTGTTATTTTTATTATTTATTTATTGTTGATTTTATTTTATTCATCTTATTGATTTTATTACTTTTATTATCTTTATTGTTAATTGATTGACCAATTTTATTAGTTTTATTTGGTGAACAAACACGTGAATCCCAGCCTCCTAGTCTCTAACCACCCTGCTTAGCACACTATTCATCCGTGGGGCGTGTTTAAGGCCGTCCTCCATCCGCTAAATGCTACTTACTGTCACTATTCCTAAGCTTGGTAAGTCCTTTACATCACAAATTGTACTCTTTTACATCTCAGTTTAATATGGCAGTGCTCCCCAGTATATGAGAGGTCTTTTAACTGCTCTCCAAAATTAATTGCACGTGGATCTTACTTCTAAGTGGTCTATGCTGAGGGCAGAACTTGTAGAAGATTCCAGAGAAACCAGCGCTGTCAAAGTTTGGCATCCTGCCCATCGCATTTCTTCAAGCAAGGCCCTGGTCCAAGTATTTTGAGCAGATTCAGCCCTGATAGTGAAGTTATTCAGAGGTCAAGGCCTGGTCTAGCATGGGAGGAGCACCACAAGGGACCTCACAGGTGCAAACATCTGGCTACACCTGGCCTATGCTTCCCATGCAGCTCTAGGGAGGACCAACCACCACTGCTCCCTGCTCATATGTCTGCTCCTCCTCATTATGCGCAGTGACCCTGTGCTCAACATGTCTCAAAAATGGAGCTTACTTGAGGTTCCCTTACAGCACCTCAATTTTATTAGGATTATTTTCCATGTAAATCTCCAATTTTATCAAAATTTCCTAATTCTCTCTTTATTTAATTTAGAAATATTTTAAGTCTATCCATTTAGAGATATCCCTTTCTTTGTAAATCTTCAAATTTTACACTTTTTTCTATGTATTTCTTCATTTTTACCAGGAATATACTTCATGAAAATCTTCCCTTTCATCCAAAATTTTTCTATGTCCTTGTCTAAGTTTTTTTAATGTTATTTTCCAACAAATTCTTCTATTTTAGACATTTTTCTATATATTTCTTCAATTTTATCAGAAATGTTTTACATGTAAACTCTCAATTTTATCAGAAAATGTTTCTACTTTATTTTTCAATCATTTTAGGAATTTTTTATGCCTACCATTTATCTGTATTATTTTTCAATTAAAACCTTCAATATTTCAAGTTCTACTTCATTTTTTCACAAATATTTTCAGTAAATGTTTGTACTACATTTTTCAATTAGTTTAGAAATATTTTATATGTATAACATTTTGTATTTTTCTGATATCTTCAATTTTAATACATTTCCTGTATATTACTTCAATTGTATTAGAAATATTTTCCATGAAAATCTTCAATTTTATCAAATTTTTCTAGGTTCTTGGACAATGTTCTAGGTATATTTTCAATGTTTGCTATTTTACTATTATTATTTTCCAACTAATTCTTTAATTTTAATACACAGACACACATATATTTCTTCAATATCACTATGAATATTACTTAAGAAACTTTAATTTTATCAGAAAATATTTCTATTTAATTTTTCAATTACTTAGAGATGTTTTTATGGAAATTATCTGAATAATTTCCCATGAAAATCTTCAATTTAGCACTACTTTTCTATATATTCCTTCAATTTTATCAGAAACATTTTCCATGACAATTATCAATTTTATCAGAAAATATTTGTAAGTGCTTGATTCAGTAACGATAAATTATCCTTTTACAACTATTATTTTCCAACAGATTTTTCAATTTTAACACTTTATTTTTCAATTCATTCCTAAAATTGAGTGTGCCTACACATTTAGTTCTCTTTATCAACTTTTTATATGTATTTATTTTCAATGCCAAATCTCAATTTTAAATAAATTTTCTGTATATTTCTTCAATTTTATAAGAAGTATTTTCCATGAAAGCCATCAATTTGTTTAGAATTTTTTTACATGGTTTGTCAGTTAGTTTTGATGTATTATCTATGTGTACACTTTCATGTGTATTATTTTACATCAAATTCTTCAATTTTAACACACATATTTATATATTTCTTCAAATTCAGTGAAAATGTCCCATTGGCATAACTGTCAGTCACTCAGAGACTGCTGGCCCTGCCCCTGTTGTCACGCCGGCCCCGCCCCTCGCCCATCTATCTCAGCCCAGGGCGGGAGCCTTGTTGAAGTCCCTGTCCATCAACCAGCGACCACTATCCCCGCCCCTGATGTCACTCTGATACCCGGCCCCGCCCCTCATCCCTCTATCTCAGCCTTGGTAGGTGCCATGTTGGCGTCCTTGTCCATCACCAGTAGACAGCTGGCCCCGCCCCTAACGTCACACAGGCCTCGCCCCGAGTCCAGCCCCTGGAATGATGTCATTTCCTGTCTTTCATTTTTTATGAATGAAAGTGGGCCCAAAGTTTGAAAGTTCCTGTTGGGCAGTGGTGTGACAGAGGCGGGAGGGAGGTGAGCTCGCCCTTTTAGTGACTGCTGGGATTGCCGAGCTTCCCAGGTGCAGAATGGAGGCAAGCAGAATGGCTGGGCATGGAACCTGCGAGTGGGTCCACTGTGTGATAGAGGCGGGAGGGAGGTGAGCGTGCTCTTTTAGTGACTGCTAGGATTGCCAAGCTTCCCCGGGCTGCATGCAGAATGGCTGGGCAGTGAATGGCCGGACGGGACCACATTCGCATGCGCATTCAGTTGAAGATAGTTCTCCATGCTGCGGGTGTCTGTGAGCTCTGGAGTCACTCCCCGCTATCCTCCTGTTGTTTCCACAGACACATTCCTTGAGTTTGGAGAGGCTGGGCAAGGCGCGGGCTTCCTGGTCTGGAAAGTTTGCAACAGGGCAGAGTGCAAACCCTCTCTGTGCTCCTCCAGGCAGGGACAGTGGCCTCCTGGCACAACCCTCCTGTGGGAAAGGAAGCCGAGCCTGGCCGCCATGGATCGCTGGGCTGTGCTCCCGGCCCTCAGTTCTTTCTGCCTGTGAGCTTCTGAGACAGGTAGGGAATTCACGGGCCAATAAACTGAGTCCTATTTGTGCATTTTACACACGGACAGCCTGCTATTTCTGTTCTCTGTCTCTGTTCCCTGCACTTGCACCCTCTCTGTTCTCTTTCTCTAACTTCTTGGCTCTTTCTCTGTTCCCCGGTCTGTCTGCCTGTCTGCAGGTTCTCCTGTGTGCCTCTATCCCATGATCATGTTCTCACGCCTCCCCTTTCCCCCATACAGCCTCTTTTGCATCAGATCTCTTGCATGTTTTAGATGCTCAGGATCTCCTGTGAAAGGATAGCTTGGTTTTCTTGGTGACATATTTTCCTGGATGCTATTCATTATATTCCTTTGTTGGTGTCTCGCCATTTGGGTTTATGGTGATAATAGGTCTAGGTACTGGTTACCCAGTTTCTTTTGTTTGCATGGGAATTGAGTTTTATTTCTGGGGTTCAATTTGCTGTCTGTATTGTGAGAATATTCATTAAGGGGTGGGGGAATAAGCAGTTTGTATTCCTTTGTTCTACATTCTCAAGGGCACCACATTTTAACATTATAATTGTTCATCAAAGGATAAAAATAACATTTTTGGTTTTCCCTACAGAAAATTGAAAACGTGTTTCTTTACTAAAAAGGTTTATTTGTTTATTTCATGTGTTTGAGCATATTGTTGCTGTCTTCAGACACAGCAGAATAGGGCATAGGATCCCATGACAGATGGTTATGGGCCACCATGTGGTTGCTGGGAATTGAACACAGAAGCTCTGGAAGAGCAGCTATTGCTCTTAATCACTGAGCCATCTCTCCAGCCCTGAAAAAATATTTCTTATGAAACTGTATATATCCTGCAATCATTACATCAACAATAATGTACTCAGCATGTCTTTAGACAAATCCACCTTACCTAAAGAGTTATTCACCTTTACAAATTGTACAAATACTGGGCACCCATGTCCTCTCATTTTATAGAGTTTTAATAATATTTAAAAAGGCCTGCTGTGATTATATTAATTCAAGGGAGCTGAAGGTATGAAAATGGTTGTTGTTTAATGTAGACAATAAGTCACAAGCCCTGTGCTGATCTGTCTGAGTATATTTACTGTTTTTTAATGAGGCATTTTGGAATACAAATATTGTTTGAATTATTAAAGTGTTTATGTCCACATAAAAATTTATATATGTTTATTTCATTTTCAAATGCACAGATATATTACTCTTATATTGAGTGTAGACAATCTCCAATATAAATAACATTTCCTGGTCTAGGAGAAAAAAACTCTTTAAAACTAATTTAGAAATCTAAGGGATAGTGACCATGTTGTGTACAATTGGGAAAGGCTTCATAGAAATAGCACTGTGACAAGATCTGTATGTTTACATATATCATGTCCCTTAAAAGTAGACATTACAATTTAAATATATATCCTCATGTTACCTATTCCAAATAAAGATTCAGAGACATAATATCATTTCATATTTATCTTACCCATGGGGATTTATTGATTAAATATACTTTTGTCAATTCATATTAAATTTTTAATTTTTATTTATTATGAATAAAATTACCTTAGACAAAGTTAACCACTTTACATTACTTGTAATCTATTTGAGTTAAGAAAAATATGTGAAGAACAAACCATGATCCCATGTGCATAATTTATACATAAATGATAAAGGACTAATTTTATTAAGCCATGAATTTGCATTAATTCATCTCTGAGAATACTTTTTTCATTATTTTGGATGTCATGTGAAAACTTCACAAAGATATTTATTAAACATATTTTTAAGTTGGACAGAAAAATAAACCAGACATGTCTAGAGCAGAAGAGTACTGAAGGACATTTTATCTCAGAGGAAAATTAGCTGCATAAAAACTGACTGAGACCCAACACAGGGTAGCACAATTATTCCTTGCTGGCAGCAGTCGGTCTGGCCTTTGGTAGATTACCTCATGATTATCTGATGAGTTTTGTGACTATCAAAGTCTTCACTTCTTTGCCAGTATGCTACTTTGGAAGTAGTATGAATAAACTTTTAGTGCCTTAGAGAAACCATTAAATAACTAAGATAGAAGCTATCAGAATAAAAACAAACAAAATATTAAGATATAAAATGAATAATTTATAGGTCTGTTATTTTGTGTAATAGGGACTCTATTGACTCAGTGATACCATCAAGAATAATTATGGAGACCATTTTATCTTGTACCATTTGGTAATATTTACTAAAGCTGTGGGAAAAACACATGGCCCATGCAATATTTATTGTATCATTACCAAAGAGGGGTGCCAAGTCCCATGATTTTGTCCATCTTATGAAGATTCCCCAGGTGAAACTGAGAACAACCAAGACAGTAGAGGTTTTCTGTTGTATGTGAACTGGGACCCATAATAATGTAAAGTTATATCCCATCTGGGAATTCTAGGTTCCATTTTCATTGGGGCAGGAAAGAAGATTTTGATATTATAAAATCGAGTACTAGGAAGTCAGATGAGCAAAAAGATAGAAGCTGAAATCACATAGCACAACAAAATCTTTGACATAATCCTGAGAATTATCCTTGCCCTGACATTTCTTATTTGTGTAATAGGGATACTATTGATTCAGTGGGACCATCATGAATAATGATGGCCACCTAAACATGTCCCTAACCCTGGGAATTATCCTAAATCTCTAATCCTATCTTAAACCCCTTAATTTCCTAAGCATCCAAACCCTAACAAACATTATCCTGATTTTAACCATAACCCTCTAATCCACTAATGCTATCTCTAACCCTGCTTACTGTAGGGGATATTTCGTAATTATTCCCTTAATGTAAAATGAGAAACTCTTTCTTAATTGTGATCTTTTGAGGTGTTCTGATCCACCTTTTACTTAAGCTATAGGTGCTTTTTGCTACATACATATAGAAAGGTCACAAAAAGTTAGTTTATTACTTTTTTTGTACTTGTTCTAATTTATTTTAAAAAACAAAATTGATTTGTTTTTTTTTAATTTAAATTGGCATTAGGAAGTACTTATTTCTTATGTATATTGGTATACACTGAAGATCATCTGTAATATCCTGCAATATATAATTAACCAGTCCTTCATTTTTCTAATTTCCCTTGGCGTACAGCCTTTATTAGGACATTCAATTAACTACCCTTTCTATACACATAGAAAGATTACTTTTCTCTATGATTTGGGATAGGCTTATCTAAACAATCTGTACTAATCCAACCTTGTTTTTTCTCTACTTTGCCACTGTTAAAAAATTTTGACTAGTAATAGTGATCAACAGTGATTCCCTTATGTTTTTGGCTTTTCATCTGAGGTTGTCTCATACCTATCATCTGTTTAAGGGATCTTCAGTTTCCCTGATCCAAGCACTTAGCCATAAACAAAATTCTTGCTTGGTTTGTTTGTTTGTTTGTTTGTTTGTTTGTTTTGTGACTGGGTTTCTCTGTATAGCCCTGGCTTTCCTGGAACTCACTTTGTAGACCAGGCTTGCCTATAACTCAGTTCACCACTCTCTCTGCCACCCAAGTGCTAGGATTACAGGCATGCACCCCCACTGCCCGGCTAAAACTCTTTTTAGTAAAAATACATCCTTAATGTTAATAGCCTGGGTCATGCACTGGGCCATCCATTCCTGGGTCACACTGATACCTCCAATGCACCTTGAGCAGTGGGCTTTGCAAGCTGTTCACCATGATTATGGGAAAAAGGCAAGTTCTTTGAGCAATGCTCAGGCAAAGTCTGAAGTAAGGCCCTGGTAAGTGCAGTATCCTGGCTCACAGAGAGGAGGAACAGGCAGCTGACCAGCCTGTCTTGGAATGTTGAGTCCTCCCCCAGGACTGGGTGAGGTGAGATTCCTCTTGGAATCTTATTTCAAATGCTAATGGAGTGAAAACCACTCCTGAGATCTTAGAAATGTCTGGCCCTAGACCTGAAGCACACTTTATCCTGAGGATGGCTAAGACTCACTGGCCAATTCAGGGTGCCAGGCAGACCTGCCAGCCAGACAAAGAGATGAGATCTCCCAGATGTGTTTCTGTGTGTTCACTGTAGCATTGCAGCTTGAATTGTTCTCTGTGTCCTGCTCTGAGCTCTGCTGTTGGGTGCTGTGAGTGGACCTCAGGGAAATTCTGAAATCAAGACATGGTGAGCACAGGATATCTGCCCACAATGGGGAGGGAATTGTGGCTGAGCTATGTGCACTTGGGTGATGTGTCCTCTATGGGCTTGAAGGGAAAGCATCAGCCAGATGTGACTTTCTGTGAGGTTTCTAGTCTTGCTTCTTGCTAGTTCAGGCCATGACCTCTTAATATCTTCAGAATCATGGCTGATTGTAGTTCTGTCCAAAACATCTGGACCAGTTGCTTTCTTGTAGAAGCGAGGGTGCTTTCTGTGACTATGCAGCACCTGTGTCCAAACCTTTTTGTCTTTTTTAATATACATTAAGTAGGCAGGAATAGGCCTGGAGAAATGTCTCAGAGGTTAAGAGCTCTAGCTGTTCCTGCACCGGTCATGAGTTCAATTCTTACCAACCACATGGCAGCTCATAACTGTATGTAAGGGGATCTGGTGCCCTCTTCTGGCCACAGGAATACATGCAGGGAGAACTTTGTTTAAGTAATGAATTAAATCCTTAAAAAAGAAAATGGATATGAATCTAATAGTTCTGATTTCATACATTTCTAATTTTTGTTTTGTTTAGTTTGTTATTTTTTTTCTGCTGTAGTTTTTTATATGTCTTTAAATTATATTTTTAGACTTTCGATTTTTATGTGGCAAAGGGACTCTTTCCCAATCTGTTTGGCATTTTTGATGGTTCTTGCATATTAACAGGCAGCTTTTTTAGTTGAAGAAAGTTTTCATTTATGATTTCAGTGGAAATATTTTTCTATACAATTATGTTGATTGATCTTCTTCTTCTTCTTCTTCTTCTTCTTCTTCTTCTTCTTCTTCTCCTTCTCCTTCTCCTTCTCCTTCTCCTTCTCCTTCTCCTCCTTCTCCTTCTCCTTCTCCTTCTCCTTCTCCTTCTCCTTCTCCTTCTCCTTCTCCTTCTCCTTCTCCTTCTCCTTCTCCTCCTCCTCCTCCTCTTCCTTATCCTTCTCCTCTGCACCTGCTCTTCCTCCTCCTCCGCTGCTCCTGCTCTTCCTCCTCCTCCTCATCCTTTTTCTCCTTCTTATTCTCCTACGTCTCCTTCCCTAATATGTCTTGAGAAACTAAAATAAACTATGTGATGCAAAAGAGGTTGTATGGGGCAAGGAAGGGTACTAAGAATGTGAGGATTGTGACATATTTTCCAAGCTGATATTCCTTTTATTTCTATGCTGATTACTTAGGCATCTGCATATGTGGTGATTATTGATCTAAGTAAGGTTTCTCAGTTTGTTTAGTATGGGTGGGAGGTTATCCTTGGGTTTTGGTTTGCTGTCTAGAATTTCAGAGAGTGTTGGCTGAGTGTTGCCCATTTTAATGCTCTGCTTCTTGGGTATGTTCAAGATGGAATGCTGGCTAATGTTGAAAGCTAGAGGAGGTGGGCAGGAAGACATAATCTTAGCAATGCACATGAAGACATAGTCAGGAGAGAGGTGAAGCTGCCAACATTTCAATATTTCAGAGCTACAGTCATCCGAAGGAGCCTCAGTTGAGGGCGTGCTTTTGTTATAATGGCTGGTTGCTCTATCTGTGTGAGATAGTGTTGATGATTGATGTGGGAAGGCTCTTCCACTGAGGGTGACAATATTCATAAACAAGTGGGTCTGGGTGGCATGAGAGAGCTACCTGAGCATGGAACACTGATCAAGCCAGAAAGCAAGCCAAGAGACAATGATTGTCCATGGTTTTACCTTCAGTTTATAGCTTCAGTTTCTACTCTAAGCTCCCAAATTGATGAACTGCTGTCTGACAGAACCATTCACAACTGTTTATTTCCTGAGATTCTTTTGTTCAGAGGATTCCAAGAAAGCAGCAGAGTAACAAGGCAGAACAACAAAAACAACCACAAAAGCATTATTAACATGTGATTTTGCTGCTGGACAGAATCTAGGATCAATTTTGAAAGAATGTGGAAATTATCAGAAATTGAGGAGGCAAAGGTCATAGAAAGCTGTTCTTGGATCTTACTCTGTTTTTCTCATATGACTTGGGAGATTGGAGTGTTGACAGTATGCAGCCAGAGGAAATTGAGATCATGGCATTTCAGATGAGAATAGACACAGAAACCTTTATTGAGAGGTCATTGTGTGATATTTTGGCCAAAAATCTTTTCTCCTTGGCTTACACCCTGAAATATTGAGTGGGGTTAATTTTAAAAATAAAGGGCTGACTTCTATATTTTCATATGGATAATATGTATTTGGTCATTTTCCCCACTTAATTATCATTTATTTATTTAATTTAAATTCCATTTTCTACAATCTCTTTATTCACCTTAAACAATTATTCATCCCTCACTCCTGCAAGGAGGGTTCGGTCCACTTGAGCATTCACCAAACATAGAATTTCAAGTCTCTGCATGGTTAAGCACATCCTCTCCTACTGAGTTCAGAGAAGGTAGCCAAGTTAAGGGAACAGTTTGCACAGACAGACAACAGCATAAGGGGCATCTCCCTCTTTAGTTTTTGTGTGACCCATGTGAAGACGGAATAGCACACATGTTGGGATTCTCAGTCCATCCTGTGTGTTCTCTTTTGTTGGTGGCTCAGACTTCTAATGTCCAGGTTAGATGATTCTGAGAGTCTTTGTATGGACTTCCTGTTCCTTCATTTGCCTTCAACCCTCTCTCCAAAGGCACCCTGAGCCCTGTCCAATGTTAGGCTGGGTGTCTCTGCATCTGTTATAGTCTGGTTCTGGATTCAGACTCTCAGAGGACAATGATGCTAAGGTAATGCCTGCAAGTATAACACAGTATCCTCAGTAAAGTCAGGGTTTGTTGTTTGCCCATGGGTTGGGCAGGGTATCGATCGTTAGGGCATTCCCTCAGTCTCTGCTCCATCATTTTGATTAAATTTCTTATAGACAAGACAAATTTGGGGTGGAAATGGTTTGGGTTCAGGTGGTGTTCTTAACTCTCCATGGGGGGCCCTGCTTGGTGGCAGGATGTGGCCTCTTCAGGGTCCATATCTCATTTCCATGCATTTCAGCTAAGATTACCCACATAGACTCCTTGGTGCATTCCAACTTGTCATCTCTCCCACATGTTAAATCTACCCCACCCTTTGGCCACCGCCTACTGCAGATTTCAGTTTATTTTCCTGGCCCTCTATTCCTCTCCTGTCTCTCACCTCACGTGTTCCTGTTCTCTCCACCTTCCCCTTTCTTATCTGCTCTCTTAGGCTGTTCTTTTTCTTCCATCTGCCTCTTATGACTGCTTTATTCCTCCTTCTGGGATTGAACCATTTTCATTTGGGTCTTACTTTTTGTTTTGCTTCTTTTGGTCTATGGAGAGCAGTGTGGATATCCTATACTTTATATTTAATATTCACTTGTCTGTACATACATGCTTTTCTTTTTGTGTCTGGGTTAACTGAGACAGAATGATAGTTTCTAGTTGGATCCTTTTGCCTGTAAAATTGTGATGTCCTTGTTTTTAATAGTTGAATTGTATTCAAGTTTGAAAATGAAACATATTTTCTGTATCCACATTTCAGTTGAGGGACATCTGGACAATTTCAAGTTTCTAGCTGTTATAAATAAAACAGACACAAATGTAATGTATCAAATGCTCTGTTGGGAATATGCCTGAGCAGGAACTCTAAATGAAATTATTCCTCCTGCTAAGTCATAAATTATTGGAAGGAGTGGGCAGATTATTTCCTAGGTCCAGCAAGGTGACTTAGTGCCATCCTTACTTCAGAAGATGAGCACATCTCTTGGTAAATGGTGTGCAGTTACTGATCTAGTAAATGCCTTTTTGCCACAGTGTCTCCATTAACATCACCAGAAACAATGTGCTTTATTTGGAATTGACAGTTGTATACCTTTACAGTTTTGCCTTGAGGATATATTATGTTTGAAGTCCTGTGTCATAACTAAGGTAGAGGGGATGTTGATCATCTATGTCTTCCGATAAATATGATATTAGTGAACTGAAGTGTACATTATGCAGAATTTACCTAGAGAGCATGAAGTATCACTTAATGTGAACTCATTGGTAACCCATATGGGCATTAGAGGACTGAAGATAAATCCAACTAAAATTTAGTAGTCTTCTAATTTAGTGAAATGCTTAGAAATCTAGTGGCGTAGGGTGTTCAGAGACACTAATTCCAAAGTGAAAAATAAGTCATTGCACTTGGGCACTCCCACTACAAAGAAAGAAGCACAACAGTTAGCGTGCATATCAGAACTCTGGAGACACCACGCTCCTTCCTTGGATTTGTTACCACAGCCAGTTTCTCAAGTAGCCCAGAAAGTTGCAAGCTTTCTGTTGGGGGCTAAAAACAGATGAACATCTGTAAAAGGTCCAGGATGCTGTGCAGGCTGCTCTGCCAGTTTCATGGTCAGAAAGGAATTTGTTTGGAGTCTTTGGCAGGCACTTAGTGTGAGCCATAGGTTTTGAATATTGGTAGACCAACACTCTACCATCATCGCCTCAACCGAACTATTTTACTTTTTTAAGACAGGTGTTGGCCTGTTATTCCACATTAGTGGAAATTGTGCACGTTGAGCCAGGGCAACGTTAGTGATCCCAAAAGAAAGCACACACAGGAACTGATCAGATGCAACTCAAAACGGGATCTTTATTCTATTAGAGATAGCTCTGGACCTCTCCCCCAATGCACCACTATCATCCATGATGGTTTTGATGGTGGGGGAGGCCCTGATATCTATAGGTTCAAGGCTTTATGGTAAGCATCAAGCAGGGAGTACATGTGCAAGCACCTAATTCGAAAGCTACCGTGGCCTTTAACATAATTGGCTGGTGCTGGGACTTATATCATAAACTTAAACTTCTGCTCCCCTCTGCATTGATGGTCAGTGCACAAGGACTGGGCTTGTATCCTGAGGATGCAGGATTGTTGGGGGGAATTCTCTGAGACACTGGTCTAGCTTAGGGTGTAACCTGGAAACTCTGGTCTTATTGGGGGATTAACCTAGAGACTGGATTTAGGCTCAGGCTTTGTTGGGGGCAAATTGGAAACTAGTGCTAGGTATCAACCTGTGAGTTTACCAGAGTTTAAAGTTATGTGTGGTTCTCAAAAATGGAGTCTGATTTGAAAAGTTACGGCATCTCAGTGAGGAAAGGAAAAGCAGATGTTTTAGCCTCTGTAGGCCAAGACTCGACTCACATGAAATCAGGTGACAGTAGATTCCTGTTATCCATGATTTTACAGCACCATTCTGGAGACACATAACTTCTCTTGTCCCCCACATTGACTCTCTGATTCACTGTAAATCTCAGGAATCAGATTCTTTCTAGGGATCCTCACAAGAAGAGATCACTAAAAAAACACTTTAAAAGATAAAGATATTTTTAAATTAACATGTTTTTATCTGTATAATAATTCAAATATATATATATGTCATAATATAAAGAACAGATATGATTTTCTTGTATGAGTGAGAACTATATCTAATATGAATAGCATCTCCTGGTCTAAGAGATGTAAACCCTTTAAAATTAATTTAGAACCTTAAAGGATACAGACTTTGCTATGTACAAGAATTTGATTAGGGATTGGTGAGATACCATTTGGACCATAATTGTATGCTTACATATATCATGTTATGTATTCCAAAGAAAGATTGAAAGCCATATTATTATGTTGTATTTATTTTACCTGTTTGGATTTATTGAATAACTATACTTTCATCCTTTCATGTAGCTGTTCGCAGCTAAATTTGAATATTTTACTGGGTCACCTGGAAGGAAAGCTGGGTATGGCAAAAGGGTGATGGGAGAAATATGGAACCAAGAAGAGATTTTCTGCTCAAGGGTCAAAGTTTAATGACAGTCTCCTAATACACAAAGGAGGGCCTAAGACTCCTCCCCCAAAAGCTGGAAACAAGTCTGCAGAACTGGTTGTGCTTGCTCTGCAGGAGGCTGGCATCAGGGGGAGGCTAGGGTCCTTGGAGAACATGGGCTTCACCTTGGTCTAAGCACTCCATGCTAGGTGGGAAGCAGTGGCTAGCAGAGTTTTGAAACTCCTGCTCAAAAAGACTGGGGGTAGGGAACACGTTCCTATAAATTTTTAACTATAATGTCAGAAGAAACAAAATGAAATAGGGCCGTATTTGCAAGTTTAATTTAGTTGTAAGCCATTTGCTATCATGTACTTGATATTAAATACGAACCATGATCTGATGTGAATCGTCTATACATAAGTAATAAAATGGCATATTTTAGTAAGCCATGCATTTGTTTTTATTGCTTGTTGGAATTCAATTGCCATAATTTTTACTGTCGAATGAAAATTTCACATAAAATCCACAAGTAAATTTATTGTTACTCTGGGCAGAAAGTAAATCAGACATGTCTAGAGCAGAAGAGGACTGAAGGGCATTGTAACTCAGAGGAAAATTAGCTGCATAAATAATGGACAATGAGACCTAACCCAAGGTAGCATAAATATTCTTTCCTAGTAGAAGTCTGTCTGGCCCTTAGCAGCTTATCCCATGATTATCTGTTGTGTTTTTTCAATTTCAAAGTCTTCACTTCCTTTGTCACTATGCATATTTTGGAAATACATGTTTGGATAAACTTTTAGGAATTTTTGAGTAGCCATTAAATAAGTAAGGTAAAAGCTATTAGAATAAGAATAAATCAAAACATTAAGATGTAAAATGTAGCAGGCGGTGGTGGCGCACACCTGTAATCCCAGCACTCTGGAAGGCAGAGGCTGACGAATTTCTGAGTTCAAGGCCAGCCTGGTCTACAGAGTGAGTTCCAGGGCAGCCAGAGTTATACAGAGAACCACTATCTCAAAAAAAATAAATAAATAAAAATAAAAAAAAGAAAGAAAGAAACCAAATCTAAAAAAAAAAAAAAAAAAAGAAAAGAAAAGAAAAATGAATAACAAATAATTCTGACACTTTGTGTAATAGGGATACTGTTGATTCAATGAGAACGGCAAGAATAATGACCCATCAAGAATAATGTACCATCTGGTTATATTTATTAAAGCTGTGGTGAAGACACATGGCCCATGCAATGTTTATGACATCATTATAAAGATGGGCACCAAATCCCATGATTTTGTCTATCTTATGAGGATCCCCTGGTGCAACTTAGAACAACTAAAGCAGTATTGGTTTTCTGTTGTATATGAACTGTGCCCCATAATAATGTAAAGATATTTCCCATCTGGGAATTCTAGGTTCTTGGATAACTCACTTTCCACTTTGATTGGGGCAGGAAAGAAGATTTTGATATTATGAAACAGAGGACAAGGAAGGCAGATGAGTGAAAAGATAGAAGCTGTGTTCACTTAGTACAACAAACAACTCCTTTGACCTAACCCTGAGACTGACCCTAACCCTGACATTTCTTCTTTCTGTAATAGGGATACTATTGATTCAGTGAGGCCATCAAGATTAATGATGGCCACCTAAACCTGACCCTAATCCTGAGACTTATCCTAAATCTTTAATCCTATCTTAACCCCTTAAATTCCTAAGCAACCTAATTCTAAAAACCATCATCTAGATCCTAACCATAACCCTCTAATCCCCTAACACTAACTCTAACCCTGGTTACTGTGGGAGATATTTCTTAATTATATCTTTTGAAATGAGAAACTCTTTCTTAATTGAGATCTGTTGAGATGTTCGGATCCACCTTTGACCTAGGCTATAGTTGCTTTTTGCTGCCTACATATAGAAAGGTCACGAAAACGTAGTTCTTTGTTTTTTGTACTTGTACTACTTAAATTTCCTGAACAAAGGTGAATTTTTTTTTTAACACTGGTATTAGGAAGTACTTATTTCTTAAGTATATGGGTATACACTGAAGATCAGCTGTAATATCCTGCAACATGAAATTAACCAGTCCTTGATTTTTCTAACTTCCCAGGACGGACAGACTTTATTGGGACATTCTATTATCTACCCTTTCTATATACATAGAAAGATTCATGTAAAAGTACAGATGTAGAAAATCTGTACTAATCCAAATGTGCTTTTTCTCCACTTTGCACTGATGAAAATGTGCTGACTAGTAAGGGTGCTCAACCTCTATATTTTCATTCTAGTAATATATATTTGTTCATTTTCCCCATTCATGTATTTATCATTTATTTATTTAATTTAAATTCCATTTTCTACAATCTCTCCATTCACCTTAAACAGTTATTCAACCCTCACTCCTCCAAGGAAGGTGCAGTCCACTTGACCATTCACCAAGCACAGATTTTCAAGTCTCTGCATGGTTAAGCTCATCCTCTCCTACTGAGTTCAGAGAAGGTAGCCAAGTTAGGGGAACAGTTTGGACAGACAGACAACAGCATAAGGGGCATCTCCCTCTCCAAGTTTTGTGGCACCCATGTGAAGACTGTGTAGCACATGAATTGCATATATGGTGGGATTCTCAGTCCATCCTGTGTGTTCTCTTTGGTTGGTGGCTCAGTCTTCTAATGTCCAGGTTAGATGATTCTGAGGGTCTTTGTATGGACTTCCTGTTCCTTCAGTGGCCTCCAACCCTCTCCCCAAAGGCACCCTGAGCCCTGTCCAATGTTAGGCTGGGTGTCTCTGCATCTGTTATAGTCTGGTTCTGGATTCAGGATCTCAGAGGACAATGATGCTAAACTACTGCCTGCAAGTATAACACAGTATCCTCAGTAAAGTCAGGGTTTGTTGTTTGCCCATGGGTTGGGCAGGGTATCGATCGTTAGGGCATTCCCTCAGTCTCTGCTCCATCATTTTGATTAAATTTCTTATAGACAGGACAAATTTGGGGTGGAAATGGTTTGAGTTCAGGTGGTATCCTTAACTCTCCATGGGGGGCCCTGCCTGGCTGCAGGATGTGGCCCTCTTCAGGGTCCATATCTCATTTCCATGTATTTCAGCTAAGATGACCGCCATAGACTCCTTGGTGCCCTCCAATTTGTCATCTCTGGCGCATCTTTAATCTACCCCACACGTCGACCACCACCTGCTGCAGATTTCAATTTATTTTCCTGGCCCTCTGGTCCTCTCCTGTCTCTCACCTCACCTGTTCCTGTTCTCTCCCCCTTCCTCTTTCTTATCTACTCTCTTATCCAGTTCTCTTTCTTCCATCTGCCTCTTATGACTGTTTTCTTCCCCCTTCTGTAATTGAACCATGTTCATTTGGGTCTTCCTTCTAGTTTAGCTTCTTTGGCCTATGGAGAGTAGTGTGGATATCCTGTACTTTATATTTAATATTCACTTGTAAGTTTGTATATACATGCTTTTCCTTTTCTGTCTGGATTATCTCAGACTGGATGATAGTTTCTAGTTGTAACAATTTCCCTGTAAAATAGTGATGCATGCCCTTGTTTTTAATAGCTGTATAATATTCAAATGTGAAAATAAAACACGTTTTCTTTATCCATATTTCAGTTGAGGGACATCTGGACATTTTCAAGTTTCTAGCTGTTATAAATAAAACAGAAATGAATGTAATGGAGCAAATGCTCTGGTGGCTATATGCCTGAGCAGGAATCCTAAGTGAAATTCTTCCTCCTGCTAAGTCATAAATTATGGGAAGGAGTGGGCAAATTATTTCCTAGGTCCAGCAAGGTGACTTAGTGCCATCCTTACTTCAGAAGATGAGCACATCTCTTGGTACATGGTGTGCAGCTACTGATCTAGTAAATGCCTTTTTGCCACTATATCTCCATTATCATCACCAGAAGCAATTTGATTTGACATTGACAGTGGTATACCTTTATATTTTTGCCTTGAGAATATATTATGTTTTCAGCCCTGTGTCATAACAAAGGTAGAAGAAATCTTGATCATCTGTGTCTCCCAATAAATATGATATTAGTGATCTAAAATGTACATTATGTAGAAATTACCTAGAGAGCACAAGGTGTCAATTAATTTGGACTTGTTGGTAACCCATATGGGCATCAGAGGACTGAAAATAAATCCAACCATAGTTTAGTAGTCTTCTAATTCAGTACAATGCTTAGGAATCTGGGAATGTAGCGTATTTAGAGACATTAATCCCAAGGGGAAAGATAAGTCTTTGCCCTTGGCCACTCCCACCACAATGAAAGAAGCACAACAGTTAGTGTGTATGTCAGGAATCTGGGAATACCACATTCCTCACTTGGATTTGTTACCCCAGACAGTATACCAAGTAGCCCAGAAAATTGCAAGCTTTCTGTTGGTGCCTAAAAACAGGAGAGGTTTCTGTAATGGGACATGGCTGCTGTGCAGACTGCTCTACCAGTTTCATGGTCAGATAGGAATGTTTTTTGCAGCCTTTGGCAGGCCCTTATTGTGAACCATAGGTTTTGAATATTGGGCCAACGCTCTGCCATCATCACCTCAAATCCATTACCCTTTTAAAGACAGGTCTTGTCCTGATCTTCCATGTCAGTGTAAATTGAGCATATTGAGTCGGGGAAGGTTAATTATCCCAAAAGAAGGCACACACAGGAGTTGATCAGATGCAACTAAAAGCAGGATCTTTATTCTATCAGAGATAGCTCGCGCCCTCTACACCAATGCACCACAATCTTACATGGTGGTTTTAATAATGGGGGAGCTCCTAATCTCTATAGGGGCGTTTTTCGAATATCAAAGTCTTCATAACTATGTAACTATGCTAGTTTTGGAAATACGTGTATGGATAAACTTTTAGGACTTTTTGAGTAGCCATTATATAAGTAAGTTAAAAGCTATTAGAATAAGAATAAATCAAAACATTAAGATGTAAAATGTAGGGCTGGAGAGATGGCTCAGCGGGTAAGAGCACAGACTGCTCTTCCAAAGGTCATGATTTCAAATCCCAGCACCCATATGGTGGCTAACAACCATCCATAAAGATATCTAACGCCCTCTTCTGGTGTCTGAAGACAGCTACATTGTACTTACACATGACAAATAAATCTACAAATAAATAAATATCTTTTTAAAAAAAGATGTAAAATGTAGCCGGGCAGTGGTGGTGCACACCTGGAATCCCAGCACTCTAGGAGGCAGAGGCAGGCGAATTTCTGAGTTTGAGGACAGCCTGGTCTACAGAGCGAGTTCCAGGATTGCCAGGGCTATACAGAGAAACCCTGTCTCAGAAAAAAAAAAAAAAAATCAAATCAAAGCAACCAAAAAAAAAAGTTGTAAAATAAATAACGAATAAGTCTGATATTTTTTTTAATAGGGATACTGTTGATTCACTGATACCATCAAGAATAATGGTGGCCACCAGCTTATCTTGTACCATCTGGTTATATTTATTAAAACTGTGGTAAAGACACATGGCCCATGCAATATTTATGACATCATTATAAAGATGGGTACCAAGTCCCATGATTTTGTCTATCTTATGAGGATCCCCAGGTGAAACTTAGAACAACGAAAACAGTATAGATTTTCTGTTGTATTTGAACTGCACATCATAATAATGTAAAGATATTTCCCATCTGGGAATTCTAGGTTCTTGGATAATTCACTTTCCACTTTGATTGGGGCAGGAAAGATTTTAATATTATAAAAACTAGTACTAGGAAGAGAGATGAGAGAAAAGATAGAAGCTGAGTTCACTTAGCACAACAAACAAGTCATTTGACCTAACCCTGTGACTGACCCATTCCCTGGTATTTCTTCTTTGTGTAATAGGGATACTATTGATTCAGTGGGACCATCAAGAATAATGATGGCCACCTAAAACTGACCCTAATCCTGGGACTTATCCTAAATTTCTAATCCTGTCTTAATCCCTTAATTTCCTAAGCAATCTAATTCTAAAAACCCTTATCTTGATCCTAACCATAACCCTCTAATCGCCTAACACTAACTCTAAACCTGGTTACTGTGGGAAATATTTCTTAATTATATCTTTTGAAATGAAAAACTCTTTCTTAATTGAGATCTTTTGAGATGTTCGGATCCACCTTTGACCTAGGCTATAGTTGCTTTTTGCAGCCTACATATAGAAAGGTCATGAAAAGGTAGTTCTTTGTTTTTTTTTTACTTGTACTACTTAATTTTCCAAAACAAACACTGGCATTAGGAAGTACTTATTTCTTAAGTGTATACTACTGGTATACACTGAAGATCAGCTGTAATATCCTGCAATATGAAATTAACCAGCCTTGATTTTTCTAACTTCCCTGGACAGACAGCCTTTATTGGGACATTCTATTAACTACCCTTTCTATATACATAGAAATATTCATGAAAATCTGTAAAAGTACAGATCTAGAAAATCTGTACTAATACAAATGTGGTTTTTCTCCACTTTGCACTGATGAAAATGTGCTGACTAGTAAGACTGATCAACACTTATGTTTCTGTATTTCCTCCTGGGGTTGTTTGATATCCTTCATCTGTTGAAGGTAGGTTCAATTTTCCAGAGCCAAATATTTTTCCAAAAACAAAGCTCTTGGTTTGTTTTTGTTTGTTGCTTCTTTCCTTCCTTCCTTCCTTCCTTCCTTCCTTCCTTCCTTCCTTCCTTCCTTCCTTCCTTCCTTCCTTCCTTCCTTCCTTCCTTCCTTCCTTCTTTTTTTCTTTCTTTCTTTCTTTCTTTCTTTCTTTCTTTCTTTCTTTCTTTCTTTCTTTCTTTCTTTCTTTCTTTCTTTCTTTCTTTCTTTCTTTCTTTCTTTCTTTCTTTCTCTCTTTTTGGGACAGGATTTCTCTGTATAGCACTGGCACTCCTGGAAATCACTCTGTAGACAAGGCTGTCCTCAAATTCACAGATTCACCTGCCTGCCACCCAAGTGCTAGGATTACAGGCATGCAGTACCACTGCCTGGCTAAAACTGTTGTTTCTAAAAATCAATATTTAATGTGAGTAACCTGGGTGATGCATTAGGTCATCAATTCCTGGGTCAGACTGATATGGCCAATGCATCTTCAGTAAAGGTCTAGGCAAGCTGTTCACCATGACTTTGTGAAGAAGACAAGTGCTTTGAGGAAAGCTCAGGCACCAGTCCTGGTAAGCGGAGGGTCCTGGCTCAGAGAGGGGAGGAGCAGGCAGCTGACCAGCCTGAGCTGGAATGTTGTTTCCTCCTACAAGGCTGGGTGGGTAAGATACCTCTTGGAATCATTTCAAAATTAACGGAGTGCAAACCACTCCTGAGGTGTTGAAAAGGTGTGGCCCCAGATAAGAAGCACACTTTAACCTGAGGAGGGCTAAGAGTCACTGGCCAATCAAGGGCACAAGGCAGACCTGCCGGTCAGACAAAGAGATGCGATCATCCAGGAATCTTTCTGTGTGTTCACTGTGTCTGTGCAGCTTGAATGGTTCTCTGCGTCCTGCTCTGAACAATGCTGTTGTTTGCTGTGAGGGGACCTCAGGGATGCTATGAAATCGAGACATGGTGAACACAAGATATCTGCCCACAATGTGGACAAACATGCGGCTTTGCAGTGGGACCTGGGGTGGAGGGTCCTCTATGGGGTTGGATGGGGAAACATCAGCCAGATGTGAGTTCCTGTGAGGTTTTTAGTGGTGCTTCTTACTTGCTAGTTCAGGACATGACCTCTTAATAACTTCAGTATCAAGGCTGATTGTAATTCTGTCCAAAACATCTGGATCAGTTGCTTTCTTGTAGAAGCATGGGTGGTTTCTGTGACTATGCATCACCTGTTTCCAAAGCTTTTTGTCTTTTACAGTATACATTAAGAAGGCAGGAGTAGGACTGGAGGGATGTCTCAGAGATTAACAGTCATGGCTGTTTTTACACAGGTCATGAATTCAATTCTTACCAACCACATGGTGGCTGGTAATGGGTATATAAACCATATATAATGGGATCTGGTTCCCTCTTATGGCCTGCAGGAATACATGCAGGCAGCACATTGTATAAGTAATGAATTTATTTCTTAAAAAGAAACCACGCAGATATGAATCTAATAGTTCTGATTTTAAACATTACCAGTTTTTGTTTTGCTTGGTTTGTTAATTTTTTTCTGCAATAGCTTTTTTTTGTTTCATTAACTAATATGTTTAGTGTTTTTATTATGATGTGCCAAAACATCACTTTCCCAATCTGTTTGGTATTTTTGATGCATCTTCTATATTAATAGGCACCTTCCTTTATTTAAGGAAAGCTTTCATTTGTGATTTCCTTGGAAATATTTTCTATATGCTGATTTTTCTTCTTCCTCTTCTTCTTCTCTTTCTTCTTCTTCTTCTTCTTCTTCTTCTTCTTCTTCTTCTTCTTCTTCTTCTTCTTCTTCTTCTTCTTCTTCTTCTTCTTCTTCTTTTTTCTTCTTTTTTCTTCTTCTTTTCTTCCTCCTCCTCTTACTCTTTCTCCTCCCCTTTCTCTAACATATACTGAGAAAATAAAACACACAAGAGCTCAGATTCAAGTGGTTGTTTTTCAGAAATGAGAGGAGTGAGAACCTGAGGATGGTGACTTATATTCTTGGCTGGTATAGTTATCTTCCTATGCTGGTTTCTAGGTATCTGCATTTGTGGTGATTATTGGTCTAGGTACTAGTTTCTCAATTTGTCTTGTTTGTGTTGGAGAGGTATTCTTGTGTTACAGTTTTCTGTCTAGATTTTTAGAGTGTTGGCTGACTTTTGCCTCTTTTACTGACCTGTTTGTTCAAGAGAGAGACCTGGTTGAAAGCTAGAAGAGGATGTGGGCAGGATAAGTAATTCTTAGCAAGGTTCAAGGACACATAGTCAGGAGAGAAGTGAAACTGCCAACATTTCAACATTTCAGAACTACAGTCATCTGAAAGAACCTCAGTTGAGGGTGTGCCCTCATCCGAATGGCTGGTTGCTATGTTTGTGAGATAGTGTAGATGATTGATGTGGTAAGGCTCTTCCACTGAGGGTGACAATATTCATAAGCAAGTGGGCCTGGGCTGGATGAGAGGGCTATCTGAGCATGGGACACTGACTAAGCAGGAGAGCAATCCAGGAGACAATGTTTTCCATGCTTTAACCTTCGGTTTGCACTTTCAGTTTCTACTCTAAGTTCCCAAAGTGATGAATTGTGGTCTGAAAAAAAAAATCACAACAACCATTTATTACCTGAGATGCTTTTGCTCAGAGCATTTCATTACAGCAGCAGAGTCACAAATTAGAACAACAAAAACAGCGACAAAAGCATTATAAACATGTGATTTTGTTTCTGGACAGAATCTATGTTCTCTTAGGAAAAAATGTGGAAATTATCAGAAATTGAGATGGTAAAAGTCATTGAAAGCTGTCCATGGAGCTTAATCAGTTGTTCTCATAGGACCCAGAATATGGGAGTTTTGACAGTATGCAGTCAGAGAAAATTTAGATCATGGCATTTCAGAGGAAAATAGACACAGGGTAAATATTAGCAAGAGGTCATTGGTGTGATATTTTGGCCAAAAATATTTTCTTCTTGGCTTTCACCACAAAATATTGAGTGGGGTGGTCAGTGTACAGGCAATTTCAAAGGTCTGCTCTCTGGGACTTAGCACCTGCTTTAGCCCTTCCCTGCCTCCATCACCTGCTGCTATCGTCAGGTGTGGTTTATATGCATAGATCACCAGCTACAACAGCTGTCTGTTTGTTCCCTGTCTCTGTTCTCTGCACATTCCTCCTCTTTTTCTTCCCTCATGGTTCTCTTTCTGTGCTCCCTGGCTGTTTGCCTGTCTGCAGGTCATCTTGTATTCCTCTATACATTCCCCAGATTCTCACTCCTCTCCCTTCCCCCAAACAACCTCTTTTATATGATATTTGTGTATGTTTTAATTTCACAGGACCTGTTTTGATAGGCATATGTTGGATTTCTTCGTGGCATATTTTCCTGGCTGTTATTTATTATGTCGATGTTATTTAATATGCCTATGTCTAGGCCTCTGGTTTCTGGTTTGTCTTCGTTAGGTAGGGGTTTGTTCCTAGATTACTGTTTGTTATATGGGTTTGTAGAGTGTTAGCTGAGTGTTGCCTGTTTTACTGGCCTGTGAGGTGGGCATGTTTAAGTGGGAAAGCTTGCTGGTGTAGAAAGTTGGGATCAACATAGGGTAGGAAGAGATGATCTTAGCAGCTCACAAGGAGACAATAGTCAGGAGAGAGGCTTAGTAGCCACTGATATTTAGTAGTTTGCTAAGTTTAACTGAAAATTGCATCTGGGATAAAATTTTTTTGGTAGATCTGTCGAAAGCCTACTTTGTCTCCTGGCAGGTAAAGTATGTAAAATTGAAGAAATTATTCATTTCCTTTAGAAATTTCAATTTAGTGGTATATAGACATTTTTATATCTTTATTATTCTCTGAAATTCAACATTGTCTGTTTTTTTGTGCTAAATTTTCCTTTTAGATTTTATTTGGATATTTTCTTATCTTTTAGTTAGATTTAAAAATTGTTTGCCTATCTTGTTGATTTGCTCAAAGAGCCAACTCTTTGTTTCATTTATTCTTTGGATTCTCTTCCTACTCTATAGATTTTAGCCATCAATTTGATAATTTCTTGATGTCAACTCCTTGCTTGTGGAGTGATTGCTTAACCTGTTTCTCTTCCAGATGTTCAGGTATAATGTAAAGTTGCTGGTATGAATTCGCTCCACTTTTCTTATGTAATAATTTTGTGCTATGCACCTTCTTCTTGGTACAACATTCATTTTCATTATGTATACTGATGTGGCCCTGTCTGAGAGGACTATTATTTTTTAGGTTTAAGATATTTAACCTAAGACAAAAGGTATAAATAAGATTTTGTGCACTCTACTACAAGACCTACTTTCTTGATGGAGCAGATGTCCATAAATCCTGCTTCAACATTTTACAATAATATTTGGGATTAGCATCACATTATTTCTACCATATCTCCCCTGCCTTCTGTGATGGTTTAATAATATCCCTGCAGGCTGAAGTTACTCAGAAGAGAGGTCAATGGGGATTGGGTCTTGAGAACTCCTCAAAGGAAAGAGAGGAGCAGGAAGGTACCATGGAATAGATGAGTTGTGAGTGCACAGCCATGAAGGGCAACCTGTTTCTAGAAGTGTTCGAGGTAGAACATGGCAAGTGATATCGTGAGGTATTAACAGGGAAGTAGAGAAAATAACATAGATGTTCAGTATATATACAACTCTGGTGCTTTAATGCTTATTATAAATATAACCTCTTTTATGTCTTTTAATTGGTACCATTAAGATTCAAGTGGGTAAGAAACCCCAAATAGTATTTAACCCAACAAGATGGCCATCATTATGGTTTGTGCCTAGTAATTGAAATGGAGTGCAAAGTAAGGTAGTGTTAGGTACTCTGTAGTTGAAGTTGAAATGCATGATGCTGTGGTGCACGCCTAAAATTTCAGAACCCAGCAAACAAGGCTAGAGGATCATAAGATCAAAACTCTGTTTAGTTATCTAAATAATTTTAGGTTATCTTACATTAAGTCAAACATCTCTATCACTTCCCGCTCAAATATTTTCATCCAAAGCAGATGGAAAAATGTGTTATGTGCATCCATCCATGCATACACATCTTTCTACTTACTATTTTTATATTTGTAAAAGTGTGTTGGTAAAACAAGGAGAATCAATAGTAAAATATTTACATAAATTTCTGTAGGTGAAAGGAAGTTTACTTTATCCTTTTGGGGTTTTTCATTTGCACCTGTAACTTGTCATTTTTGTATCAAGCATGGATTGCACATCCAGTTTAATCAAAAGTTCAAGCAACTACAACTACTTTACTCAACAATTGTGGTCTGTAATATGTTATAATTCCATCCTAATTACTATGAATTTAAGAAAAAATGATATCAAATACACATTTCTAGCCCAGCTGCAGAAGTCATACAGGGATCCAGTAAGTCTCTATTAGGAGAAGGCCAAGAAAGTCTCCAGTACAAGAAATAAATCACATAATTTCCAGGTTGGGCTTGTGTTTTTTTAATGAAATGAGAACAGAGAATTCTTCTGATCATGACTCAGACTTTGTTTGTTCTGAGAATATCTTAATAAAGTGAAAGCAGGCAGAGATTCAGAGGTGGGGTAAAAACATTTTAATATGACAGAGAAATCAGAGGGCTGTGGAGCAGTTTCATGCCTAGGTATCAGCAGTGTGAAGAACAATGAAGAGAAATGTCTCCTAGGTGACAAGTTGACTGAGTTGTATGCTTACTTAAAATGATAGACCACATCTATTGGTACATGGTGTGCAGTTATTGATCTAGAAATTATTTTTGTTTGTTTGTTTGTTGTTTGTCATTACCTCTCAATGAGCATCACCAGAAGCAATTTGCTTTATTTGGCATTCCCTATAATATACCTTACCAGTTTTGCCACAAGGAAATATTATCTTTCCAGTCCTGTGTCATGACTTAGAAGGAATCTTGACCATCTGTATCTTACATGAAATAGCATATTAGTGCTCTAATTGCATAGTTTAATGAATGGACCAAGTGGGCAGGGGTTTCACCCATTTTAGGCTTGTTGATAACACATATGGGCAGCAGAGACTTGGATATAATATTTCTCTTATGTTTCTGCCTTGATACCAGGTTTGTTTGATATCTATGATCATCCGAAGGGAGGTGCAGTTTCCTCAAGCCCAGCATTTAGCCACAATACAAGACTTTTGTTTCCTAAAATCCCTCTTTGATAATAGATAATTTGATAATAGATAATAAAATCCCTCTTTGATAATGTTTTAATAGCCTGGTCAACCTTCCACTCTTGGGTCATATTGATACTTCCACTGCACCTTTAGTAATGGGCTATGCGAGCCATACTCCTCGATTTCAGGTAGAAGGGAAGTGCTGTGAGAAAGGCTCAGGCTAGTTTTGAAGTCAGATCCTGGTTAGTGCTGGATTACTGCTCATAGAGTGAAGGAGCAGACAGCTGTCTAGCCTAAGCTGCAATGATGGCTTCTTCTCCAGGACTGGATGGGATTAGATTCCTCTTGGAGGACAGGCAAAAATGCGAATGGAGTGTAAACTACTCCTCAGCTCTGGAAAAGGTCTGGACCTGGACTGGAAGCACACATTAACGTTGAGGAAGTGTAAGACTCCGTGGCCAATCAAGGCTTCCAGGCAATCCTGCCTTTCAAACAAAGAGGTAGGACCTTGCGACTGCAATTCTCCAAGTTCACTGTGGCTGTGCAGGCTTGAATGGTTTTCTGTGTCCTGTTGGGTGCTGTGAGAGGACCTCAGGGAAGCTCTGAAGTTGAGAAATGGTAAGCACTGGCTATCTACCCACAATGAGGATGGCAGGCGCCTGAGCTGTGTGACCTGGGTTGTTGGATACTCTCTGGGGCTGGATGGGAATCATCAGCCAGATGTGATCACCTGTAAGTTTTCTAGTGATGCTTCTTACTTGCTCAATCAGGTATGACTTCTGACTAACTTCATTGTCCTGGATGAATCTTCCCAACATATTTGGGCCATTGGCTTGCTTGTAGAAAAAATCATGGGTGTTTTTTTTTGTTGTTGTTGTTGTTTGTTTGTTTGTTTCTTTTTCATTTGGCATCACATGTCCAAACCCTTTTGTCTTTTACACTCTACATTGAGAAGAAAGGTTTAAATCTAATACTGCTCCTTTCATATGTTACTGGTTTTTGTTGTCTTTTTGTTGTTTTTTTTTTCTGTTGCAGATTTTCATATTTCTTTACATGTTTAGTGGTTTTTTTTTGTGGAAAAGGGACTTTATTGATCCAATCTATTTGGTATTTGGGATGATTCAAGTAATTTAATAAGCATCTTGTTCTTTAGTTTGGGAGAATTTTCATTTATGAAGCTATTGAACATATTTTCAAGCTGATATCCTTCTACTTCTATTCCCGTCATTTGTAGTTTTTGCCAGCTCATGTTATAGAATTCCCAGATGTGTAGTGCCAGGAAACATTTAGAATCCAAATTTTTCTTTTCACATATGTATCTATGTTTTCTATTCATCTTTAATAAGTGATATTCTCTTTTCCTTAGCTGTTTTGTGGGTCAACCTTGTTTCTGTAGTGGTCAGTGTACAGGTAATCTCAATGGCCTGATCTCAGGGACTTATCAATTGCTAATGTCATTACCTGCCTCCATCACCTGCAGCTGTTGTCAGGTGTCCTTTATATACATGGACCACCAACTACAGCAGCTATGTCTTTTTCCTGTCTCCATTTTCTCCTCATTACCCCTCTCTTTTCTTTCTCTACCCTCATGGCTCTCTCTCTCTCTCTCTCTCTCTCTCTCTCTCTCTCTCTCTCTCTCTCTCTCTCTCTCTCTCCCTCTCTCTGCTCCCTGGATGTGCGCCTGTCTGCATGTCCTCTTGTGTATCTCTATACATTCCCCAGGTTCTCACTCCTCTTCCTTTCCCTGAACAACTTCTTTTGCACCATACTTTAATTTATTTTAATTTCTCAGGACTTGCTGTGATAGGCATAGGTATGATTTCTTGATGATATATTTTCCTGGCTGTCATTTATTATAGTACTATGTCGATGTCTATGCCTCTGTGTTTGAGGTGATTAATGGTCTATGCACTGTTTTCTGGTTTGTCTTGTTTGGGTAGGAGTTTTGTTCCTGGATTACTATTTGACGTATGGATTCACAGAGTGTTGGCTGAGTGTTGCCTGTTTTACTGACCTGTGTGGTAGGCATGTTCAAGTGAAAATGCTTGCTGTTGTCAAAACCTGGGATAAGCATAGGGTAGGAAGAGATGATCTTAACAATTTACAAGGAAACATAGTCAGGAGAGAGCTGTCTCTTCTGTTTAGTACAGTGCTAAGGGCAACTATGTAAATTGCATCTGAGATAACAATTTTCTGGTAGATCTATGGAAAGCCTACATTATCTCCTGGCAGGTAAAGTATGTGATTGAATAATGAGTGTCTGCCCAAGCAGAGGTTGTGACACAGGGATGAGGCATTCAAGGAAGGGAAAAGGGGATTGTTTCAGTTTGTATTAAAATAGTCTCCTTAGAGCTCTTTATATTCCCTGGAATTAAGCATACTATCTTGGGGCCTTGTCTGGAGTCCCAAGATCCCAGCGCTCTAATGTAAACATTTAAAGGTTTGCTCTTAAGGGGATATGTCATTGTCGATCCTTGCATCAGTGCTTTCACTGTCAGATTTGTTTTTCTTTTTCTTGGTTTTGAATTTTTCTTGAGTATTTGTGGAGGTAGGTGAATAAAGTGAACAAAAAACCATGATAGAGTGTATGCAACAGAGAGTGTTATCTACAGGTACTTGGAAGATATTTCTGAACATGGTATAGAGGTTGCTGTGCCCTTGGTCTTAATTGTCTCCTTGTGGCTGTCTATTATGTATGTGGTACTTTAGTGTTCTGTGATGGAGAGGAAATGAGTGTGTTTCCATCCCAATCAGTTTAGTTACTCACCCCCACCTTGGGCATCATCCATCTTATCAAAAGGCCCTACACCCATTAACATGCCCATGACAGAAAGTTCTCTGAGTCAGTATCCAAGGCAAAAGTGGGTTCTCCTTACCATATTTTACAATGTGGAAATGACAAGACATCATTTTGCCCGCTCTAGTACCACACTCTGCATAGTCCATGTGTAGCCCTATATATTGGAATTGTTTTTACATAGGTTGTTCTTCATCCATTCCAACAAAGTTATTATATCTTCCTTGGACCAGCAATCTTATTCCTAGGTTTGCACGGGTATTTTGCCTCTATGTTCACCTTCCAACTGTTTAGGCCATCTTCTTGGTCACACTGTCTTAGGAAGCCTGGTTTAAAGACCCCTCATCCCAGGGCAGCGCAGTCTCTGAAGTTCCGAGACAATTGTATACTTCCCTGCTCTGTACCAGGTGCCCTTCCAATTTTCCTCTGGCTGAGCCATAACTCTATCTCTCTCTTGTGGTAGCATGGTCCCATGTAATTGATATGGTTCATCATTGGTTTTGTGTTTTTACAAATTCCTCATTATTATTGTCTTTGTGCAACAAACTGTCTTCAGTTCTCAACATTTCAGAACTACAGTCATCTGAAGGAGCCTCAACTGAGGGTCTCCCCTCATCAAAATGTATGGTTGCTATGTCTGTGAGAGATTGTGTTGATGATTGATGTGGGAAGGCTCTTCCACTGAGGGGGGGGGGGCGGTATTTCTAAGCAAGTGGGCGTGGGCTAGATGAGAGAGCTAGGTGAACATGAGACAGTGACCAAGCAAAAAAGCAAGCAAAGAGACCAATGTGTTTGCCTTCAGTTTCTAGGTTCAATTTCTGTTCTGAGCTCCCAACATGATGGAGTGTGATCTGCCAGAACCATGTACAACAACCATTTATTACCTGAGTTGTTTTAGCTCAGAGGATTCCATCACAGTTGCAGAGTAGCACGTTACAGCAAAAACAACAACAACAAATGGCTTCAAAAGATGATTTTGAAGCTTGAGAGAATCTATGTACTCTTCTGAAAGAATGTGGAAATTATCAGAAATTGATATAGAAAATGTCATAGAAAAGTGTACATGGATCTTAATGAGTTGTTCTCATAAGATGTGGAAGATTGTAGTATTGAGAATAATGCTGACAGAGGAAGTTGAGATAATAGTATTTTAGTAAAAAATAGACTCTGTGAACACTTTAGCAAGAGGTCATTAGTGTGATTCTTTGGCCAAAAATCTTTCGTGCTTGGCTTATGCCCTGAAATACTGAAAGGGGTAAAATTTGAAAATAATGGGCTGATTTCTGTATTTTCCTTCTTCTTACATATATTTGACCACTTTTCTCATTATTTATTTATTTTATTTATTTATTTATTCATTTTATATTTGAATTGCTACCACATATCCATTACACTTTACACTGTCCTTCATCTCTATCTAGTTTTATCTCTCCAAAGTGGATGGGAACCCCTTGAGTATCCACTAATCATGGCATTTCAAGTCTCTGCATGGTTAAGCACTTCCTCTCCTACTGAGTTCAGCCAAGTTAGAAGAACAATTTTAACAGACAGACAATAGCATAAGGGACATCTCCCTCTCCATTTGTTGGGGCACCCATGGGAAGACTGAGTAGCACATCTACTACATATATGGAGGGGGCCCCAGTACAATCCTGTATATGCTCTTTGGTTGATAGCTCAGTCTCATCATGTGCACTTTATTTGACTCTCAGTGTCTTCTTATTGACTTCCTGTTCCTTAGGAGGCCCTCAATCCTTTCCAATAGACTCTTCCAATAGACTTGCTGAGCCCTGTCTAATGTTAGGCTGTGGGTGTCTGCATCTGTTTCAGTCTTCAGCTAGGTGGACAATCCCAGAGGCCTGTGATGCTAAGCAATGGTCTGAAAGTATAACAAAGCATCGTCTGTAACATCAGGGTTTATTGCATGCCCATGGGATGGGTCTCAAGTTGGTCAGGGATCATTAGCCCATTCCCTCAGTCTCTGCTCCATCCTTTTGCCTGCATTTCTTGTAGACAAGACACATTTTGGGTGGAAAGGTTATTGGTTCACTTTCTGTCCTTAGCTCCCCACTGGGGAGTCCTGCCTCTCTGCAGGATGAGGCCTTTTCTGCTCCATATCTCATTGCCATGCATTTCAGCTAAGATCACCCCCATAGAATCCTGGGTGCACTCCAATTTGTCATCTCTTGCACAACCTAGAGATACCCCACTCTTCGGCCCTTACCTGCTGCAGATTTCAATTCATTGTCCTGGTGCTCTGTTCAACTCTTGTCTTTCACCACACGTGTTCCTATTCTTTCCTTTTTCCCCTTTCTTATCTGTTTTCTTATCCTGTTCTCTCTCTTCCATCTGCCTCCTATGACAGCTTTATTCCTCCTTCTGAGTGAGATTCAACCATTTTCATATGTGTATTCCTTATTTCATTTTTTTAAATTTTTTTTTTTAATTTTAGTTTTTCAAGACAGGATTTCTCTGTGTAACCTTGGCTGTACTGAAACTCACTCTGTAGACCAGGCTGACATTGAACTCAGGAGTTCCAAATGCCTCTGCCTCCCGTGTGCTTGGATTAATGGCATGTGCCACCACTGCCCAGCTGGGTCTCCATCTTGTTTCACTTCTTTTTGTCTATGGAGAGTAGTGTGGATATCCTGCCCTTTATGGTTATTATTCACTTGTGAGTATATACATGCTTTTCCTTTTGTGTCTGAGTTACCACAGTTCATATGAAAGTTTCTAGTTTTATCTATTTGCCTGTAAAATTCATGATGTCCTTGTTATTCATAGCTGAATAGCATTCAATTCTGAAAATGAATGACATTTTCTGTACACATATTTCGGTTGAGATACATCTGGACTTTTTCAAGTTTCTAGCTATTATAAATAAAACTGTGCAGCAAATACTTTGATGGGTATATGCCTGAGGAGGTAACCTAAGTGAAATTCTTCCTCCTGATAAGTCATAAATTAATGGAAGAAGTGGACAAATTTTTTCCTAGGTGCAGGAAGGAACTTTAAATAAACCTAATGTAATTGTGGTCCATCAACTTAGAAGCAAAACTTAACAGAATCACCCATATTAAGCTGGTTCTAGAAATTGACAGATGAAAAATTCAAGGTCATGGAGTCTTTCCTTATGGTTTCAGTTTTGCTCTATTCTAGTCATCTTTTCGCAGAGTCAAAGCCTCAGTTAAGGCTCTGTGAGTTCATTGCATTGAAGTTGTGAGGATGATGCTTAAGTCCCACCTTTTGGGACCAGAAGGTGTTGAGATACCTAAATCTGATAAGAAGAGAGACATACAGGGAGACGAAATACTCAAAACTGAGAGATGTATTAGACGTTACAGGAAGAGGCCTATCTAAGCCTTTAGAAACTGAAGTCCAATTTGTTTAAGACAAAGCTCCAGCATTTGGTGTTTGTCCTGCTATGTTCTTTGCCTTGGTCCAATCTTCTCTCCATATGTGTACAATCCTATTTGTTGGAATGTGAAAGGGTGTTCATTGCTATAGCCTGTTGGAAAGATGCTTTCTGATTTTACAATATGTGGCTTTCACATCATTTCCTTGAGCACCAGAGGAGACTTTAGAACTTTGAACAGAGTAGGAGATACTACAGACTATGAGGTTCACAATAGTCTGAGAGTCTTTTCAACACTGGATGAGTGTGAACCTATCATGACCAGAGACACAATGCAGTTGATTGAAACAAAAACTTTCCAGATAGGATGATTTCTTTGAATGCTTGTCTGCCCAGACTGTCTTTCTTTGTAGATTTTTGGAGGTCTTGTATGAGGAACCTTTCCAGATACCTATTGGAGGAGATGACAGTGTATATAGACTTAAAATATCTCTTTCTTCCTTTCATTTTTGTATCCCCAATATTTTATATATTCATCATATCCCTGATCACTGTCCCCTCTCTTGGTCCCTTGCCTACATAAACCCCTACATACCAATCACATCTGTTTTTGCTTTTAGAGGGTGTGGGCCCCATGTATATGTCCACACCATTCAATTTCCTTCAAAAATAAGATGGTGATTAGATTATAACATCTGTGTCAAGAAATACGTGGAAGAAGCACCAGAAATAATTGAATATATTGTCAAGAAAGCATACATTTACATTACAGTGATATCAATATCATGCTTTGTGTTGTACATGTGTGTGTGGGATATTTTAGGATGCAGTGACTTTTGATGATGTGCATGTGAACTTCACTTCAGAAGAGTGGAATTTACTTGATCCTTCCCAGAAGAATCTGTATAAACATGTGATGCTGGAGACCTACTGGAACCTCACAGTTATAGGTAAGACTGTGAATTTTCTTTTGATTTTCAAAATAAGTGACAAATGTTTCTTGGTTATTGATGATCTTCTTTATTTTAATTGAGAAACAGGAAGATTGAGCTGGATGAATCAGGTTCAATACTGTGAACCTGAATTTCACCTAATTTCCAAAATTATATCATTCATTTTCTGGTACTGTGTTTTAGGTTCTTATTGGGAAGACCATCATATTAAAGAACAATGTCAAACTTCTGGAAGTCATGAAAGGTAATTTACTTGTGCAAACTGATTTAGATATTTCTCTGTCAAATTTTTAATATGTTCTGCATGCTCTAAAGAAAAGCAAGAGTATTAAATTTCAGTCCTTTAAGTGTAGCTATGATTATAATATTCTCTCAGAACCATGCATCTCATTGTATATTATCTGATTCATGTATGCAAGGCAACCCTATAAGAAAGAAAACAATGAAACAATGACTTTAGAGATAACTTTATTTGAATTATAGCTCCATTAGACCTATGTGGTGAATCTTTCAATCTCTACAATCTTTTAATCTTTGGATGTTGTAGATTAAATAGTGATAAATATCTGTCTAAAATATTTGAATCAGTTAATAGTCCATGGTAAAGTTGATGGTGTTCATTTTTGTATAGTGACATTGCTAAGTTTAATTAGAGGTCATTTTATGAGAGTCTAGAATGATGTCATAGAGAATCTTTAGTCCATATATAAAATGCCTAAGAGAAACAAAATGTCAAAGAGTTTGAATGCAATGTGTGTGAAAACCTTTCATTTCTTCTTTTAATTGATATATCATGTGTCACAATGATTTCTAGTCACATGAGCATAGGGATATTGACATAAGAAATTGAATTTTTTATTTGTAGAATAATTACATAAGCAATGTATTTTATCCCAGAATAATTTGAGTATATGTAGTTTTCTGGTTGTGATAGAGTTTCTGAATATGATAGAAGTTTGCAATTAAATGGTTCTCTAATTTTATAGCAAACTTCCCCAAACTCACAATGTAGGAAATTGTTATGAGAACTAGAACTTGGAAAATCTTCTGATTCTCCTGGTTCATATGAGATGTGGTATTATGTATACTAGAAAAAATATTATGAATGCAAACAATGTTATAAATTTCTGAGTTGTTCCTCTTTTTCTTCAGATAGGTAGTACAATAGGAAGTATATTTCTCCATATAGCACTCCTATATTAAAAAAAAGATGTTATATTATGAGCCATGAAATAGCTATCACAGATATCTTCAGCAACCCATAATGCAGGAGAACACAGTGAACATTTGATGTGATAAAACCTTAAGATGTGATGCTTCTATACCATTGGACCAAACTGTAAATTTAATGCATACTGATAAAATGATTGATCATGCTAATGAATGTGGTAAAGATTTCACATGTGCCAATTATTGTTGTAGGCATGAAAGAAGTCATAGTGAAGAGAAACCCTATGAATATAATCAATGTGGTAAAGCCTTTGCAAGACCCAGTGATCTCCAAATACATAAAAGAAAACATACTGGAGAGAAACCTTATGAATGCAATCAATGTGGTAAATCCTTTTCATATAACAGTGATCTCCAAAGACATAACATAACTCATACTAGAGAGAAACCTTATGAATGTAATCAATGTGGTAAAGCCTATTCATGTCCCGGTACTCTCCGATATCATAAAAACATACATACTGGAGAGAAGAAACCTTATGAATGTTATCAATGTGGTAAAGCCTTTGCAAAACCCAGTCAACTCCAGATTCATAAACGAATACATACTGGAGAGAAGCCTTATGAATGTAATCAATGTGGTAAAGCCTACTCATGGTATGGTAGTCTCCAATATCATAAAAATATACATACTGGAGAGAAACCTTATGAATGTAATCAATGTGGTAAAACCTTTGCAAAACCCAGTCATCTCCAGATTCATAAACGAATACATACTGGAGAGAAGCCTTATGAATGTAATCAGTGTGGTAAAGCCTTTGCAAGACTGAGTCATCTCCAGTCTCATAATGTAACACATACTGGAGAGAAGCCTTATGAATGTAATCAATGTGGTAAAGCCTTTGCATATCTCAAAAGTCTGCAATATCATAAAAGAACACATACTGGAGAGAAGCCTTAAGATGTTTTGGCAAAGAATGTTGCTGGCTATTAACTTTGTCTGAAGAATCTCCTTGTAATTTAGGTAAAGAGGCTTATATTAATTGCGTTGACAAAGGAAGTCTCAAAAATCCCCACTTAGACTTTGGCATGACAGATTTGATTAAGCATAGCAAACTTAAAAGAAAAAAACAGCAAAATATATGGTAAAAAGAGCATTATCAGTTGGTTGAAATAAGCTAAATCCTGTGATCAAAGATATTCAATGGTCTTAAAGGAATGCTTATGTTGGGGACAGATACAATTCAGCTAATCTTATGGCTTTGCAACTGTATGATAGCTAACTATATCATATTAGGAATTATTTTTATCTGGTTATAGTTTTTATGTGGACATATGAAGATACAAGTATATGTCAAACTGACAAGGAATAGATTTTGATTGCTATTCTGGGTTTTCAATAAAAAAACTAACAGGGAAAGCTTAGGTCCAGGCATGGTATTACATGATTTTTATCCCAGAGTTTAAGAGACAAAACCCAGCTGATCTCTGAGTTCAAGGTTAATCTACAGAGCAAGTTCCAGGACTGCCGCTTTTAGGGAGTAAAGTTTTACAGAAATAGTAAGCTTGTGATAATGTAAAAGAAGGGGCCATGTTCCAGCCCTAGCAAGCAGCAGATCTCAGTAGCTTTTTCCATGTGACTCTGTCTTTATAGGTAAGAATAGAAAAGACTATTGAGACTATTGATGCTCTCTAGCTGTTGCTAAAAATTTAGAGGTGATGAAGAAGAAATCAGCATCACTCATGAGAAATCTTCTCGGTAAAGTCTTCTGAGTGACAAGGAATCTGTGTTTTATAGATAGCCCAGGTTAGACCTATTTGTGCAGTTGAACTTGGTCATGTGTAAGAATCACCCTGGTGTTACTGGTTTTGAATGCATGAAGCGTTCATGCAGAACAGGTGAGGACTGGCACCATTGAGCAAGCATAAGGGATGCTGTTGGTCAAGCCTAGTTGCAGCGGAAGAACCCAGCATCCTGAAGATACAAGTACCATGGGATGAGCAGCTAGAACAGCAGGAGGGGGAGAGTGGAGACAACCAGAGCTTAGAGTAACACAGAGGACAGAGCATGAAAAGTGACCCAATCTCTTTGGAGAAACAGAAAAGATGCTGTGTGGATCCTGGACATTGAAAGAAGCTGTAATGTTGAAGTTATCTTGGAGAGCCCAAGATTTTTAGGTATTATATCTTTGTGATACCTGCTCAGGAATGAAATAAAACCAGTAAAAGAGAAAGAATTGTGCTTCAGTGTGAACAAACCAGAAAGTAGTTGGGGATCTGAAGCACACTTTGACATCAGACATGAAGATGCAGAGTTTGGAGTTTGCTCACCTGGCTTTGGTCTTATTTAGGTCCAGTATTTCCTCATGATTATCTTTAGGAATGAAGATGTATATCCTGTGAATTTCAAGGTATAATATGTGCTTTTTGTTTTTGAAAGTATAGGGTGTTACTCTTGCATGATAGGATTAATCACAGAAGAGTCTTTGACCTTTGGACTTTTAACATGTTTAAGACTTCTATAAATGGTTGTGCCTTTTGAAGTCGGAGCACAAGTGTTTTACATCATGCTTTGTTTAAATGTGATCCCCACACACTCTAGTGTTTTAATAATGATATGGGGCTAGGCAGTGGAATGTGAGAGTTAGGATTTATTTGGGGGAGGGCAAGGCACTATTAGAAGGTGTGATTTTTTTGCAGAAAGTTTATCACTGTTGGGGTGGGGTTTGGGGATATTCCAAGTGCTGATGTAACCCTTCTATTAGCTCCCTGGAAGATGTCACTTCCTGAATTTCTTTGGATCAAGATTCAGAACTCTTATATTCTCCAGTATTTTTTGCCTGCATGTGTAACATGTTCCCTGCTATGAGGAAAATATACTAAACTTTTGAAACTGTAAGATGAGCCCAATTAAATGTTTGCTTTTACAAAAGTTGCATTGACCATTTCATCTATTCTTCGTAATGGAAATTCTAATTGAGAAGTACAGTCAGTGAATTAAGGGTGATGAAGCAATCTTTTTCATCATGTAAGAATTAGTACTGTGGAGAAATCTTGTGAATGTATTTTGTATGGTGAAGCCTTTGCACACCTCTGTATTCTTTGTCATTATGAAATTATGCATGCTGGAGAGAAATTGTATGAATTACAGCAACATTTTATGAAATCCACTGAGGTCCAACACAACTCAAAGATCAGGAGAATGCAAATGATAAGAAATTATTTTACATAAGTCAGTACTGATAAATGAGTGCCAGAAAAATACACTTCAAAGCTTATTTGAAATATTCCACCACTACCCACACTACACCAGAAAGTTATATACCTTTCACTTTGAAAACCACAAAAAGCAGTGCCAAATTACCTCTACATTTCCCCTCAATCATCAGTTTTTTGTATTCTTAATCTATGTCAACTGATACGGAATGTAGTTTTTGTTCTAGCCTATCATAGCCATGTGTTCTTTTGTGGTTAGGATAAGACATTATATTTTGAGGAATAAAACAGTAGTAACAGAAAGTATGGTTATGAACAGTTATGTTTTGGGGAACAAAACATGAATAACGAAAGCTGGCTAGATATTTTCAAGTTCTCAGGTCAGCTATCACCCGACACTTAATTTTAAACTTATGATTAAATGGAGGTTGGTAACAAAACAGCAATCCTTAGGACAAATTCATTTTACTTGTTCCCAACATTTATATATTATAGTTATGTTCAAGTATATAACAAAACACATATTGATGAGAAATCTTACAAATGCAATAAATGGGATAAAGAATTCTAAACAAATTCATGAGTGAATATATAAAAGAACTCATCCTGTAGAGAAATGCTGTTAATACGCAATGTGTTAAAGCCTCTGCATGTAACTGTAACTCTTCAAAAAAGACTTTGAAAAAGTCATGAGAAAAAGTCACAATTCAGACAAACCCCATACACATAGATGATGCATTAATGTTTTGCACCTTCTGGTATCTTTATACAAGAGTAAACTTTTTAGTATGCAATCAATCTACTAAAGCCTTTACACATTACAGTAGTCTTTGTAGTCTTTCAATAAAATCAAAAGTAATCTGTGACTACACAGAATTTGGGACAATTGAACAAACACACTTACATTGTTTTACTCAAGATTATTTAAAAAAACTGTGATGATTGTCAAGAATCAACTCACACTTTATGGTGTCTCTCGATTTTATTTGCACTTGTAAACATGTATCGACAAAAAACACATGAAGGTAGCAGTAAGGAACCTTTTCTGCATTTCAAATTCTCTTAAGTTACATGAAAGAACAATCACAGGTATAAAAATTTATTGTGTGTACTTGTGGCGATCCACACCATTCGCCATTACAAGATGGCGCCGAGGAGTGTGGTAAACATCTCATTTTGGCCTTTGTCCCAGCACAAGTCTGCCCGGCAACAGCAAGCAGCCTATCCCAACCCGACTAGCTTATCTACAAGGGAAAGTCCCTGTCCTGCCTATATATGCCGCTCCCTTTCCTTCTCCCTCACCTCTCATCTTCAATTCTCCATTAACCAATCGGTACTCCAATAAAGTGTGATCAGAGAAGAATCCTCGTGTCGGTGGTCTTCTTCCCTACTGGTCAGGGGGCTCGCCACATGTACTAGTGCCTTTTATGTTGTTATTATAAAATATAATGTCTAAGGTTACTTCTGAAAGAGTATAATTTGGTTTATGATTCCAGAGGAATATGGGTTGACCATGAAAGTGGAAACACAGCAAGTGTCTTGCAAGTGGGAAAATTAGCCTGAGGCAGAGATACTTTTCAAATTGCTTATCCAACACAAGTCTTCATATAATTGTTCATCCCTGGACCATATACACACAACCAACAGAAATGTACTCAGCATATTTTATTTTTATATTTGTACATATTTTCTAAAACATACTTAAAATGATTGACTTGGTAGATGTAGTGAAGGCAATGAGACATAACAAAATATACTTTAATTAAAAGGTCAAATAATTTCTCAATAAAAGTGCAGGTAGACAGGCAGAATGCTAGTGAAGAACACTGTGAACTGAAAGACAATACGATTTATTCCCAGAATAAAGTACGAATAAATTCCCAGATAACATGGTAGGTTATCCACTCCTGTAACTACAGTCACAAAGGTCCTGATTCTCCTCTTGCCTTGCAGGTACTGCACAAAGATATACGCAAGCAACACATCCAAGCACATAAAATAAAAAAAAAAATGAAACTAAAAAGCATTTCACTATAGTCCTGACTTAGACACAGCACAGTCAGGGCTAGATAAAATGGACTCCTTCTGGTCTGGATTTAGGCACAGCTGTGGACATGCTTGGAACCATCCTCTTTAGAATCAAAACCTACCATATTCTAAGGATAGAATAACAGAATATAGCTGATCATCTGAGATCTACATCGACAGTGCAGTTAGAACAGTTTCCTTGATGATATCTGTATTATTTGTCCTTGAAATGTCTGCAAAAATGAGCTGAGAATTTGAGGGGGCTTGTACTAAATCTGATGACTGCTGCTTTTGGTTTGTTGTCACCATATTAGGTTAAATCTACATATTTTTGTATATTAGAGATCTTTCAGTCTTATTTTTATTTACTCTTTTACTTTTTATTACTTCCATTTTTTTCAGTTCAGTTGTTACCACTCTCGTGGTACACAATCCGAGAATTCTCCATCCCATTCCTCTTCTCCTCTGTTTCCAATAGCATGTCTCAATTCTCCAATGCACAGCTAAAAGTATTAGAATTAATCTTCAATAAACTCATTAAAAAACCCTTCCCCAAACTAAAAACAAAATATGTGATGGTCATCAATATATAACAAGCCTATAAATCCCCAAACAATTTAGAGTATAAGTAAAATATTTTTGGCACACAGTATTCAAAACACTAAATGTAAAATCTGATCCTGTGTCACAGTTCTCCATACCCAAAATCTGCAGTGAAAACGATGGTCTCCCAGGAGTGCTGACGAGCCTGTGAGTACAGGTAAGACTATCACTTTTGCGCAAAGGGACCCTTACAGAGCACTCAATTTAAAAAACCTGAGGATCAGCCTGGCACATGATCCTTCCATTCTCCACCTGCACCCAGAGCTAATCCTTTGCCACAGTGCTCCATAGCCAAATTCTGTGGAGAGAGAGAGCTGATCTCTCAGGAATTCCATCACATCAGTAAGCTCAGGTAAGACTCCACCTCTGCTCAAATCCCAGGACAATGAGGGATCTGCCTGCACCCAGAGCTGATCCTCCGCCACAGTGCTCCATATTCAAATTCTGTAGGGAGAGAGCTGATCTCCCAGAAGCATCACCACACCTGTAAGCACAGGTAAGAACTCTACTTCTACTCAAATTCCAGGCCAGAGAGTAAACCACACAGAGCCAACAGGATCCAGGAACCAAGGAACAGCTGGGAACAGGATCCTTCTGGATCCTCCCTGCACCTTGGAGCTAGCTGATTATGTGCCAATTATCTCCGTTCCAAAATTCCTCCTGGAGTGAACTGGTCTCTCATGAGTACTGACACACACACACAGACTTGCAGGAGACACAAGCCCCAGTCAGACACAGATCAGCTAACACCAGAGATAACCAGAGAGCAGGACACAAGTGTAAGAACATAAACAACAGAGCCCAAGGCAAATTGGTATAATCAATATTGAGTTCTCCCACCACACCAAGTCCTGGATACCCCAACACACAAGAAAAGAAGCACTCTGAATTAAAATCATATCTCATGATGATGATAGAGATCTTTAAGAAGGGCATAAATAACTCCCTTAAAGAAATACCGAACACAGGAAAACAGTCAGAATCTCCTAAAAAAGGAAACACAAAAATCCCTTAAAGTTTTTTCAGAAAAAGACAACTAAAAAGGGGAAAGAATTGAACACCACCCAGGATCTAAAAATAGGCATAGATACAATAAAGAAGTCATAAAGGGAGACAACCCTGGAGATGGAAAACATAGGAAAGAACTCAGGAGTCATAGATGCAAACATCAGCAACAGAATGCAAGAAACAGAAGAAAGAATTTCAGGTGTTAAAGATGACATACAAGACATTGAACCAAAATAAAAAAAATGCAATAAGCAAAATGTTCTTAACCAAAATCATCCAGGAAATCTAGGACACAATGAGAAAACCAAATCTAAGGTAAAATGTATAGAAGAGAGCAAACATTCCCAAATCTAAAGGGCCAGTAAATATCTTCAACAAAATTACAGAGGAAAATTATCCTAACCTAAGGAAAGTGATTCCCATGGACATACAAGAAGCCTAGAAAAATCCAAATAAACTGGATTAGAAAATAAATTCCTTTTGTCACAAAATAACCAAAGCACCAAATAAACAATTCAAAAAAGAATATTAAAACAGTAAGTGAAAATGGCCAAGTAACATATAAAGGCAGGCCTATTACAATTACACCAAAATGCCCATAAGAAACTATGAAAGCCAGAAGATCCTGAGCAGTTCTCACACAGACCCTAAGAGGAAACAAATACCAGCCCTGGCTAATATACCCAGCAAAACTCTCAGTCACTATATATGGAGAAATCAATATATTCCATAACAAAAATAAATCTCCACAATATCTTTGCTCAAATCCAGCCCTAAAAAGTATAATAAATTGAAAATGCCAACACCTGAAGGGAAACTATACCCTAGAAAAAGCAATAAATTAATCTTGTAAAAAAACCCAAAACAAGATAACCATACAAACATAAAAATAACAGGAAGCAACAATCACTTTCCTTAATATCTCTTAACATCAATGGCCAAATGAAAGAGAGACTGATAGACTGGATATGCAAACAGGACCCAGCATTTTGCTGCATATGGAAAATGCACCTCAGTGTCAAAGACAGGCATTAACTCAGTGTAAAAGGTTGGAAAACAATTTTCAAGCCATCATTACCAAGAAACAAGCTGGAGTACACATTCTAATATAGAATAAAATGGACTTTCATCCAAAAGTTATCAAAAATGATAAGGAAGGACACTTTCATACTGATCAAAAAAATGTACCAAGATGAAATCTCAATTCTGAACATCTATGCTCCAAATGCAAGGGCATCCTCATTCATAAAAGAAACTTTACTAAATCTCAAGCACACATTACAACACACACAATAATATTGGGAGACTTCAGCACCCCACTATTAGAAATGGACAGATCATTGAAACCAAAACTAAGTGGAGAAACAGTAAACCTAACAGAACTTGTTTATTTGTTTGCTTGTTTGTTGTTTTTTTCTAAGACAGGGTTTCTCTGTATACTCCTGGCAGTCCTGGAACTCACTCTGTAGACGAGGTTGGCCTCGAACTCAGAAATCCGCCTGCCTCTGCTTCCCAAGTGTGGGGATTAAAGGCATGCACCACCACTCCCCAGAAAAACTAACAGAACTTATGAATCAAATGTATCTATCAGGTATTTATAGAATCTTTCATACTAAAGTAAAAGAATATAACTAATTCTCTGCACCTCATGGTGCCTTCTTTAAATTTGAACAAATGATCAGTCACAAAACAGGCCTGAACAGATACAAGAAGTTTGAAGATAATCTCAAGCATCCTATTACATCACCAAGGACTTACTCTGGGTTGAAAAAAGCCACAGAAATCCCACTTAAAAATGGAAACTGAACAACTCCCTGCTCAATGATAACCTCGTCAATGAAGAAATAAAGAAAAAAAAATAGACTTTTTAGATGTTAATGAAAATGAAGGCACAACATACCCAAGCCTTTGGCACACAATGAAAGCAGTGCTAAGAAAACTCATAGCTCTGAATATTTGTAATTCTCACACACACAAAAACATGGAGAACAGAGGACACTCATTAATTAATGTGTTTTCATTCAAACTGAACAGTAGGGCCCAGCCTTAGAGGAGGTATATTGAAGGTGTCTTGAAGCTATAGTACATCAGAAGCAGGAATAGGAGCTCAAATCAAGTCTTAATTACATATAATAGGCCAAGTCTCAGCCTCAGAAGACACTGCTATAAACAGAAACACATTCCAAATAGAAAACCCTCTGAGAAAAATGAATGGAATTCTTAATGATGAGGAAACTATGGAGAATATAAACAAATAACTGATTAGAGCAGCGACACATAGAGAAAATGAAATTCAAAAAGTAATAGGAACAGTTGACTTTTTAAAGAAGGCACATCGGTATAGTAATTTTGAGAAAGAGTAGACCTTCACTGGTAGAGGGAATGACATTAAGAAAATAGCCAGAAGATGCAAAAAAAAAAAAAAAAAAAAACCAAAACCAAAAACAAACAAACAAACAAAAAAAACAGAAAACGGAGGACTGGATACAGAAAATGTGGTATATTTACACTATGAAATACTACTCAGCAATCAAAAACAAGGACCTCATGAAATTCTTAAGCATAGGGATGGAACTTGAGAATGTTGTCTTAAGTGTGGTAATCCAATCACAAAAGAACACACATGGAATGCACTCACTGATAAGCAGATATTAGCCCAGAAACTCTGAATGCCAAGAAACCATTTACATGTCAAATGATGCCCAAGGATAAGGAAGGAGATGCCCCTGGTCCTGGAAAGGCTAAGTGCAGCAGTGTAGGGGAATACCAGGACAGGGAAGCGGGAAGGGGTCTTATGGGACTTTCAGGGAGGAAGGATCCAAGAAAGGGGAAATCATTTGAAATGCAAATAAATAATATAATTGATAAAAAAGAAGACAGTTTTTTACTTTGTCCCTATCAGCAATGTTACTGCAGACCATTAAAGCACAGTCAATAGTTTGTGTTGCCAATTTGCTCTCATTGCATATTTGTGGTAAGCCCAGCTGAACAGACCTTTTGCTAAGGGACTTCCATGCTTGTGTGTGTGTGTGTGTGTGTGTGTGTGTGTCTTCCTCACTTCTTTTGAAGTAATTTGGAAACACATTTTTGCCATTGGAAGGTGGTGGTGAAACTTAGCGGATTGTTGAAGAGCTTTGTTGCTTTCCTGAAACAGACAAAAGCAAAACAAAACTAGAATTGAATTTCTTTTGAGTCCGGAATTCAAAACAGTGGAAAAATGTCTATCAGCACTTTATCATCATCATCATTATTATTATTATTATTATTTTTTTTTTTTTTGGATTTTCAACACAATTTTTTTTGTTTTGTTTTGTTTTTCTGTGTAGCCCTGGCTGTTTGGGAACATGCTCTGTAGACCAGGCTGGCCTTGACCTCACAAGAGATCCACCTGTCTCTACCTACAGAGTTCTGGGACTAAAGACTTGAGCCACCACCACCAGGCTTAAGAGTTCAGGAGAAAGGCATTTCACTTTTTTGGTGACATGCTGATCATTATGTTTTGGGAAATTTAATTTACAGTTATAATGGGAATTAAGTATCTGGGTGGTTAAGATAATGCCCATCTACCTGTAGGAAAAATGTGAGTTGACATTACTTAGTAATGGCTTTCCCTGTTGTGCTACCACAGATGGCAGATGCTGCAGCTCCCCCAGTATTGCTGATGGAGACCGTGCTAACAGTAAAATGGGCTGAGGTGGATCACATGTGTGTATTAGGCATTAGGAATATAAACAGAAAGGCTTAGTTCAAGGCATGTTGTTACACGCTTTTTAACACACCATTCACGAGACAAGAGTCATGCAGATCTTTGAGATCAAGGTAGATCTCTAAGCAAGTTCCAGGAAAGCCAAGATTAGGCAGTGATATGTTTGAAATATTGAAAGCTGCTGATAATGGAATAGAAGGAGCCATGTTTCAGCACTAGTAGGTAGTAAAACTCAGGAACTCTGTCTTAAATGGTAAGAATAGAAGGAACTACTAAGACAATTGATGCTGGCTAGCTGGTAATTAGAGGTGATGAAGAAAAAATCAGCATCACTGTGGTGAAAACTGACTAGTATTTTCTGAGTGACAAAAATGGTGTGTTCTAGAGCTCACCAAGTTTGGACCTAATGGTACAGCTGGCCTTGGTCATGTGTAAGATTAACCCAGGTGGTACTGACTTTGAGTTCATGAAGTTGTCATGCAGAACAGCTGAGGCTTGGCACCATTGAGCAAGCATAAGGGAGGTTATGGGTCAAGACTAGTTCTAGCAGAAGAACCCAGCATCTTGAAGATGGAAGTATCATGTGATGAACAGCAAGAACAAAAGGAGCAGTAGAATGAAGTCAACCAGAGCTTAAAGTGATACAGAGGGCAGAGCTGAAAAAGTGACCCAATCTCTTTGGAGAAGCAGCGAAGATCATGTGTGGATCCAGGACATTGAAACAAGAACCTGTGAAATTGAAGTTTTCTTAGAGACCCCAAGTTTTTGAGATGTTAGAACTGTATGATACCTCCTCCAGAATTGAATAAAACCAGTTAAAGAGAACAAATTGTGCTTCAGTGAACAAAGCAGAAAGGAGTTGGAGATCTGAAGTACACTTTGATAACAGACATGGAGATGCAGAGTTTGGAGATTGTTTTGCTGGCTTTGGTCTTCCTTTGGTCTAGTATTTCCTCATGATTACCTTTACGAATAATAAAGTATATCCTGTGAATTTCAAGATATATGATGTGCTTTATTGTTTCCAAAAATATAGCGGATTACTCTTGCATGATAGGATTAATTACAGAAGAGTCTTTGACCTTTGGACTTTTAACATTTTTGAGACTTTGATAGATGATGGTGCCTTTTGACATTGGATATCATGGATTTTGCAATATGCTTTCTTTAAGTATGGTCCCCATACACTCTTGTGTTTGAACAATCATATGGGGCCAGGCAGTGGAATTTGGTAGGTATAATTCATGTGGGGGAGGGAGTGGAAATAATAGGAGGTGTGATTTTTTGGAAGAAAGTTTAACAGTGTTGGGTTGGGCTTTGGGGATCCTCCCAGTGCTGAAGAAACCCTCCTTTTAGCACCCTGGAAGAAGGCTCTTCCTAACTTTCTTTGGATCAAGATGCAGAACTCTCATATCCTTCTCCAGCATTATGTTTGCCTGTATGCGTACTATGTTTCCTCCTATGAGGAAAATGTTCTAAACTTCTAAAACTGAAAGACGGCCCGAATTAAATGTTTGCTTTTATAAATGTTGCATTGATCATCTCATCTATTCTTAGTAATTAAAATCTAATTTAGAAATAAAGTGAGTGAATTTAGGTTGGTGAAGCTTCTTCACAATTCTACAGTCTTCTTCATCATGTAAGAATTCGTACTGCAGATAATCCTTGTGAATATTTTTGGTATGGTGAAGGCTTTGCAAAAATCTGTAGTCTTTATCATTATGAAATTATGCATGCTGGAGAGAAATTATATGAAATACAGCAATGTGGCATAGCATTTATGTTGTGTGCCCCCTGAAGTCCATCACAACTCAAACATCAGAAGAATTCAAATGATATGAAATTATTGTAATCAAGTCAGTACTGATAAATCTGGGCGAGAAAATATACTCCCATGCTTATCTGAAATATTCCACCCCTATCCACACAGAGTCTGGAAGTTATATAGCTTCCATTCCTGAAATCCACAAATACCAGTGACAAGTTATATCTATATTTCCCCCTCAATCACTACATTTTCCTATTCTTAATCTATTTCAACTGATACAGAATATACATGTTATGCTCTCGCCTATCATAATCATATGTTCTTTTGCGGATAGGAACAGGTATTATATTTTGAGGAATAAAACTGGAGTAATAGAAATTATGGTTATGAATAGTTGTTATTTTGGGGGGAACAAAACGTGAATAAAGAAAGCTACCTAGATATTTTTAAGTACTAAGGTCAAGTATCACCTGGCACTTAAAATAAGTTTGAACTTACATTTAAATGAAAGTTGTTAACAAAAAGGCAGTCCTTAGGACAAATTTCTTTTTGCTTGTTCCCAACATCTATATATTATACACACACACACACACACACACACACACACACACACGGGGTCATTTGCATAAATTTGCATGCACTGCCAGTCTCAGGAATCAGATTCTTTCTAGGGATGTTCACAAGAACAGAGCACTGCAAGAAACATGTCCTCAGCATGCTCTGAGATCTCCAGAAGTAAGAGAGCATCACTAAGCAACCCTCTCCATTCTTAGACTTGCAGAGCCACACTCTCCACCAGGTGCATGTGGACCCTGAGGCGGGCTCTATCCACTCCAGCTGGTAGTAAGGTTCCTCCCAACATTGCCTACCCAGATGTCCACCATTCTCTTACCTACATTCACAGCTTAGAAGGTCTTCTCAACTGCATATGTCATCTGATGGGCCTAATCTGCATTGATATCCTAGATGAGATGTGACAAATCTGTTGCAAACTGACAATCACTGATCCTGTGGCTGGTTACGGAACTCAAAAGATCCTAGCATGCATGTGTAACAGCCTAAGGCAATCAGCATACCTACCGCATGTTCCTGTCACTACAGGTTTCCAGAATTTTCTCTCTTTGCTTGAGAGTGATCCAGCACACTTACTTGGAAGGACAAAAGTCAAGTGTAGTGTGGGCTACAGAGATGTGTTCTTCATTAAGAACATTTGTTGCAGTCTCAGAGGACTCAGGTGACAGCTACAAACCTCTTTATCTCAAATTCTGGTAGAATCTGATGCCTGCTTCTGTGTGTTTGTTTGTTTATTGTGTGTGTTTGTATATGTCAGGGTGTGTGTGTGTGTGTGTGTGTGTGTGTGTGTGAGTGAGGGTGTGTGTGAGTGTTTGTGTGTGTGTCTGTGCTTGTATGTGTTATGGTGTGTTTCAGGGTGTGTGTGTGTTTGTGTGTGTGTGTGTATGTGTGTGTGTATGCACTTGAGTATGTCTGTGCCTGGGAATTTCATATTCTTCTTTTGCATGATGTGATAGACCAAGGGATACTAAAGGGAGAGATATTTCAAAGCCACAGAGGGTGATATGTATGGAAGATTCTCTCATTCCCCAGCACGCTCAATGGATCTGCATATCATCCATACCTAACACACAATATTCATTCCAATCACCATCGTAGGTTTTCTTCAAGGGTCCATTTCATGGGATGCAGGTCCTCTGGTTTGCATGGCCACCACACACACCTGACCCACTTTCCTTACCTAATTTGAAGAAATAGTTTTATGACAATGTTTCTTAAATTCCTGTATTTAGCCTTTCCCATTCTCCAGGTTTCTCACAAATTCTCCTGCCTTTCCATGAATGTAGCACTGGGGCTGTCTTGGCAAGATGAATATTAATGGACTGGGACTGTAGTCAGGTGTGAGAGAATATCTGTATTTTTTTGGTGTTCGTACAATGGATCCTCCTACTTTTTAAACTAACCAAAGGGGTGAAATCGAAAGAGAAGCAGTTATGGTGTTGCAAAGAAGGTTTATTTTAAGAGCCAAAATGCAATTAAAGAGATGACAAAGATCCTGAAAATATGACAGTCATCAAAGGCAGTGTGAATGGAAGGGTTCTCTTATGCTAGTGGGGTAAAAACTAAAATACACAAAAATCAGACAGTTAGAACTTTTATAATTACTATTCAGGATGTAGTTAAGAACATAATTAGGGCAGTGTTACACTTATTATAGGAACAAAACAGTCAAGTGTACAATCTAAAAATGAATGTCATAGTTTTTGTTGGCTCTTAGATGTGGAAGTACCAAAACTGAGAGATGACTGAGAAATTACAGGAATACGGCCATCTAAGGCTTTAGAAAGTGAAGTTGAATGTGTCTATAACAAAGCAATAGGAGTTTATGTTTATCCTGCTGAGTTTCTTGCCTTGGTCCAATCATATCTCCCTTTGTCACATTCCTATCTATTGGAATGGGAAGGCGTATTCTGTGCCATTTTAAGTTGTAAAGATATAACTTGCTGTCTGAAATTCAAGATCATGGACTCTCCATCTATGGTTTCAGTTTGGCACTTCCCCACCATTATTTTGATTGGGTCTGATGTCCAGGGAAAACTGAGGGTTCATTGTAATGAAGTTCTGAGGATGATGCTTGAGTTGCATTTTGTAACCACTACTTGTTGAGCTATATAAGGCATTGACAAATCTGCCATGGAGAGATGTTTACAAAAGGAATTACCAAAACTTTTACAAGATGAAAGTTTCAAACTTTTGCCTGGAGTGTCAGAGGAAACTTTAGACATTTGAACAGTATAGGAACTTCTACAGACTCTTAGGATAACTGAAGAAAGACTGAATGCACTTTCATCACAGGATGAATATTTGCCACTAGTGTTAAGGGTCAGCATGCAGTTCATTGAAACAAAAGGCATTAGATAGAATGATGATTTGACCGCTTGTCTGTCCTATCTGCTTTCTTTGTGGAGCTTGTGAAAGATTGTGTCAGAGGAGCCTTTCCAGATACCTTACAGTACAGTGTTTACAGGGTGAAAATTTTTACTTTTTCTGTTTTTTTGTTTGTTTGTTTCTCCAATAATTTACAAATTCATTATTACCCTGATCACTGTACCCATTATAGCGCCCTTGCTATCACAGTGTTACTCCCCTCAGTCTCCTCTACTTCTTCTTTGAGAGGTTGTGGGACCCCCAGGTATCCTGAAAATTGATGCATCAAGTCTCTTGTTACTTAAGTGCCTCTTCTCCCACTGAGGCCAGACATGGCAGTCCAGTTAAGGAAACAAATTCCAGAGATAGCCCGCAGCTATAGGGAAAGTCTCTGCTACAATTGTTGGACACTCATGAAGACTGAGATGCATATTTGCTACATATGTGCTGGTGGCTTGTGAATGGTGGCTCCATGTCTGAGTGTCCCCAAGGGTCCTAGATACCTGAGTCTTTTGGTCTTACTGTGGAATTCCTACTCATTTCAGGGATTTCAATCTTTCCACCAACTCTTAAAAAGAGATCCCAAGGTTCATGCAAGGTTTTACAGTGATTCTCCGCAGCTTTTTCAGCCAGCTGGTGGATGGAGCATCTCAATGGACTCCTGTGTGGGAGCATATCAGAGGATAGTTAATAATGTCATAGATAGGAGCTTGTCCATAGGATGGCACTCAAGTTGGGCAAATTTTCATTGTCCATTCCCACAGTCTCTGCTCCAGATTTACCCCTGCATGTCTTTTAGAGGGAAAAATTGTGTTTTTAGTGTCTACTGTGTTGTGGTTGAAACTAATCCTTCAGCTTTCTTCTCATGCTCCAAAACATACACTATATAAACTCTTTCCATAAATCACATAAGATAAAATAGACATATTTGCTGTTCAATAATAATGTATTTTGCAAGCCTGGTGGTTTTATATTTTTATTTTTGTTTTTGGCTTTTTTTTTTTTTTTGGAAAACAATTTTCTCTATGAAGCTTTCCCTGTCCCGATAGTAGGAAGAGAAACCACAAAAGCTACAAGACATGTTTTTGTAAAATAAACATATGTTTTTAAGCAGTTCTTTATCCACATCTTTTGCTTTGAAATTTGGCCAAATTTATAGACTATATTCTATTTCTCAGGATGACATATATTCATGACATCAATATTATGTAAGGTGTCAGGGTCATTGTCTTTCAGATGTGTGATGTTCGGTCTGCCTTGTGTTTGTTCTGAAATATTTAAATAAATAAGAGTATTTTGCCGGTTCATGAATGAGAATATCATGTGTGTCTCATCTTTACTGTAGTCAGAAGATGGCCTCAAACTCTTGATTTTGAAGGTATGAGTAGGTGTTGCCCCCCATGTGTTTGGGAGAAATTGTCCACAATTTTTTGGTAGACCAACAAGTGTTTTCCAACACTGAGCACTCTCCCATGCTCTACAAATCTTATTTATGATCAACATTTGTATTACTATTATTTCTCATATGTCTATTTGTAACTGTTTGAATATGCATTCCCTTTTAGAAAAAAAATATTAATGCTGAAGTTTAAACTGGTTTACTTCATGTTTCTGCAAGATGAATATGGAACTGTAGTGAATATATAATTCTTTGTAGGAAATTTAGTGAAGAACAGTGAGTTCACTATCATTTTTCTTTCCTTGGTTGATTTTTGCATGGGGTTGATGGTCTTAATATATAATTTTTGCTCTGCTAGAACACATTACATAGACCATACTTGTATTCAGCTCAAGGACATACACCTGCCTCTACTTCTGCGATTAAAGTCATGAGCAAATACACCGAGCTTGCCCATCAGTTTGTAGTAAGAAATTGTTAATAAAATTTTTCAGATGTGGGCTCATACCTGTTAATATGTGGTTTCCCATGCATCTCCCACTCAATTGGCATTTCCCTTGTAAGGCTGTATCCTATCCAAAGTATTCAAAAGTGACACAGGTGAATCTTACAATTCAAGCTCCTTCTAAAATGACACAGTGATGATAAATTCTGAATTAGGTAATGATTTGAGCAAGTGCCAAAATTATATGAATATGTTTTCGAGGAAGTTTATGTGTTTTTTATAGTGATATATCATATATATATGATATTTTTTATCATATATCATATATATATGATTTTTTATAGTGATATATCATGCTTTGTGTTGTACACGTGTATGGTACATTTAGGATGCAGTGACTTTTGATGATGTGCATGTGAACTTCACTGGGGAAGAGTGGAATTTGCTGGATCCTTCCAGAAGAATCTCTACAATGATGTGATGTTGGAAACCTACATGAACCTCAAAGCTATAGGTAAGACTTTTATTTTTTTTCTAACGGAAACAAATAATTCTTGGTTATTGATGATCTTCTATTATTTTAACTGCGAATAATGAAGATTGAGGTGAATAATTCAGTTTCACTGAATGTTCCCTGTAGTTTCTTTCTTTCTTTCTTTCTTTCTTTCTTTCTTTCTTTCTTTCTTTCTTTCTTTCTTTCTTTCTTTCTTTCTTTTCTTTCTTTCTTTCTTTCTTTCTTTCTTTCTTTCTTTCTTTCTTTCTTTCTTTCTTTCTTTCTTTCTTTCTTTCTTTCTTTCTTTCTTTCTTTCTTTCTTTCTTTCTTTCTTTTTGAGACATGGTTTTTCTGTGTAGCCCTGGCTATCCTGGAACTCACTTTCTAGACCAGGCTGCCCTCAAACTAAGAAATCCGCCTGCATTTGCATGCCATGTGCTGGGATTAAAAACTTGCACAACCACTGTCCAACTCTCTGTAGCTTTCATAGTGAAGTGAAAATTCACAATAACTTGAATTTTGAATAATTTCCAATAATATATCATTCATTTTCTGGCACTGTGTTTTAGGCTATAATTGGGAAGACCATCATCTTGAAGAACATTGTCCAAGTAGTAGAAGACAGGAAAGGTAATTTTCATGTACAAGCTTATACAAATTTGCCTCTGAGGAAATTTTAATATCTCCCAAAATCTCCATTGAAAACCAAGAGTGTAAAATAAAAGTCCTTCAAGTGTAGCTATTATTATAATATTCTTACAAAGCCATGTACCTCCAGATCCGATATCTGATTACTTTAAGCATTTGATGTGTAGCTCCTTTAGAGCTATAATGTGGAACTGCCAATCTGTATAGTCTCCTAGTACTTAAATGTTACACATTGAGTAGTGATAAATTTATATCCTAAACAATCTAATAAGCAAATAATCCATAGTAAAATTCATTATACTCATATTCTTGTAGTAATATTGTTAGGTTTGGTGAGAGGGCATTTTATGAGAATTAAGAATGTTGTTGTAGAGAAACATTAGTCTATAGTCCACATATTATAAGAAACAAAACTTCAAACAATGTGAATGCAATGTGTAAACCATTCATTTGTCATTCTTTTTATTTTATTAGGTATACCTTGTGTCACAATGGGTCAAAACCATGTGAGCATAGAGATATTGAAAGAAGCAACACAAAATGTTTGTTCTAGATCAATGAGAAGATATGTAATACTCTGCCTTTGATAGACATTAGGAAAATTATAGATATTATTAGTTAATTGGTTTTCTAGTTTTACAGGGACCATCTCCAAACTCATACTGTAGAAAACCTTTATGTTTATTAGGAATTTGTAAAATCTTCTGTGTGTCCTGGTTCACAGACAAATGTGTTGTAATTCACACTACAGGAAAATGTATTAATGCATTCAGTATTATAAAGATCAGAGCTGTTCAAACCTTCTTCTGGTAGCTGAAATACATCATATAAAAATCACATATAAAAAGAGGATATTATATATATGAGCTATGTAGTGACCATCATAGGTGTCTTGAACAACTCATGATGAGGGAGAACACCATGAACATACAAAATGCTAAAACCTTAAGATGTGATGCTTCTTTACCATTAGACCAAATTGTAAATATAATTCGTATTGATTGCATGATTGATAAGAGTAAGGAATGTGGTAAAGATTTCTCATGTGCTAATTATCATTGCAGGCATGTAAGAAGTAATACTGGAGAGACACCCTATGAGTGTTATCAATCTGGTAAAGCCTTTAAAAGATCCAGTTATCTCCAATATCATAAAAGCACACATACTCTAGAGAAACCTTATGAACATAATCAATGTGTTAAAGCCGTCGCAAGACCAAGTTATCTCCAAAGACAGAAAATGGCACATACTGGAGAGAAACCTTATGAATGTAATCAGCGTGGTAAAGCCTTTGCATACCCCAGTACTTTCCAATATCATAAAAGAACACATACTGGAGAGAAACATTATGAATGTAATGAATGTGGCAATGCCTTTGCAAGGTTCAGTAATATCCAAAGACTTCAAAGAACACATACTGGAGAGAAACCTTATGAATGTAATGAATGTGGTAAAGCTTTTGCAAGGCTCAGTAATATCCAAAGACATAAAAGAACACATACTGGAGAGAAACCTTATGAATGTAATCAGTGTGGTAAAGCCTTTGCAAGAAGGAGTTATCTCCAATATTATAAAAGGACACATACTAGAGAGAAACCTTATAAATGTAATCAATGTGGTAAAGCCTTTGCACAACTTAGTATTCTCAAATACCATAAAAGAACACATACTGGAGAAAAACCTTATGAATGTAATCAATGTGGTAAAGCCTTTGCAGGTCACAGTCATCTCCAAAGACATAAAATGACACATACTGGAGAGAAACCTTATGAATGTAATCAATGTGGTAAAGCCTTTGCAGCAACCAGTGATCTCCGAAGACATAAAATGACACATACTAGAGAGAAAACTTATGAATGTAATCAATGTGGTAAAGCCTTTTCATATCAGAGTCATCTCCAAAGCCATAAAATGATACATACTGGAGAGAAACCTTTTGAATGTAATCAATGTGGTAAAGCCTTTGCAATACAGAGTCATCTCCAATATCATAAAATGACTCATACTGGAGAGAAACCTTTTGAATGTAATCAATGTGGTAAAGCCTTTGCAAGACAGAGTAAACTCCAAAGACATAAAAGAACACATACTGGAGAGAAACCTTATGAATGTAATCAGTGTGGTAATGCCTTTGCAAGAAGGAGTTATCTCCAATATCATAAAAGGACACATACTGGAGAGAAACCTTATAAATGTAATCAATGTGGTAAAGCCTTTGCACAGCTTAGATATCTCTAATACCATAAAAGAACACGTACTAGAGAAAAGCCTTATAAATGTAATCAATGTGGTAAAGCCTTTTCATTTCACAGTCATCTCCAAAGACATAAAATGACACAGACTGGAGAGAAATCTTTTGAATGCAATCTATGTGGTAAAGCTTTTGCCCGTCACAGTGATCTCCAATATCATAAAAGAACACATACTGTAGAGAAGCCTTATGAATGTAATCAATGTGGTAAATCCTTTTCTTGTCACAGTAGTATTCAAAGACATAAAAGAACACACACTGGACAGAACCCTTATTAGTGTGATCAACGTGGTAAAGTCTATTCAAAAAGGAGAAGTCTCCAAAGTCTCTCTGCTAGCTAGAACCCTAATGAATATAATCATTTATTAAGTGGAAGTTATGAGGCCATCATTGTAGGAATATGATAGTCATGGGTGCTTGGGATTATTTCATCTCTTGATATGGTTGTTATGATGTTTTAGCCAAAAATGTTGCTGCCTTTAATGCTAGTCTGATTAGTTTCCTTGAGGTTTAGGTAAAGAGATTTACATTATTTGGATTGACATAGTAAGTCTCAAAATCCCCACATAAAATGTGGCCTGACAGTTTTAAAAAGCATAGAGAACTAAGAAAGGAAAAATACAAAATGTAAGGTTCAAAATGCAAAGCATCATTAGTAAGTTCAATGAAGTAAAATCCTGTGATCAAGGATATTCAATGATATTAAAGGAATGGTTACATTAGGGCAGGGTTCCATCTAGCTAACCTTATGGTATTGCAGTTTTATGAATATGAACTGTGTCGTGTTAGGAATTATTATTACCTGGTGATTGTTTTCATGTGGAGATACAAAGATACAAGTATGTGTCAAACAGAGAAGAGATGGATCTTGATTGCTTTTCTGGGTTTTCAATTTAACATCTAAAAGGAAAAGCTTAGGTCCGGGCATAGTGTTATATGGTTTTTATCCCAGCGTTCAGGAGACAGAGCCCTGCAGATCTCTGAGTTCAAGTTTAATCTCCTGATCAAGTTCCAGTACAGACAAAATCAGGCAGTGAAATTGTGAAAAATAGAATGTGGATGGTAATGTAATGGAAGGGGCCATATTTCAGCCACATCAAGTGACAGAACTCAGCAGATTTGTCTATGTGGCTCTAGATTTAGAAGCAAGAATAGAAGTGACTATTGAGACAAAGGTGAATAGCTATAGTTCACGAATTAGATATGATGGAGAAGAAATCAGCATCACTTTGCTGAAATCTTCTTTGTAGCATTCTCTGAGTGACAAAGAAGGAGTGTTCTAGAGGTTGCCAAGGTTGGACCTAGTGCTACAACTGGACTTGGTCATGTGTAAGAATCACTCAGGTGGTACTAATTGCAAGTATCATTGGCTAAGCAGAAAGAACAGAAAGAGCAGGAGAGTGGAGTCAACCAGAGCTTATTCTGATAAAGAAGACAGACCTGGAAAAGTGACCCAATCTCTTTGAAGGAGCAGAGACGATCATGTGTGGACCTCAGACATTGGGAAAAAAACTGTGATATTGAAGTTATTTTGGAGACCCAAGATCTTGAGTTCTTAGAATTTTGTGTTACCTGCTCAGGAAAACTGCATTCAGGGAATAAAACCACTCGAAGTGAAAGAATTCTACCACTCTGAACAAAGCAGAAAGGAGTTGGGGATCTGAAGAACACTTTGACAAGAGATAAGGAGATGCAGAGTTTAGAGATTGCTCAGTTGGCTTGGGTCTTATTTAGGGCCACTATTTCTTCATGTTGCCTTTATCAATTGTGAAGTATATACTGTGAATTTGGAAGTATATGATGCACTTTTTTGTGTTTGAACATGGTTACTATTACAGGATAGTATTAATCTCAGAGGAGTCTTTGAACTTTGGACTCAGCATTTTTTGGACTGCTATATACAATGGGGACTTTTGAAATAGGAGCTCATGTATTCTACATGGTTAAGTATGATCCATATACACTCATGTGTTTGAACAATCATATGGTGGCCAGGCAGTGGAACGTAGTAATTTTAATATGCCAAGGCAAGTGATTGGGATTATGAGGTGATTTGTCCTTGTTGGAGGAAGTGCATCACTGTGGAGGTGGGCTTTGAAATTACTTCCAGTGCTTAAGAGACCCTCCTATTAAGTCCATAGAAGACAGTCTCTTCCTAGCTGCCATTGAGTAAAGATGCAGAACTATCAGCTTCTTCTCCAGCATCATGTCTGTCTACATTTCTGTATTTGTTACTGCTGTGATGAAAATGGACTCTCTGAAAATGGAAGCCAGCCCCAATTAAGTGGTTGTTTTTATAGGAGTTGCCTTGTTCATGATGATTTTCATAGCAATGGAAACGAAAGAAAGTAACACTGTGAGTTCGTTTAATGTTATCGAGACTGCACAATTCTGTAGTATTTATTTTCATGAAGGTATATGTGTTAGAGTGAAATCTCATGAATGTGTTTATTATAATGAAGCCTTTGCACACCTCTATATTATGAAATCATTCATGCTGGAGAGAAATTCTATGAATGTTAGCTATGTGACAAAGCATTTATGTTATGGGATCCACTGAATTTCAACACAGTTCAAACACCAGGACAATGCAAATGATAAGAATCTTTTGTAGTTAACTTGCTACTCATTAATCAGCACCACAAAAATATACCCAGAAGCTTAGCCATTGATTTTTTTTTTGTATTTTTTTAGTTAGTCATGTATGCAACAACTTTCCTGAACATGTTTATCAGCTCAGAAATTGCCTTTGGGAAATTTTGGTTCATTTATGCATATGACCATGTCATCTTCAAATAAAAGTAATTTTACTTACTACTTACTAATTCATATTTCTTTCATCCTCTTCAGTTATTTTGTTCTAGTGAAATTTTTAGATAGTACTTTTAATAGATACAAAGAGAAGGAAACACCTTTCCTTGTTTGTGAGTTAGGGGAACTGATTGTAATATCTGGCCATTTAACTTAATGTTGGCTATAGCCTTGCTGTAATGTGATGTTAGTATGTGTATGTATTTCCCTTATGTGCTTACTCCAAGAATTTTTCCATAAAGTGGTGGTAGATATTCTAAGAAATTTCATCATCTAATGAGATGTTTTGGTCTGTATATATTAAATAAATAAATAAATAGTTCTTTTTAAAATGTTGTTTTTCTTAATTTGATTTAATTATGGTAAATTAATTCTACACAGTGAATTACATATTTCTTTTAGAATATTCAATTCCCTGGAGTACAGGCTTTTAAAAACATCTCTGTTATTCTCTGAATTTTTTCATTGTCTGTTATTTTCCCCATTTTCACTTTAGATTTCAGAAATTTTGATATTGTCTATCTTTCTCAAAGGACCAAGTCTATGATTCATTGATTTATTTCTATTTATTGATTTCAGCCCCCAGTTGGGTAATTTCTTGATGTCTACTCCATTTTATAATTGCTCGTTCAATTCTTTCTGTTCTAGACTTAAAATTGTGCTCTTCAGTTGCTAATATGTGAGCTCTCTACTTTTTTTTTAATGTAGGCATTTGTGCTATGAAGTTTTTCTAGGCACTACTTTTATCTTCATTTTGTTAAATAGAATTGTGCATGTTGCATATTCATTTTCATTGAATTCTGGAAATCCTCTACTGCGTACCTTTGTTTCTGCCTTAACATATTTTTCATTCAGTAATGTGTGGGTAGCTTCTTTGAGTTTGTCAGTCTTTTGATCTTTCTGTTTTGTTGATATCTAGCTGTAATTAATGGTGGTCTGACAAGACACATGGTGTTGTTCCAATTTTCTTGTGCATATAAAGCCCATCATTGTATCTGAATATGTGTTCAGTTTATGCGTAAGTTTCATGAGGTGGTGAGCAGAACGTATATTATCTTATTATTTAGTAGAATGATCTCTAAATATCAGCTGGATTTATGTCCATGCTATCAGATAGCTGGATTATTTCTGTTATTTTGGGCTGTAGAATTTGTCCATTGGTTAGAGAGGGGTATTGAAATAACTGAGTATAAGTGCATGAGGGTTATTATGTGCTTTTAGCTTTATAAATATTTGTTTTACAATTGTTGGTGACCATGTGTTGAGGGCAAAGATATTAAAAATTTCAATGTCATCTTTTGTGACTTCTCCAATTCTTTAGATTATTTTTTGGTTAAAATATATTTTGCTAAATTTTAAAATGGCTTCACCAGCTTGCTCCTTTGGTCAATTTGTTTTGAATATATATTCACTATACATATATACTTATATATATATATACATATATATATGTATATATATGTATATACATGTATATATACATGTATATATATTATACACACACACACACACACACACACACACACACACACACACACATATATATATATATATATATATATATATATATATATATATATATATATATATATCTTTACCTTGAAACAATGCCTATTCTTGATGTTGAGCTATAATAGAAGGACAGGTGTGTGTGTTAGCATACATTCTGTTCACATGCTTCTTTTTATTTGGTAAACTGAGATCATAAATATTGAAAGAGTTAATAAAAAGTGATTGTTAACTCCTGGAATTTTGTAGTTTTTATTGTCGAACCCACAGTTTTTGTTGGTACTGGTGTGTGTGTGTGTGTGTGTGTGTGTGTGTGCTTTCCCTTCTTTTGCAGATAACACAAGGCTTTTTAATACTTGTATATCATTAACTTTTTTTGGATTGGATTCTTCTTCTATCACTTTGTGTAGGTCTGTGTTTTTAGACAGATATTGTTCAAGTTTGACTTTATCATGGACTATCTTATTTTTCCACTTGTGGGGATTAAATTTTTTCTAGATATAATAATCAGTACACATGTACTTTCTGCAGTACATGTGTGCAAGCCCTTTTGGCATTAACATGTTCCAATGAGAAGTCCTCTTTGATTTCAATAGATCTTACTTTGTATGTTTTTTTGGCAATTTTACCTTTGTAGCTTTTAGTGTTACTTTCTTTGTATTGTATGCTTTGATTATGATTCAGGTAAGAGATTTCATTTTGTGGTCCATTCTGTGTGGTGTTTTGATGATTCTTGTACTTTGATTGGTACCTTCCTCTTTAGGCTAGGAAATTTTTCTTGTATGATTGTGTTGTTAATATTTTAGAGTCATTGATCTAGTGTTTTTCCTCTTTTCCTAGTATTCTAATGTTTTCTCATTTCAGAATGTCCTCAATTTCCTCAGTATTTTATGTTGGGAATATTAGATTTAATATTTTTGACTGATGTTTTCATCCCTTCTATAGTATCTTCAACGGTTGAGATTTGACTTCTATCTCTGTATTCTCTCAGTGAACCTCACCTCTCTAGCTCCAATGTGCACTCCTCATTTTTTATTTCCATTATTTGCTCAGTTTGTGTGTGCTTAATTGCTTCGATTTCATGGTCTCTAATAGTTTGCTTCCATCAATTCTTGTTTTTTTTTTTTAACACTTTTTATAGAATTTATTGTTTTCCTCCTCTTTTTTGTTTGTATTTTCCTAACTGTCTTTGGGTTATTTATTAATTTCCTCCAATTGTTTGTGATTTCCTGGATTTCTTTTAAGTTATTTAGCCAGTTCCTCTTTGAGTACCTCCAGCACCTGCATATAGTTGGCTTCAAAGCCTTTGTCTTATAACATCTATGTTGGGATATTTAAGACCTTCTTTGGTTATATAAATTGACTCACTGGCATTAACCAGAGAGGGATAAATGTTGAACCTTATTATATCATCTTTTGCCAACATCATGGAATGGAATGGTGTTATCACTTCTGAAGTGAAAAGTTTCTTTTCATGTGGATGAAATTGATTTACAATAGTTTGTTTCCATACAATGAAACTTGTTGTAGTGCCCACCCAGGGAACCATGACTGAAACAGAATGAATACTACCTAATTGATTCTATCTTTATTTGTTTAAAAAGTCAATAATTGATTTCAAAAGCATCACTGGTCTAATCTCCTGTTCGATTTTATTCCCATATAATTCCAGATCATTAAGAATATTTATTTCTGTACACAAAAATGTTGCCTGTAGCTGAGGCTTCCTCTTTTCATGAAATTGAGAATTTCTTTGAGCAGTCCATCATTTCTCTGCTGCTCAATGCAGGAATGTGTGTCTAGCAACTCTTCCATTAATTGAATGTTCAATAAAAAGCAATAATAAAACACTAAGTGGGTTTCCTCCAAACTCTCTGGCTTTTATTGGGGCATAAAATAAAGAGGTGCCTGTGTAAGAATCATTTTCGAAGACCAACTTTGAAGCAGGATTCATCACAATACAAAAAGGGTTGGAAAAAGAAGGTAAAAGATTCCTTGCTTTGACTGTGTTTGGTAATAGCAAGGAGTTGAGAGCTAATCAATTTTAGATGATCAATATATATCCTGACTGGCCATTTCTTGCATCTGCTCACTAGGTAATCAAAACTATAGATAAAAAAGGAAGAAAAAAACGAACTTATGCTAAAACCAATTATTGTAATTACACTTGTTCAAACAAAATATGAAATCTGAGTATCATAATGTGTCCCTATCTTAAATTAGTATTATTTTATACATTTAAAATGTTGACCTGAGAGAAAAATTATAAGTAAAATTTATGTGCTCTAGGACAAGATTGTAGACTGTGGACACATGACCAAAAAGCTTGTTACATTTTACAATAGACATTTTGGTATAATATAATTACATGATTTATTTCCTGCCCTCCATGATTGTCTAATAAAGATGCCTAAAGCCTAATGCTGTCGAGAGTAAAGGTAGATGGTCCTTTAGTTCACAGGCTTGGTGTCTGGGGTTGAGACCATGAAGGAGAGAGAAGAGGAAGAAAGAAGAATGTGCCATGGGGTAGGTGGATTGGATGGGCCTGGGTACATGAGCAGCCTAGGTAGATCATGGCAAGATCTCTCTCGCAGTTATTAACAGGAACTATATAGTCTGTCCAACTCTAGTGCTTTAAATCTTATTATAAATACCAAGTTCTTTGGTTCTTTTATCTTTTACCTTTATGATTCAAGTGTGGTTAAAAAAATAAATAAATATAGTATTTACTACAACAATGTGGCTTTATTTATTATTTCTGTCAAATGATTGAAATGGATTGAAAAGTAAGATGTCAGAGGATGTTCAGTAGTCCTGGCTCTTGTTCTCTCTAGTAAATGTCACATTGTGCTTTCAGACATCTTTTTTCTTAAGTAGACAAAGGGGGATTTCTGTAATCCATTATTAGATGTGGAAGTTGAAAGACAGCCTGCTGCTCCCTGTGGTGGTGCATGCCTAAAACCTCAGAACTCAACAGACAAGTCAGGAAGATCATAAGGCCAAGACCCAGCTCAGCTATCTTATGAATTTGATGCTAGCCTAAGCTAAATTAAACCATCTGTCACTTACACCTCAAATATTTTCATCAACTGTGGAACGAAGAAATGTCACATGAATACATACATTCACACATATCCCTTTCTACCTTATGTTTTTATGTGTATAGCAGCATTGCGGAAACAAGTGGAATCATTAATAGACTATCAAAATAAATTTCAATGAGGGAATTTGTTTACTTTACCTTTTGGATTTTCTCTTTTCATTTGTATTTCATCATGTTCTGTATCAAACATAGATTCCTTGTGCATTTTACTCAAAAGCACAAGCTGTGACAAATAGTACACACAACAAGTATGGCCTTTAATGTGTCATAATTTCATTGTAATTCCTATGGACTTTTTAAAAAGTTATTAAATACACATTTCTATTCCAGATGCAGAGGTCACACATGGATCAGTCAGGTCCCTAGTAGGGGAAGGTTATGAAAACCTGCAGTGTAAAAGTTAAATCACATAATGGCCAGTATGCGATTTTTAGTTTTCTCATTAAGCAGCAGCAAAGCCTCCTTCAAAACAAGACACTGACTTTGCTTTTTGCAAGAAAAGCTTAGTAAGGTGAAAGCAGTGAATAAGCAAAAGCATCTGAATATGAGAAAGAAATCAGAAGCCTGTAGAGCAGTTCATAGCCTAGATGTCAGCAGAGTGACGAACAGTGAAGAGAGGAGGCAGCTAGGTTAAAAAGTGACTTAGTGCCATCCTGACTTCAGAAGATGAACACATCTCTTGGTACATGGTGTGCAGGTACTGACCTAGTAAATGCCTTTTTGCCAATTTATCTCCATTAACATCAGCAGAAGCCATTTGTTTTATTTGTCATTGACAGTAGTATACCTTTACAGTTTTGCATTGAGGATATATTATTTTTACATCCGTGTGTCATAACTAAGGTACAAGGGATCTTGATCATCTGTGTTTTCCAATAAATAAGATATTAATGATCTAAAGTGCACATTATGTAGAAATTACCTAGAGATCACAAGGTATCAATTAACTTGGACTCATTGGTAACCCATAAGGGCATCGGAGGACTGAAAATAAATCCAACTAAAATTTAGTCGTCTTCTATTTTATTAAAATGCTTAGGAATCTAGAGGTGTATGTTAATCAGAGATATTAAATCCAAGGTGAAAATTAAGTTGGTACACCTGGCCCATCCCACTTCAAATAAAGAATCACAACAATTAGTGGGTCTATTACGATTCTGGGGACAACACACTACTCACTTGGGTGTTACACCAGCCGGTATGCCAAGTAGCCCAGAAATCTGCCAGCTATTCCACCATAGCAGAAATTAAACAGAAGAGAGGAGGCAGCTAAGTAAAAAGGTGACTAAGTGTGACATTTACTTCAAAAGATGAACACATCTTTTGGTACATGGTATGCAGTTACTGATCCATCCAACTATTGTCCATTTTAGAGACAGATCTTTGCCTGCTACTCCATCTTGGAAGAAATTGAGCAGACAGTGGGCCACCAAGTTACCATGAGACCTGCGCTGACCGTCATGGGCTGGGTGCATTTTGACCCAACCAGAGAAAATTAATTTGAAGGTGAAAGTTAAGTTGGTGCACCTGGCCAATCCCACTTCAAAGAGAAAAGCACAACAATGAGTGGGCCTATTACAATTCTGGAGACAGCACACTCCTCACTTGTGTGTTACACCAGCCGGTATGCCAAGTAGCCCAGAAAGCTCCTATTTTTCTGTTCAGTGCTAAAACCTGGAAAAGGCTCTGTAACAGGACCAAGCATCTGTGCAGGCTGCTCTCCCAGTCTCATTCTCAGAGAGAAATGTTTGCAGGGCCTTTATTGTGAGTCATAGATTGTGGACATTGGAACAGGGCTCTGCCATCAACTCTATCCAAATATTTTCCCTTTTAGAGACAGATCTTTGCCTGCTACTCCATCTTGGTAGAAATTGAACAGACACTGGGCCACCAAGTTATTATTACACCTGCGCTGACCATCATGGCCTGGGTGCATTTTGACACAACCAGAGAGCAGCATCGACCCAGCAACCTGACCATGTCCTGACTGCACAAGAAAGTTACACAAAATGTTGTCCAGATGCCTATAGTTTGTTCTCCTGTACAATGCCCTCTGCTTTCACGCATGCACCTAGAGCTTCCTGGTGCAGGTCCAATCTTCAAATGACTGAGGGAGAGATGACTAGGTCTTCATTTACTAAGGCTTTTTATTTATGCAGGCCCCATCCAGAAGTGAACAACTGCAGCATGAAAACATGTTTTTGGGGCGGCCCTGAAAGACACTAGTAAAGGGAAATCCTCACAGTGCAGAGTTTCGTGCAGTGGTCATGGCCACACACTTGTTTGGAGATGGGCGATTATTCACTGAGTCGTGAAGTATAAACAATAATGACATAACTGTCAGAGGCTTGGAAAGAGAATGATTATAACATAGCTGAGAAAGACAAAATGGAAGATGTGGGTAGATTTCTCAAAAAATGGGTATTGTTGACTCATTGGTAGCATGTGCACCTATATGTACTAAAATTACTGAAAAAGAGCCCCACACAATATAAATATAATTAAAAGTCAGGGATTAACCAACTTAGACATGAAAAGAGAAGACATGTTTCTTAAATAATAATAATAAATCTAACAGACAAATCCTGTATCGTGTGCATGTCCTCTCAGTTATGAATATTCCAATATGAGAGGCAGTTCATGTAGGAGTGTGTTCTAGTTTATCCAAAATTCCGGTGGATTTCTGTGGAAGTAAACGTGAGTGAACAAACCACATAGGTAAAGTTCTCTCAATGTCTTTTGTTTTAAGATTATTTATAACAAGCAAGATGGCATGGATCTTGATGCATTTAATGAAGGAGTCAATGAAGAAAGCATATTATATAAAAGTAAGTTATTTTACTTTCAAAAATGGATTTCCATAATTTATTCATTCTTGCTATTTAAACTGCACTCTTAGAATTGTAACAGTGAAATTAAGTGAATATTAATTGCGCAGGCCCCATCCAGAAGTGAACAACTCCAGCATGAAAACATGATTCCAGGACGGCCCTGAAAGACACCAGTAAAGGGAAATCATCACAGTTCAGACCTACATGCAGTAGTCATGGACACACACTTGTATAGAAATGGGCGATTATTCACTGAGTCGTGAAATATAAACAATAACGACATAACTGTCAGAGGCTTGGAAAGAGAATGACTATATTTGTTGAGAAAGACAAAATAGAAGACGGGGACAGATTTCTCAAAATGGTCAAAGGATGTAAAGATATTTATGTCCCGTGTAAATGCTCATCAAAAGGTGATGTGCTGAGCAAACACTCGGTGATCAAGTAGGTAGGATGGTCATTTGTGGGAAGTCAGCCTAGTCCCCTAAATATTTCTGTCATTTCAAATGAGTCCATGAGCACAGTGGACATGGTGGGGGTAGTGGGGATATTGATGAGTAACAGTAGAGTCCTCCACTCACCAAGCCTGACATGGCCACATCTGCAGGGGAGAGCCAGATCTACCAACAGCAGAGACCAACACTGAACCCTGGATGTGGAACTATTTCCTGGGTTGGCCAGCCATTGAGTTGGTAGCAGGACAATTTCATTGGAATATTTCTTCTGTGCTAAGGACAACGTTTTCTTCTTCCAGGACTAGATACATATTTGATTATGATTTCGACTTTCATGCACATTTTGCTTCTGACAAAACCACTATCCATGGGTGTGCCGAGTGGCCCTTTCACCGACTCCCATGGGGACCTCACACATGGAGACATTTGATGGCTGTGCTGGATGAACTAGATGAGTTGGTAGCAGGAATTATACAGAAGGCTTAGTCCAGGTAGTCAGGACCAAGCTAATGGTCCACAAAGTTCAGTCTCAGGACAAGTAGAGTCAGAGAAAGTGGGGTCACGTGTGGATAAGAAGCCTCTCACTGATCCATCTTGAAGGAATGTAGAATCATCACTGTGAAATGCTCACCGTTACATCGTGTTTTTCTCTTTCTTTCTTCTTTTTAATTTCTGAGTATGGCGATCTGAATGTTTGACATGTGACGTCCTTCTTGGCCATTATCTTAGCCATCTGTTTAAAGACTTTGGATATTGTATCTGAAGGAAAAGGCACAGAGTTTTATGGTCTATGATCATGGGTAAGAAGAACTTATGAATTCAAATATGTTGGATACATATTCTAGCCCCAAAGACAGTCCTTGTGCACTATATTAACACATTGCAATAAAACTATAAGTACTAAGTAAACAAACTCTTGAAGAAGGAAACAATTTGGTAATGGTTGATGAATGGGTTTAGGGAAAAATCAAGGAAAGAAGGGAAGAAAGAAAGAAAAAAGAAAGAAAGAAAGAAAGAAAGAAAGGAAGGAAGGAAGGAAGGAAGGAAGGAAGGAAGGAAGGAAGGAAGGAAGGAAGGAAGGAAGAAGGAAAGAAAACCCTGGATCTAAATCAAAATGAAAAGAGAGCACATATTCTGGGATATTGAAAGCAGTCCTATAAGGACAATTTGTAGCTCTCAATTCCTGCATGAAATATATATACTTTATTTAGGGATTTGAAGGTCTTGTCATAATGATCAACTTGCTTGGTTAGAGTTACACCAAGATAATTTTTATTATTTGTGGCTATTGTGAAGGGTATTGTTTCCCTAATTTCTTTCTCAACCCATTTATCATTTGTTTAAAGGAAGACTAATGACTTGTTTGAATTAATTTTATATCCAGCCACATTACTATAGTTGTTTATCAGCTATAGGAGTTCTCTGGTAGAATTTTTGTGGGTGGCTGATGTATACTATCCTATCACCCACAATCAGTGGCACCTTGACTTCTTCTTTTCTTATTTGTTTCTCCATGATCTCATTTTATTTTCAAATCACTGTAGCTAGAACATTGAGTGCTATACAGAATAGTTAGGCAGAAAGTGGTAAATGCATTGCTGAGTTTGAAGCTTACATGCTCTACAGGATGAGTATTAAGACAGCATAGGCTACACAGAGAAACTCAGTCTTGAAAATCAAATAAACAAATAATTGAAATTAATAAAATCGAAACAAAGAAAACAATACCAAAGTAAACAAATCTAAGAGGTCTGTTTTAGGAAAGATAAACAGGATTGACAGAACCTCGACTAAACTATCCAAAAGGAACTAAGACTACACCCTGATTAACAAGATGTGAGGCCGGCAGGGATTGAAGATTGCAACAATCAGCAGAGAAATTAAGATTTCTATAAGATTCTAAGAATAATTATATATCATTGCTTTAAAAAACAGTACTCCATGAATTTGGAAAACATAAAGAATAGTTCAATTTTGAGTTTCAGTCAAAGCAACAAACTTAAACCAACTAGAAATCAACAGACTGGTAATGGTAATGGCACACACCTTTAATACAAACACTTCTGAGGCACAGAATGTCAGATCTCTATCTCAATTCCAGGCAGCCTGCTCTACTTAGTGAGTTACAGGACAGGCAGTTCTACACAGAGAAACACAGTTTCAAAAAACCAAAACAAACAAACAAAAAACTCAGGAGACTAAATAAAACACTAACGAAGGAGAAAACTGATACAGTAATCAAGACTGTTCCTGCTAACGAAGTCCAAGCCAGAGAGATAGAGTACCAGACTCAAAAAGTCCTTGTTTTATAGTCATCCAGGAGCTTAATTTTTCTTTTCTTATACTTATGCTGTGGGTGGAGGAGATTAGGGACAGGGTTTATCTGTGTACCCTTGCCTATCCTGGAGTTTTCATTGAAGATCAAGTTGGCTTCAAATTCACAGAGATCCATCTACCTTTGCCTCCTCTGTGAACGGATTGAAGTTGTCCTTTCCACCATGGCCAGTTCTTCTCATTTCTTCCTACAAAAATAAGTAGATGGAGGAAAAAGTGGACTAAGAGGGGAGGAAGAGTAAAAGGAGGAGAAAGGGGAAGAAAAAGCATTTGGAATGTAAACAAAGAATACAGACAATAAATAAAAAACAAACATAAAACGAAAAATAGAAAAGAAAAAAGATAAAGTGAGGGGGTGATTTGGGAATGGGTGGAGGGAAGAGGGTTTATGGGACTTATGGGGAGGTGGGAACCAGGAAAGGGGAAAGCATTTGGAATGTAAACAAAGAATATAGAAAATAAATTTTTAAAAAAGAGAGGAAGAAAAGGAAGAGAAGGATGAAGAGGAAATGAAAAAGGAAGGAGAAGAAGAGGAAGAAGAAGGGGAAGAGCAGAAGGAAGAGGAGAAAGAGAAGGAGGAGTATTAGTCGAGTGGATCAAGGACCTTCACCAAATTCACTGAAACTAATAGAAGAAAAATGGGGAAGGGCCTCAACACGTGAGCACAGGGGGAAATTTCCTGAACAGAACACCAATGGCTTATGCTCTAAGATGAACAACAGAGAAATGGAAACCGCATAACCTGTCAAAGCTTCTGTAAGTCAAAGGACGCTGTCGATAGGACAAAACAGCAACCAATAGACTGAGAAAAGAACTTTACCGGCTAGATAGAGGGCTAATATCTAATATATTTAAAAAAAAAAAACTCAAGGAGTTAGACTCCAGAGAACGAAATAACACTATTAAAAATGGGGTATAGAGCTAAAAAATGAATTATCAACCGTGGAATATCAAATAGCCAAGATGTACCTCAAGAAATGTAAAACATCATTAATCTTCAAGGAAAAACAAATTTAAAATGACCCTGATTTCTTTCTCTGCCTCTTTATCCTTTGAGTATATAACAGTTACTGATTTGTTTGAGTTAATTTTATATCCATCTGCTTTGCTGAAGTTGTTTATCAGGTTTAGAAGTTCTCTGGTGGAATTTTTTGGGGTCACTTATGTATACTATCATATGATCTGCAAATAGTGATACTTTAACTTCTTCCTTTCCAATTTGAATTCCTTTGACCTCCTTTTGTTGTCTAATTGTTCTGTCTAGGACTTTGAACAGGTAGGAAGAGAGTGGACAGCCTTATGTAGTCTGTTATTTCAGTGGGATTGATTCAAGTTTCTCTCCATTTAGTTTGATGTTTGCTACTGGTTTGCTGTATATTGCTTTTACTGTGTTTAGGTATGGGCCTTGAATTCCTGACCTTTCCCAGAATTTTATCATGAAGAGGTGTTGGTTTTTGTCCTATATTCAACGGGTAAAAAAGTTGAGAAAGAAATTAGAGAAATGACACTCTTCACAATAGTCACAAATAATATAAAATACCTTGGTGTAACTCTAACCAAGCAAGTGAACGATTTGTATGATAAGAACTTCAAGTCTTTGAAGAAAGAAATTGAAGAATATCTCAGAAGATGGAAAGATCTCCCATGCTCATGGATTGGCAGGGCTAATATAGTAAAAATGGCCATCTTGCCTAAAGCAATCTATAGATTCAATGTAATCTCCATCAAAATTCAAACTCAATTATTCATATAGTTAGAAAGAGCAATATCCAAATTTACTGGAATAACAAAAAAACCCAGGGTAGCAAAAACTATTCTCAACAATAAAAGAACTTCTGGGGTAATCACTGTGCCTGACCTCAAACTACACTACAGAGCAATAGTGATAAAAACTGCATGGTATCGGTACAGTGACAGGAAGGTAGATCAATGACATAGAATTGAAGACACAAAAATGAACCCTCACACCTATAGTCATTTGATCTTTGACAAAGGGGACAGCAAATGTTGGAGAGTATGTGGAGAAAGAGGAACACTCCTCCATTGCTGGTAGGATTTCAGGCTAGTAAAAGCACTCTAGAAATCAGTTTAGCAGTTCCTCAGAAAATTGGACATAGCACTACATGAGGACTCAGCTTTAACACTTCTGGGCATATACCAAGAAGATGCTCCAATAAGATGTCCAATAAGGAAACATGTGCCACTGTGTTCATAGCAGCCTTATTTATAATATCCAGAAGCTGGAAAGAATCTAGATGTCCTTCAACAGAGGAATGGATACAGAAAATGCAGTACATTTACACAATGGAATACTACTCATCTATTAAAAGCAATGAATTCATGAAATTCTTAGGCAATTGAATTGAAACTAGAAAATAATATCCAGAGTGAGGTAACCCAATAACAAAAGATGACACGTGGTATGTACTCGCTGATAATTGGATATTAGCACAAAAGCTTGGAATATCCAAGGTACAACTCACAGACTACATAAAGCTCAAGAGGAAGGAAGACCAAAGTGTGGATACTTTGATACTTATTGGAAAGTGGATCAAGATACCCATGGTTCACAGAACACTCCTCCATTGTTAGTGGGATTGCAAGCTGAAACAACCACTCTAGAAAGCAGTCTGGTGGTTCCTCAGAAAACTGGACATAATAGAACCTGAGGACCCAAGTAAAACACTCTGGGGCATATACCCAGAAGATGCTTCAACATGTAAGTAGGACACATGCTCCACTATGTTCATAGCAGCCATATTTATAATAGCCAGAAGCTGGAAACAACGCAGGTGTCCTTCAACAGAGGAATCCATATAGAAACGTGGTATATTTACACATTGCAGTACTACTCAGTTATTTAAAACAGTGACTTCACAAAATTTGCAGACAAATAGATGGATCTAAAAAATATCAGCTTGAGTAAGGTAACTCAGTCACAAAAGAATGCAAAACATATGTACTCATTGTTAAGTGGATATTAGGAAAAATGTACCCATGATACAACACACTGATCACAACATGAAGCTTAAGAGGAAACAAAACCAACGAATGGATGTTTTAGTCCTATTTGTAAGCGGGAATCATATAAATAAGGGAAAAAGAGGTTGGGATGGAGTTGGGAAGAAGAGAGGAGGGGAAGGGAAAAATGTGGGCCAGAATCAGGTATGGGAAGAGGTAGAGGACATATACAGAATGTCAGGTAATTGAACAGAGGTGTGTAGCAATGGCAGATGGGAAACTGGGGGTAGCAGCCAGAAAGTCTCATATGCCAGGAAAGCAAGAGCTTCCCAAGACCCAGTGGGGATGAATTTAATTGAAATACCACACTAAGGGGAGAGTATGTTGTGGAGACCATATCCAGGGATTAGGCATGGCTCTCTAAAGAGAGATGGGGCCACCCACCGATCTCAAAAATTTTAAATTGCTCCTGTTAGCCAGGCAGTGGGGGCACACGCCTTTAATCCCAGCACTTGGGAGGCATAGGCAGGCAGATTTCTGAGTTCAAGGCCAGCCTGGTCTACAAAATTTTAAATTGCTCCTGTTAGCCAGGCAGTGGGGGCACACGCCTTTAATCCCAGCACTTGGGAGGCATAGGCAGGCAGATTTCTGAGTTCAAGGCCAGCCTGGTCTACAATACAGAGTGTGTTCCAGGACACACACACACACACACACACACACACACACACACACACACACAAACAACCCTGTCTCGAAAAACCAAAACAAACAAACAAACAAACAAACAAAAAACAGAATTGCTCTTGTCTTAAAGAAACACAGGCACAAACAGTGGAACAGAGACTAAAGTAAAGACCATCCAGAAACTGCCCCACCTAGGAATTTATCCAACATGCAGCCACCAAACCTGAGCACTTGTGATGATGTCAAGAAGTGCATGCTGACAGGAGCCTGATACAGCTGTTTCCTTAGAGTCTCTGCCAGATCCCGACCAATAAAGATACAGAGGGTCACAGCCAACCATCAGGCTGAGCACAGGGACCCCAATGGAGGAGTTAGGGAAAGGACTGAAGGAGCTGAAGGAGCCTCATCTGACATGAATGGGAGGGGAGGCCCCTGGTCCTGTGAAGGATTGATGCACCAGTGTAGAGAAATGCTAGGACAATGAGGAGGGAATGTCTGGGTGTGTGGGGGTAGTACCCTCATAGAATCAGGGTAAGGGCCCATGGAATAGGGGGTTTGCAAGGGGAAACTGGGATAGAAGATAACATTTGGCATGTAAAAAAAATATCCAATTAAAGAAAAGAATTAAGAAATTATCAATTTGTCTATATAGCAACATTTTAAGACAATACTTATTAACTGTTCTGTACAAATATGCTGAAAAGTATGGGTAAATACCTAGTTATTATTATATATATTTAATAATAACAGGAAAAGTACATTAGTATCAGGAATCCTTCCTCATATATAATCCCTTTGGCCTTGCCTAGAAGTGCAAATATATCTTGTCGTTACAGTCCATAGTGAAACCATCTCAGAAAGATTATCTGGTGGTTTTTGGCTTTTCCTATATGGTTGCTGGCACACATTCTTAAAAATGGAGTGGGAAACTAACTGATCGGTTTACATCTACAATTAATACAACTAGATCCCAACTCCTACACCTAAGGATCAGGGAACATTTAAAAAGAGGGGGCAGAAACATTGTAAGCTTGCATGGAAAGAAAGATTTATGAACCAGATTGTTCAAGGTTCCCACAAGAAAAGTGGGAGAACTAGATTTTGATCATGCTTTGGTTTCTGGTGCTTATGTCCTTGCCCTTGCCTCTTGCCATCTGGTTATTTCTGGTGTTAGCTGATCTTGCTGTCTCTGACTGTGGCTTGCCACTCCTACAACCCTGTGTGTCAGTACTCCTGTAAGACCAGTTCTCTCTGAGAGGAATTTGGATATGGTGAGCTAGGCACAGGGTCAGCTCCAAGGTACAGCTGGAAGGTTCCTGTCCCTAGCCTTTCATAGGTACCTGTGTCCTGATGGCCCCAAGCAAGTCCCTCTTGGGCCAGGACTTTAAGCAGAAGTGGTGGTCTTACCTGCACTCAAAGGTTGTCAGCAGTCCTGGGAAAACAGTTCTCTCCCATATTTGGGTATAGGGAGCTGTAGCACATGGTGGTTCAGGGCCCAGATGGAAACAGGAAGGATCCTGTCCCAGGCTCTTCCTTGATTGCTGTGTCTAGAAATCTCTAGTTGGGTCCCTCAGAACAGAAGTGGTGGTCTTGCCTGTGCTCACAGACCTGTCAGCACTCCTAGGTGACCAGCTCTCTGCAGGTAGAGTTTGGGTATGGAACATTGTGGCACAAGATTAGCTCTGAGCACAGACAGAAAGCAGGTGGATCCTGTCCCAGGTTGCTCCTCAGTTCCTGTGTCCTGAGGGTTCCATGGGGTGGGGTCCCTCAAAACAGCTTTGCTATATGTTTTAAGGGATATTTAAGTGCCTGGACCTGATGCTGTGCCACAGCCCAAATACCACCAGAAGAGAGTGCATTTCCCAGGAGTGCTGACAAGCCTGTGAGCATTAGTAGGATCACCACTTCTTCTCTGAGGACCTGCCCAGAGACCACAGGCTATGGGAACAAAGGAGTAACCTGGAAAAGAATTCTTCAGGTTTCCATCTGAGCCCAAGCTGATCCTGTGCCATAGCATTCCATATTCAAATACCATACAGGGAGAGCTGGTCTCCCATGAGTGCCTACACACCTGTGAGAATAGGTAAAACCACCACTTCTGCTCTATTTTATGACCCAAGATGGACCTACCCAGAGCTACCAGAACTCAGGAACCAAGGAACAGACAGGGACAGGCTGTTCCTTCCAGTTTCTGTTTGCACCCGGGAGCTGACCTTGTGCCACAGCTCACCAAACCCATTCTTCTTGGAGAGAACTGATCTCCCAGGAGTACTGACACAAAGGCTTGCAAGAGTGACAAGCCACAATCAGAGACAGCAAGACCAGCTAACACCAGAGATAATCAGATGGTTAGAGGCAAGGACAAGCACACAATCAACAGAAACCAAGGCTACTAGGCAGCACCAAACCCCAGCTCTCCCACGGCAGCCAGCCCTGGATACTCCAACACACCAGAAAACCCAGACTCTGGTTTAAAATCACATCTCATGATGATGATAGGGGGCTTTAAGAAGGACATAAATAACCCCATTAAAGAAATACAGGAGAACACAGGTAAATAGTTTCTGCTTTCAAAGACACCACCTGAAAAAGTTACTCAGTTGAGGAAGGATGAAGAACTGTTCCACACATCAGGATGAGTTTTCCTTTTATTTAGAGATTGTTAGGTGCTTAATGTGGAAATGCTAGGGTGCTAGTACCTGGGCTGGGAATGGTATCTGAACTGCATCCCACAGGTCTGTATCTCTCTGTGTAATGTGTATGTTTTGCCTGCATGCACTCATATTCATTACACACACAGGAGTTCAGATGTGAGAATAGGATTGAATGCAAGTTGAGTTCCACAGAGCTGGAAAGATAAAAGCCTACAGGTTGGTAGCAGGAAAGAATCCTAAGTGGTGTAAAAGCAAGTGCTCCAATCTGTTGGACCATCTCCTCTGCCCCTAAAGTGTCCAATTTTGAGGTAGGATACACAACAGAAAGCACAGTACTCAATAGTCTATAAATAGTAAATGGGTTTGCTCTATAGGCTGGCATCATGTGGACAGCACAACCTAAAACACATTATACATTTGCTTGTGTAACAAAACAGTGCTGAGGTGCTGAGGCAGAGCTACAATGCTGAGGAAACAGTCTTGACATGGAGCTGTATCCAGAGTCAATGAAACAGAAGATGCAGAATGAATTTCCTCCATAGTGGACTTCAATGCAAAAATCATGCAATTGTCTTTTTTTTGGTGGGGGATTTTGGTTTTTTGAGACAGGGTTTCTCTCTGTTGCCCTGAATGTCCTGGAACTCACTCTGTAGACCAGGCTGGCCTTGAACTCAGATATCCTCTTGCCTATGCCTCCCATGTGCTGGGATTAAAGGCGTGCACCACCACTGCTCTGCCATGCCATTTTCTTAAAGAACACTAGTAGCCCTTTCTCCATTTTTGGTCCTGCAGTTCTTTTCTGTAACTGAGAGACTGGGATGCAGGCCAAGGCTAGATTATAAGTCAAGAAATAAAATAATAATATAATAATGATAATAACAACAACAATAATAGGGCACTGTTAGCACATAGACAACATCAATCCCCAGTGGATTTGCGGCATAAAAAACCTGCTTATCCTGTCTCTACCTTTCTGTGGGTGAAGTGACCTGGAAGGCAGACAAGCCCTCAGGAGATGGATAGAGTATGCATTCTACTTGTGCAAAATAAGTTGTATTGTGGGACCACACTTTCACAGATAAATCTATTCAACATTATGGAAGAGCAAGAAGATAGACTATGGTCATAGTAAGTCCTATGATAGCGCATGTCTGGGAAAAATGATACTTCTAACAACTCCCCCACACCCCATTTCTATAATATGCTTGCCTTCAGGGTCTAGTGTAGGAATGACACTGAGTCCACAATCACATCACATCACATCACAAGAAAGGTTCTGGACAGATGTTGCTTTTCAAGAGCCACTCACAATTAGTTTGACAATTCTGTGTACATACCTACAAAGGAGCCAAAGAGTGGGAAGAAAAGAGTAAAAGACAATGTCATAATCGACTTTAATGCTACCAATATGTCTTACATGGTAATTTATTTGATCGTACATCATGAGGTCATAGGATACTATGAACACAAATCTAAAACTGAGGTCACTCAGTAGTACATGAGAAGAGACCATTCAGTTCATAGATTGGCCATATATTTACAACATGTGGAAGACACTGGTGATTCTGTCCCGATGGGGGCACATTTAGAAATTCACTACTGTCTTTCTGATTCTACAAGACACCTGATGTTATTATCTTATTCTTCATTTCAAGTGACCCTTGTGGTCTCCATACACAGAACACCATTTTGATTCCAATGGATTTGAAACCATAAAGTTCCGGAACCCCATGATGAACGTACTTCCTCAGATATCATTTCCTAGCATCTAGAATCAGCCTCTTCTTTACTGCTAGACACGGCAAAGTCTGGTCTTCATATCATAGATGCAGCGACTCCAACAATAACGGCAGGTTTCTGTAGCAAATGTGATTGTCTTGGGCTGCCTTCTGGCCCTGAGAATGTCCATGAGATTTTGACACAGTTGGGAAAATCTGTCCACTATAAGATAACCCTCTTGATCATAGCACTCTAGTGGGGCAGGGTACTGATCAACAATCAACTTGCTTTGATTGGCCATGCATTGCAGAAGGTCCTTCATTACAGCAGTGGAGACGTCATTCTCATAGAAATTGACAGAGGTGAGCTGTGAGCACTGGCCCAGAGCAGGCAAAAGGATTTTGAGCTGAGAGTCATTCATCCTGCAGTTCTCTAATTGCAGGGTTTTCAGAGTTTCAGATACATTCTCTAGGAGAATTCGGAGACTCTTGGAACATGACTTGGGAAACACTACGTCATCAAGTGCAGGTGTTTCAGTTGATAGAGCCTCTTGACACTCTGACATGTGTTTCAAATCGGACTTTGAGAGTTGGCAGGCAGTCATAGACAAGGACTCCAAGGGGCTCCTCAGACATCTAGAGAAATAACAAGAAAATTGTTCTGAATCATGGTGCTGGAGGACACTAGGAAGATTGATACTGACACAGAGAATCCACATATGTAGAGTCAATCTATGCTTATGTTGAAGGTCCACCCTGGGGAAATAGCATGATGGTGTCTCCTCATAGGATTGTGTACTGAAGCATTTTATAGTCAGGTAGGGTGGGATCAGAACAAATGTCTGCAACAACCCTTCCTCACTCTGTCAGAGAACTAGAGTTTGCCCCATCATGCTAGGAGAGCACACCTAGAAAGAACTAGCACAGAAGGGTTCTGGCAATATCTTGGCCTATATCCTGTAGACTTTATCCATGTCCTGGCAATCTCCACAATCTTTATCCCTAATCACAGTGTTTCACCCTTGACACTGATGACCCCCACCACAGTGTCACAGATTTCCCGTCTACTTAGTAATAAGTTGTGTTCAAATCTTTATGGAGAAGTAGAGGCTGACTGACTCCAATAGAGGAACAAACTGGTTCCTGTTCTCACATATCTTTGTAGACTGTAGGTGTGGAGTCTCCCCATATCTGGCCCCTCTGGTCTGTCCTGTTACCTTGAATCAGTTTTGCCTGGATCCCAAAGGCTAATATGGAAAGCACACTTATAGCATCTGACCCACACAATGTACATGCTTACAAAACAGCTTTCTCAATATCCCTTACTCCAGCCCATACTATTCCACATGTGAGGACCTAATCATGTGTGCTCCATTAAGAAGGAAACAATCCATACATTGATAGTGTTATAAGTGCATCACTGTAACATCCTCTATGACTGTCACACCTGAGATGCCCACTAATGATTGAAGTAAAGGGAAAGGTTGTTGCTATAACAGAAACAGATCACTATCCTTCGTTACCTGAACAACTGTTTCATGTTGTCACTGGAAAAGTAGTCACCATTCATGGAGAGGTGTTGGAGATAGCTGAGTTTGGAGAACTGATAAAGGAATTTGGCAGCACAGTTCTTTACATGTGCAAAATGAAGCATATCACTAAGTGAGATCCTCAATCTTCTTTCACTTAGACGGAATTTGTGAAGATTTCTCATCTGGCCAAAGCAAGGTGCAAAGCAACCTAGAAAGGATAGGACCTGGTTTGTGTATATTTCCAATTCCTCAATATAGTTTGGCTGAAAAATGTTCAAGATCTCCCTGATAATCTCCACCGGGAAGTGACAAATCTTCATCTTCAGACAGCATAGCCTCAAAGAGTGTTTTCTCTGCTGGGCCCATTGTAGTAAGCATGTTTGATGTTGTTGCAGACAGAAGCCAAGGCTCAGGTCTGTGACCACCTTCAATCACTGCCTCAGTGCATATCTAGGAATGTGCTTTGCAACTTACTTCTCATTCCCAGTCTTTGCTGAGCAGACTTCATTCTTTCTTCCAGCCCATACATCCCAAAAATCCTGGTGCACATCTCTCAAGTCCAGGAATTGAAGATTTCTACTCCTGTGAATGATAAAGGCAAAGTTTCATAATGTTAAATGAACCAACATGGAGTTAGCCTGGATCCCACATGTCTAAGATCAGCTCCATCACAGTACGTCACACCAGGCAGGCAAGGAAACTGCATGAAATGCATTTGGAGACATGACCCTCTTGACTTGTGGCTCTTCCCTATCTAGTGCCTGTAGGAAAGGCACAGAAAGGCTCATCCTAACATGGCTCCTTGTACCCTGAGCTGTCCTGACCTATGAATATCATTTAGATCAGTTTTCAAATTGAATAGTATTTCCACAAATCCCCATGTCAATGACATCATTATCCCCTGTGCTGTTTTCCCCATTCTTCCTGCCCTAATGTGTGTCTTACCACTATAACTATGAGTCCCCATCTAGTCTCCTTGGGCCTTGCTTACCTGGGACTAGCATTCTGTGTCTGCAGTATATCTATGCCATTCGGCACAGCTTGCAAGACCTCCACATCAGGGGTTTTCATCAGTGCTCCCACAGGCAGGCAGGGAAAGGACCAGGCTGCCACAATTGCCTTCAATATCTCTGTGTGTCTGCCATTGAAGGCCTCTAGGAGGAGTGGTGGGAAAAGCACCATGGGCAGGTAGTCCAGATCGGAAGAGTTTATGGCATCATTCCTCAGCAGAGCATCCAGTGCCAACTTCTGGAGTGTGGGAGGATTGTAGGTGCTCATCTTGCTAGATATTCAGTTGGAAGAAACCTGGTGAAGCATTTAGGAGACATAATTTCAGGCTAAATTTTCAGAAGTCCTATTTCTCACATATTTCATGAACCAGAAGTCCAGAGCCCATGCTATGGCAATAATGGAGAACAAAGTCTGCCCAATTATACAATCCTGTGGTCTCCAAACCACAAGTTCATCTCTCTCAGCATGTGGATTCTCTTTTAAGTACCCACATTTGAAAAAGTTATCCACTGTTGCATGGGATATCAACCCATGCTCCTCGTAATCTCATGCCTAGTATAAGGCAAAGATTCAGACTGGCCAAAGTCTTGTTTCAGGAGAAAGGACACTGAACATCTTTGCAGGCCCTGAAAAAAATATACTGCTTATGTCACAGATGCAACCAGGCTTATTGTCCTTGCAACAAATTGATCCCTCCAGGGAAGGGCTAAGGAGATCCTATGAGATGCCTGTATGTATGTATCACATAACACGTTGAAGGCCAGGGTGAGAAATCTGGGCTATATTATATTGTTTTGGGAAATGAGGTAAAATTCATAGCCACCTGGATATACAATCAGACCACATCTAAAATTTAAATCCTATGCCAGGTGGTTCTTGCAGACGCCTTTAATCCCAGTACATGGTAGGCAGAGGCAGGAAGATATCTGAGTTAGAGGCCAGCCAGGGCTACAAAGAGAAACCCTGTCTCAAAAAAATATAAATAAATAAATAAATAAATAAATAAAAATGAATAAATACATAAATACATAAAATGCAAAAACTAAGTAAAACCAGCAACTTTCCCCAAAGATTTGAAAAGCTATGCTACTGAATGAGAGCACCTGCTCATGTGAGTCTTAGAGGAGAAGCCAAGTTTACATAGGCTACAGAGAGGAGAGTTTCCCATGACAAGTTAGAGTCCAGACAAAGAAAGAGATGAGACAATATACCTATCAGTACTTCCAAATGTTTGCTTATACTTTAAAATATGTTATTGCCTAGAAAAGATGCTTCCATTCAGTTGGCTCTCCTTCCAGTCTTGAATGGAACTCATTATGTAGCCCAGGCTCACTGTCACATACTATGCTCCTGTGTGTGGTTTTTTTCTTTTTCTGCATTTTCTTTTTTTCCTCCACTATGCATGCCTAGAGCCCTTTGCTTTTAGAACTCTGCACAGATGTGAAACAAGCCTATTAGAAAACATAATTGAAGTCCTTTGGAGGAAGAGTTGGGAGGATTTAGCACCAGTCTAATCTATGAAGTATATTTCATGCTAGTTCAGGTTCAGGAAAATCAAGTAAAGTAGGATTTTAGGGGCTGGAGAGATGGCTCAGTGGTTAAGAGCACTGACTGCTCTTCTGGAGGTCATGAGTTCAAATCTTAGCAACCTTATCGTGGATCACAACCATCTGTAATGAGATCTGATGCCCTCTTTTGATGAGTCTGAAGACAGCTACAGAGTACTCACATATAATAAATAAATAAATCTTTTAAAAATAGGATTTTAAATGTCTTCATTGAAGTTATTCTGTAGTGGGGTCTGTTTCCACTACACAAATGCTCTACCATCAGCAAAAATTCCAGATCATCTATTTCTTTTTATTTAATTTCATGTAATGATGAGGTGTCTTCTTGTAGCCAAGTCTTGCCTGGATTGTGATATTTTGCACCCAGTACATTAAATTAGTTTCCAGGTGTGGCTGCTATATACATTTTTTCATATATTCCTGCATATTTACAAACATACACACATACATATGTTACACAATGTCTAATCACCTGGACAACAGTGAAGCAACCACATGCCTACAGCCGTGGATGCTGGGTGAGTTGTGGCTTCAGGGACACAAGCCACAAGCCAGAATTTTCATCTTGCGTGCCTGAAGCCTTCTCAAGTGTAATTTGTAAGGTATATTTAAGAAGAAATTCTAGTTCATATACTTGCAAATCCATAATCTGTGAAACATAGCTTAAGAGACTACAGACAGATTAGATTATAAAGAAGATCCTAACTGAAATTCCAGATTAAGTCTAGAAAACTGGATGAAACCAGAAGGACCAAGAGTTCCAGCCCTCCTATGGAGCTCTGAGGGACTAAACCACCAATCAAAGAGCACACATGGAGGGACCCATGGCTCGAGCTGCATATATAGCAGAGGATGGCCTTGTTGGACATCAGTGGGAGTAGAGGTGCTGGATCCTGTGAAGGCTCAGTGTCCCAGTGTGGCGGGATGCCAGACCAGGGAAGCAGAAGTGAGTGGGTTGGCCAGCAGGGGGAGGGGAATGGATAGTGGACTTTCAGAGGAGAAAAGAGGAAAGGGAATAGCCTTTGAAATGTAAATAAACACCATGCAGTGGTGGCACAAGCCTTTAATCTCAGCACTTGGGAGGCAGAGGCAGTGGCAGAGGCAGGCAGATTTCTGAGTTCAAGGCCAGCCTGGTCTACAGAGTGAGTTCCAGGACAGCCAGGACTACACAGAGAAACCCTGTCTCGAAAAACCAAAATAAATTTAAAAAAGTAAATAAAATATCTAAAATATCTTGTAATAAAAAAGAGTTAAAGCCCAGATTCCTCCATGACATTCTATCATTAAAACCTCAGCAATTCCCAGGTAATCCCATTTCTCATTAAAACTGAAGTCTATCCTATTTAAACATTATACACTGGATATGAAGTTATAGCTGGATCGTGATAAGGCTAGGCCAGTTTGAAGGAAACCTCCTTATGGAGGTAAATTTCTTACCTGATATGGACACTGGCTCCAGGGTTCCTACTCCCAGCAGGACCAGACAGTGACTCCAAGCTTCAGGACACTGACATCTCTTTGCCTTCCTCTGAGCCTTTTATACACTTTTCTTCTCTCACCTCCCCATAGCTCCACCTTCCTCACACAATCTTCTTCTTTCTCATTGGTCCATTGAATCCCCACCCACTCAATCCTGTTATAGATTCTCTCCCCTCCTCCTCCAAGACAGGGCTTCTCCCTGTAGCCCTGGCTGTCCTGGAACTCACTTTGTAGACCAGGCTGACCTTGAACTCTGAAATCTGCCTGCCTCTGCATCCCAAGTGCTGGGATTAAAGGTGTGTGCCACCACTATCTGGCTTTTTTGTTTGTTTGTTTGTTTTTGTAAAGATTCATTTTCCTGCTGTTGGTTGATTGGATCAATCTTTCCGATTCATTTGAATCACAGTTTCTGGTTCAATCCTCCAAAGAGGATCTTCTAGTGTGAAAGCAAAAACACAGAATTAAAAAGTCCAGATTCCACTGTTTGCCTGATTGACACATGTTGTGTTCATTCATATATACATTTGTTTATATATGTATATAATTAGTGTGTGTGGTTTTAATATCTGTGTTTGTGCATTTGTTTCAGTGTGTTCATTACTGTGAGCAGTACTTGAGTATGTAGGAGTTCTATGTTAGCCAAAGGTTAAATACTGAGGTTTTCTCTCAAAACAACAAGACCACAACAATTAAAAGCCAAATACAAAACAAAGAAAGAAAGAAACAGAACCCATATGCTCATGTTGATGATGGAAAAGTGGTGCACTTGGTTGCATGAACCTGCAAGCCTTGCTGCGGAGAAGTTTAGTTGAAATAATGCTTGGTCAAGGAGTTTAAAACCATCATGAGCAAGATGGGTACTTAGTTATAAGTGTGGAAACCAAGATCAAAGCATTATGAGATGGAAGTCATAGAAACAATAAGGCCCTAACAACACAGCTGTGCAATACCTGCACGTGGTACACACCATTGAACTCCAGCAGTAAAGACAGGAACATGTCTATGAGTTTCAGGGCAGCCTTATCTAGACAGTGAAAACAAATTTCTTTAGCCATGCATAGAGGTAAACCCCTTTAATCATAGCACTCAGAAGGCAAAGGGAGGTAGATCTCTTTGAGTTCCTAGCCAGGCTGGTCTAGAGAGAGAATTCAAGGACCCCCCAGAGCTGTACAATGTGATACTATTTTAGAGATGACAGGGGCCTGGGGGCTGGCAGGTAAAGCTTTAATAAGCACCCATGCATTCTCAGTATTTGGTGCCTACCTTTGATTGTAGTAGTCCAAAAGCAAAGACAGGAGGATCTCTGTGGGTTTCAGGCCACCTGGATCCACACAGTGGGAACTTGTCCAGCAACATCAAATTCCAAACTCAAAACAGTGGTACCTTTCTTGAAGAAAACAGTAGAAACCTCAGTTCATCAAATGGATGTTTAGAACCTATTTAACCAGTGACCCTAGACAGGCTCAGAGTTAAAAGTACTGGTTCCAAACTCGAAGACCACAGTCGTATTTCTGGATACCAGGAAGATATCACATCTGAAAGGTGTTCTCCCACCTCCACATGTGCACCATGACAAATGGCCCAATCACCAGTAATTAAAAATCAAAACTTTCTGGGAATTTGGTACCTGCCTTTAATCCTAGAACTTGTGAGACAGAGGCAGGCAAATCTCTATGAAATATGGATCCGCTGTGTATTATCTTGAGTTCTCTAGAGTCAGAGAATGTATGGGCAGACTCTATAAAGTTAGAAAATTTGTTGATGACTTACAGTCTGTAATCCAACTCCCCAAATATGGGCAGCAGCAGCTGTGGATGGAAGTCCAAGGATCTAGCAGTTGCTCAGTCCCACGAGACAACCAGGCAAGGAAGAGTGAGTAAATCTTCCTTCTTCCAATGCCCTTATATATCTGAAGTAGAGGGTATAGCCCGGACTAAAGGCTGTAGGTCTCCAACAGAGTGTGTGGACAAAATTAAAGGTGTGTGGGTCTCCTGAAGAGGGTGTGGCTTAGATTAAAGGCATGTGCCTCTACGCCTTTAATCCCAGATGATCTTGAACTGGGAGATCTACTTGTCTTAATCTTCTGGAATTCATAGCCTGGACACCCCTTCATTCAAGGGTTTCTGCATCTGTAAACTGGCTCATGTCTGTAAATGGATTCACTGGCTGAGGTTGCCTTTTGCCATGATCCAATGCAGCCTTTCTATTATTTGTTTGAGGATTTTTCTGCTTATACGGATCAAACAGATATGCAGTAGGTTTCCTATGTATTTCATCCCTGGAAACACCATGATTGATTAGCCAGCACCAAAGGTTCAAACGACTTATATCATTATAAATTCCACCTCTCTTCCCATTACAGGGTATGTTATTATAAACATTGTTTTGTTTACGCTGTCCATTATAATAACTACGATCACCTTGTCTCTGGCAATTCAATATGCCACCTAGCCCTTGTTAACTCGGGGCCCAATTAAACCCATCGAATTTAATTCATCCAATTGCGCATCAGCATCTCCAACCCTAAGTTCTGGCACAAGGAAAAGGGCAAGAACAAAACTCTTTAAATGTACTGGTGCCCCTCTCAGCAGTTTCTGTCTTATAGGACTGGTGAAGGGCATATCTTCAGGACCTTCCCACTGTGGAGGATTGGGCTTTACAGAACGTATCCACTCTAACATTGCAATTTCCCTAAGCCTTAAAATCCCTTCATCAACACTAAGCCAAGGGATATCAGGCATCTCCAACTCCTTTTCAGTAGGCCATCTTTTGATAAATACTTCAACCAACCAATCAAACAAACTTTTGACACCTTTTTTAACTGTGCGAACTTCCATGTTAAACCTAGAATCTCCACTCAGAAGGCCCATGGCAATAAACTCAGCCTGCTCTACTTTTATGTTCCTTCCACCATTATTCCACACTCTTAAAATCCATTCCCATGCATATTCCCCATACTTCTGCTTGAATGAATTAGCAAACTCATTAAGCTCCTTATTAGTAAAGTGTATTTCCTCATGGACTACACTTTCTACCTCCCCTTTAGGGGCCTGCTTTGCCTTGAGTCTGGTTATAGGTCTAGAAGAAACTATTGGTAGGCCCTGAGAAACACCAGTATTGTCAGCAAAATCACTTCCAGTTTATCAGGCTCTGAGAGATTAATTTCCTCAAGTGGAGAAGGCATTATTTCAAGGGGTGGGGCTGAGGGTACTTCTTCAGGTGGAGCAAATCCTTGAAAATCTGAAGATTCAATATTCTCAATTTCAACAGGGTCTTCCCACATATCCCCATCACAAGTTATAGGATCCCATTCTTTGCCAATTAATGCCCTTACTTTAACTGCTGACACCCTCTGAGGCTGATACTTAAATTTTCGCTGTATTTCAGCCAAACTTATAATGAGGGCTTCAGTTTGATTTTCTGCTACTTGAGCTCTATGGCTGCTAGAGAGTAGATTCTTTTCAAGGACATACTTAGCAACATTTAGATTGTTTACTTGAGTCTGGAGTTCTTCAATTTTATCACACAACTCCTTCCTTTCCTTCATTGTTTTTTTCTCCGAGATGCTAAGAGCAACCAGCCAGCAAAATCATTTTCTGATTATTTCCCCAACTTGGAAAAAGTATTGTATACCACCGAATCACCTAATTCATCAAGATAATCAAAGACATTCGCTTCTTTAAGCTTGAGATATAGTTTCATCCACGGGTCTTCAATATTCTCCGAGCTCCCAGGAGGGAGAGAATCTGGAGAAGTTTCAGTAGTTGAAGGTTCTATTGGATCAACCAACCAACTCCAAAATTTTGAAACATTCATCCTTATACTTCTGCTCCTGTAGAACCCCACTCCTGGTACCAACTTCTGTATTAGTTTGGGTTCTCTAGAGTCACAGAATGTATGGATAGTCTTTATATAGTTAGGGAATTGGTTGATGACTTACAGTCCAAGTATATAGTCCAACTCCCAACAATGGTCAGCAGCAGCTGTGGATGGAAGTCCAAGTATCTAGCAATTTCTCAGTCCCATGAGCCAAGCAGGCAAGGAAGAGTGAGAGAGTCTTCCTTCTTCCAATGTCCTTATATATCTCCAGCAGAGGGTGTAGCACACATTAAAAGCTGTAGGTCTCCAACAGGGGGTGTGGGCCAGATTAAAGGTATGTGGGTCTCCAGCAGAGGGTGTGGCCCAGATTAATGGTGTGTGCCATGATGCCTTTAATCCTAGATGATCTTGAACTCAGAAATCTCCTTGTCTTAATCTTCTGGAATTCATAGTCACTATGCTTCAAAATCCCCATACCAAGATCCAGGTCAGAAACTTATATCTCTGAGCCTCCAAATTAGTATCATAGGTGAGCCTTCCAATTCTAGACTGTAGTTCATTCCAGATTCAGTCAAGTTAACAAACAGGAATAGCAATTACAGAAACATTATAAATGTAGTCATTGTGGTAAAGCCTTTTCAAAAGGGAGTAATCTCCAAAGGCATAAAAGAACACATGCTGGAGAGAAATCTAATGAATATTATCATGAATTAAATGCGAGTTAAGAAGCCATTGGGTTAGGAATATGATAGACATAGGTGCTTAGGATTATGTCAACTCTTGAGATGGTTCTTAGGATGTTTTGTCAAAGAATGTTGCTGCCTATTCCCCTTGTCTGAAAAGTCTCCTTGTGATTAAGGTAAAGAGGTTTACATTAATTGCATTGACAAAGGAAGTCTCAAAAGTCCACGCATAGAATTTGGCCTGAAACTTTTGATCAAGCATAACAAACTCCCAAAGGAAAATTACAAAATTTAAGATTCAAAGAGTAAAGCATCACCAGGAAGTTGAATGAAGGTAAATCTTGTGATCAAGGATATTCAAAAGTACTAAAGGAATGGTTACATGAAGTTATTCCTGTCAACAATGGTATTAATGGAATATTTATATTAGGGTCAGATTCCATCCATCTAAACTTATAGATTTGCAGTTGTATGAAATAAAAATGTATCATTTTAGGAATTATTATTACCTGGTTATTGTTTTCATATCGACATATGTTCATACAAATTTGTGTCAAGCTGAAACGGGATGGGTTTTGATTGGTATTCTGTGTTTTCAATTTAAGATATAAAAGGAAAAGCTTAGTCAGGCATGGTGTTACATGATTTTTATCCCAGCATTCATGAGACAGAGTCATACAGATCTCTGGGAACTCTGAGCAAGATCCAGGAAAGCCAAGATTAGGTAGTGAAGTTTTGTAAAAAAAAAAATGCTGATGATAATGTAATAGAAGGGGCCAACCAGATTCCAGCCCCAGCAAGGAGCAGATCTTAGCAGCTTTGTCCATGTGGCAGTCTTAAGAGGTAAGAATAGAAGGAACCACTGAGATAATTGATGCTGGCTAGCTAATTAATTAGAGGTGATGAAGAAGAAATCAGTATCACTGAGATAAAATCATCTAGGTAGTGTTTTCTGAGAGACAAAGAATGTGTGTTCCAGAAATTGCCAATATTGGACCTAGGGCATGTGTAAAGATTGTTCTTATTATCTGTTTTATTTTATTAAGTATTGTTGCTTTTGTGGTTTTAAGGAACATTGGTCTGTAATTCTCTTTTGTTGCATATACATTTTGATTGGATATTTATTTGAGCAACCATGAACTCACAAAATAAATCAGTTGTTTCTTCTGCCTATATTGTTGAATAGTTTGAGGAGTATTTTCATTAACTCCTCTCTGGATGTCTACCCTAAAACATATGGTCCTGGGCTCTCTTTGGTGGCAGATTAATATTGGCTTCTCTTTTTCTGTATGTTTAGGTCTAAGTTGTTTATCTTAGGGATGGAGAGAGTTCAGTGGATAAGAGCACTGACTGCTCATGCAAAGGTCATGAGTTCAATGCCCAAACATCACATGGTCACTAACAACCAACCATAATTTTATTTAATGTTGTCTTCTGGTGTGTCTGAAGACAGTGACGGTGTACTAATCTATGTAACATGAATAAATAAGTAAATAAATATTTTTAAGAGGTTGTTTATCTTGGTTTGACTTAATTATGAAATGTGGATCCTATCCAGGAAATTACCTATTCCTCTTAAAATATCCAATTCGGTGGAGGACAAGCCTTTTAAATTTAAATTTTTATCAATCTTGGAATTTCTTCACTTTCTGATATTTTTTCTCCATTTTCATTTTAGATTTCAGTAATTTTGGTATTCTCTATCTTTCAATAAGGGACTTCCAAGATAAACAACCTCTTAAAAATATTCCTTACTTTCATCTTTTTCTATTTTATTAATTTCAGCACTCTAGTTGGATAACTTCTCAATGTGTACTCTATTTTATAATTGCTCATTTGCTTCTTTCTGTTCTGGACTTTAAATTGTCCTGTTAAATTGCCAATAGGTGAGCTCTCCAAGACACAGATTGGGGATAGAAGTAGATAGAAGCATTTGGATCTATGATCTCAAGGCCAACCTGATAGTCAGATCTAGTTTCAAGACAGCTAGGGCTACAGATTAAAACATAGGATAAAATATCCAAACAAGTAAACAAGAAAGGAATGATGTTTCCCAAATTAAGATCCTATCACTGTGGATGCAATTGTCTAGACTTAAAATTATAGTGGACTGATGAAACTGGCAATGGAGGAAATGCTCATGGGTCAGATTATATATTTTTTTAAATTCAGTGAAAATGTCACATTGGCATCACTGTCAGTCACTTAGAGACTGCTGGCCCTGCCCCTGATGTCACACCGACCCCGCCCCTTGCCCATCTATCTCAGCCCCGGGTAGGAGCCATGTTGGATTCCCTGACTGTCACCCAGCAACCGCTGGCCACACCCCCTGACATCACCGAGCCCCGCCCCCACCTCGTGACCATGCATCTCAGCCCCTGGCGGTCAACATGTTGGCATCCCTGTCCATCACTTGGTGACCGCTGGCCCCACCCCTGACGTCACTGTGGTGCCTGCCCAGCATCCAGCCTCCTGGAATGATGTCATTTCCTGTCTTCTATTTTATGAATGAAATTGAGCTGTGAGTTTGAATGTGCGAATTTGAATGTGCATGTTGGTCGGAGGTCTGGCAGAGGCAGGAAGGAGGTGAGCGCTCGAATTTAGTGGCTGCTGGGATTGCTGAGCTTCCCAGGCTTTGAGCAGCCAGGCCTGGAATTGTGGAACGGGACCACATTCGCATGCACATTTGGATGAAGATAGTGCTCCATGCTGCGGGTGTCTGTGAACTCTGGAGTAACTCCTCCCTATCCTCCTGTCGTCTCCACAGAGGCAGTCTGTGAGTTTGGAGAGGCCTGGCAAGGCACGGGCTTCCCGCTCTAGAAAGTTTGCAGGGGGAAGGAGTGCAAACTCTCTCTGTGCTCCAGGCAGGGCCAGTGGACGGGCAAGGCGCAGGATTCCCGCTCTGCAAAGTTTGCAGCTGGGCGGAAGGCAAACCCTCTCTGTGCTCCGGGCAGGGACAATGGACAGGCAAGGCGTGGGCTTCCCACTCTAGAAAGTTTGCAGCAGGGCAGAGTGCAAACTCTGTGCTCCTCCAGGCAGGGACAATGGCTGGGCAAGGCGCAGGATTCCCGCTCTGGAAAGTTTGCAGGGGGACTGAGTGCAAACTCTCTCTGTGCTCTGGGCAGGGACAGTGGCCAGGAAAGGCACGGGCTTCCTGCTCTGGAAGGTTTGCAGTGGGGCAGAGGGCAAACCCTCTCTGTGCTCCTCCAGGCAGGGACAATGGCCAGGCAAGGTGCGGGCTTCCGGCTCTGGAAAGTTTACAGTGGGGTGGAGTGCAAACCCTCTCTGTGCTCCAGGCAGGGCCAGTGGACAGGCAAGGCGCAGGTTTCCCGCTCTGGAAAGTTTCCAGCTGGGCGGAAGGCAAACCCTCTCTGTGCTCCGGGCAGGGACAGTGGACAGGCAAGGCGCGGGCTTCCCACTCTGGAAAGTTTGCAGCGTGGCAGAGTGCAAACCATCTCTGTGCTCCTCCAGGCAGGGACAATGGCTGGGCAAGGCACAGGCTTCCCGCTCTGGAAAGTTTGCAGGGGGACTGAGTGCAAACTCTCTCTGTGCTCCAGGCAGGGCCAGTGGACTGGCAAGGCGCAGGCTTCCCGCTCTGGAAAGTTTGCAGCAGGGCAGAGTGCAAATTCTCTTTGTGCTCCTGGTGGGGACAGTGGCCGGGAAAGGTGCAGGCTTCCCGCTCTGGAAAGATTACGGTGTGGCAGAGTGCAAATCCCCTCTCTGCTCCTACAGGCGGGAGCAGTGGCCTCCTGGCAAGACCCTCCTGTGGGAAGTGAAGACGAGCCTGGCCGCCATGGATCTCTGGGCTGTGCGCCCGGCCCTCGCTTCTGCCTGTGAGCTGCTGAGATAGGTAGGAAATTCTTATGCCAATAAACTGAGTCCGGTTCCTTAAGGAGACAGGCCAGGCTGTGAAATGACCAAGACCTGGTAGAGTTTACAGAGGTCTGGTCTGGCGCTTTCCCAAGGAACATAAATGATCAAGTTGGAGCTGGCTGAAGTCTAGGGCTGTAGGTTGGGCAGGGCTAGGTCCCAGGGTAACTTTTTTTTTTCCTTTAGTTTTGTTAATTATTTCTGTAGAATTTTTTTTATTGCTTTACTTTAGATATTTAGTGTTTTGATTATTGTGCAGTAAAGGGACTTTTCCCCAATCTGTTTGGTATTTTGCATGCTTTTACATTAACTCTGGCTATATATTTATAATAACTCTGGCTATTCTTACACAGGCACCTTTAGTTTAGAAATTTTTCATTTAGGATTTTATTGGAAATGTTTTGTAGACATTTATACTGATTGATCTTTTTCACACTCACCCTCACCTTCTCCTTCTGAGGTGTTCCCTGTGGGTGTACAGCTTGAATGCTTCTCTGTGTCCTACTCTGAGCTCTGCTGTTGTGTGCTGTGAGGGGACCTCACGGAAGCTCTGAAATCAAGACATGGTGAGCACAGGACAGGCGCCCACAATGGGGAGGAACATGTGACTGAGCAGTGGGTGCTGGGGTTGTGGATCCTCTATGGGGTTGGATCGGAAGCATCATTAAGATGTGACTTTCTGTGAGGTTTCTAAGGGTGCTATTTACTTCATAGTTCAGGCCATGATCTCTGAATAATTTCAGTATCATGGCTGATTGTAATTCTGTGCAAAACATCTGGACCAGTTGCTTTTTTTCTAGAAGCATGGGTGGTTTCTGTGACTATGCAGCACCTGTGTCCAAACCTTTTTGTCTTTTATAATATACATTTAGAAGGCAAGGTTAGGCCTGGAGAGATGGCTCAGAAGTTAAGAGCTCTGGTTGTTCTTACACAGGCCATTAGTTTAATTCTTAGCAACCACATGGTGGCTCATAACTATATGGAATGGGATCTGGTGCCCTTTTCTGGCCTGCAGGAATACATGCAGGGAGAACATTGTGTTAGTAATGAATTAATGCCTTTAAAAATAGAAGACAGATATGAATCTAATAGTTCTGATTTCATACATTACTCATTCTATTGTTTACTTTGTTTTTTTGGCTGTAGCTTTTTTTATATTTATTTAATATGTTTAGTGTTGTGATTATTACATAGCAAAGGGACTTTTCTCCCATTGTTTGGTATTGATGATGTTTCTTGAACATTAACGGGCACTTTTTTTTTGCTTTTGAAAAATTTTACATTCATTATTTCATTTGAAATATTTTTGAGACCTTTATGCTGATTGATCTTTTTCATCTTCCTCCTCCTTCTCCTTCTCCTCCTCTTCCTCTTCCTTCTCCTCCTCCTCCTCTTCTTGTTCTTGTTCTAGTTCCTCTTGTTCTTCTTGTTCTTCTTCTTGTTGTTGTTGTTGTTGTTGTTGTTCTTCTTCTTCTTCTTCTTCTTCTTCTTCTTCTTCTTCTTCTTCTTCTTCTTCTTCTTCTTCTTCTTCCTTCTCCCTTTCTATCATGTCCTGAGAAACTAAACACAACTGAAACATGTAAGAGTCAGATGTGAAAGAGGTTGTTTGTGAGAAAGGAGAGGAGAACCTGAGGATAGTGACTTATTTTCCTGCCTAGTATTGCTTATCTTTCCATGCAGGTGTCTGGGCAGCATCATTTGTAGTGATTATTGGTCTAGGTAAGTTCTCTCAGTTTGTCTTGTTTGTGAGGGTGTTTATTCCTGTGTTACAGTTTTCTGTCTTGATTTTCATTGTGTGGCTGAGTGTGGCTTCTTTTACTGACATTTTTGTTATGTTCAAGAGAGATTGCTGGTTAATGTTGAAAGCTAGGAGAGGAGGTGGGCAGTAAGAGATGCTCTTCTCAATCCATAAAGAGACATAGTCAAGGGAGAGGTAAATCTGCCAGCGTTTCATTATTTCAGAGCTACAGTCATCTTAAGGAACCTCAGTTGAGGGTGTGTCCTCATCAGAATGGCTGGTTGCTATGTCTGTGTGAGATAGTGTGGATGATTGAAGTGGGAAGGGTCTTCCACTGAGGGTGACAATATTCATAAGCCAGTGGGCCTGGGCTGGATGAGAAAGCTACTTGAGCATGGGACACTGACCAATGGGGAGGAACATGCAGCTGGGCAGTGGGTGCTGGGGTGGTAGGTCAACTGTGGGGTTGGATTGGAAGCATCAACCAGATGTGACTTCCTGTGAGATTTCCACTGGTGCTTCTTACTTGCAAGTTGAGGCCATGACCTATGAATAATTTCTGTATCATGGCTGATTGTAATTCTGTTCAAAACATCTGGACTAGTTGCTTTCTTATAGAAGCATGGGTGGTGTCTATGCACCTGTGTCAAAACTATATTTTCCTTTTATAATATACATTAAGAAGGCAGGGTCAGGCCTGAGGAGATATCTCAGAGGATAAGAGCTCTGACTCTTCTTACTCAGTCCATGAGTTCAATTCTTAGCAACCACATGGTGGCTCATAATTATATGTAATTGGATCTGGGATCTGGTACCCTATTCTGGACTGCAGGAATACATGCAGGGAGAACATTGTATTAGTAATGAATTAATTTCTTATAAAAAGACTAACCCTAACCCTGACATTTTTTCTTTGTGTAATATTGATTCAGTGGGACTATCAAAAATAATGGTGGTCAGCTTAACCTTAAACCTGAGTTTAACCCTGGGACTTAACCTAAATTTCTAATCCTATTTTAACCCCTTAATCTCCTAACCATAACAACTCCTATCCTGATCCTACCATTACCCTCTAATCCTCTAACTGAAACCCTGGTTACTGTGGGGGATGCTTCGTCTGTTGTATGTAAAATGGTTTGGATGGTGTAATTAACTCTTAACTGGGGGGGGGGGTTCCTGCTTGACTTTAGGATGTGGCCCTCTTCAGTGTCTAATTCTCACTACTATGCATTTCAGCTAAGATCATCCCCATTGACTCCCTCTTGCCATCGCTTTCATTGTCTGTGGCTCATCCTTAAGCCTGCACCCTTAGAACCTTGACAGCTACAGATTTCAATTCATTTTCCTGACCCTATGGCCCTTCCTTTTCTCTCACCACACATGTTCCTTGCCTCCCCTTTCCCTTTCTTTACTACTGGCCCTTCCAGTTCTCTCTCTTTTATCTATCTCCTAGGTCTGCTTTATTTCCACTTCTGAGTGAGATTCAACCATGTTCATTTTAGCCTTCCTTTTCTTTTTTAAAGATGTATTTATTTATTTATTTATTTATTTATTTGTTTGTTTGTTTATTTATTTGTTTATTTATTATTATAAGCAGGGTATCTGTCTTCAGACACAACAGAAAAGGGTATCAGATCTCATTATGGGTGGTTCTGAGCCACCATGTGGGTGAGGGATTTGAACGCTGGACTTTCACAAGTGCTGTAAGTACTCTTACTAGCTGAGTCATCAATTCAAGCACTTAGCCTTACTGCTTGTTTATCTTCTTCAGGGCCAAGAAATGTAGTATGGATATCCTGTACTTTATGGTTATTATACATTTGTTAGTGAGTACATACGTGCATGTCCTTTTGGGTCTGGGATTCCTCATTCATGATGATATTATCTAGTTGTCCACCTTTTCCTGCAAAAAAAATTGTAAAATAAACATATCTTTAAGCTGTTTTATATCTATATCTTTAGTTTTGAAATATAGCCAAATATATAGGTTCTTTTTCTATTTCTCAGGATGGCATATGTTCATGATGTCAATATCTGAAATTTCAGGGTCATTGCATTCCTGGTGTATGCCATTCTGCCTCAGTCTTGTGTTTGTTCTGAAATGTTTGTATTAATACGACTCTTTTGCCTGTGTGCATGAATAAGAATATCATGTTTCTCACCTTTACTATTGTCAGAAGATGGCCTCAGAACTCTTTATTTTGAAGTAATGAGTAGTTGTTGGTCCTGTGTGTTTGTGAGAAATTGACCACCATTATGTGGAAGACAAGCAAGAGCTCACCACTGATTAATTCTCTCTCCAAACCTATATTGCTTATTTATAATCAACATTTATATTACTATTATTTTCATCTATTCATTTGTAACTATTTAATCATGCATTGTCTTTTAGTAAAATTTTATTAATGTTATAGTTTAAGCTGTTGCACTTCATGTTTCTGCAACATTAATAAAGATCTGAAATGAATGCATGATTCTTTGTAGGAAATTTTAGTAAAGAATTGTGAGTTCTTATCATTTTTGTTTCCTTGGTTGATTTTGGTAGAGTATTGATGTTCTTAATATATAACATTTGGTCTCTTAGAACACATTGCATAGGCCATGCTGCCGTCAAGCTAAATGACTTATACCTGCCTGTAACTCTGTGATTAAAGGCATTAGCAAATACACCCAGCTTGCCCATGAGTTTTGTAGTTAGTAATTGTTCATACAATTTTTCAGATGTGTGCTCAGTATTGTAGATCTGTTTCCCCTGCATCAACCTCTCAATTGGCATTTCTCTGGCAAGGCTGTATCCTATTCAACATGTTCAAAATTGACACACCTAAATCTTATAAATCAAGATCCCTCTAAAATGGCACAGTGATTATAAATTCTGAGTCAGAATATAAGTGGATCAAGTGCCAAAATTATATGTATATGTTTTTGAGGAAGCATATATTTCCTTTATAGCCATGTTAATATTATCCTTTGTGTTATACACATGTATGGGATATTTAGGATGCCGTGACTTTTGATGATGTACATGTGAACTTCACTGGGGAAGAGTGGAATTTGCTGGATCCTTCCCAGAAAAATCTCTACAAAAATGTGATGTTGGAAACCTACCTGAACCTCGAAGCTATAGGTAAGACTGTTATTTTTTTCTCTAAAGGAAAGAAATGTTTCTTGGTTATTGATGATCTTCTATTATTTTAATTGTGAATAATGAAGATTGAGCTGAATAATTCAGTTTTACTGAATTTTAATTGTAACATTCATAATGCAGTGATAATTCACAGTACCTTGAATTTTGCCTAATTTCCAATAGTATATCATTGATTTTCTGGTACTATGTTTTAGGCTATTATCAGGGAGACCATCATCTTGAAGAACGTTGTCAAATTAGTAGAAGATGTGAAAGGTAATTTTTATGTGCAAGCTGATACAAATTTGCCTCTGAGGAAATTTCCATATGTTCTGGAATCTCCAATAAAAAGAAAGAGTGTTAAATAACAGTCCTTTAAGTGCAGCTCTAATTATAATGTTCTTACAAAACCATATACCTTGAGATCTGATATCTGGTTATTGTATCCATTTGATATGTAGCTCCTTTTGAACTATGCTATGCACCTGTCAATCTGTATAGTCTCACAGTACTTAGAAATTGTATATTGAATAGTGAAAATTTTATATCCAAAACATGCAAATAAGCAAATAGTCAATAGTAAGATTTTGGGAATAATGAAGGAAGCAACAATTTTTTTTTTGTTGTTCTAGAACAATGAGTAGATATGTAGTATTCTGCCTTTGATAGACATTAGGAATATGATGTACATTTGCAACTAAGTGGTTTTATAGTTTTACAGGAAATAGCCCCAAACTCAGTGTAGAAAATCTTTATGTGTACTAGGAATTTGGAAATTTTTCTGTGTATCCTGGTTCACAGTCAAATGTGTTGTAATTCACTCTATAGGAAAAATTGTGAATGTAATTAGTGTTGCAAAGATGAGAGTTCTTCAAACTTTCTTCAGATAGCTGAAATATATTATATAACAATCCCTTATATAAAGAGGATGTTATAAATATGAGCCATGTAATAACGATCACAAGTGTCTTGAACAACTCATGATGAGGGAGAACACCATAAACATGCAAAGGGCTAAAACCTTAAGATCTGATGCTTTTCTACCATATACCAAATTGTAAACATAATTAATACTGATTACATGATTCATAAGAGTAATTAATACAGTAAAGGTTTCACATGTGCTAATTATTGTTGCAGGCCTTTAAGAAGTCATAGTGGAGAGAAACCCTATGAATGTAACCAATGTGGTAAAGTCTTTGCAAGATCCAGTCATCTCCAATATCATAAAAGAACACATACTGGTGAGAAACCTTATGAATGTAATCAATGTGGTAAAGCCTTTGCAAGATGCAGTGATCTCCAGTATCATAAAAAAAAAACACATACTGGAGAGAAACCTTATGAATGTAATCAATGTGGTAAAGCATTTGCACAGCATCTACATCTCCAATATCATAAAAGAACACATACTGGAGAGAAACCTGGTGAATGTAATCAATGTGGTAAAGCCTTTGCAGTACCCAGTCATCTCCAAAGACATAAAATGGCACATACTGCAGAGAAACCTTATGAATGTAATCAATGTGGTAAAGCCTTTGCACAGCGCAGTCATCTGCAATATCATAAAAGAACACATACTGGAGAGAAACCTTATGAATGTAATCAATGTGGTAAAGCCTTTGCACATCGCCGCTGTCTCCAATATCATAAAGGAACACATACTGGAGAGAAACCTTATGAATGTAATCAATGTGGTAAGGCCTTTGCATGTCACAGTACTTTACAATATCATAAAAGAACACATACTGGAGAGAAACTTTATGAATGTAATCAATGTGGTAAAGCCTTTGCACAGCACAGTGCTCTCCAAATACATAAAAGAACACATACTGGAGAGAAACCTTATGTGTGGCATCAATGTGGTAAAGCTTTTGCACAGCGCAGTACTCTCCAATATCATAAAAGAACACATACTGGAGAGAAACCTTATGAATGTAATCAATGTGGTAAAGCCTTTGCAGTACCCAGTCATCTCCAAAGATATAAAATGACACATACTGGAAAGAAACCTTATGAATGTAATCAATGCGGCAAAGCCTTTGTAGCACACAGTCATCTCCAAAGACATAAAAGAACACATACCGGAGAGAAACCTTATGAATGTAATAAATGTGGTAAAGCCTTTACAAAACCCAGTCATCTCCAGTATCATAAAAGAACACACACCAGACAGAAAACGTATTAATGTAACTAATGTGGTAAAGTGTTTTCACCAGGGATAAGTCTCTAAATTCTGTGTGCTGGAGAGAAACAATAAATATGATCATGAATTAAGTGGGAGTTAGGAGGGTATCATAGTAGGATATGATAGACATGGGTGCTTGGGATTATTTCCACTCTGGAGATGTTTTTTTTGTTTTTTGTTTTTTGTTTTTTTGATGCTTTTGCAAAGAAGTTTGATGCCCTTGTCTGAAGAGTTTCATTGAGGTTAAGGTAAAGATGTTTACATTAATTGTATTGACCAAGTAAGTCACGAAAATCACCGCATAGAATTTGGCCTGAAAGTTTTTAACAAGCATAGAAACTAAGAAAGGAAAAATATAAAAGAAAGGTTCAAAATACAAGGCTTCATCAGGAAGTTGAATGAAGTTTAATCTTGTGATCAAGGATATTCAATAGCATTAAAGGAATGGGTACATTAGGACAAAATTACATTCAGCTAAACATATAAAATTGCAGAAAGGGAACTGTATCATGATAGGAATTATTATTACCTGGTTATTGTTTTGATGTAGACATATGAATATACAAGTATGTGTCAAATTGCCAAGGGATAGATTTGGATTCTGGGTTCTGAATTTAAAATATAAACAGAAAGGTTTAGTTCAAGGCATAGTGTTACACGCTTTTTAGCCTACCATTCACGAGACAGAGCCATTCAGATCTTTGAGATCAAGGTAGATCTCTAAGCAAGTTCCAGGAAAGCCAAGATCAGGCAGTGATATATTTGAAATATTGAAAGCTGCTGAAAATGGAATGGAAGGAGGCGTGTTCCAGCCCCAGTAAGCAGCAGAACTCAACACCTTGGTCTTAAATGGTAAGAATAGAAGGAACTACTGAAACAATTGATGCTGGCTAGCTAATAATTAGAGGTGATAAAGAAGAAATCAGCATCATTGTAGTGAAAGCTGACTATTATTTCCTGAGTGACAAAGAAGGTGTGTTCTAGTGTTCAACGAGGTTGGACCTAATGGTGCAACTGGGCTTGGTCATGTGTAAGAATAACACAGGTGGTACTGATTTCGAGTTCATGAAGTTGTCATGCAGAACAGCTGAGGCTTGGCACCATTGAGCAAGCATAAGGGAGGTTATGGGTCAAGACTAGTTCTAGCAGAAGAACCCAGCACCTTGAAGATGCAAGTACTATGGGATGAACAGCAAGAACAACAGGAGCAAAAGAATGGAGTCAACCAGAGCTTAAAGTAATACAGAGGACAGAGTTGGAAATGTGACCCAATCTCTTTGGAGGAGCAGAGAAGATCATGTGTGGATCCAGGACATTGAAACAAGAACCTGTGAAATTGAACTTATCTTAGAGACCCCAAGTTTTTGAGATGTTAGAACTATACGATACCTGCTCAGGAATTGAATAACACCAGTTAAAGAGAACAAATTTTGCTTCATTGAACAAAGCAGAAAGGAGTTGGAGAACTGAAGAACACTTTGACATCAGATATGGAGATGCAGAGTTTGAAGATTGTTCTGCTGGCTTTGGTCTTCTTTAGGTCCAGTATTTCCTCATGGTTACCTTTAGGAATAATAAAGTATATCCTGTGAAGGTCAAGGTATATTATGTGCTTTATTGTTTCCAAAAATATAGCAGATTACTATTGCATGATTGGATTAATCACAGAAGAGGCTTTGACCTTTGGACTTTTAATATTTTTGAGACTTTGATAGATGATGGTGCCTTTTGACATTGGAGATCATGTGTTTTGCAATATGCTTTCTTTACATATGGTCTCCATATACTCTTTTGTTGGATCAATCATATGGGGCCAGGCAGTGGAATGTGGTAGTTATGATTTATGTGAGAGAGGGAGTGCCACTAATAGCAGGTGTGTTTTTTGCAGAAAGTTTAACAGCGTTTAGCTGGGCTTTAGGGTTCCTCCCAGTGCTGAAGAACCCCTCCTTTTAGCACCCTGTAATATGTCTCTTCCTACCTTTCTTTGAATCAAGATGCAGAACTCTCATATGCTTCTCCAGCAGTATGTTTGTCTGTGTGCGTACCATGTTTCCTCCTATGAGGAAAATGTTCTAAACTTCTGAAGCTGAAAGACGGCCCCAATTAAATGTCTGCTTTTATAAATGTTGCATTAATCATCTCATCTATTCTTAGTAATTAAAATCTAATTTAGAAATAAAGTGAGTGAATTTAGGTTGGTGAAGCTTCTGCACAATTCTACAGTCTTCTTCATCATGTAAGAATTCGTACTGCAGATAATCCTTGTGAAAATATTTGGTATGGTGAAGGCTTTGCAAAAATCTGTAATCTTTATCATTATAAAATTATGCATGCTGGAGAGAAATTATATGAAATACAGCACTGTGGTAAAGCCTTTATGTTGTGGGTCTACTGAAGTACATCACAACTCAAACATCGGAAGAATGCAAATGATAAGAAATTATTGTAATCAAGTCAGTACTGATAAATCTGGGTGAGAAAAATACACTCCCATGCTTATCTGAAATATTCCACTCCTATCCACACAAAGTCTGTAAATTATATAGCTTCCATTCTTCAAATCCACAAATACCAGTGACAAGTTATATCTATATATCCCCCCAATCACTGCATTTTTCTATTCTTTATCTTTGTCAACTGATACAGAATATAGATGTTATGTTCTCGCCTATCATAGCCATGTGTTCTTTGGTGGATAGAAACAAGCATTATATTTTGAGAAATAAAACAGGAGTAATGGAAATTACAGTTATAAATAGTTGGGTTTTTTTTGGAGAACAAAACATGAGTAATGAAATCTACCTAGATATTGTTAAGTACTAAGGTCAGCTATTACATGGCACTTAAATTTAGTTTGAACTTACGTTTAAATGGACGTTGTTAACAAAAAGGCAGTCCTTAGGACAAATTTCTTTTTGCTTGTTCCCAACATTTATATATTATAGTCATACACACACACAAACACACACACACATATAATTACGTTATATACGTAATATATAATATAATATATTATGTTATATACGTAAGTCATCATATATATATTATACATCATATCAAATGTACAACAGAACACATCTTACAAATGCAATAAGTGTGATAAGACATTTTCACAACACATTTATTTATAAATATATAAATGAACCCATCCTGGAGAGAAATGCTATGCATAAGCAATGTGTTAAAACCTCTGCATGTAACAGTAGTTTTAGAAATAGACTATGAAAAAGGCATAAGAAAAGTGATAATTCAGATAAACCCCATAAACTTAGATGATGGGTTAATGTTTTGCACTTTCTGGCATCGTTGTACAAGAGGAAACTCTTTGGTATGCAATAAATCTACTAAAGCCCTTACATTTTACAGTAGTCTTTGAAAACAATCAAGATTACCAAACCTAATCTGTAAATACAAAGAATTTGTCAAGATCTGAAGCAACACACTTACATTGTTTCACTGAAGATTATTTATTTTTCTTAAAAAAAAAACTGTGACAAGTGTCAAGAATCAATTTAGACTTTATGATGCCCCTCGATTTTATTTGCACTTGTAAACATGTATTGAGAAAAGACACATGAAGGCAACAGTAAGGAAACCTTTATGTATATCACAATTCTCTTAAGTTACATGAAAGAACTTTTACAGTTGTAAAAATTTATGGCGCGTACTAGTGCCTTTTGTGTTGTAATCATTAATTGTAATGTCTAAGGTTACCTCTGAAAAAGTATAATTTGGTTTATGATTCCAGAGGGATATGGGTTGACCATGAAAGTGGAAACACAGCAAGTGTCTTGCAAATGGGAGAATGAGCCTGAGGCAGAGAGACTTTTCAAATTGCTTATCCAATGCATGTGTTCATATAATTGTTCATCTCTATATCGTATACACACAACCAACAGAAATGCACTCAGCATATTTTATTCTTATATTTGTACATACTTTCTAAATCATACTTAAAATGATTGACTTGGAAGATGTAGTGAAGGCAATGGGAGAGCACAAAACATAACAAAATAAACTTTAATTAAAAGGTCAAATAAATTTTCAATAAAAGTGCAGGTAGACAGGCAGAATGCTAGTGAAGAACATTGTGAACTGAAAGAAAATATGTTTTATTCCCAGAACAACTTGGTAGGTTATCCACTCCTGTAAATACAGTCCCAAAGGATCTGATGCTCCTCTGGCCTTGCAGGTACTGCACAAAGATATACGCAGGCCACACATGCAAGCACATAAAATAAAAAAATGAAACTAAAAAGTATTTCACTATAGTCCTGACTTCGTCCTGAGACAGAGCACAGTCAGGGCGAGTTAAAATGGACTCCTTCTGGTCTGGATTTAGGCACAGTTGTGGCCATCCTTGGAACCATCCTCCTTAGAGTCAAAACTGAACATAGAACTTATGAACCAAATGTATCTGGCAGATATTTGTAGATATTTCATCCTAAAGCAAAAGAATATACCTTATTCTCAGCAGCACATGGTACCTTCTCTAAATTTTATCACATGATCAGTAGCAAAACAGGACTCAACAAATACAAGAAGGTTGAAGATAACCCAATGCATCCTATCACATCACCAAAGACTTAGGCTGGGCTTGAAAAAAAACAATAGAAACATCACATAAATATGGAAACTGAACAACATCCTACTCAATGATATTTGGATCAAGGAAGAAATAAAGAAAGAAATTAAAGACTTTTTAGAATTTAATGAAAATGAAGGCACAACATACCCAAAATTTGGCACACAATGAAAGCAGTGATAAGAAGACTCATAGCTCTGAGGTTTTGTAATTCCCACAAAAACCATGGAGATTAGGGGACACTCATTCACTAATGTGTTTCCATTCACACTAAGCAGTATGGCCCTTAGAGGAGCTTTGTGACTATCTTGAAGGCATATTACAGCAGAGGCAGGATTAAGTCTTCAAAGCAAGACTTATTTGCAAATAATAAGTCAAGTCTCAGCTACAGAAGACATTGCTCTAACCAGAAAACAATATTAAATACCAAAGCTTCTGAGCAGAAAGAATGAAATTCTTAAATATGAGGAAACTATGGAGAATAGAAACGAATAAGTGATTAGAGCATTTACACATAGAAAATGAAATTCAAAAAGCAATAGGAACCATTGACTTTTTAAAATGATAAACATGTTTGAAAAAGACACATAGGTATATTCACATTTAAAAAGAGCAGACATTTGTTGGTAGAGGGCATGACAGTAAAAAGATAGTTTTTTACTTTGTCCCTATGGGCAATGTTACTGGGGCCAATCACAGCACAAGGAATGTTTTGTCAGTCTTTGTTGACTTAACTATATCATTGATCATTCCACATATCTCTACATGAGAATCCCCTAATTTGTAATTCAATATTCAGTGGCTCAAGCTAACCTAACCAAATTTCACACCCCCACAATCTGGTGTGTTTTTTTCACATATATGCATTAATACATGCTTGGAATTTACTGGGACTAAAGGTGTGTACCACCATGGTTCAGCAAAAATATCTTTAATGACACCATGCATTCATCTCTGGCTAATGCTCTTTTAGTTTCATGCCCATGTTATATTTTAGACAATTAAATAGGGACCGGAGACTGAAAGTCTCATCGATTAGGTAGATGGAAGTTTTACACAGAAAAGATATTCCTAAAATTATTTCCTAAGTACATCAGTGCCTCATACAAAGGGTCATTCTTCAGTGACAGGCTCGTAAGTCGGAAGTCTCAAAGGATGAAAACAGAGGTAAATATATATACATTTGTGGTGGGAAAGCCTTAAAGAAGCCATGCCTTATGCCTTATGGTAAGTAGATTCCTTAATAATAGCAATTTGTCTTTCAGTGGGGGTGAATTGGTCAGTCTGTTGACCATGTTCTCCCCAGCATAGAATTTTAATTTACTCATAGGTGTAGAGTGACCAGGATGGAGATATGGGCATCTCCACAGCACCTGAGTTGATGTGAACTGTGATATTGTTCTCTTGACTTTGGAAACCATGGGCTGGAGACCTTTAAGGAGAAGGGCCTTTCTATGTAGTAGGGAATAAGCCTAAAAAGACATTTCCTGTGGTGGCTTGAAGCACAAGTAGGAAGGCAGAGAAAACACCTGCTGCTTAGATCTCCACTTCCCCACAGAGATGTAAGAGATGTGACCTTTAGAGCAGGCATCTCTCTCCTGGACCAAAATCTTTGGTGAGATACTGGGTGCCAGGCATGCCAGGCATTCTCTCTTCTCTTTGGAATTAATTCATGGTGTTCTGTCCATTCTGTATGTCTTCTATCTGTTGAAGATCACTTGTGTTCTTGTACTTACAAATGCTGTTGGATGACCATCATCCCAAGCAGCCCTCCCCAAAGTGAAGCAGGTAAAGACAGAAATGAAAGGCTGACTACAGAACTACTGCTGATGACCAATAAGAGAAATGACTTGTGAAATCCCCTGGTCAAAATCACTTAAGGATTCTTGGACAATATGTTTATATTGTTTCAAACACCATGGAGTTGGTCTGGGGTCTGCAATGTCATACTCATCTTATCATTTTAAGTTCTTGTGTTATAAGAGCTGCAACTTACAGGTGTCCCTTTTATAAATTTGTAACATTGGTAAAAGAAAGTTGGCTTAATACTTTTAACTCAGAGTAATTGAGAACATGTGTCATGAGCCAATGCAGGGAAACAGGTCTCTAAGTTACTTCTAAATTGGGTAATATTTTATGCAATTCTTATTCTAGAATCCAGATTTATAAAACAAAATATTTAGGGCAATTACTCTTTGGTGAGGTATTAAAGGCAGCAACATTGTGGCAGGTATTGGCAACCAAACGTTTTAATGTTCGATTAATGCTTTTGGTGTTGATTTTAAAGTGAATGGATTTATATTCATCTTTGTGCAGATATCCGATCCTCATACAAACAAGATCTTGCTATGGCTGTTCCCATGTAGGGTTCTACAGTAAAAATAATGCTTTCTCAGCACAGATGTATTAAGGAATATTTTAAGTATTGGGAATTAATAATTTTAGGAAGGATTGTCCAAAGAATCCAAGACATAGACAGACAGTAGAATTGCTCTCCTGGAGTATTTCCTCACTGATGGAGGTGTAATCATTTGCCCTGACCTCAGACAATAGGCTCAGATTAAGAAACTCACATTCCTCCAGTTGAACCAGCACCATTTGTTGAAAAGGCTATCTTTTTTCCATTGGATGTTTTCAGCCTCTTTGTCGAGGATCAAGTGGCCATAGGTGTGTGGGTTCATTTCTGGATCTTCAATCCTGTTCCATTGATCCTCCTGCCTGTCACTGTACCAATACCATGCAGTTTTTAACACTATTGCTCTGTAGTATTGCTTGAGGTCAGGGACACTGATTCCCCCAGATTTTCTTTTGTTGCTGAGAGTAGTTTTAGCTATCCTGGGTTTTTTGTTGTTCCAGATGAATTTGATAATTGCTCTTTCTAACTCTGTGAAGAATTGAGTTGGGATTTTGATGGGTATTGCATTGAATCTGTATAGTGCTTTAGGCAAAATGGCCATTTTAACTATATTGATTCTACCGATCCAGGAGCATGGGAGGTTTTCCCATTTTTTGAGGTCTTCTTCCATTTCCTTCTTCAGAGTCTTGAAGTTCTTGTCATACAGATCTTTCACATGTTTGGTAAGAGTCACCCCAAGATACTTTATACTGTTTGTGGCTATTGTGAAGGGGGTCATTTCCCTAATTTCTTTCTCAGCCTGCTTATCCTTTGAGTATAGGAAGGCCACTGATTTGCTTGAGTTGATTTTATAACCTGCCACTTTGCTGAAGTTGTTTATCAGCTGTAGGAGCTCTCTAGTGGAGTTCTTTGGGTCACTTAGGTAGACGATCATGTCGTCTGCAAATAATGATAGTTTGACTTCTTCCTTTCCAATTTGTATCCCTTTGATCTCCTTATGTTGTCGAATTGCCCGAGCTAGTACCTCAAGTACAATATTGAAAAGATAAGGAGAAAGGGGGCAGCCTTGTCTGGTCCCTGATTTCAGTGGGATTGCTTCCAGTTTCTCTCCATTTAGTTTGATGCTGGCTACCGGTTTGCTGTATATTGCTTTTACTATGTTTAGGTATGGGCCTTGAATTCCTGTTCTCTCCAAGACTTTAAGCATGAAGGGATGCTGAATTTTGTCAAATGCTTTTTCAGCATCCAATGAAATGACCATGTGGTTTTGTTCTTTGAGTTTGTTTATGTAGTAGAATGCGAATTGATCCATCCTTGTCTCCTTGTACTAAGCTCAAATCCAAATGGATCAAGGACCTCCACATAAAGCCAGACACTCTGAAGCTAATAGAAAAGAAATTGGGGAAGACCCTTGAGGACATCGGTACAGGGAGAAAGTTTCTGAACAGAACACCAATAGCGTATGCTCTAAGAGCAAGAATTGACAAATGGGACCTCATAAAATTACAAAGTTTCTGTAAGGCAAAGGACACCATCAAGAGGACAAATCGGCAACCAACAAATTGGGAAAAGATCTTCACCAATCCTACATCAGATAGAGGGCTAATATCCAATATATATAAAGAACTCAAGAAGTTAGACTCCAGAAAACCAAACAACCCTATTAAAAAATGGGGTACAGAGTTAAACAAAGAATTCTCACCTGAAGAACTTCGGATGGCGGAGAAACATCTTTAAAAATGCTCAACTTCATTAGTCATTAGGGAAATGCAAATCAAAACAACCCTAAGATTTCATCTTACACCAGTCAGAATGGCTAAGATTAAAAATTCAGGAGACAGCAGGTGTTGGAGTCGTGTGGAGAAAGAGGAACACTCCTCCACTGCTGGTGGGGTTGCAAATTGGTACAACCACTCTGGAAAGCAGTCTGGCGGTTCCTCCGAAAACTGGGTACCTTACTTCCAGAAGATCCTGCTATACCACTCCTGGGCATATACCCAGAAGACTCCCCACCATGTAATAAGGATACATGTTCTACTATGTTCATAGCAGCCCTATTTGTAATTGCCAGATGCTGGAAAGAACCCAGGTATCCCTCAACAGAAGAGTGGATGCAAAAAATGTGGTATATCTACACAATGGAGTACTATTCAGCCATTAGAAACAATGAATTTATGAAATTCTTAGGCAAATGGATGGAGCTAGAGAATATCATACTAAGTGAGATAACCCAGACTCAAAAGGTGAATCATGGTATGCACTCACTAATAAGTGGATATTAACCTAGAAAACTGGAATACCCAAAACATAATCCACACATCAAATGAGGTACAAGAAGAAAGGAGGAGTGGCCCCTGGTTCTGGAAAGACTCAGTGAAACAGTATTCAGCAAAACCAGAACGGGGAAGTGGGAAGGGGTGGGTGGGAGGACAGGGGAAGAGAAGGGGGTTTGCGGGACTCTCGGGGAGTGGGGGGGCTAGAAAAGGGGAAATCATTTGAAATGTAAATAAATTATATCGAATAAAAAAAAAAAAAGAAACTCACATTCACACCCGAGTTAATGCAAACCTCAGTGAGGCCTAGTGAGGTTTGTGAGGCACTGCTTTGTCTTGCAAATTCCACCCAGGGAGTTACATGCTGGAACCTCATTACTAACAGATTTTTCCAGATGTGGTTCAAATTATAGTTCAAACTTGAGATTTATGAAAGGTTAATGAGGCTATGGAAGTTAAGAAGACATTGAGGTCTGGCCTGCCTACTCCTCCATATAGAGTTATTATGGATTTGGAGCCTTGTTTCATTTTAATTGTCATTCGTGCTCTGGGGAACCTTTTGAGCTGGTTTGGTCATCATCATGTCAGACAATCTGTCCTAGTTGAGTGGTTGTCAGAGAAGGCTTACTGTAAAATACAGACAAAATGAAAACCACCCTGGGACTCCAAATTCAGAAGCTGTTTCCTGGTAACTCATATAGTCATTTATAATAGATGGTGGTGGGCAAATTTCCCAAGGTCACATTTCTCAATGTAGAATCCAATCACTTATTATGATTTTCCCTAAATGTAACCAGAGGAGACAGAGCCTGCCAAGCAGACTTGACATCCTAAAGACATTTGTAAATTTAATTCTATTCTCTTCCCAGTTTGGCATCAAACCCATAAAACACTTGGCATTATCCCTTATTTCATCCATCTTGACGAGACTATTAAAAACAATTGACTACTGCCTGGTCAAAGAGGCATGACAAGATTCAGGGTTATATAAGGTAGTGATAATGGAAGAATTTGTTCATTTCTTCAAGGAAGCAGGGTGCATGCAAGTCCAGTTATGAGTTCTTATTGTGGACCCCTCACTACACATGGAAGAGAGAAAGTGATGTTGTGTGGGCATGGGGTGGGAGCCCAGGTCTCTTACCTGTTAACCAGTAGAAGCTAGTGGGCTGTGTCAGGGTGAGAGACCGCCAAACTCAATGTTTTTAGATGTCTAAACAACTAGCCCAGCATAGAGTGACTAGTTTTTCTGCTTTCAGTTTGAGAAAGATAACCCACCCTGTTCTAGTTCCAATGTTTAACAATACAGTGCCTCAAGAATGTTTGCTCCAGATAATCTCTATGCTTCCTTACTTCTTCATTCTGCACTTCACCATTCCATGAATGTTTTGTCCTCCACCCCTTGCCTTGTGAATTGTGTCCCTAACCCTTCTCTTGTGATTTTTCCCCTTTAAATACCCCTGACTTCAGTTGCACAGGGTCCTCAGTCCTCTACCCCTGCACGGTGTATGGCTGTGGAACCCAGAATTCTAGAATAAAGAAATCCTCATGCTATTGCATCGAGACCATTTCTCGCGAGTGATTCGGGTGTTGCCTTCTGAGGTGTGGGGTGCTGGGGCACCCTCGGTTTTGGGGGGTCTTACAAGGGCACAGTCCTCAAGAGCAGGTGCTGATAAAATATTTGATTATAAGTCTCATTTAGAAAAGGTCTTTGAATGAACTAACAGTAGGGCTGTGACTTACCTTAAAATAGAAACAGAGGGTTCTGGGTCTGATGGAAACTTTAGCTCAGTACTGGGTGTACAATATTTCTTCTGTCCTCCTGTAATGACAAACACATTGATAGTGCTGAGGCTTAAGAAAGGAGGCAATGATTCAAGCCAAAGGTGTGGCAGAATGCCTCTTAGGGTATCAGTGGGAGGAGTCGTCCTTGGCAAGGGAAAGGCTCAATAGATGCCCCAACAAAGGGAAATTGAAAGAGGGGTAGGTGGGAGTGTGTCTGGTAGAGAGGCACATATGTGGAGGCAGGGGGGTGGGTGGAGGCATTATGGGTCTTTGCGCAAGGGGGAAATTGGGAAAGGATTTACCTTTGGAAATGTAAATGAAGATGATATTCAATAAATCCAATGAAAAAGAAAAAAAGAAACAAGATCAAATCTCAAAAAAATGTTCTTTCTATAGTGATAAATATGACTAAAATAATATATAAATAATAGCATATTATCTATTTTGTATCACAATAAATCCAACTCCCTGTTTAAGAATTTTAAATTTAAAACACTAAACATCCTTTTGGAAAAAGAACAGAGACAATAAACATGTGTGGGTGCAGGAACTCTTGCTTTGTTCCATGGCTGAGTCTCCTAATGAGTTATGGCTTCCACACATTTTCCAGCAGTATTGCAAAATGTGATGGTGGGCTGGGCAGTGGTGGTGCACACCTTTAATCCCAATCCTTGGGAGGCAGAGGCAGGTGGATTTCTGAGTTTGAGGCCAGCCTAGTCTACAGAGTGAGTTCCAGGACAGCCAGAGCTACACAGCGAAACCCTGTCTCAAAAAAACAAAAAAAACAAACAACAACAATAACAACAACAACAAAACGAAATGTGATGTGCTTGGGAGACAGCTAGAGGTGGCCAGAAAAGTGTAATGTCTAATTTACCAACTCGCTTGAGTGAACGAATGAGTGTAGTTCTGTGATATACTGAAGAAGCAAGGTTTACAGGTGTGAGCATATCACCTCATTCACCCTTGTGCTTTTGTACATTATACTTTTCTTGTATTTGTTTGTACCTCCCCTCTCACTAACTTTTTGCCTTTTCCCTCTTAGGGCTTTCAGTTTACTGATTGAGATTTGTCCTTGATAACATATTTTCTTTTCTTTCTTTGTCCTTTTCTTTTCTTTTCCTTTTTATTTTATTTTATTTATTTATTTTTTTGCTCTTTTACTTAAATTTTGCCTGATATTAGCACTGTTATTTTTGTCTGACTGGCATTTAAAAATGAAGACATTGAGCAAGAAAATGGAAAATGTAAGAGGAGCACAAGCAAGACTCCTGATGCCTCCAAAGATGTTGAGTATGGTGAGGGCTTCTGCCACCTCTGCTCGTTGCCATGGGCAGCGGAGTCGTGCAGCTAAGATGGCTTCTCAGAGAAGCCTCAAGCTGTTCTGTGTCATGGTTCATCCCTCCATGAATATCTTACATACGAATATGCTTAGGGAGAAATATTAGACGAAATTGCAGATTGAATTTTAGAATCTATTACAAATCCATTCACTATCTATGCCAGCACTACATCTTTCTGAAGACTTGATGAAAGGTGCTGTGTCAGGATTCTTTGATCTTGTGTATATGTTGGATGCCTACGAGAATACCAATCTTGTGTTAATAATTTGTGTTGACACTGGGAGGTGGTGGCACACGCCTGTAATCCCAGCACTCTGGGAGGCAGAGGCAGGCAGATTTCTGAGTTCACGGCCAGCCTAGTCTACAGAGTGAGTTCCAGGACAGCCAGGGTTATACAGAGAAACCCTGTCTCCAAAAAACCAAATCCAAAAATCCAAAAAAAAAAAAAATAATAATAATTTGTGTTGGCCCAGTGTGGTTTTCCATATTGGGACTCCAAATGGTAACCCTTGCTGTGTATCCCTACTGCTCAGGTGTAGGCAGCCTCTATGATCTTTATGAAATTGTCTTTATGAACTGACCCAGATGCAGAAAGTACCATCTACAGACACACTGAAATCTAGGTGAGACTAGCACTGGGACCCAGAACTAAGTGACTCTTATACAGAGTGGGTCTCATTGTATATCTTAGTACCTGTAAATATCCTGAGCCTCACTGTTCCTTACTCACCTGGGGTCCTCTATATAGTGTTTAGTGTCTTTGGTAAATAATACCAGGTGGATATACTGACCTCGCTGCCTCTACGAGTGCCATGTTCTGTTAGACGGTAGTTTGATATCAGTATTTCCCAGACTAAATCCTCCTTAGCAAACAGTATGGCCTGAGGGACATCTATTCTATCCAGGTGGCAAACCATTCCCTGTCTTCATAATATTCTGTCAGCCATTCCCATGGACCAGATTTAGGATGGCCAAAACAGAAACCGAGTGTCTTCATTCAGTCTGCCCTGTAACTGTCAAAGAATGGTGTTAGAGTCATGAAGTCTACCTCAGTGGTAGAGTATTTCTCTATCAAGAATGATGTCCTAGAAACAATCTGAGCCCTAATTTTTTTTAGTAATTTAACCATTTGTTTTCCTAATATCAGACACCTCTTCATTAGAATCTCTCTCCAAGCTAAGTCTGTTCCTTGACAAATGATTTATGATTCATGAAGTGTCACTGACTTACTGAGACTGAATGTAAGCCAGAGAGTAAATCATGGAAGAAGTGATATAATGGACCCTAAGACAATTTCTGGCACACTGGGCTTTTCAAAATCAACATCCATTGTAAATCTCTGCCTTAAGAGAGTCACCTTGTCTTTCTAAGCTGACTCTAACAAAGAAAGGACACACTAGAAACTTTGTGATACTAGGTTTATGACACACTACCAAGGAACTAGTATACTAAGTAGGTCTTTATGTCAATACTAGTACCTGGAAGGAGCTTGGACCTGGCTATGACATATTCTCCTGTGGGTCCTCAGCGTAATGTGTGTTTGCTTTGGATAATGCTAATAGATGAATAGATTAACTTGGCATCTTCTACTGGCACATGTACAGGTATACAATAAGTTCATAACAGACTTTCCCAGACTGAAATGTCCTTATTACACACTGTGGAGTCGAGTTTCTCTATCAGGTAGCTGAACACTGCCAATCTTGAGAGCATCCTTTCAGTCATTCTCTATGATATCCAATCAATGGATGGACAGATTCCAAGCTAAATGCCTTCATTCAATCTACCCTGCAATTTTGTAGAAGATAAATAGGATTTTGTACCTATAACTCATTGGAAAAATATTTATATAGCATGTACACTACCCTATGATCAATCAATCCTATCCTAAGAGAATCCAGGTAAAGGATAATGAAGAGACCAATGTACAGCTAAGGTGTAGGCTTCGAAAAAAGATCACTCTAAAGCCTCAATCCTCCACTGGTCCTACCAGGATTTATACACACACACACACACACACACACACACATATGTATATATATATATATATATATATATATATATATATATATATATATATAACATAAAAATAGATGAAGACCTTGAAAAATTCCTTGCATGAAATGATCAGATAGCCAGGTGGTGGTGGCACACTCCTTTAATCTCAGCACTTGAGAGGCAGAGGCAGGCAGATTTCTGAGTTCAAGGCCAGCCTGATCTACAGAGTGAGTTCCAGGACATCCAGGGCTACACAGAGAAACCCTGTCTCGAGAAAAAAAAAAGTAATGATCCGATAAAAGGACACTTTTTTTGTGAGAACACAGCCAGGCCACAGGAACCCATGAAGACTAGAAAAAGGCAGAAAAAGCCCTGAGAGCTCTTATGCCAAGACCATAAACATTAGGTATCGATGTCCCTCCAAAACAAGGAGGGATCTCCAGCTTTCCCTGTCTGACAAAGGTAATGGGAAAACAACAAAAATTATGTACGGTATAAATACTCTCAAGATAGTACTGTAGACACAAGTAGAGGATATTCTGTGTACCTATTCAATAACAATCCACTCTCTAAACTCTGTCTGATATATGAGCTGCCAAATATTTCTTTTTATTATTCTTGAGGCTCATTAGGCTGACAAGACAATTCTGGGTGGGACAACAGTCTCGTCCACATTTAGCAAAACTTAGGCCAAATCCCATAAGGTTATCTGATGGACAAGAGGCAGAAGGGATAAAATAAGGGCTGCATATTATGCAGCCCCCCCAAAATGCAGAAACATTCATTCCACAACTGGTGGGCTCCCTGAGAGGCCCTTAGCAGTAGAAGCATTTCTTCTTCTTGAGCTTCATGTAGTTCTCTGAGGCTTCATTGTTCTCATTCTCTAATCTCTGCAGGTGTGATAATACCTGCTCATGACATAATTTCAGAATCTCCTAGAAAGAATATGCCTTGTGGAAGGACATTTCTCTAGGAGTGTAGACTCACATGAACACTGGCCTAAAACATCACATCAGCACAGGGTGGTCCTCAAAGAACACTTACCATAGGGTGAAATATCCTAGATCCTGTGTACTGTCAAATTATGGTGATTATAAAACATATTTTCCTGGCACTAGGAGAACAAAGACTACGTATCGAATTGGAGGATGACCGGGTTGCATGAAGTCACTCAGTAGGATTGTGGATCCAATCTATCCCATTATGTTCTCAGAAGCAAAGTCAGTCAGAAATTTCAAGTTATTGTTGGGATTAGAACCAAGAATAAGACAATTTTATAAACTGCTAAGAGTTTCCAAAGTGTACCAAGGTACACTCTTCCTTGGAGAAGCATTTTTGGATATGAGATTCTGGAAGTGGAGCCACCTAGAACAAAAGATCTGAAAAACATATGATGAGTTGGACATCACAGACCCAAGAATGACACCATGAGATTTGAAACAATGACTTTAGCTCTAGTCCAACTTATCAGTCCATTTATTAGTGATAAATGCCAGTCAATTTCACAGGTCATTTCTCTCGCGGGGCATCAGGTGAGTGGTTAGATTCTATGATTACTTTCCCTGCTTCTTGATAACAATTGTTGGGGATAGAGATTTATGGCAAACCCCAGGCTCTGTAGCCTGAGGAGCACAGGAAAATACGTAAAGTGAGAAGGCACAGACCAGGCTGATGAGCAAACAGAAAGAGAGCACACCCGGGATGCAGTGAGAAACCAAAGACTTTGGCACAGGTTTGAAATGCCTTCTCTGTGGATCTCAGCTCTCCCATCATCCTGTAGAGATTTGGGTATCTAAGCAGCCAGGTGTTTTGGCTGCCTCCCTAAACAGGCTTATGATAGCATCAGATATGGCCTTTCCAGGCTTTTTAACAACTACACAGGTTACAACTTGGCTTCAGAGCCCCCACCCATGTAGCTACAGAATCCAGAAAAAATGACACAGTGCCCAAGAACCCATATGCAGTGTTCTTAAGCAGATGCTGTACCATGGATTCTAGGTTCATGACTGTGGATTAAATAGTCATGTATGGCAAGCCATCATCAAAAGCCTGAAAACTTTATCCAACTGAAAGAGTAAAACAGTCCTGAATTGGAAAATATATCCAGTCTGATTCTGACAGTTGTTTGGCTGCATTAGAGACATGTCTGACACCAAATCTGCTGATTGAGGAAACTTAGGTATCATTATCACAGATAAGGCTGTCAGAGGAGGTCAGAGGATGTAAGGTCTCATGAGAATATTTTGCTCTGAGTTACTATAGTCTGATAGCCACTATACCTAGAAAAACAAACTGGGAGTAAAGTGTTGAATTGATATAAACTGGGAAATATTTGATATCTGACTTTTTGTGGTCTCCTTATGTCCCAAGGTAACACCCCCATGGCCAGTAAGAGGAAAATATAAAAATTCACAGCAGAATAGGTTTCGACTAGCCAACTCCTGTCTTTGGGAATGGACAATCAAATGTACTAGAATCCACACCTTTCAGGAATTATGGTAAGCAGGAAAGTCCATTAGCTTCACAGTGGCACCATTTCCTGTTAGCCATTATGGGAAGCCAGGCTCAAGTGTGCCTACTCCAGGAATTTTCACATCACTGATCTATGACTCACTGTGCCTTTCCAAGGACCACATCTTCATCACTGGTTTACAGTGAGATGGAAAGCCATCTTCCTTTGGCCTGGCTCTTATTTATCTAAGCTCCCCATTCTCACTCTCAATTACACTCCTCCTCCATCTTGCAGATATAAATATGGGTGAACTCTCTAAGGACTAATTGAAAGCCCTGAGAGCAGGGGTTGTGGGGACATCACTGGTGACATCACAGGGCATGCCTAGAACTCTCCAGGATACACTAGAATGTTCAGATAAGGGATTGTTTATGTCACGGGGAACAGGCTTTGCCTTCCTGTTAATGCTCTCCCTCTACTGAACAGAAGCTGAGGGGTCTATCACCGGAATCTCTCCTGGGACACAGATGTTGTTCACCTCCATTTCAAAAGTCAGAGGTCTCAGCCACTGAGATTTGTCAGTGTCAGAACAGTGGGAAAGTGGTGTGCTTTATTTCCAAATGTGTTAACTGTGGAGAACTGGGACAGGATGGAGAGAAGAGCCAGCCCATCAAGTGGGTAGTAGAAGACTTGAGATGTCTTCTACTACCAATTTCAATTGTATTTATATTATATTTATTATTGAATAATACTATTCAATGTTTAGAATGTGAAAAAATTTGCAACCCACATTCATTACTGGGATGGTTCCATAAAATACCTTGCTTCAGGACCTAGGAAACACTGGGGAAGTATAGGCTGAAGTATTATCAGATTGGGAACACCCACCATGGAAAACAGGACTTCTAAAACAAGAAACATAGATTCACATGTGAAATTACAGAGACTGTGGCAGCATGCACAGGGCCTGCATGGTTCTGTTCAAAATAGGTTCTCAATATCAAGAGGGTAGTGGAACAGCACCCCCATTCCAACCCAGTTCATAGTCATTTACAAAAAACAATATTAATTGTTTCTATAATATAAAATGCTCTATGAAATGAGGGATGATGCCATACTTTGGCTTCTATCCCATGAAGTTGAGGATGGCATCCTATGTGTAGCAATCATTTTCTAGAAACATAATGGCCACAAGACGAATAAAAAAGGAGACATTAAACTTCCTGTCTATGTTAAAAAATGATTTATTACACTTGCTTTTAGGTATGATTTACAAGGATCTCTTTTTGCAAGAGATGTGCTCAATAATATGACATCCACAGGGTATCCAAACTACTCTGAAAGTAAAATCTTTTGCCCCGCATCAGATGGGAAACACAAAACAAACTCAAAGAGATTGTTAACAATTCTTTGTATCATAATGCTTTCCAGAACTTTTATATTTGTTTGGTTTTTGTGTTCATTTTTTGTGTGTTTTCATTTTTGTTTTTACCTCAAAGTTCTTTTATAAGTATTTTGTATCCTATATTTTTGTGATTTTATGTAAATTCTTTTTGTGAATTTGAGTTTGTGGATGTTTAGGTTTCTTAGACATTTTCTTTATTTTCTTCTGTTTATTTTTCACTTTGTCCTATTGCAGGATTTTGACTTTCATAAATAATAATAATAACAATAATAATAACAATAACAATAATAATAATGATAATAATTTAGATGTTAGTCTAGGAAAAGAAAGCAAGGGTCTGAATTTGAATGAGTGGAATGGTAACAGAAAATTTGGAAACAGTTGGATAAGGAGAGACGTAATCAGAATGTCACTTATGAAAAATATCTATGTTCAATAATAGAAAAAAGAGATAAAAGATAAGACCCCAGTAAACATTGTACCACCCCATTCCTGGGAGGAATCAAATAAAATGCTCTATGACATTAAGGATTACACCATACCTTGGCATCAAACCCTTCATGAAGTTCTCTAGGATGACATCCTACATGTAGAAACATGATAGCCCCCTCCCATGTTCTCCCTCCACACATTCCTCATTCCATTCCCCTCTTTGCCTCCACCCACTCACCCACTCCAGCATCAATGCTCTAGCAACTCCCTACATTGGGGCATTGAGCCTCCACAGGACTGAGGCCTCCATTGCACTGATGCCAGATAAGGCTAATCCCTGCTACATATGCAGCTGAAGCCATAGGCCACTCCCTGTGCACTCTTTGGTTGGTTATTTGATCTCTGGGTGCTCTGTGTGGCTCGATTACTTGATATTGCTCTTCCTATAGGGTTGCAATCCCCTTCAGCTCCTTCAGTCCTTCCATTGACTATTCTGATGGTGTCTTGCCTTTCTTCAGACAGGAAAAATTCTGGTTTAAAGTTTTGATATGGACAGGTGGGCCCGCCCCTCAATTGGTGCCCATGCCTATCTATTGGAGTGGTCTCTATGGGTTCTGTCTCCCCTTTGTTGGATTCTTTGACTGAGGTCATTCCCCTTGGGCTCTGAGAAACTCTCACTTCCCTGGTATCTGGGACTTTCTAGAGGCCACCCCTCTGCTAGGGCTTTCCCCATCCTCCAGTGTGACATATTTATATTATTTCCTGACCCTCTGTATGTCTCTCTCATCTCTTTGTACACCTGATCCTGACCACCTTTTTTGTATGTCCCCCTCCCCACTCCCTCCTAGATACCCAGGGAGTGATGTCATTAAAACTTTTCGCCTCAGGGAATGGCTAATTGCCTTGCACTGTGTAAACAAATATTTTGTTGCTTCTTCCATACAAGACTTTTTAGGACTTTTAATCATTGTGTGTACATTATTCATTACATAGATATTTCATTAGCTGATCCCTCTGCAATCCCTAACCCTGTGATTCCTGACCATGCAACCCCTGACCCCATCACCCTGCCTGAGCACTGCCGATCATCTCCCCGCCAGTACCTGACCCTGTGATATCATCATGGGGGGACCCCCAGTGTCAAATACCAAAGCCTCTGAGTAAAGGAAATGAAATTCCTAATGATGAAGAAACGTTGGATAATAGAAACAAATAAGAGAGTAGAGGATTGACACATAAAGAAAACAAAAAAAAGTAATACCAACAATTGACTTTAAAAAAAATAAATATATTTTAAAAAACACATAGGTATACTAACTTTGAAATAGAGCAGACATTCCCTGATAGAGGGAATGACATTAATAAGACAGCATTTGACCTTGTACCTATGTGCAATGTTACTTCAGACATACACAGCACAGCCAATGGATTGTGTCTCAAATTTCTTAGCTGTCTTAACTATACCAGTGAGAATTCCATATGTCTCTGCAAGAGAGTCCCAGAATTGGTAATTCAATAGTCAATGGCTCAAACTAACCTACCCAAATTGTACACCCCCACAATCTTATCTGTTTTCCATCACATCAGCTGACTTTCTTAAACTTGAAATTGTGATATAGCTATTTCCTATCCTATTTCACCGTGCTGTCTGTGTACACAGTAACCTGATTCTCATGTCCTGTTCTGAAGGTAGAAGCCATGTTTCACTTGCAAATCCATTTCCTGTGGTTGCAATGCACAGTTCAGTACTTGATTCCAATGGGTAATTTTAAAATTCTGTGGTCGTACAGCCTTTTAATTAAAGAATGCAGGGAGTTTAATAAAGAAGAAAGCAAGGTGATTTCCCTGGGGAGCATCATACTGGCAGCCAGGTGACCTGAGTCTTCAAAATGTTTTTTGGAAAAATTTTTCTAAAAGGCTGAATATACAGCTGTCTTAGAATAAATATGCTTTCACAGGGAGAAATCACTCTTCATACAAGTAAATGTTACTTAAATTATCTTTAATGACAGCATGAATTTGGCTCTGGCTAATGCTCATTTAGTTTTAGGCCCCATGTTATATTTTAGACAACTAAAAAGGGGGCAGGAGACCACAAGTCTAGTCAATTAGAAAGATGGAAGATTTACACAGAAAAGATATTCCAGAAATTATTTCCAAATTACATGAGTACCCTAATACAAAGGGTCATTCTTCAGTGACACGGTCATAAGTCAGAGGTTTCAGGTGATGGAAAAGAAAAAAATTATTAAGTAAGATAAATAAATGTTGGTGTGGGAAGGTCTTAGAGAAACGATGCCTTATGCTAAGAAAACATCTTAATAATAGCATCTTATGAACTACTTAAAGAGTGAAAATGGAAAGAAATTGGAGACGTCTACAAAGCCAGCAGGAGCTATCATACAATAGGAAAAACTTCGGGGGAGTCTCATAAGCAATGATGCACTAGGAGAATACACCATATCTCAAGAATATTACTGCTCAAGCCATGACTTATGCTAAGAAAATCACTTAAGAATAGCATCATGTGAACTACTTACAAAGAAAAAATGGAAAGAAATTGGAGACTTCTATGAAATCAGGAGAAACTATCATACAATAGGACAAACTTGGCCGGGGGAGGGGGGTCTCATAAACAATGATTTATTTTATTTATTTATTTATTTATTTATTTATTTATTTATTTATTTATTTATTTATTTATTTTTATTTTATTTAAATTTATTTATTTAAATTATTTAATTTATTTAACGTAATTCTGCTTTAAATAAATGCTTTATTTAAAGGATAATACAACTGTATCTCAAGAACATTTCTACCCAAGCCTACAGTGGCCTTAGAACTCATAACCTCAGCCCCATATGGTGGACAGAGTTGGGTTCTGAGGATATAAAATGTCCTGAAGTCCTTGGCCCCCGACCATTACCAGCTCTCCCTAGCATATTTATAGCTTTAGAAAATGAGCTCTATTTTATTCTCAGTATATTGTGGCCTCGGGAAAAGCTCCCAAGGCCTAGGCCCCAGGCTGTTATTGTCTCTGCAAAGTATGTTCCTGGTTTTGAAAAGAACTATTTCATACTACATACATGAAGACCTTATGGAAAGACATGCTGGATAATAACCATACAATAATCTCTCTCTCTCTCTCTCTCTCTCTCTCTCTCTCTCTCTCTCTCTCTCTCTCTCTCTCTCTTGTGCTCTCTCTCTTTCTCTCTCTGTCTCTAAACCCCCTCTAAATGTATTTTTTACTTACATTATAAATGTCGCCCAACTATCCTGTTTCACCTCCCAGAATTCTTTACCCCATTCCCCCTCCCCTTTTACTTTGAGAGTGGCTCCATCACACCACCTCCACGCCTGCTATCCATGCACCCAGAACCACCTCACATCTGCCATTCTCCTTGATGGTATCAAGTCTCTACAGGATTAGGTGTATAGTCTCCCACTGAGTACAGACAATGCAGTCCTCTGCTATATATGTTCCTGGGGCCATGCACCAGTCCATACATGCTCTTTGGATCTTTGGTGGAGTGCTTAGTCTTTGTGAGCTCCCAGGGATCTGGGTTACTAGACACTGTTGGTCTTCTTAAGGGATTGGCATCTCTCAGAGCCTCTTCAGTCCTTTCCATAAGTTGTCCCCTAACTCTGACCTGAGTCCAATGATTGGCTGTAAGTATTTACATCTGTCTCAGTTTTTGTTAGAACGTTCCAGAAGACAGTCATGCTCAGCTCCTACCTGCAAGTACATAGGTGTTTTTCCCTCTCAAATGGCTGTCAGCTACTGTAGTCTTTCCTATGAAGCAGAACTATGCTTTTCCCCATTAGAAAATGGGCACTTGAGGCACACCAGTCCTTAATGTTGGTTATGATGTTTTAATGACCCATGGAAATGCTGATTACAGTCCTGATTTTTGCTATGTGCATGTGCCAAGAAAATGGACATTTGTGTTGTACATTACAGTTCCCTCACCTTTTATGGTTTGCAGCCATATATCTAGTCAAACCTGGTAAACAAATATGTGAATCCTAGCATCCTAGTCTCTAGCATCACTGCTTAGCATACCACTCATCTGTGGGGTGTTTTTGAGGCAGTCACTATCAAATAAATGCTACTTAATCTAACTATTTCCTAAGGTTGGTAAGTCCTTTACATTATAAATTGTACTCTTCTACATCACAGATTAATATGCTCATGCTCCCCAATATATGAGATGCCTTTTAACAGTTCTACAAAATTAACTGCAGGTGGATCTTACACATAAATAATAAATGCTGAGGGAAGAACTTGTATAAGAATCAAGAGAAACGATCAGCAGTGGAACCAAGGCGACACAGGGTCCAGTTAGGCCCTGCGCCCACGACCACTGACCTTCGCTGACCAGCTGGGCGGCAAGCAACTGCGGTTCTGCGGAGCCTTTCGCTGCACGGAAGCCACTTCAGAACTCGGCTGCCCGCCAGTCAGGAGAGACTCACCGCCATCTTGATCCCGGGCTCCAGAGATCGGTCAGACTGAGGTACACAAACATAATCCTAGGCCCAACACCGCAGGGGTCTGAGCCAGACGGGCGTTGGCCTGCACCCAGGCCCTGGGCTGTTCGAGTGGCCATCGGGGCGCCAACCCAGCCAGGAGTTTTTTTTTTTTTGCCCCGGCCGGTGCACGCGCCGCCATTTTGCCTACAGGAGCCAGAGTGCTCGGGAGGGCAGAGACGGCTAACAAGCGTAGCCTGAGGCTAACAAAACGGGGGTCTAGGCCCCAAAAGGCACAGGACTGACCCCAAGAACTGGGCGGCTTGGTGGGCCATCTGTGTGTCAACCCGCCCAGGAGGTTATTAGCACAACAGACTCTCCCGGTGCTTTCGCGGAGCGCGGACGCGCACGCCCGCCATCCGGGTCACCTGGCGGACCCAAATAACAGACATAGCCCTAGGGGAACTTTGCTCGGACCTTGGCCTCCCAGGCGTTTGCCTGGACTCAGGGCCCAGGCGACAAGGCTAACCTAGGGTGCGCCAGCCCGGTTGGGGAAATCGGCTGCCCAGCGGAGTGAGCGGAGCACAGGGGAGGTCACAGCAACATTCACCTTCGGAGCTCCCTGGGGGTGCACACGGGTTCCACCTGGTCCACAGACACAATCTGGGGCAAGGCCTCAGGCAGAAGCCCCCAGCTCAACTCTCTCCGCTTCAGATCAGCCTGGGTGGCCGCCACATCTCCAGGTCCCTCAAGAGGCTAGTGGGGGCTTCCGGGCGGCCAGCTGGGAGAAGTCGGTGTGCTCCAATAAATCCTGCTGGTCCCAGCGGGAGCCTTCAGGTGCCTGCTTCGGGATCTGAACAGCCTGGACAACAGCACCCTGTCTATAGGCAGTGCAGAGTGTAAGCTGTGCATCAGAGGCCAACGGGGAAGGGGCAGCTTGCACTGGTGAGTCCAGCACTGACAAGACCAAGTAACACCAGTGAGAGCTAGATGGCAAAAGGCAAACGCAGAAACGTCACTAACAGAAATCAAGGCAATATGGCAACATCTGAACCAAATTCTCCTCTACCAGCAAGTCCTGGATACCCCATCACACCAGTAAAACAAGATTTGGATTTAAAATCACTGGTCATGATGCTGGTACAGGAACACATGAAGGACATTGAGGAGAAAATGGATCAAAAGTTAGAAGCCCTTGCAAGGGAAACACAAAAATCATTGAAAGAAATCCAGGAGAATACAAAAGCCAACAAGGAGGAAATGCAAAAAACACTTAAAGAAATACAGGAGAACTTTGGTCAACAGGCTGAGGTCATGAAAGACGAAACACAAAAATCTCTTAAAGAAATACAGGAGAACTTTGGTCAACAGGCTGAGGTCATGAAAGAGGAAACACAAAAATCTCTTAAAGAATTACAGGAAAACACAAACATGCAAGGGAAGGAGCTAAGCAAAACCATCCAGGATCTAAAATCAGAAGTAGAAACAACTAAGAAAACTCAAAGGGAGACAACTTTGGAGATAGAAAGCCTTGGGAAGAAATCAGGGGACAGAGATGCAAATATCAACAACAGAATACAAGAGATAGAAGAAAGAATCTCAGATGCTGAAGATTCCATAGAAACCATGGACTCAACAGTTAAAGAAAATGCAAAGTGCAAAAAGCTTGTAACCCAAAATATCCAGGAAATCCAGGACACAATGAGAAGACCAAACCTAAGGATTATAGGCATAGATGAGAGTGAAGATTTACAACTTAAAGGGCCAGCAAATATCTTCAATAAAATTATGGAAGAAAACTTCCCTAACCTAAAGAGAGAGATGCCCATGAATATACAAGAAGCCTACAGAACTCCAAACAGACTGGACCAGAACAGAAATACTTCCCGTCACATAATAATCAAAACACCAAATGTTCTAAACAAAGAAAGAATACTAAAGGCAGTAAGAGAAAAAGGCCAAGTAACATATAAAGGAAGACCTATCAGAATCACAGCAGACTTTTCACCTGAGACTATGAAGGCTAGAAGGTCCTGGGCAGATCTCATGCAGACTCTAAGAGAACACAAATGCCAACCAAAACTACTATATCCAGCAAAACTCTCAATCACCATAGATGGAGAAACTAAGATATTTCACGACAAAACCAAGTTCACCCAATATCTATCCACAAACCCAGCCCTAAAAAGGATAACAGGAGGACAACACCAATACAAGGAGGGAAACTCCACCCTGAAAAAAGCAAGATAGTAACCTTTCATCAAACCCAAATAAGTTAAGCAATCAAATTTAAAAAATAACGTCAAAAATGATAGGAAGTAACAATCACTATTCCTTAATATCTCTTAACATCAATGGACTCAATGCCCCAATAAAAAGACACAGACTAACTGACTGGATACGTAAACAGGACCCTACATTTTGCTGCTTACAGGAAACACACCTCAGGGTCAAAGACAAACACTACCTTAGAGTAAAAGGCTGGAAGACAATTTTACAAGCAAATGGTCTCAGGAAACAAGCTGGAGTAGCCATTTTAATATCAGATAAAATTGACTTTCAACCCAAAGTCATCAAAAGAGACTCTGAGGGACACTTCTTGCTGGTCAAAGGAAAAATACAACAAGAAGAACTCTCAATCCTGAACATCTATGCTCCAAATGCAAGGGCACCCTCTTTCATAAAAGAAACTTTATTAAAACTCAAAGCACACATTGCACCTAACACAATAATTGTGGGTGACTTCAACACTGCACTTTCCTCAATGGACCAATCAGGAAAACAGAAACTAAACAAGGACACAATGAAACTAATTGAAGCTTTGGACCAATTAGATTTAACTGATATATATAGATCATTCTATCCTAAAACAAAAGAATATACCTTTTTTTCAGCACCTCATGGTACCTTCTCCAAAATCGACCATATAATTGGTCACAAGACAGACCTCAACAAATATAAAAAGATAGAACTAATCCCATGCCTCCTATCTGATCACTATGGAATAAAAGTGGTCTTCAATAGCAACAGAAACAACAGAAAACCCACAAACACGTGGAGATTGAACAATACTCTACTCAATGACACCTTGGTCAAGGAAGAAATAAAGAAAGAAATTAAAGACTTTTTAGAACACAATGAAAATGAAAACACAACATACCCAAATCTATGGGACACAATGAAAGCAGTGCTAAGAGGAAAACTCATAGCCCTGAGTGCCTCCAAAAAGAAAATGGAGAGAGCATACATTACCAACTTAATGACACACCTGAAAGCCCTAGAACAAAAAGAAGCTATTTCACCCAGGAGGAGTAGAAGGCAGGAAATCATCAAACTCAGGGCCGAAATCAATCAAGTAGAAACAAAGAGAACCATACAAAAAATCAACAAAACTAGGAGCTGGTTCTTTGAGAAAATCAACAAGATAGATAAACCCTTAACCAGACTGACCAAAGGGCACAGAGAAAGTATCCAAATTAACAAACTTAGAAATGAAAAGGGAGACATAACAACGGAAACTGAGGAAATCCAAAAAATCATCAGATCCTACTACAAGAGCCTGTACTCAACACAACTGGAGAATCTGGAGGAAATGGACAATTTCCTTGACAGATACCAAATACCAAAATTAAATCAGGACCAACTAGACCATCTAAACAGTCCCATAAAGCCTAAAGAAATAGAAGGAGTCATAGAAAGTCTTCCAACCAAAAAAAGCACAGGACCAGATGGTTTCAGTGCAGAATTCTACCAGACCTTCAAAGAAGAGTTAACACCAATACTCTTCAAACTATTCCACAAAATAGAAACAGAAGGAACACTACCCAATTCCTTCTACGAAGCCACAATTACGCTGATACCAAAGCCACACAAAGATCCAACAAAGAAAGAGAACTTCAGACCAATTTCCCTTATGAACATCGATGCAAAAATACTCAACAAAATTCTTGCCAACCGAATCCAAGAACACATCAAAACGATCATCCACCATGATCAAGTAGGCTTTATCCCGGGAATGCAGGGTTGGTTCAATATACGGAAATCCATCAATACAATCCACTACATAAACAAACTCAAAGAACAAAACCACATGGTCATTTCATTGGATGCTGAAAAAGCATTTGACAAAATTCAGCATCCTTTCATGCTTAAAGTCTTGGAGAGAACAGGAATTCAAGGCCCATACCTAAACATAGTAAAAGCAATATACAGCAAACCGGTAGCCAGCATCAAACTAAACGGAGAGAAACTTGAAGCAATCCCACTGAAATCAGGGACCAGACAAGGCTGCCCCCTTTCTCCTTATCTTTTCAATATTGTACTTGAGGTACTAGCTCGGGCAATTCGACAACATAAGGAGGTCAAAGGGATACAAATTGGAAAGGAGGAAGTCAAACTATCATTATTTGCAGACGACATGATCGTCTACCTAAGTGACCCAAAGAACTCCACTAGAGAGCTCCTACAGCTGATAAACAACTTCAGCAAAGTGGCAGGTTACAAAATCAACTCAAGCAAATCAGTGGCCTTCCTATACTCAAAGGATAAGCAGGCTGAGAAAGAAATTAGGGAAATGACCCCCTTCACAATAGCCACAAACAGTATAAAGTATCTTGGGGTGACTCTTACCAAACATGCGAAAGATCTGTATGGCAAGAACTTCAAGACTCTGAAGAAGGAAATGGAAGAAGACCTCAAAAAATGGGAAAACCTCCCATGCTCATGGATCGGTAGAATCAATATAGTTAAAATGGCCATTTTGCCTAAAGCACTATACAGATTCAATGCAATACCCATCAAAATCCCAACTCAATTCTTCACAGAGTTAGAAAGAGCAATTATCAAATTCATCTGGAACAACAAAAAACCCAGGATAGCTAAAACTATTCTCAGCAACAAAAGAAAATCTGGGGGAATCAGTGTCCCTGACCTCAAGCAATACTACAGAGCAATAGTGTTAAAAACTGCATGGTATTGGTACAGTGACAGGCAGGAGGATCAATGGAACAGGATTGAAGATCCAGAAATGAACCCACACACCTATGGCCACTTGATCCTCGACAAAGAGGCTGAAAACATCCAATGGAAAAAAGATAGCCTTTTCAACAAATGGTGCTGGTTCAACTGGAGGTCAGCATGCAGAAGAATGCGAATTGATCCATCCTTGTCTCCTTGTACTAAGCTCAAATCCAAATGGATCAAGGACCTCCACATAAAGCCAGACACTCTGAAGCTAATAGAAAAGAAACTGGGGAAGACCCTTGAGGACATCGGTACAGGGAGAAAGTTTCTGAACAGAACACCAATAGCGTATGCTCTAAGAGCAAGAATTGACAAATGGGACCTCATAAGGTTACAGAGTTTCTGTAAGGCAAAGGACACCATCAAGAGGACAGATCGGCAACCAACAAATTGGGAAAAGATCTTCACCAATCCTACATCAGATAGAGGGCTAATATCCAATATATATAAAGAACTCAAGAAGTTAGACTCCAGAAAACCGAACAACCCTATTAAAAAATGGGGTACAGAGTTAAACAAAGAATTCTCACCTGAAGAACTTCGGATGGCGGAGAAGCATCTTAAAAAATGCTCCACTTCATTAGTCATTAGGGAAATGCAAATCAAAACAACCCTAAGATTTCATCTTACACCAGTCAGAATGGCTAAGATTAAAAATTCAGGAGACAGCAGGTGTTGGAGAGGGTGCGGAGAAAGAGGAACACTCCTCCACTGCTGGTGGGGTTGCAAATTGGTACAACCACTCTGGAAAGCAGTCTGGCGGTTCCTCCGAAAACTGGGCACCTCACTTCCAGAAGATCCTGCTATACCACTCCTGGGCATATACCCAGAGGATTCCCCACCATGTAATAAGGATACATGCTCTACTATGTTCATAGCAGCCCTATTTATAATTGCCAGATGCTGGAAAGAACCCAGGTATCCCTCAACAGAAGAGTGGATACAAAAAATGTGGTATATCTACACAATGGAGTACTATTCAGCCATTAGAAACAATGAATTCATGAAATTCTTAGGCAAATGGATGGAGCTAGAGAACATCATACTAAGTGAGGTAACCCAGACTCAAAAGGTGAATCATGGTATGCACTCACTAATAAGTGGTTATTAACCTAGAAAACTGGAATACCCAAAACATAATCCACACATCAAATGAGATACAAGAAGAAAGCAGGAGTGGTCCCTGGTTCTGGAAAGACTCAGTGAAACAGTATTTGGCAAAACCAGAACGGGGAACTGGGAAGGGGTGGGAGGGAGGACAGGGCAAGAGAAGGGGGCTTACGGGACTTTCGGGGAGTGGGGGGGGGCTAGAAAAGGGGAAATCATTTGAAATGTAAATAAATTATATCAAAAAAAAAAAAAAAAAAAAAAGAATCAAGAGAAACTAGGACTGTCCATGTTTGGCATCCTGCCCATGAAATTTCTACAAGTAAGCTCCTGGTCCAAATGTTTTGAGCAGATTCAGCACTGGTAGTGAAGTTATTCACAGGTCACCACGTGATGTACGAAATGAGGAGCACCACAAGGGACCTCACAGGTAGCCACATCTGGCTACATCTGACTGATGCTTCCCATCCAGCACCAGGGAGGACCTACCACCTCAGCTCCACTGCTCATTCACGTTCTCCTCATCATGGGCAGAGACCCTGTGCTCAACATGTCTCAAAAACAGAACTTTCTTGAGGTGACCACACAGCACCCAAGAGCATCATTCAAAGCAGGACACAGAGTGTCGTTCAAGCCAGTTAAGCTAAAGCAAACTTCAACAAGGCACCAGGAAGAACCCTCCTCTTAGTCTGACTGGCAGGTCTGCCTGGTATCCTTGATTGGCCAGTGAGTCTTACCTGTCCTCAAGGTTAGAGTGTGCTTCCAGTCCTGTGCTAGACCTTTCTTGTATCTCGGGTCAGGTTTGCACTCCCATAGCATTTGTGCCTGTCCTCAAATAACCTCATCTACCTGTACTCCCACCCCGCACAGTAGGAGGACACACCATTGCAACTTAGGCTGCTAAGCCACTTTCTCCTCCACTTTGTGGAAAGTATTCCTTCACTCATCATGACCTGTCTTCATAGCTTGCTTGAGAATTCCTCACAGCATTTCACCTTCTTCTTCCTAAAATCAAGGTGGATAACCTGTTACTTGACTTGCATGGGTGATATAAACCTGACCCATCAGTGGAAGGATTCCCAGTCTTTTAACATTAATGAGGGATTTTAGGAAACACACTTGTTGCTTTGTGACTTCATACAATTCCCTTCCACAAGAAGATAGGCATGAAACAACCCTAGGAGAAAACCAGGAGACAGATGACAAACACTGTGGAGCACTATTGTTAATCAGCACATCTTTCTCAATGGCAAAGTGGGGAAAACCCACAGTTGTGTCCGCACAGGTTCTCTAGATCAACAGATCTCATAGAGTGAGTGAATTTTTCTGTGTATGTAGAAAGAAGATTTATTATAATGTCCCAGAGACAGTTGTCCTCTTCTTCAAATAATGGCTGTCTGTCAAGGGAAACTTCAAATTACAGGAGTTATCTTCTGGGGAAAAAGGAGCTGCAATTTTCCTGATTCCAGCATGAAGCCAGAATACAAAACTCTTGTTTCCTAAAGTCGCTCTTTAAAGTTAATAGCTTGGGCACCCTTCCCCATGTGGGTCAGATTGACAGATCCACTGCACCTGAGGAATGGGCTGTGCAAGCTATTCACCTTGATTACAGGAAGAGGAAGACAAGTGCTCTGAGGAAAGCTCAAGCAAAGTCTGAATTTAGGTCCTGGTAAGTGCAGCGTCATTGCTCATAAGCGGAGGAGCAGGCAGCTGAATAGCTTGAGGTGGAATAGTGGGGTCCTCCCATAGGGCTGGTTGGTGTGAAATCCCTCTTGCATGGCAGGCACAAATACAAAGAGAGTGCAAACCATTCCCAAGATCTGGAAACAGTTTGGCCCTGGACTAGAAGCACACTTTAACCTTGAAGAGTGGTAAGGCTTACTGGCTAGTCCAGATGTCCAGGCAGACCTATCAATCAAAGAAAGAGGTGGGATGTTCTGGGTACCTTTCTGCAAATTCACTGTGGCTGTGCAGGCCAGAATAGTTCACTGTTTCCTGCTCTGAAATCTGCTGTTCCCTGTTATGCTGTGAGGGAACCTCAGGGAAGCTCTGAAATCCAGACATGGTAACAACAGGATATCTGCCCACAATGGGGAGGAACAGGTGGCTGAGCAGTGGGTGTTGGGGTGGAGGCTTCTATCATGGGTTAGATGGGAAACATTAGCTAGATATGACTATCTGTGAGGTTTCTAGGGCTGCTTTTTACTTGCTTAATCAGGCTGTGACATCTGAATATCTTCCCTATCATGGCTGAATCTTCCCAAATCATTTGGAGCATTGGTTTGAATTTAGAAATATCATGGCTGCTTCTTTTTTATTCTGCAGAATGTTTCCAAAACATTTTTGTTTTACACTACACACTGAAAGGACTGATATGAATCTAATAGGTCTATTTTAACATGTGACTGGTATTTGGTTTGTTTTTTTTTTATACACTATTTCTATTTCTTTACATGTATAGTGTTTTGAATATTGTGTGGCAAGGAGACTTTTTTTTTGTTCCAATCTATTTGGTATTTTGGATGCATCTTATACCTTAATAAGAATCATAGTTTTAGTTTAGAAATTATTCATTTAGGATTTCATTAAAACTACTCCCTGGTCCTTTGAGCTGATATTAGTCTTCTAGTACCATCAAATGTAGTATTTGCTTTTGATATGTTGCAGTGTTCATGGTTATTTCATGCCAGGAAAATTTTAGACTCCAAACATTTTTTTGACTAATAAATCCATTTATTCTATTCATCTTCCTTTCCTGTTTGGTATGTAAACCTGGCCGCAGTAGTGGACAACATGCAGGCAATTTCAATGGCCTGCTCTCGGGGTCTTAGCATATGCTTAAATCATTACCTGCCTCCATCAACTGCTCCTGTTGTCAGGTGCGCTTTATACACATGGAGCACTAGCTTCAGCTGCTCTCTATATTTGTTCCCTGCTTCTGTTCTCTACACAAGCCCCCTCTATAGTCTTTCTCTACTTCCATCCCACTCTCTCTGCTCCCTATATGTGTTCCAGTCTGCAGGTCCTATTGTATTCTCCAGATTCTCACTCCTGTCCTTTCCACAAAACAACCTGTTTTGTATCAGATCTCTTACATGTTTTACTTTTTGAGGACCTGCTGTAAGAGGACACCTTGGATTCTTAGTAACAAATTTCCTTGGCTTATCCTCATTATACCCCTATGGGGGTCGCTGGGTTTGTGGTGACAACTGGTCTAGATACTGGTCTCTGGGTTTGTCTTGTTTGGGTGGTAATTTTATTACTGGGTTAGTGTTTGCTGCCTTTATTTTCACTGAATGTTGGTTGCGTTTTGCCCATTTTACTGACATGTTTGGTGGGTATGTTCAAGAGGGAATACTTGCTAATGTTGAAAAGTGAGAGAAGTGGCAGTCAGAAAGATATTATTTTAGCAATCCACCAGGAGACATAGTCAGGAGAGAGAGTAAGCTGCCTCTGGTGTTTGTACAGCGTTATGGGCAGCTGTGTAAACTGCATGTAGGATAACAAATAGTGTGGTAGATCTATGAAATGCCTAATTTATCTCCTGGCAGGCTTGGCATGTGGTTGAAAAAGTAGTGCACATTCCTATTTAATTGAAGAGGAAGGGGTGTTCTGTACCACTGTATGTCAGAAAGATATGACTTGCTTTCTGATTTTTAAAAGATTTGACTTTCAAGATAGTGCCTTGAGTGTCAGAAGACACTTTTGACAAATAGTCCATAGTAAAATTGGTGATACTCATTTTCTTGTAGCAATGTTAAGTTTTGTACCCAACCAATAGAAAGAAGCAGGTGACCACTGTGGTTGAATAAGGGAAAAGCTGGAGGAAACTGAGGACAAGGGTGAATCCATAGGAAGACCAGCAGGTTCAATTAACCAGTATCCATATGATCACTCGGAAATTGAGCCACCAACCAGCCAGCATTCAACAGTGGATATGAGGACCACAATACCATACAGCAGAGGACTGTTGGGTCTGAAGACAATCACGGAAGTTGTGCTTATTCATCAAGAGACTTGGGGCCCCAGTGTGTGGGCATGTCTGTTGGGGTGGTGGTTGGGGAAATCCTCTTGGCAATGGGTTGTTGCAGGGGAGGTGTGGAATATGGAACAGTCAAGGGTGTATCATGAGGGGAATAAAAACTGGACTGTAAAAAGAGATTAAAGAATGCATTTAAAAAAGAATAAGAAGAAAAAGATAGTCCATCGCACTCACTGTTGATATTATGGGGAAAAAACATAAGGTAGTTCAAAAAATTACAAATCAAATATAATGCTCCATTTGTTTCACTCATTTTAATCTAACCAAGTTACATACATACATAACTGTATATATGCATAACAGACATACATCTGTCTTGTTTTAATTTAATTGAAGACAGTACTGTTTTAAAACAAATACCAACTAGACATGAATGGAAAATAGGATTTATATACCAATATTAGCAATAAAATTCTCTCTCATAAATGACACCTAAATTATTTCATTCCTGTGAGTAAAATGTTTGAAATTCTTCTCATTCATCAATCAGCAATGTTTCATCAAATGTCATTGACTGCCAGGGACTGATTGTCAGCCAAGAGATCAGCATTTTATTATTATGTTTATTTTGGGGGGATTTGTTTTTTTCTAGACAGGGTTTCTCTGTATAGCCCTGGCTGTTCTGGAACTCACTCTGTAGACCATTCTCGAACTCAGATATCTGCCTGCCCCTGCCTCCCAGAATGCTGGGATTACAGGCATGAGCCACCACTGCCCAGCTGAGATCAGCATTTTATATCATCAATTGTCTGCACAGGTACTGATATTAAACAGGATGAATTTTGAATCTGTAGTAATCCAGGCATTATTGGATTTAGCAGAAGGATATGTTCTCCAGGTAACAAGAATCACAGGGTGTTTGAAAAGATTTTGTAAACATAAGCACACAATAGTATATGAACAACAGAGATAATGCTCAACTCCATACTCAGTGTTGCCTGTGAGACTTCCCTTCCCTCCTCTAGACAATAGAAGCTATAATGTCCTATATTAAAGTGAACTTCTGAATGATATACAACATTTATGACTTTCTCCACTTTTGTCTTCCTATGGAAATTCTGATGAAATCTATTGTTTCCGTACGTATGGCTGTTGACACATGGTCTGGTCAAAGCTGTCCAAAAGAAGATTGTCCTTGGGAATTATTCCATGCATGTGAATGAAATCATTATACTGGAGGATGGAGAGCATGATCTCCAAAACAAGTTTTCATAAATGTTTTCATCAAGTTTTTAGACCTCAGATGTAGAGCTTGAGGCCAGGGAATGTATCCAGGGAACATGACATAGGACAAATTGAAGGGAAATGTTGAATATAATTAAATGGTCCTCCAGAGGGCAGTAGACTTAAAACAGACAAATAGGTATAAATGTGTGTGTGGATGTGTGTAGGGGGTGATGATTGTGTGCATAGGAAATGGATTTCACAACTGCATCTTAGATTATTGCAGACATGAAGAATCTTTGTTCTTTTAATATTTTCTTTTGGCTCCTGAAGTTTTCTCTCACTTTGTGTTGTTTGATTGAACCCATTTGCTTTTGGAGGATAAAGAATAGTGAAGATAACAACGGAGATTTGAGAAGTGACTGTGGTTTTTCCATTTTTGCAATAGAGGGACCTGTTGAAGATGATTTGTATAATGAAACTTTTGGTTTTAGGTAAGTCATTAACTTTGTTTCCTGTTTCAGTGATATGAATTATTAATATGTAGTTATGTACTCAAATTTTGGGGTTCTGTCTTGTTCTTCCTCCTGTAACTTGATGAGCCACTGACAATTAATGATTACATCAGTCACTATTTTAATATTTTCAAATGTGTCACAGTTTAGTTTAGCTTTACTAAGTTGGTCTCCAGTTCACAAACCTAGGCAATGACAGAGAGTGGATTCTATCCGTTGACTCTTTTTGGATATCATATGTCAAAAATGCCTTTTCATCCGCCTTGAAATTATAATTTCCGCCTTTAACAAGAGCTCAATATGAAGAGACTGCATAACTGCATATATACAATTGTCTGCCAACAATTCCTCTATGAGCATTCATCTAAATGCCTTCCTAAAAATGTTATCTAATTTTGGTCTCTAAATGTTGAATATTCATTTATATATTGAAATACTTGTGGATGTGTGGGTCAATTGTTCCTGATAACATGTATAATATTTCTTATATACATGTAAATGTACATGTACTTTGCTTTTTAATATAATCTTTAAATTAGCCCCACCTTTCCTTCTGGAATTGATACTGAATGTGGAAAAAGACTGCCAGGCTTCATATTCTGTTACCAGAATAATCATTTGGTCCAATCATGCAAATGTCCAGTCACATATTAGTCTTACTATCAGTATCAAATAGATATTCAATAAAATTTCTATTAATAATTGAATAAATATCACATTAGGGAAAATCTAAGAGAATAAATGTTCTTCTTGTGGATAAGAAGCTGTACTTATTGTGTCTACATAGTTCTAAGATCCCAGTAGTACGATGTTGTCATTTGTGCCTGCAGATCATGAGGGAAGGTGTGTTGAAATCACGAACCTTTTAGCTAATCAATGTGCCTGGGACATTGTACTTTTATGAACTGAGGTTTTCTGTACATTTCTGTCTCTAACAGTCATCTCATCTCATATTCAATTTTCATGCCTTTGGGATTTATAGAATGTTTTCCAGTTGTTCGCCTCAATACACTATATATACTTTGATGTGATATTGGCTTCACCTTATTATACTTCTATGTTAGATCAGTAGGAATTTCATTTCCGATGTAGTCTGTATTATCCCCACGTCATTGAAAAATACAGGAAATTCTCATTTTTGACAATTTTTAAGGCATATTAAGATTTAAAATTACAAATATATAAACTTTGTCAATACCTTTCAGATTTAGAAAGAAAACTTTGATCCAAACTCTCAATTGAAAAATGCAAACTTCAGCACATGAGCATGTTTGGTGTATATACTCCTGATGTTAGGTAATTGATAATATTAAAAAAAAACCTGAACTGCCAACTGTACTGGGGTGGATGAGCAAATTTCATATGGAGAGAAGAATTCTGTTCTCAGATATCACTTAAAGGATCTCAGAGAATTAGAAACACTGTTGAATTAAGAGAAATCTGACAAATGCTTACAAAATTGACATAGTAACAATAAACTAAAAAGTAATATTAAATAGATATGTAAAAGAGCCTAAAGGATAATATTCTAGTTATGTGGTATATTGTATCATTTTTTATATTTTGGAATTGATAAGCAAATTTAAATATATCTTAAAATAACGATTCTGTTTGTTAAATATTAACAGTTGGAAATATAAAAATCATATTCTACAAACACCATGGGAAAATTATTGATAATTTGTCTCTCTGTGCTTTAAATTAGCATTTGTTTATATAGTGGATAACACTGACGGATTTCCATATATGGCACCTTCCCTGTATCCCTGGGATGAAGCTTAATTGATCATGATGGTTTATCATTTTGATGTGTTCTTGGATTCGGTTTGCGAGAATTATATTGAGTAATTTTGCATCAGCTTTCATCAGAGAAATTGCTTGGAGGTTCTATTTCTTTGTTGGGTTCTTGTGGGGTCTAATTATCAGAATAATTGTGGCTTCATAGAAGGATTTGGGTAGTGTTCCTTCTGCTTCTATTTTGTGGAATATTTTGAAGAGTATTGGTGTTAGGTATTCTTTGAAGGTCTGATGGAACTCTGAATTAAACCCATCTGTTCCTGGGCATTTTTGATTGAGAGCTTTTTAGTGGCTGCTTATATTTTTTTAGAAGTTATGGTACTGTTTAGATGGTTTATCAGATCCTGACTTAAGTTGACTACCTGCTATCTGTCTAGGAAATTGTCCATTTCATCCAGATTTTCCAGTTTCATCGAGTATATGCTTTTGTGGTAGGACCTGATGAATTTTTTGGATTTCTTTACTTTCTATTGCTATGTCTCACTTTTAATTTCTGATTTTGCTGATTTGGATGCTGTCTCTGTGCCCTCTGGTAAGTGTGTCTAAGGATTTATCTATTTTGTTGTTTTTCTCCAAGAACCAGCTCCTGATTTTGTTGATTCTGTCTATACTTAGTTCCTTTTGTTTCTATTTTGTTGATTTCAGCCCTGAGTTTGATTATTTTCAGCCATCTACTCCTCTTTGCTGTATTTGCTTCTTTTTGTTCTAGAGCTTTCAGGCGACTTACATGAGTAGTGTATGCTCTCTCCAGTTTTTTATTGGAGGTTCTCAGAGCTATGAGTTTTCTGCTTAGCAATGCATTCATTTTGTCCTATAATATTGGGTGTTTTCTGACTTTATTTTCGTTAAATCCTAAAAAAGATTTTAATTTCTTTATTTCTTCCATGATCAAGTTGTCGTTGAGTGGAGGGTTCTTTATCCTCCACATGTATGTGGGATTTCTATTTTTGTTGTTGTTGTTGTTGTTGTTATGAAGACCAGCCTTAGTCCATGGAGATCTGATAATTGAAGTTGGAGTGTAGAAGTTCAGAAATGAGAGTTCTTGGTAGGTTTACCATCTGATGAGTATGAAGTTTCTTACCTTCTTTTTGATAACTTTAAGTTGAATGTTGATTTTAATTGATATTAAAATGACAACTGCAGTTTGTTTCTTGGGACAATTTGCTTGGACAATTGTTTCCCAGCTCTTACTCTGAGCTAGTGTCTGTCTTTGTGCCTGAGGTGAATTTCATGTAAGCAGCAAAATTCTGGGTCCTGTTTACATATCCAGTCTGTTATTCTATGTCTTTTATTGGTGAATTGAATGCAATGATATTAAAAGTTATTAAGGAAGAGTGGTTATTGCTCCCTGTTATTTTAGTTATTGGGTGTAGAATTATGTTTATGAGATGATCTTCTTTTTAATTTGTTAATAAAAGTTATTGCCATGCTTTTTCTAGAGTGTAGTTTTCTTTTTTGTTGGAGTTTTCCATTTATTATCCTTTGAAGGGCTAGATTTGTGGACAGGTATTGTGAGAAATTGGTTTTGAAATGGAATATCTTGTTTTCTCCATCTATGGTAATTGAGTGTTTTTTGGGGTACAGTAGCCTGGGCTGACATTTGTGTTCTCTAAGGATCTGTATGAGATGTGCTCAGCACCTTCTAGTTTTCATACACTCTGGTGAGAAGTCTTGGGTAATTCATATATATATATCTTGACTCTTTTCCCTGACTGCTTTTAATATTCTTTATTTTGTGCATTTGGTGTTCTGAATATTATTGATGGGAGGAATTTCTCTTCTGGTCCAGTTTATTTGGAGTTCTGTAGGCTTCTTGTACATTCATGAGCATCTCTTTCTTTAGCTTAGAGAAATTTTCTTCTATAATTTCGCTGAATATATTTAATGGCACTTAAACCTGGAAATCTTCATACTCTTCTATACCTATAATCCATAGGTTTGGTCTTTTCATTGTGTTCTGGATTTCCTGGATTATTTGGGTTAGGACCTTTTTTTGCATTTTGCATTTTCTTTGATTGTTGTGTCAATATTTTCTATGGTATCTTCTGTAACTCTGATTCTGTCTTCTATCCCTTGTATTCTGTTGGTGATGCACCTATGACTCCCAATCTCTTTCCTAGGTTTTCTATCTCAAGAATTGTTTCCATTTGTGATTTCTTTGTTTCTACTTCCATTTTTAGATCTTTGGTGGTTTTGTTCTATACCTTTAGCTGTTAGTTTTGTTTTCCTGTAATTCTTTAAGGGATTTTTGTGTTTCATTTTTAAGGGTATCTACCTGTTTACCTGTGTTCTCCTGTATTTCTTTAAGGGAGTTACTTGTGTTCTTCTTGAAGTCCTCTATCTGCATCATGAGATGTGATTTTAAAACTGAGAATGGTTTTTCCATAGTGTTGTGCCGTATCCAGGACTTGCTGTTCTGGAGAACTGGGTTCTGATGATGCCATGTATCCTTGGCTTCTGTTGCTATGGTTTTTGCACTTGCCTTTTGCCATATGATTATCTCTGGTCTTAGTTTATCTTGCTGTGTCTGGCTGGAGCTGCTCCCTCCTGTGTGCCTGTAAGCCTCTGTCACGACTCCCAGAAGACCTGCTCTTCCTTGGTAGGACCCATTCACTGAAGGTTATGGGACAGCCCTAGCAGCTGGAAGAACCCTGTCATAGCTGCTCTGCCATTCCTGTGCCCTATGTGCTCTGTCTTGGACAGTCACAGGACAGAAAATGCCAGTCTCACTTCAAAGCCCAGGAGTCAGAGCACTTCCTGGAGACCAGCTCTCACCTTGTAGTGCCAGTGCATAGAGGGATGTGTGACAGGCCCAGCTCCCATGTGCAGATGGTACCTGGAAGAGGACTTGATTTTCAAAAGATTCAATACATTTATGTTTGATGTATAAAATGCATTTAAATAATAAAAATTAAGAGGGTGTTATGTTGTTCACATGTGGTTTAAGTCATGCAATTTTTTTTATTTAACAGTGGAATTACAACTCCCAGGTTATTTTAGAAAAATCTTACTCAACAAGACTAATATCTAATATAAGGATGACATTCTGAGATAAAACAATCTTTATTGATTTTCACGAATAAAAAATGTATCTTATCATAGTGTCCTATGTCTATGGATTATTACATTGTATACAGCTCTTTGGATCTCTAATTTATGAGACTTATTTCAAAATATTTAGACCTAAATTTAGCATGTCTCAGATTACATTTATTGTTATTGAAATTTTATATATCAAACATTTCCCTTAATAATCATTATTCTTTATTTTAGAACACGCACAAGAAAACATGAATTTTTTCTTGTAATGTTTTTTGCTACTGATGAGATTAACAAAAATCCTTATCTTTTACCCAACATGACTTTGATATTCTCCATCGTTTTTGGCCAGTGTCAAGATACATTGAGAGTTCTTGACTTTATACATTCTATGCAAATAAAACAAAGTGAGGCTTTTATTAATTATAACTGTGAAGAGGGTTTTTGTGATGTAGGCCTTACAGGACCATCATGGAAAACAACCTTAAAACTAGCGATTAATTCCAGGAATCCAAAGGTAAGAATGTGTGGCACTGAATGAGTTAACTTTTAAATTCTATTTACATGTCCTTAGAGGAAAAACCTGGACAGCATGCTTTATGAGTGCATTGCTACATGATACACACACAAAGACACACACACACACACACACACACAGACACACACCACATGATAATATATATAATAATTACACATTAATAATTATTTATATAGATATAACAAATAAATAACCAGATCATAGATATTCTGGGCAAACAGGCAAAATTTTTCTCTAGGACATTCAGATTTGTTAGAAATAGTCTAGAATTGAAAAAGAATATTACATGATATCTCTGCTATAATCTTACTATCTTTAATAGGATTTCTGGAACGTGAGTAGTGTTACTTATATATGAGTTCAAATATCCTAAATATCATATTCCTCATGTGGATGTTTCAACCTCTCTTCTACATTCTTTAGGTTTTCTTTGGACCATTTAATCCTAACCTGAGTGACTATGACCAGTTGCCCTATGTCCATCAGATAGCCACCAAGGACACACATTTGTCCCATGGCATGGTCTCCTTGCTGCTTCATTTTAGATGGACTTGGATAGGCGTGGTCATCTCAGATGATGACCAGGGAATTCAGTTTCTCTCGGATTTAAGAGAAGAAATGCAAAGGTATGGGATCTGTTTAGCTTTTGTGAATGTGATCCCAGAAACCATGCAGACATACATAACAAAGGCTACGATATATGATAAACAAATTATGACATCTTCAGCAAAGGTTGTTATCATTTATGGTGAAATGAACTCCACTTTAGAAGTCAGCTTTAGAAGGTGGGAATATTTATGTGCTCGGAGAATCTGGATCACAAATTCACAATGGGATGTTATCACAAATAAAAAGGAATTCAGCCTTGATTTCTTTCATGGTATTGTCACTTTTGCACACCACAGAGGTCAGATTGCAAAATTTCAGAATTTTCTGCAAACTGCGGACACTGGCAAATATCCAGTAAACATTTCTGACTCTATATTGGGGTGGAATTATTTTAATTGTTCAATCTCTAAGGATAGCACTAAAATGGAACATTTTAAATTTAACAATATATTGGAATGGACAGCACTGCACAAATATGACATGGCCCTGAGTGAAGAAGGTTACAATTTGTATAATGCTGTGTATGCTGTGGCCCACACCTACCATGAAATGATTCTTCAACAAGTAGAGGCTCAGATACCAACAGGATACAAAGGAATATTTACTGACTGTCAGCAGGTGAAGTTTCTTACATTTCATTTTGCTTAGATATATCAATATGAACTTTAAAGTGGATCCAGACAAACACTTGTACATTTGTAAGAGATTATTCTCTCGGTGGACAGATTTCTACACTGCAAAACCCCTTAATTAATATTTTACAATAATGAACATTAATAATGCTCAAGGAAAAAATTTAATAGGAAACAATTTTTGATGATATCAGTAAGATTTGTGAACACATATCTCAACATTTCACCAAATTATTTTAAAAGTTAAAATAGGAGCCAACGGTTTTATAATAAAAGCCTTAAGTGATGACTAGACTAGAATAATTTTCTAAAGAGTAATATGTCAATCAGTACATTTGCTGTAACTAATAGTTACTCATTTAAATTAACAATGATTAACAAAACTAAAAATGATTAAGATTACATATGTTATTAAGTTACAGTTTATCACATATTTTTTATTGTCTGTACATTAAAGACCAACAGACATTCTTTATTTTCACACATTCAGAATTCCCCTTCATTTGCACATAAGTGGCTACATTTTCAAAAAAGTATTTTGGAGTAATATGAACACACGCACACACACACACATTCACAAACACCATGTTACTTGCAATATGCTAAGCATTTTTCTAGCACATTTTACCACCAAACAATAACATGGAACATTTTATAAATTTTCAGTATCGATGAGGTATATTCTATTGGACTCCACAGGATTACTTCAATATAGCTGTGTTTGTGAAACACATTAAGGAATTAGGGAACATTCTCAATTTTGCTTTCTGCTTATTGATATACATATGTAAGCATCTAATGATGAATCTCATTTAGGTGTCTTCCTTGCTGAAGACCAGGGTGTTTACTAATCCTGTTGGAGAACTGGTGAACATGAGCCATAGGGAAAATCAGTGTGCAGAGTACAGCATTTTCATCATTTGGAATTTTCCACAAGGCCTTGGATTAAAAGTGAAAATAGGAAGCTATTTTCCGTGTTTTCCACAGATGCAACAACTTCATATATTTGAAGACATGGAGTGGGCGACAGGGGGAAATTTGGTGCGTATACCACAAATATTATTTGTTTTCAAGATATCTACATTTTTAAATATGAGGCACTGAAAGGTTTTATCTCTGTGGTTAAAACAAAATTGCTACTCTTGCAAAAGACCATGCTCAGTTACTAGCACCAAAATCTGATACCTCTCAACTCCATGTAAATCTCATCATAAAGATAAAAGCCCTCTGGATTGGATTCCATGTTCAGTTGCACCCATATGCTGATTCTACACATGCTACAGGAATGTATTTATTAAATGTATCTATATCTATATATATAGAAAAATTTGAAACTATAAGTATACCATGGAATTTTCTAATTCCGTAACAACATATTTATAGCCTAATTAAATATAGCATCTATTCATTAACAGAAATCTTTCTCCAGATTCAAGGTTTTCAAGGTTTCTTTTTATTTATGTATATTTATTGGTTAATTCATTTATTTACATTTCACATGTTATCCTACTTCCCAGTGTCCCTTCTTCTGTGAGGTATTGCCTTATCTGGCATCAGTGGGAAGGGAGACCCTTGCTCCTGTGCAGGCTCAATGCCCCAGGATAGGGTTATGCTAGAGTGATGAGTCTCATAACAGCAGGGAAAGGTGGGAGGAGGGATAAGAGAGTGTTATTGTATAGTTATCATTTTAAGCTTCATTAATTTTAGGACAGTCTTATATAACATATTTTGTTCATATTAATCCATGAACTTTTTCTTGATTTACCCTACATTCTTTCTCCTCAAACCTCAGTATTCTGATTTTATTTTTTTAATTATAAATCATGAGAAAAGGAAACTGATACCACAGAAGCATTCCTTTTGGATTTATTTATTTATTTATTTATTTATTTATTTATTTATTTATTTATTTTTATTTTTATTTTTTTCGTTTTTCGAGACAGGGTTTCTCTGTATAGTCCTGGCTGTCCTGGAACTCACTCTGTAGACCAGGCTGGCCTCAAACTTAGAAATCCGCCTGCCTCTGCCTCCCAAGTGCTGGGATTAAAGGCGTGCGCCACCACCGCCCGACTACCTTTTGGATTTATCAGTTTAGAAAGTAAAAGATTTAAATTGCTACAACTTGAATGTCACATATATAATATATGATGTAGAAAATATTGTATGACATTTGGTGTACTGTAGGAAAATACAAAATAATAATGGGACTGAAATTGTTAAGAAATACTGATTAACAGAGGAGTATTTACAGCCATATCTGTTAATGACCCATATAAAAAATCTATGGGATATTATACATATTATGTACAAATGAACCACACACACAGACACACATGCTCTCTCTCACACACATTATATAATATTTATATATTGCCTCAGGTTCCCTCCTCCTTGTGTAGTGTGCCATGTACTGCTGGATTTAGGAAAATTCATCAGAAAGAAACAGCAGACTGCTGCTTTGATTGTGTTCAGTGCCCAGAAAATGAGGTTTCCAATGAAACAGGTACATGCTTGCATGCAGAAAGAAATGCTGATTTTGAATCATTCTCCTTCCAAATTAGAACTATGGTAGGACCTACGTGGAACATGAAGTTCTAAAATCTCCATGTTTCAGAACTTAATCAGTTAAATAATGGCAACTTCTTTTGGACCTAGCAAATAACTTGCAGTATCTTCTAAAAACAATAAATTGTTCTCTCACAATATGTGGCCTACTGATTTTATACTATGCAGAAAATATTTAGGAGGACATACATGTGTACCAGTTTTTAAAGACAAACTATAAGGCATAGAGCATCAAGAATGAAAATATTCCTTTTGGCAAATAATACTTGCATGAGGAACTGCATGTTCTGGTTTCTATAGGAGATACAGAAAAATAGCACACTCGAAAAGCAAAAAAAGTACTTAAAGCATTTCTTCAACTGAGATCAATAACTATATATTCATACTACCCTTGTCTGTGAATAGTGAATTTATGGTTTGAAGATTGAAAAAATCTTTGATCATGCATATTATTATTTATCATATTTTTGTTCTTTTTGTTTAATACATATTTTTCCATTCCATTTTCTGTCATGGTGTTTTATTTCATCACAAGACAGGTTAATAGAGAACAATCTTAATTCAGCGGTCTCTGCAGTAAGAATGAATGGATGAGATGCTCAATACCTAAATATTTATTGATATATCCTCTGAATAATAGAAATACATAATTATTAACTAAACAATTGTGATATCTTATAAGGTTTTATTGTTTTTTGCCAGCAGATATTGAACAGTGTGTGAGGTGTCCAGATGATAAGTATGCCAACTTGGAGCAAACCCACTGCCTCCAAAGAGCTGTGTCATTTCTGTCTTATGAAGATCCACTGGGGATGGCTCTAAGTTCCACTGCTCTATCCTTCTCGGCCTTCACAATTCTAGTACTCATCACTTTTGTGAAGTACAAGGATACTCCTATTGTGAAGGCAAATAATCTCATTCTCAGCTACATCCTGCTCATCTCACTAGTCTTCTGTTTTCTCTGCTCATTGCTCTTTTTTGGACATCCCAACCAGGCCACCTGCATCCTGCAGCAGACCACATTTGGAGTGTTTTTCACAGTCGCTGTTTCTACAGTGTTGGCCAAAACAATAACTGTGGTCATGGCTTTCAAGCTCACTACTCCAGGAAGGAGGATGAGAGGAATGCTGACATCGGGGGTACCTAACTTGGTCATTCCCATTTGTACCCTGATCCAACTTGTTCTCTGTGGCATCTGGTTGGTAACATCTCCTCCCTTTATTGACAGGGATACACAATCTGAACATGGAAAGATTGTCGTTATTTGCAACAAAGGCTCACTCATTGCCTTCCATGTTGTCCTGGGATATTTGGGTTCCTTGGCTCAGGGGAGCTTCACTGTGGCTTTCCTGGCTAGAAACCTTCCTGACAGATTCAATGAAGCCAAGTTCCTAACTTTCAGCATGCTGGTGTTCTGCAGTGTCTGGATCACCTTCCTCCCTGTCTACCACAGCACCAGGGGGAAGATCATGGTGGTTGTGGAGGTCTTCTCCATCTTGGCTTCTAGTGCAGGGTTGCTAGGGTGTATCTTTGTCCCAAAGTGTTATGTTATTTTAGTTAGACCAAATTCAAATTTTGTAAAGAAATACAGAGATAAATTGCTTCATTGAAAGTTTCATAGTAGGAAAATGTTAGATGATATTCAACATATTTTTCTTTGTCTTAACCAAAATTGTACTTAATGATATAAAAATTTTAAGAAATAAAAAATTTGAACTTGCAAATAGGTCAGCATCCTCCATTGTGATACCAATTTGCAAAATTTAGTGGAAAATGATTTCATAAATATGTACACAATCCTGAATATATGGAGAAGAAGGAATCTCAATTGAGGAATGACTACCATCAATTTGACCTGTGGTTTGGGCGTAAGCCATGTACTTAATAAATAATTAATATAAGGTGACAGTTGTGAATGTGGGCAGTACCCCAGCTAGGTGAGTTGTTCTCAAAGTTTTAAGAAAGAAGACTGCAGACAACATGGACAAGAAGCCAGAAATCAACACTACTCCACATGCATTCATGGAGTGCCTGCATCAAATTTCATGGCTTGGCTACATTCAATATACTGTGGCCAAGGTACATAAGAAAATAAATAATTTTCTTACATGTTTCTTTTGATCATGTTATTTTTTTTAGAGCAACACAATCTAAGTCATGACTTTAATTTTAAAATGTCTCTTTGGGGATTTAGAATATCATAGCTTGCTGATGCAGTAAAAGGCACTAATTTGAAAAGTGAAACTAAATGTTAACAGAGTGGTAGCAGACTGACAAATATTGGATACGACAGCAAAGAAGCACTGGATTAGGAGTCACTTTAAAATACACTAGGAAGATGTTACAAATATCAGATAATATACAAAGAAGGGAACATTTTGTGGAAAGGAAAATGGGGATCAGATTTTACCTGCAATATAAGTGTCTGTCAATTTATGTGAAAGAAACTAATTCATTATGAAATGAAAATGTTTCTCTAAGTGAGTAAAATCACTAATGGAAATGTCCCACACAAGACCTTTACTCTAATAAGGTCAGTGAATTTGATGGACACATAAATTACTCTAGATGAAGGGTCTTATCATAAGTTTTATGAAAATATGAGTACTAAAGATTATTTCAGTTTAATATTACACATACAAACATGCACATATAAACACATATACATTATTATTTCTTTACATCAGCTGATGAAGGTTACTCTCATTTTTCTTTCAAAGTACTGATTGCTGCTTCACTTTTAAGAATTATTTGGTTGTTTATTTTTGACATTGTCATTTGATTGCTTTTTCTTTATATTTCCTGTCTCCAAAACACCCTTTGTAGTACTTCTTGGACTCTTAAAATTCACATGGCCTCTTATCTCATTAATTCTTACAGAATGTGTACATATTTGCATATTTATGCAACATATATTTGTGTGTATATATTTGCCTATATATATATTGGGGTGTGTATATATTTGAATTATATATATATATATATATATATATATATATATATATGGAGACTGTGTAGAATTGCATCATATATTTATCTTCTGATATGGTTACAAAGCAGTAAAATAGCTGTTAAATACATTCTGCTTAAATATCAGGGTCTTGATCAGCCACCATCAGAGAGTTTTCCTTCTGTAGTAGATCGGATCAAATTCAAAACCCATAGGCAGACATTTTTTAGGATGTGAAAGAATTTTGAACACACATTCATAAATGGGATGTCTCTATAAAATCGCTTGTCTTAGGACTCAGGAAACACTGTGGAATTGTAGGTAGAAGTATTATATGTGCCAGAGGGGATTGAGGACACTGACCGTTGAAAACAGGACTTCTAAAACAAGAAAGATGCATGCACGTATAAAATTACAGAGAATGTGGCAGCATGCACAGGGCCTGCATGTTTCTGTTCAAAAATGGTGTCGCATTATTGAGAGGGGAATGTAACTACATCCCTACTCAAATGCAGTTAATAGTCATTTACAAAAATCAGTGTTAATGTTTCTATAATAAAGTGTTTTATGAGTGAAGTATGACAGTGTACTTTAGCATCTATCACATGCAGTTGTTGAGGATGCCATCTTTTATGTAGAAATAACTTTCTAGAAATGTAATGGCCACAAGATGAATGAAAAAGGAGACATTAAAATTCCTGTCTGTATTAATAATGATTTAACAGACTTGATTTAAGGTATGATTTACAAGAATCTCTTTTTTCAAGAGATGTGCTTAAAAATAGGACATTCTTGGGGTATTCAAACTATCTGAAGGGCAAACCTCTTGCCCAGCATAAGATGGGTAACACAAAACAAACTCAAAGATATTGTTGGTGGTTCTTTGTCTCTTAATGCTTTCCAGGACTTTTATATTTGTTTGGCTTTTGTGTTCATTTGTTTTCATGTGTACTGTTTTTTGTTTTTACGTCAAAGTTCATTTTTAAGTATATTGTGGTTTATACTTTTGTGGTTTTGTGTAAATTATTTTTGTGAATTTGAGTTGGTGTATGTTTAGGATTCCTAGAGATTTTCTTGAATTTTTTCTGTATTTATTTTTCATTTTGTCCCCTTATAGATTTTGTTTATATATTTATAACAAATATATAAACTTATTGTAATAATAATAATAATAATAATAATAATTTATATATTTAGTGTATAACATGAAAAAAGAAAGGTTTTAGATTTGAAAAATGTTGCATGGGGCAGGAAGATCTGGAAACAGTTGGGTAAGGAGAGAGGTAATCAGAATATAATATGAAAAAATATGATCAATAATAGAAAAATAAGAGATAAAAGATAAGTTCATCAGTGAACGTTCTACCACTTCATTCCTGTGATGCATCAAATAAAATGCTCTATGACATTAAGTATGACACCATACCTTGACATCAATCCCTTCACGAAGTTCTCAAGGATGGCATTCTATATGTAGAAATCATTTCCTAAAATCTAATGCTCACCAAATGAATGAAAAAAAAAGAGACATTAAAGTTCATGTCTAAATAATCAATGATTAATCAGACTTGCTTTCATGTATGGTTTACAAGAATCTCTTTTGTTATTTTAAAAGTTTATTTATGATTGAACTACCAAGAAAGAGCTAGCACCCAAGTCTGCTCAGGGCACTGGCTCAGATGCACTCACTGATAAGTGGAATTTAGGCCATATTTCAGAATACCCAAAATACTACTCATGGACCACATGTAGCCCAAGAAGAAGGAAAACCTGTGTGTGTGTGTGTGTGTGTGTGTGTGTGTGTGTGTGTGTGTATGTATTGGTCTTTCTTAGAAGGGGGAAATACAGAGACAAAGGTGGAGCAGAGACTGAAGCAAAGACCATCCAGAGACTGCCCCACCTCATATGTACTCTCCAAACTCAGACCCTATTGTGGATCCCAAGAAGTGCATGCTGACAGGAGCCTGATATAGCTCTCTCCTGAGATCCTCTTCCAGAGCCTGACATATACAGAACTGTATGCTGGCAGCCAATCATTGAACTGATCACAGTTTCCCAAGTGGAGGAGTAAGAGAAGGGACTGAAGGAGCTGAACGGGATTCTAACCCTATAGGAAAAACAACAATATCAACAAACCAGAGCTCCCAGTGGCTAAACCACCAACCAAGGAGTACACATGGAGGGACCCATGGCTCCAGCATTATATGTAGCAGAGGATGCCCTTGGGAATCAATGGAAGAAGAGGCCCTTGGTCCAATGGAAGCTCAATGCCCCAGTGTAGGAGAATGTCAGGGCAAGGAGGCAGGAGTGTGTTTTTGGGGGACACAGCCTCATAGAAGCAGGAGGAGGAGTGGGAAACATAGGGGGCACATCAGGTAATGGGATAACATTTGAAATTCAAATAAATAAAATATCCAATTTTTAAAAAAGATACCACAAGGATTTCGCTGTTTCTCTAATAGAGCAAATCAACTATCACTAATAATGAACCAAAAATCGACCCTTCATCCTTTTGGCAACCTCTGTGTTATGTTATTTAGTGGTGTGCATTGATTGGTCTATAGGGCATTGGCTTCCTCTGCATGACTTTTCCCCCTTTTTCTTTATTTTAGCCTCCCTACCCTTCAAACCCCTCCTGCAGATGTCATCACATGGAAGCTAGAATTTAACCCTATTCACCTCAAAGCTCCCAGCAGTGTCTTCCATTTTTTTAAGATCCAACTGTTGGAGAGAAACAAAGTATTAGTTGGAAACTAATACTAGTTACCAGCCTTTTCACTTACCTGAGTTCAAACTTAGATTAGGTTATCTATAATGAAGTCTGAATTTTTAACGATTTGGCCTTTCAGTGAGGAATGGAAAACCAGATGTTTGCTCTTTTGTAGGCCAAGACCTGGCAGCCCAGTCACATGAAGATCAGGTAATAGTAGATTCTTTTTATCCGTGATTTTACCGCACCAGTCTGGAGACCCTCAAGGTCTCTTGTCCCACACATTGACTCTCTGATTCACTGCCAGTCTCAGGAATCAGATTCTTTCTAGGGATGTTCACAAGAACAGAGCACTGCAAGAAACACTTCCTCAGCTTGCTCTGAGATCTCCTGCAGTAAAAGAGCAGCGCTAACTCACCCTCTCCATTCTTACCCTTGCAGAGACACACTCTCCACCAGGTGCATGTGGACCCTGAGGCAGGCTCTGTCCACTCCAGCTGGTAGTAAGGTTCCTCCCACCATTGCCTACCCAGACGTCCACCATTCGATTACCAATATTAACTACCAGGAGGGTCTATTCAACTGTATATGTCATCTGAGGGGCCTAATCTTCACTGATATCCTAGATGAGATGTGTCAAATCTGATGCAAACTGACAATCAGTGATCCTGTGGCTGATTCCTGAACTCAAAAGATCCTAGCATGGATGTGTAACAGCCTAACACAATTAGCAGGCTTACCTCATGTTCCTGTCACTACAGGTTTCCAGAATTTTTGCTCTTTGATTGGGAATGATTCAGCACCCTTGGCTGGAAAGACACAAGTCAAGTGTAGTGTGTGCTGGAGAGATCTATTTTTCATTAAGAACATTTGTTGGGGTCTCCGAGGACTCACCTGACAGCTGCAAACTTCTTTAATTTCAATTCTGGTGGAATCTGATGCCTGCTTCTGGACTCTGTGAGAATTGTATGCATGTGGTACAAAGACATTCAGCAGTCAGAACGCACATGTATTATAAAATTTTCTTATTAAACATGTTATCATCTTGATTGTCCTATGTAAGTGTTTACTGATGTCTATATTGCCAGCATAGATTTTATCATGTGCACTGCTCCTCACGAGACACTTCTCTTGAACTCTGACTTAATTCAAATACAGATTGATAGGAATGATAATTTGTAGAGGATTTTTGTTTGTTTTGTGGTTGTTTTTTGTTGTTGTTGTTTTGTTTTATGAGATAAGTCTTCTCTGTATAGCCCTAGTTGTCCAGAAACTCACTCTGTAGACAAGGATGGCCTCAAACATAGAAAGCCAACTTCCTCTGCCTCCCAAGTGATTGGGTTAAAGGTTTGCACCACCACTGCCTGTCTAGTTTTTGTGTAATGTGTGCAAATACCTGGTCTGATTCACAAGTACTGTTCAATTGGACTTAGTGCACATACTTATAATCCCAGCACCCAGGAGTTGGAGCAGAAAGAAAATCATTGAATATCTCCAGACAGGACACAATGAATTTGAAATCATCCTGGATCACAGTGCATCACTAAATAAATATAGTGAGAACAGCACACAGGCCTTACCCGGCATGAAATGGTAACACTTGTCACATGGCTTCTCCATGGTCCTCTTCCCTTCTTTTCAGCCTAGGCTTGCTTTGAATGTTGTTTAGTGATAGTATTTTTCAAATACCCTAAACTTTGTGGTGTTAACATACAATTTTTATACTTATTCTGATATCAAGCAATTTGCTCCTACTCTATAAACTTCATTAATTTACACAGACGGAGAGAACATTTTTTGATATTGTGGTTTAGTGTACATCTCAAGGTAGTTTTTTTTAAAATTTGATCAAGCACCAGAATAAAGACAAATTCCTGATGTTTCCTGATGTGGTAAGAACTTTTATTTCTGTGTCTGATTTGAATGTCTTCCTGTATTCACTCTCTCTCTCTCTCTCTCTCTCTCTCTCTCTGTGTGTGTGTGTGTGTGTGTGTGTGTGTGTGTGTGTGTGTATGTTTTTGTGTTCTCTCTGTGTGTGTGTGTTTGTATGTGTGTATAAGCTCAATCTGAGTGTATATTTGTGTGTGTGATGGTTTGTGTGTGTCAGGGTATGTGTGTGTGTGATGGTTTGTGTGTGAGTGTGTGTTTTTATATGTGTTGGGGTGTGTTTCAAGGTATGTTTTGAGTGTATGTTTGAGTATGAGAGAGTATGTATGTGTTTGTATGTGTCAAGGTATGTCAGTATGTATTTTTGTATGTGTCAGGGTGTGTGTGTCAGGATATGTTTTTGTGTGTCAGTGTGTGTCTCAGGGTGTGTGTTTGTGTGTGTGAGAGAGTATGTGTGAATGTGTGTTAGTTTGTTTGTGTGTATGTGTGTTTGTATGTATCAGGGTTTATGTGTAAGTGTATATGTGTATATTTGCATGTGCCATTTTGTGTGTGTATGTGTGTGCACACGTATGCACTTGGGGATGCCTGTGCTTGGGAATTTTATATTCTTCCTTTACATAATGTGATAGACCAAGGGATACTAAAGGGAGAGATATATCAGAGCCACAGAGGATGATATGTACAACAGATTCCCTCATTCCCCAGCATGCTCAGTGGATCTGCATATAATCTATACCTCACTCAGAATATTCATTCCAATAATCATCTTACTGAGACTGGATGTAAGCCAGAGAGTAAAAAGTGGAGGAAGTGATCTAATGGGCCCCAGACAGTTCTGGCAAACAAGGGCTTTTCAAAGATCAACATTCAGAGAATCTGGGCAGAAGATTTTGTACCTCTGTGCCTTAAGTTACCTTGTCTTTTTGAGCTGACCCTGACAAAGAATGGACAGACTAGAATCTTTGTGAGAATAAGTTTAAGACACACTACCAAGGAACTAGTACAGTAAGTAGTTGTTCATGTCCATACTAGTACCTGGAAGGAGCCTGGGCCTGGCTATAACGTATTAATCTGTGGGTCCTCAGGAAAATGCATGGTTGCTTTGACAATGCTCCTAGATGAATAGATTAACCTATCATCTTCTACTGGCACATGTGCAGTTATAGTTTCATATCACAATTTCCCAGAATGAAATGTCCTTATTACACACTGCATAGTCTAACAGGTAGCTAAATATTTGCCAATCTTGAGAGCATTCTGTCAGCCATTCTCTATGTTAGCCAATATTTGGATGGGCAAATTCCAAGGCAAATGCATTTATTCAATATACTCTTTAATTTTGTATATATTTCTAGACCTGCAACTCATTAGTAGAATATTTGGATGGCATGTATAATGGTCTAGGATCAATCTCATCCCAAGAGCCTTCAAGCAAAGGATAATGAACATCCCAATTTACATGTGAACTGTAGGCTTCAAGAAAAGGGGTGTCTCCTTAAAGACATTAATTCACTCTAATCTCCTGCCTCCACACAGGATTTATACAAACATACATACAAACATACATACATGCATATTTCAACAGACATATTTATAATGAATATATATGTAGATAAATACATAGACATATTTTTACAAATAACATAAATATAGATTAAGAGCTTGTAATTTTCCTTGAATACAATGATCATGTAAAGGTATGGTTCAGTTGTAACAACACATCCAGGCTACCAGAACCTATGAAATCCTAGAAAAGGGTAAAATAAGCCATGAGAGATCTTATCCCTAGACTGTAAACAACAGATTTGCTCGGCTCTCCAAAACAAAGAGGGGTCTCCAGCTGTCCCTGATTGGCAAAGATAATGGGAAAACAACAAAAATTGTATAGAGGATAAATATTATCAAGATATTACAGAAGACCCAATGGAAGATACTCTGTATTCCTGTTTCATAACAATCAGTTTTGTAAACCCTGCCTGAGCACAGAGCTTCCAAACATCTTTTTTTATTCTCAAGGCTAACGAGACTGACAAGACCATGCTGTGAGGGATAACAGTCTCTTTCACATTTAGTAAAACTTAGACGGAATCCCACAAGTTTATCTGATGGGGAGGAGGCAGAGAGGATAAAATAAGGGCTCTGAAATCTGCAGTCAAAAACAAAAGCAGAAACAACCATTCCACAACTGGTGGGCTCCCTTAGAGGCCCATAGCAGTATAAGCATTTCTTCCTCTTGAGCTTCTTGAGGTTCTCCGAGGCTTCATTGTTCTCATTCTCTAATCTTTGCAGGTGAAAAATTACCTGCTCATGACGTAACTTTATTTTCTCATAGAAAGAATATGCCCTGTGGTAAGATATGTCCCTAGGAATGTAGACTCTCATGAACACTAGCTTGAAACCTCACATCAACACAGGGTGGTCCTCAAAGACACACACCATGAAGTGTGATAGCTTTGATCCTATATAGTGTCAAATTATGGTGATTATAAACCAAGTTATTCTTACACTAGGCAGACAATGGCTATGTATCCAACTGGAGGATTCCCGAGTTGCATGAGGCCAGTCAGTAGGATTGGGAATGCAGTCTATCCCACTATGTTCTCAGAAGCAATGTCAGTCAGAAATTTTAAGTTATTGTGGGCATGAGAACCAAGAACATAAAAACTTTATAAACTGCTAAAGTTCTCCAAAGTGTACCATGGAACACTTACTTGGAGAAGCATTTATGGAGATGAGATAGGGCATAGTGACATCCAGGTGGTGCAGCCACCTTGAACAAAAGTCCTGAAAAATATAAGATGACTGGGGCATTGCAGACTCAAGAATGACACCAGGGTATTTTGGACCTTATTCAGTCAGATACTGAGGCCAGGTGAGTGAGCCTGAGCTTTTACCGGAGTTTAGAGACATGGCTCTGTCACTTCCATATTGGCGTGACTCAGTATGGCCTGTTTATTCCTGCCTTGGTCAACCTAAAGCTGAATTTGAATAACTTAATTGGCCCTGTAAGTCACCCCATACACTCTATCACCCTTCCCTACCACCTATGTCATCTCAAACCACCAGAAATCCCCACCTACTTCCCCAAACCTATATTAAAAAATACTGGTACAAAAAATGAGTTTCTGCTTTGACAGATTCCAGACAACAGGAGATCTGAGCCGTGACACTCCCCATCCCACTTCAGCCCTAGAGAGACTCGGCTGACCTGTGTTCTCGCCTCTCAGCCTGGATTTGCTGGCAGAGAGCGGGCAATGGGATTTGAAATGATGAATATGTTCAGTCCATGGATCCATTGGTGATGACTGTTAGGCAAACACACATCTCATTTCTCTCACTGGTCATCAGGTGAATGGTCAGATTTTCCATTTTCTCTCACTAGTCATCAGGAGAATGGTCAGATATTCCATTTTCTTTTCCTGCTTCTTGATGACAATAGTTGTTGGGAGGGGGTGGCATATCCCATCCTCTGTAGTAAAAGGAACACAATTGAGCTTGCATAATGAGAAGGCATACAGAATGCACAGAACAAACAGAAAGAAAGCACACCTGGAATCCAGTGAGACACCAAAGACTGGAACAGGCTTGAAATGCCTTCTCTGTGTATCTCAGCTCTCCCATCATCCTGTAGAGATTTTGGTTTTTAAGCAGCCAAGTATTTTGTCTGCCTCCCCACACATGCTTATGATGACCAAAGAGATGGTCTCTCCCGGCTTTTTAACAACCACACAGGTTATAAGTTGGCTTCAGAGTCCCCAAACATGTAGCTATGGAAACCAGAAAAATATGGCACAGTCTCCAAGCACCATTATGCAGTGTTCATAATCAGATGCCCTACCATGAATTCTAGGCTTATGACTGGATTAAATAGTCATGTATGGCAAACCATCACCAAAGGACTGAAAAAAGGCATCCAACTGAAAGAATAAAACAGTTTAGAGCTCAAAAATGTATCCAGTCTATGATTCTGACAGGTTTTTTGGCTTCATTAGAGATATGTCTGTGATTTTATGAGGTCCCATTTGTCATTCTTGGTCTTAGAGTATAAGCTATTGGTTTTCTGTTCAGGAAATTTTCCCCTGTGCCCATGTGATCAAGGGTCTTCCCCAGTTTCTTTTCTATTAGTTTCAGTGTGTCTAGTTTTATGTGGCAGTCCTCAATCCACTTTGGCTTCAGGTTAGTACAAGGAGATAAGAATGGATCTACTGATTGAGGGTCATTTTCAGGTTGTCAGAGGAGGCCTGAGAATATAGGGTCTCATAAGAATATTTTGCTCTAAGTTACTATAGTCTGATAGCCACTGTACCTAGAAAAACAAACAGAGGGTACAGTGTTGAACTGATATAAATTGAAAAATAGCATTTCCTCTCTGACTCTTTATGGCCTCCTTATATCCCCAGGTGGCATTCATGGCCAATATACCCTCATGGCCAATAAAAGAAAATATAAAAATTCACAGCAGAATATCTTTGGGCTAGCTAGCTCCTGTCTTTGGGGATGAACACACTAATGTACCTTTCGGGAATTATTATAAGCTGGAAAGTTCATTAAATTCACAGTGGCACCATTTCTGTTACCCACTATTGTGAAGAACAGCCATCACTGTTACATGGCTCAATGAGCCTTTCCCAGGACCACATCTTCCTTCTAATTGAAAACATATTTTCATTCTTTTTTTTTCTGTTTACTTAATTTTTGGCTGATATCATCAGTTAATTTTGTCTGACTGGCATTTAAAAATGAAGAGATTGAGCAGGGCCATGGAAAATGGAAGAAGAGCACAAGTGAGACTCCTGATGCCTGCAAAGCAGTTCAGTATGGTGAGGGCTTCAGCAACCTCTGCTCGTTGCCATGGGCAGCGGAGTCACGCAGCGAGGATGGCTTCTCAGAGAGTCCTCAAACTTTTCTGGGTCATGGTCCCTTCTCCATGAATATCTCATATACAAATTTGCTTAGGAAGAAATATTAGAATAAATTACAGATTGAATTTTAGAATCTATTAGAAATCCATTCAGTATCTGTGCCAGCACTATATCTTTCTGAAGACTTGATCAACCATGCTGTGTGAATCAGTGAGGAACATTTGATCCTATGTGTATGTTGGATGCCTACCAGATTACCAGTCTGTGTTAATAATTTGTGTTGGCCCAGTGTGGCTTTTCATATTTTTGGACACCAAATTGCAATCCTTGTTTTATACGCCTACTTCTCAGTTGAAGGTGATCCTAGAACACGTTTCTAACAAGGATTTTGGGCTAAATCACAGGAAGGAAGTGGATATCTCTAGCCTTTTGTAACCAACTTGCTTTCTCTCCATCCATTCACAGCTCTTGCCAGTTAACATATTTGCAAACAGGTCTCCCCCTATATATCCCAGGCACTAAATGACCAACCAAAGAGTACACATGGAGGGACCCATGCCTTCAGCTGCATATTTAGCAGAGAATGGCCTTCTTGGGCATCAATGGGAGAAGAGAACCTTGGTCCTGTGAAGGCTCGATGCTCCAGTGTAGGGAATATGAATTGGGCTGCTGGAATGGGTGGGTGGGTTGGGAACACACTTATAGTAGCAGGGGGAGGGGGATCTTTAATGGGATTTCTAGGGGGGCAGGGAAAGGGGATAACATTTGAAATATCAAGAAAGAAAGAAAATATCTAATAAAAATTGTGTGGTGGGGGTTAAGAAATAAAGCACACCACTTTCAATTTATATTGACATTGAAAAAAATTGGCATCTCTTGTTTTGAAAGGAAGAGGTGTTAAATGCCAGTGTCGCAGGAGATGTCGGTAAAGAAGAGCACTTCAGTTTCTGGTAAGTAGAGGGAAATTTTATCATGAAGGCAAAGGCTGTTCCATATGACATAAGCAATCTTGTCTGGACATTCCATTGTTCCCTGGAGAGCTCTAGGCACCCCCTGCGATGTCACCAGGGTTGTAACAACACTAATTGCTCCTATTGCATCCCCTATAGAGTTCACCCATATTAATGCTTTCAAGACAGAAGTGTGTCTACAAGAAGAATGAAACAGGAACTTAATTAAGGGAGAGGAAGAAATCTGGTGTTCCAAGTGTAAACCAGTAAGAAAGAGGTTGTGGTTGTAGAGAAAGAGTGATTCCTGGGAAGGAGACTTGGAAATTCTTGGAGAAGACATACTTGGGTCTGGCATCTAAGTAATGAGTCACAGGAAACAGCTTCTGTCAAGCTAATGAACTTTCAGTCTTATCAAAATTCCAGAAAAAAAAACATAATTCCAGCATAATACCCAAACCAGGTACTGGTAAAGCCAAAGTTATTTTACTCTTAATAAAATATTTTATGCTTTTACTCCTACTTTTGTTACCATTTACTCTTACAGGGTATTGAGGGTATAACATGGTAATAAAAGAAGGCCAGAATGAGGAGGTAACATTTACCAATTTATTGCAGGACATCACTGCACATTATTCTCAGTTGGCCATTTATAATCAGTGGCTATTAGATAGTACTAATGTGGAACCAAATGTGCATACATGACTCTATATACGGGCAACATAATCTTATGTTCTCAAACCTCCTTTGACTACCTCTCCTTGAGAATGACACACTTAGCTCTCTGGATCAGCTATTGTGGTTGACAGACATATTGGTAATGCAGACAAACTGTCAGAAGCAGAGAGTGGATATTTTGGCCAGATCAGGGTTGCTCTGTTCTTTCAGTTGGTGAGTTTTTCAGTCTCTAGATGATTTTCCTGCCCCTATATGACTTTATAAACCACAAACATGGGACTAATGTGACATAGTAAGACATTGGTTATCTCCAAAGATATAAGTGCTTGTAGAGTGTGCCATTTATCCCTGGCTCCTGTAACCAGAAGCTTGAAGGTTCTGTATGCACATAGAACACTATGTCATTGTAAATAAGCCTGGAGAGGTCATCTTTGTGGTCATTATAAGCATGTTTATGGAGGTAGAGGAAATGCCTGGCTGCTTAGATATCCAACACTCTATAAGATTATGGGAGAGCTGAGATCCATAGAGCACTCACCTTCAGCCTGGGCCAAAACATTAGCATTCCACTGGTTTCCAGGTAAACTCTTTGGGCCTCAGCATGGTTTGCCCTTTCTCTATGCTGTCTCACTACACAACTTTACTTGTGTTCTTCTACTTAAGAAGGTTGGCAGACAGCCATGAACCCTACCCACTACTGCCCTTACAAAGAAACGAGAAAAGAGGACAGACAGTCTAACCACACACTTGGTTTCCAGTGAGAGAAATGAGCTGTGGCATCCCCTGAGAGTCATCACTGAAAGATTCATTGACTATATGTATTGTTTCAAACTCCATGGTGTCAGTTTTTGCTCTGCAATGTCCTCCTCATCTTGTAGTTTTAAGGTATTTGTTTTATGAATCGGTACGCTTAGGATGTCCTGTGACTAACGACATGTCCCCAAATGATAATTCTAGGTGAGGCTGAACCAGAAAAACTTGGGTAGGAATGGAATGGAAAATGAGCCCCTGTGCTTCATTCAAATAAAACGTGGGACTGCGATCTGAGTGAAAGAATTTATGGTTTGAAGCTGTGAAGAGTAGGTTCTCAGCAGGAATAGAGAAATGGCTTGGCACCTGTTGCCTTTGTGAGATTCAAGCTGCTGGGAGAGTGTGGTGAGGCGTTTCAATGTTTTGGCATGTAACAGAGTTCTGGATACTCTGGATATAAGCTTGTGGCTCATGAAATCCACTTTTTTTTTTAAGCAGTGCTCTACTTCAAAGCCTTGGGTCTGTACACTTATTGCTGTGCATTGTGCCTTGTATTCTGTGACAATCTTCCTCCATGCATTTGTCCTGCATCCCACTGTGATCTCACTCTTTCTCTAATTATGCACACACACATGTGTGTGTGTGTGTGTGTGTGTGTGTGTGTGTGTAGCTATCTTACTGTCACCTTCTCTCCCTTTTGGTTTTTTCATAAACATTTACATTCTTTGCCATTTTCCCAGAATGTGAAAGCCAGGGTTCTGATTTATGTCTTACAAATTTTTCTGTTTCACAGTTTCAATGTACTTACAGGGCTGAGGTGTCAGAGCCACATTTTAAACAGCACAACTCTTGGTTTATGTGCTCAGCTTGGAGACACTTTGTAATCCCTTTGCTATATTTGAAGTGGTTCTACTATTTCAGCTCATTCCGAGAATATGGGCAATATCTAACTCTGCAGTAACAGTTACCCAGGTTTCTAGAAGCCCGTTTTGAAAACTGGAGAAAAAAATGTAGTTTGGTGTGGGCCAAGACCTGTAGCATCAACTCATGCCAACATAATAGAATAGACTGCACCCTGAGTCCTTCTGTGTGAGCCCGTGCAGGCAGAGCACCATCCACCTGAACGCATAACTTTGGTGGCCTCTGTCTGGATAATGTGCTTTAGAATTGCCATACTTTGCTAGGACGTAGGATTCATAATAATGAAGGCTTGTTGAGAAGAACTTTCAGTTCTTCTGCATAGACGACCAATGCATAGAGAAGAGTAGAGGAAAAGTATTTATGGTGGACTGCATGCCTGCACAAGTTTAGAATATATGAGGGACAGATGAAGATGCCATCTATGCTGGCAAATCAGGAATTTTTAAAAGGTCAGCATCCAGAGAAGTATGGTTGATTCTTTGCTGACATTCTGCCATAGGTCACCTGGTATCTGTAAACTGACCCAGACAGAGATAGTACCATCTGTAGACACACTGTAACTAGGTGAGACTAGCACTAGGACCAGGAACTAAGTAATTCCTATACTGAGTGGGTGTCACTGTCTATCTTAGTACCTGTAAATAACCTGCTCCTAGCTGTGCCTTACTCACCTGGGGTACTCTGTATAGTGTTTAGTTGCTTTGGAAAATAATACCAGATGGATAGACTGACCTAGCTTCCTCTACTAGCGCCATCTTCTGGTAGAGAACAGTTTGATATCAGGAATTCCCAGACTAAACCCTCCATAATAGAAAATGTGGCCTGAGGCATATTTATTGTCTGTCAGATGACAAAACAACCCTAGTATTCATAATATTCTATCAGCCATTCCTAAGGACCAGTTTTGGGATGGTCAAGATAGCAAACGAGTGTTTTCATACAGCCTGCCCTGCAATTTTTGTAGAATGCAGATGGAGTCATGAAGTTTACCTTAGTGGTAGAGTGTTTCTCTAACATGATCAATGCCTTAGAAACAATCTGACCAATATTTTTTTAATTAATTGTACCATTTGTTTTTCTACTATCAGACACCTCTTCCTTAGAATCTCTCTCCAAGCTAATAATATCTCTTCTAATAGCCTTGCAGTGTGTAAACAAATAATTTTGTTGCTTTTTCTATACAAGAATTTTTAGGACTTTTAATCATTCAGTGTAAATTATTCAATACATGGTTATTTCATTAGCTGATCCCTCTGCAATCCCTGACCCTGTGACTCCTGACCTTGCAAGCCCTAACCCTATCACCCTGCCTGAGCACTGCCCATCAGTTCCCCGCCAGTGCCTGACCCTGTGATATCATCGTGGGGGGACCCCCGTTGTCAAATATCAAAGCCTCTGAGTAAAAGAATTAAATTCTTATTGATGAAGAAACGTTGGAGAATAGAAACAAATAAGAGATTAGAGGAGTGACACATAAAGAAAACAGAATAAAAAATTAATACCAACAATTGACTATAAAAGAAAATAAATATATTTAAAAAAACACATAGTTATACTAACTTTGAAATAGAGCAGACATTCCCTGTTAGAGGGAATGACATTAATAAGACAGTATTTGACCTTGTCCCTATGTGCAATGTTACTGCAGACATACACAGCACAGCCAATGGTTTGTGTCTCAAATTTCTGGGCTGTCTTAACTATATCAGTGAGCATTCCATTTGTCTCCGCAGGAGAGTCCCTGAATTTGTAATTCAATATTCACTGGCACAAACTAACCTACCCAAATTGTACACCCCCAAAATCTTTTTTGGTTTCCACCACAACAGCTGACTTTCTTAAAAGTTAAACGGCGATGTAGCTATTGCCTATCCGATTTCACCAAGGAGTGTACACAGAAAACTGATTCTCATTTCCTGTTCTGAAGTTAAAAGCCATGTTTGACTTACAAATCCATTTTTGTTGCTGCAATGAACAATTCACTACTTGATTCCAATGGGTAATTTTAAAACTCTGTTGTGGTACAGCCTTTTAACTAAAGAATGCAGGAAGTTCAATAAAGAGGAAAGCAAGGTGATTTCCATGGGCAGCGCCATACTGGCACCCAGGTGACGTGAATCATCATAATTCATTTTGGAAATATTTTCCTAAAAGGCTGATATACAGCTGTCTTAGAATTAATATGCTTTCACAGGGATAAATCACTCTGCATATAATTAAATATTACTTTAAAATATCTGAAATGACAGCATGAATTTGGCTCTGGCTAAATCTTTTTCAGTTTTATGCCCCATGTTATACTTTAGACAACTAAAAAGGGGGCAGGAGATTGCAAGTCTAGTCAATTAGGAAGACGAAAGATTTACACAGCAAATATATTCCAGAAATTATTTCCAAATTATATGAGTACCCTAATACAAAGGGTCATTCTTCAGTGACAGAGTCATAAGTCAGAGATTTCAGATGATGGAAAAAAGAAACAGTAGAAGGAAAGATATATAAATGTTGTGGTGGGAAGGTCTTAGAGAAGCCATGCCTTCTGCTAAGCAAAGTTCTTAAGAATAGCATCTTTTGAACTACTTACAGAGGGAAAATGGAAAGAAATTGGAGACTTCTATGAAGCCAGCAGAAACTATCATACAATAGGACAAACTTGGGGGGAGTCTCATAAGCAATGCTTCACTAGGAGAATACTCCTTATCTCAAGAATATTACAACCCAAGCCTACACTGGCCTTAGGACTGATAACTGCAACCTCATATGGTAGAGAGACTTGGGTTCTGAGGATATAAAATGCCCTGAATGCCTTGGCCCCAGTCCATTACCAGCTCTCCCTAACATATTCCTAGCTTTAGACAAGGAGCTCTATTTTATTCTCAGTATATTTTGGACTCAGGAAAAGCTCACAAGGCCTAGGCCCCAGCCTATTATTAGAGGACCTTAAGGAAAGACATGTTGGATAAGGATAGCTCACCAAACAATAGTCTCTCTCTCTCTCTCTCTCTCTCTCTCTCTCTCTCTCTCTCTCTCTCTCTCTCTCTCTCTCTCCAAACACCCTCTCAATTGTGTTTTTTTTTACTTACATTACAAATGTTGCCCAAGTATCCTGTTCCACCTCCCAGCATTCTTTACCCCATTCCCCCTTCCCTTTTACTTTGAGAGGGTGCTCCATCACCCCACCTCCACTCCTGCTATCCACGCTCCCAGAATCACCTCACATCTGCCATTCTCCTTGATGGCATCAAGTCTCTGCAGGACTAGGTGTATAGTCTCCCACTGAGTACAGACAATGCAGTCCTCTGCTATATATGTTCCTGGGGCCATGCACCAGTCCATACATGCTCTTTGGTGGATTGCTTAGTCTCTGTGAGATCCCAGGGATCTGGTTTACTAGACACTGTTGGTCTTCTTAAGGGATTGGCATCTCTCAGAGCCTCTTCGTTCCTTCCCCTAAGTCATCCTCTAACTCTGACCTGAGTCCAATGATTGGCTGTAAGTATTTGCATCTGTCTCAGTTGTTGTTAGGGCCTTTCAGAAGACAGTCATGCTCAGCTCCTGACTGCAAGTACATAGGTGTTTTTCCCTCTCAAATGGCTGTCAGCTAGTGTAGTCTTTCCTATGAGGCAGAACTGTGCTTTTCTCAATTAGAAAATGGGCACTTGAGGCACACCAGGCCTTAATGTTGGTTATGATATTGTAATGATCCATGGAAATGCTTATTACAGTCCTGATTTTTGCTATGAGCATGTGCCAAGCAAATGGACATTTGTGTTGTACATTACAGTTGTCTCTCCTGTTATGGTTTGCAGCCATATATCTAGACAAACCTAGTGAACACATATGTGAATCCTACCATCCTAGTCTCTCACCGGCCTGCTTAGCATACTACTCATTGGTGGGGTGTTTTTGAGGCAGTCACTATCAAATAAATGCTACTTACTCTCACTATTTCCTAAGCTTGGTAAGTCCTTTACATTATAAATTTTACTCTTCTACATTACAGGTTATTATGGCAGTGCTCCCCAAAATATGAGATGCCTTTTAACAGCTCTACAAAATTACCTGCAGGTGGATCTTACACATAAGTGGTAAATGCTGAGGGCAGAACTTGTTTAAGAATCAAGAGAAACTAGGGATATCAATGTTAGGCATCCTGCCCATGACATTTCTACAAGCAAGCCCCTGATCTAAAAGTTTTTAGCAGATTCAGCCCTGGTAGTGAACTTATTCAGAGGTCACCACCTGATGTACCAAATGTAAAGCACCACAAGGGACCTCACAAGTGGCCCCATCTGGCTACATGCTTCCCATCCAGCACCAGGGAGGACCTACCGCCCCAGCTCCACTACTCCTGCAAATTCTCCTCAATATTGGCAGAGACCTTGTGCTCAACATGTCTCAAAAACAGAACTTACTTGAAGGCACCACACAGCACCCAAGAGCAGCACTCAAAGCAGGACACCGAGAACCATTCAAGCCTGTTAAGCCAAAAACAAACTTTAACATGTCACCAGGAAGAATCTGCCTCTTAGTCTGACTGGCAATTCTGCCTGGTGTCTTACTCCTCTTCAAGGTTAGAATGTGCTTCCAGTCCTGTTCCAGAACTTTCACATATGTCAGTTCAGGTTTGCACACCCATAGCATTTGTGCCTGTCCTCCAAGAATGTTATCCATCTGCACTCCCACCCAGCAGTGGAGGAAGACACACCATTGCAACTGAGGCTGTGAGGCTGTTCAGCTGCTTTCTCCTCCCCTTTGTGAGCAATGATTCTGCACTCATCATGAGCTGACTTCATAGCTTTTTTGAGAATTCAGCACAGCACTTTCTCTTCTTCTTTCTGAAATCTAGGGGGATAACCTGTTACTTGACTTGCACAGGAGGTATAAAGCTGGCCCATCAGAAAAAGGAGCCCAGTTAAGAGCCCAGGCTCTTAACATTAAAGAGGGATTTTAGGAAACATGTGTTTGCTATGTGGCTTCATACAATTCCCTTCTACTATATTTTTCATATGAATAAAACCCGGGAGAAAACCAGGAAACAGATGACAAACACTGTAGAACACTATTTATTGTCACACATCTTTCTCAGTGGAAAGGTGGGAAAAAAACCCACAGTTGTGTTAGAACAAATTCTCTAGATCAAAATATCTCATAGAGAGGGTGAATTTTTCTGTGCATGTAGAAAGAAGATTTACAATAATGTCTCAGAGACAGTTGTCCTCTTCTTCTAATAATGGCTGTCTGCCAAGGGAAACTTCAAAATCAAGGACTTATCCTCCAGTGAAAGGGAGCTGCAATTTCCCTGAGCCCAGCATGAAGCCAGAGCAGAAAACTCTTGTTTCCTAAAGTCACTACTTAAAGTTAATAGCCTGGGCACCCTTCCCCTTGTGAGTCAGATTGATATCTTCAGTGCACCTGAGGAATGGGCTATGCAACTTATTAACCTTGATTACATGAAGGGGAAGGCAAATGCTCTGAGGAAAGCTCAAGCAAGGTCTGAATTTAGGTCCTGTCAAGTGCATGGTCATTGCTAACAAGGAGAGTAACAGACAGCTGAATAGCCTGAGGTGGAATAGTTCGGTCCTTCCATAGGGCTGGTTGGTGTGAAAGTCCTCTTGCAAGGCAGGGCACAAATGCTAAGTGAGTGCAATCCACTCCTAAGATATGTAAAAAATTTCACCCTGGACTAGATGCACAATTTAACTGTAAGTAGTGGGAAGGCTTACTGGCCAATCTAGAACTCAAGACAGACCTGCCATTCAAAGAAAGAGGCGGGATCTTCCGGGTACCTTTCTTCAAGTTCCCTGTGGCTTTGCAGACCAGGATAGTTCACTGTTTCCTGATCTGAGCTCTGCTGTTCTGTGTTGTGCTGTGAGAGGACCTCGGGGAAGCCCTGAAATCTGAACATGGTAAGCACAGTATATCTTTCCACAGTGGGGAGGAACAGGTGGCTGATCAGAGGGTGCTGAGGTGCAGGCTCCTATCAGTGGTTGGATGGGAAACATCAGCTAGATGTGACTACCTGTGCAGTTTCTAGTGATGCTTCTTACTTGTTAAATAAGATGGTGACCTCTGAATAGCATTACTATCAAGGCTGAATCTTCCCAAATCATTTGTAGCATTGGTTTGCTTGATTCTGAAGGATATGTCCAAAACATTTTTGTGTTTTACACTACACATTGAGAGGGCAGGTATGAAACTAATAGGTCTATTTTAACCTATGATTTGTTTTGGTTTTATTTTTTATTTCAGTTTTCATATTTCTTTACATGTATATTGTTTTGGATATTTTGTGGCAAGGGAACTTTTTTTTTGTTTCAATCTATTTGGTATTTTGGATGCTTCATGTACCTTAATAGGAATCTTTATCTTTAGTTTAAAAATTATACATGTAATATTTCATTAAAACTATTTTCTTGACCTTTGTGCTGATATTCTTTTATTACAGTCAATTGAAGTCTTTGCTTCTGATACATTGCGGTGTTCCTCGTTATTTAGTGCCAGTAAAATTTTATACACAAATTATTTTTTGACCAATAAGTCAATTTATTCTATTTATCTTACTTTCTTGTTCGGTATGCGTGAACCTTGCCTCTGTAGTTGTCAACGTGCAGGTAATTTCAATGGCCTGCTCTCAGGAACTGAGCACCTGCTTTAATCATTACCTGCCCCCATCAATTGCTGCTGTTGTCAGGTGTGCTTTATATACATGGAGCACTAGCTTCAGCTGCTCTCTATATTTGTTCCGTTTCTGTTCTCTACACAAGCCCCAGCTATAGTCTTTCTCTACTCTCATCCCAGGCTCTCTGCTCCCTATATGTGTTCCAGTCCACAGGTCCTCTTGTGTACCTCTATCCCTTCCCCAAGTTCTCACTCCTCTCCTTTCCACAAAACAACTTCTTTTGTATCAGAACTCTTGTACATTTTAATTTTTGAGGACCTGCTGTGACAGGACACCTTGGATTTCTTGGTGACATATTTCCCTGGATATATTCATTATATACCTATGCTGGTGTCTATGCATCTGGGTTTGTGGTGATAATAGGTCTATTGGTTTGTCTTGTTTGGGTGGTAATTTTATTCCCGAGTTACTGTTTGCAATCTGTATTTTCAGATAACGTTGGATGAGTGTTGCCCACTTTTCTTTCCTGTTTGGTGGGTATGTTCAAGATGGAATGCTTGTTAATGTTGAAAGCTGGGAGAAGTGGCAGGCAGGAAGATATATATCCACTAGGAGACACTAGTCAGTACAGAGGTTAAGCTGTCTCTGATATTTGTACAGTGTTAGGGAGAGCTGTGTAAATTGCATGTGGGATAATAAATAATGTGGTAAATCTTATGGAAAGCCTACCTTGTCTCCTGTCAGGCAGGGCATGTGGTTGAAAAATAAGTGTGCATTCCTGTCCACTGGAAGAGGAAGGGTTATTCTGTACCATTTTATGTTGGAGATAGGACTTGCTTTCTCATTTTAAAAGATTCGACTTTCAAGATATTACCTTGAGTGTCAGACATTTGACACTTTAGACATTTGAACTGTGTAGGAGCTCCTGCAGACTATTAGTATCACTGTAGACTGAATGCATTTTCATCACAGGATAAACATGAGACTATAGCATCCAGGGTCAGAATGGAATTAATTGTGTCCCCTGGATATCCCCACACTGTGGGGCTTCAAGTTTCTGCTGGGTTAAGTGCATCTTCTCCACTGAGGCCAGACTTTGGAGTACAGTAAAAGGAACAGATACCAAAGATAGACAGCAGCTTTAGGGACAGCACCTGTTCTAGTTGTTGGAGGACCTCCATGAAGACTAACTTGAACTTCTGCTTCTTATGTGCCAGGGACCTTAGTCCAGCCTGTGTCTGCTATTTGGTTGATGGCTCACTCTCTCAATATCCTCAAGGTTAAAGGTTCATTGAGTCTGCAAGACTTCCTGTGGAGTTTCTACCATCTTCAGGGCATTCAACATTTCCCCAAGTGTACGTTAGGAGTCTACAAGGACCATCCCATGTTTCACTGTGGTTCTCTGCATCTATTTCAGTCAGCTGCTGGGTGAAGCCTCTCATTGCACACTTATGCAAGGCTCCTTTCTGGGAGCATAACATTGTATCCATAATAATGTTAAGGATTGGAGATTGCCCATAAGGTTTTTCTCTAGCTGGGTTAATTTTCATTGGGCATTCCCTCATTCTGTGCTCTAAGTGTGCTCCTGATTTTCTTTTATATGGGACAGATTTTGTTCTGTGTGTCTACTGTACTGTAGTTGAAACTGATCCCTCAGGTTTCTTCTCATGCTCCCATACAGTCAATGTTTGGATTCTGTCCCTAAATTACATAAGATGCTTTAGCCCCATTTGCATTTAATGCTAAGCTATTTTGCAAGCCCGGTGATTTATTTTATTAATTTTATTCCTTTTTTGTTGTTTTTTTTTAAGACAAAAATCTCTCTGTGAATTCTTTCCTGTCCTGATAGTCAATATAGGAACCATATAAGTCACCTGAAATGGTTTTGCACAATAAGGATATGCTTTTGTTCAACTTTTAATCCTCATGCTTCACTTTGAAAATTGGCCAAATAAATAGGTTATATTCTATTTCTCAAGTTGATATATGTTCATTACATCGATACTACCTGAGACTTCACAGTCCTTGGATTCCAGGTGTATGATGTACTTCCTCACACTTGTGATTGTTCTGAAATGTTTGAACAAATAGCATTTTGCCTATGTGTATAAATGTGAATATCATATGTCTCTTCTTTACTGTTGTCATAAGATGGCCTCAGAATTCTTGATATTGAAGTAATTAGTAGTTGGTGGTCCACATTGTGAGAAATTGACAAACACAATGTGGAAGACCAGCTAAAGCTTTCCACTGCTGAGCTCTCTCTCCTGCCCTATATTGCTTATTTATGATCAACATTTATATTACTATATTTTCATCTGTTCATTTGCAACTGTTTAAGCATGCATTCCCTTTTAATAAAATTTTATTAATATTATAGTTTAAAATGTTGCACTTCATGTTTCTAAAAGATGAATATGGATCAGAAGTGACTGTTTAATTCTTTGTGGGAACTTTTAGTAAAGAACTGTGAGTTCTCTATTTTTGTTTTTTTGGTTTATTTTTGTAGGGATTGAGGATCTTAATATATAACATTTGCTCTAGAACACATTACATAGGCCATGCCTGCATCTAGCTGTATGACATACACTTGCCTGCACTTCGATGATTAAAGAAATGGGCAAATGCATCCAGTATGTCCATCACTTTTGTAGTTAGCAATTGTTCATACAATTTTTCAGATGTGAGTTCAATATTGTAGATGTTTCCTGTGCATTTCTCTCTCAAATGGCATTTCTCTGGCAAGGCTGTATCCTATTCAAAGTGGTCAAAAGCAACACACGTGAATCTTGTAATTCAAGCACCTTCTTAAATGATTCAGTGATTGTGAATTCTGCATCAGAATATAAGTGGAGCAAGTGCCAAAATTATATGAATATGTTTTCGAAAAAGCATGTATTTCCTTTACATTGATGCTAGTATCATGCTTTGTGTTGTACAAATGTATGGGATATTTAGGATGCAGAAACTTTTGATGATGTGCATGTGAAATTCACTGAGGAAGAGTGGAATTTGCTGGATATTTCCCAGAAGAATCTCTACAAAAATGTGATGTTGGAAACCTACCTGAACCTCAAAGCTATAGGTAAGACTTATTTTTTTTCTAAAAGAAACAAAGGTTTATTGTTTATTGGTGATCTTCTATTATTTTAATAGTGAATAATGAAGATAGAGCTGAATAATCCAGTTTCACTAAATTTTCACTGTAACTTTAATGGTACAGTGAAAATTCACAGTACCTTGAATTTTTTCTAATTTCCAATAGTATATCATTCATTTCTGGTACTGTGTTTTAGACTATAATTGTGAAGACAAACATCTTGAAGAACATTTTCAAAGTAGTAGAAGACATGAAAGGTGATTTTCATGTGGAAGCTGATACAAATTTGCCTCTGTGGAATTTTTCATATCTTTTGGAATCTCCAATGAAAAGCAAGAGTGTAAAATAACAGTCCTTTAAGTATAGCTAATATTATAACATTCTTACGAAGCCATATACATCAAGATCCGATATCTCATTTTTGTATCCATTTGATAAGTAGCTAAGTTAGAGCTGTGCTGTGGACCCGCCAATCTGTATAGTGTCATAGTACTTAGATATTGTACATTGAATAATGATAAATTTATATCCTAAACATTCTAGTAAGCAAATAGTCCATAGTATAATTGGTGTTACTCATATTCTTGTAGTAATATTGTTAAGTTTTGTGAGAGGAAATTTTAGGAGAATCAAGAATGTCGTTGTCGAGAAACATTAATCTATATTGCACATGTTATGAGGAACAAAAATTCAAACAGTCTAAATGCAATATGTAAACCTTTCATTTGTCATTCTTTTTTTAAAGTTAGGTATATTATGTATCCCAATGGATAAAAACCCTGTGAGCATAGGGATATTGAAAGAAGCAACATAAAATTTGTGGTCTTAAAAATGAGGAGATATGTAGTATTCTGTATTTGATAGAAATTAGGAATATGATAGACATTTGCAATTAATTGGTTTTCTAGTTTTATGGGGAACATCCCAAAACTCAAAGTGTAGAAAAGCAATATGGGTACTAGGAATTTGGAAATACTTCTGTGTGTCCTTGTTCACAGTCCAATGTGTTGTAATTCACACTACAGTTAAAATTATGAATGCAATCAGTGTTATCAAGATCAGAGTTGTTCCACCTTTCTTAAGAAAGCTGAATCATGTCATATAAAAATACCATATAAAAATAATTTGTCATAAATATGAGCCATATAATAACCATCACAGTTGTCTTGAACAATTCCTGATGAGGGAGAACACCATGAACATACAAAGTGCTAAAACCTTGAGATCTGATGCTTCTTTATCATCAGTCCAAATTGTAAACATAATTCATATGGTTACATGATTGATCAGTGTAATAAAAGTGGAAAAGATTTCACATTTGCTAATTATCGTTGCAGGCATGTAAGAAGTCAGAGTGGAGTGAAACTCTGCGAGTGTAATCAATGTGGTAAAGCCTTTGCACAGCACAATACTTTCCAATACCATAAAAGAACACATACTGGAGAGAAACCTTATGAATGTAATCAATGTGGAAAAGCTTTTCCCAGGTCACAGTGACCTCAAAAGACATAAACTGACACATACTGGAGAGAAACCTTATGAATGTAACCAATGTGGTAAAGCCTTTACAAGACCCACTCATCTCCAATATCATAAAAGACCACATACTGGAGAGAAACATTATGAATGTAATCAATGTGGTAAAACATTTGCAAGGCCCAATCATCTCCAATATCATAAAAGATCACATACTGGAGAGAAACCTTACAAATGTAATCAATGTGAAAAAGTGTTTGCAGCACCCAGTCATCTCCAATATCATAAAAGAACACATACTGGAGAGAAACCATATGAATGTAATCATTGTGGTAAAGCCTTTGCAAGTCACAGTGTTCTCAAAAGACATAAACTGATACATACTGGAGAGAAACCTTATGAATGTAACCAATGTGGTAAAGCCTTTGCAGGTCACTATGTTCTCCAAAGACATAAACTGACACATACTGGAGAGAAAACTTATGAATGTAATCAATGTTTTAAAGCCTTTTCACGGCACAGTAATCTCCAAAGACATAAGAAAACACATACTTGAGAGAAACAGTACAAATATAATCAATGTGGTAAAACCATTGCAACACCCATTAATCTCCACTATGATCAAAGAACACATACCAGACAGAAACTTCATTAATGTAATCAATGTGGTAAAGAATATTCACAAGGGAGAAATCTGCAAATTTTCTGTGCTAGATAGAAACCTACAGAATATAATCATGAATTAAGTGGGAGTTAGAGGTCTATCATATTAGGAATATGATAGACATTGGTGCTTGGGATTATTTCCACTCTGGAGATGGTTCTTTTGATGCCTTGGCAAAGAAGATTGCTTCCTTTTACCCTTGTCTGAAGAGTTTCCTTGAGGTTATGTGAAAGAGATTTACATTAATTGCTTTGACAACGTAAGTCGTGAAAATCACCACATAGAATTTGCCCTTACAGTTTTTAACAAGTATAGAAAACTAAGAAATGAAAAATATAAAACATAAGGTTCAAAATGCAAGTCATCATCAGGATGTTAAAGGAAGGTTAATCCTGTGATCAAACATATTCAATGGTGTTAAAGGAATGGTTCCTTTAGGACAAGGTTCCATCCAGCTAAACATATGGATTTTCAGTTGTATGAAAGTGAACTATATCATATTAGGAATTATTATTATATGGTTATTGTTTTCATGTATAGATATGACTATACAAGTATGTGTCAAACTGAGAAGGGAACTTGATTGCTATTCTGGGTTTTCAATTTAATATCTGAAAGGAAAAGCTTAGGTCCAGGCATGGTGTTAAATGATTTTTATCCCAGAGTTTAGGAGACAGAGTCCTGGAGATCACTGAGTTCAAGGTTATTCTACAGAGCAAATTCCAGGATAGCCAAGCTTAGGCAGTGAAAATTTTGAAAAATAGAAAGTGGGTGATAATGTAATGGAAGTGTCCATGTTTCAGCCACATCAAGTGGCAGAAGTCAGCAGCTTTGTCTATATGGCTCTGGATATAGAGGCAATAATAGAAGGGACTAATGAGACAATTAATGCTGGATAGCTGTAATTCAAGAATTAGAGATGATGGAGAAGAAATGACCATCACTGAGGTAAAGTCTTCTGGATAGTGTTTACTGAGTGAAAAAGTGGGTGTGTTCCAGAGATAGTCAAGGTTGGACCTAGTGGTGCAGCTGGACTTGTTCATGTGTAAGAATTACCAAAGAGGTACTGGTTTTGAATGCATGAAGTTGTCATGCAGAGCAGCTGAGGCTTGGCATCATTGAGCAATCATAGGGAGGCTATAGGTTAAACATTTTTGCAGCAGGAGAACCCAGCATCCTGAAGATGCAAGTACCATGGGATGAGCAGCAAGAAAAGCAGAAGCAGGAGAGTGGAGTCAACCAGAGCTTAGAGTGATAGAGAGGGCAGAGCTGGAAAGGTGACCCAGTCTCTTTAGAGGACCAGAGATGATCATGTGTGGATCCCAGACATTGAAACAAGAAGATGTGATGTTGAAATTATATTGGAGAAACCAAGATTTTGAGATGTTAGAACTGTGTGTTACCTGCTCAGGAAAACTGCTTTAAGGGAATAAAACCACTTGAAGTGTAACAATTGTGCTTCATCAAACAATGCAGAAAGGAGTAATAGATCAGAAGAATGCTTTGACATGATACCTGGACGGCCAAGGTTTAGAGACTGCTCAGCTGCTTTTGGTCTTTTTTATATACAGGATTTCCTCACAATGACCTTTACAAAAAGGGTGAAGTGTATCCTTTTTATATGAAGACATATGATGTGGTTTTTGTTTTTGAAAATATATGTGATTACTATTACATTTTTGCATTAATCTCAGAAGACTCTTTAAACTTTAGACTCTTAACATTTTTGAGACTGCTATAGAAGATTGGGACTTTTAAAGTAGTATTTTGCATGCTTAAGTATGATCCCTATACACTAATGAGTTTGACGAATCATATAGTGGCCAGGCAGTGGAATGTGGTAGTTTAAATATGCTAAGCTAAGGGAGTGGCATTATCAGATCGTGTGGCCTTGTTGGAGGAAGTGCATCACTGTGGTATGGACTTTGAAATTCTTACAAGTGCTGAAGAGACCCCATTATTAGGTCCCTGGAAGACAGTCTCTTCCTAGCTGCCACTGGTTAAAGATACAGAACTCTCAGCTTCTTCTACAGCATCAAGACTGTCTGCATTCCTGCTATGATGAAAATGGAATAAACCTCTGAAACTGTAAGCCTGCCCCAAATAAATTGTTGCTTTTATAGGAGTTGCCTTGTTCATTATGACTTTTTATATCAATGGACATGATAAGACAGAAACACTGTGAATTCTTTTAATGTGGTCAAGACTTCGCACAATTCTGTAGTCTTCATTTTCATGAAAGAATATGTGTTAGAGAGAAACTTTGTGAATGTGTTTAGTATAATGAAGCCTTTGAGCACCACTATAGTCTTGATCATTATGAAGGTATTCATACTGGAGAGAAATTCTATGAATGTTAGCAATGTGGTAAAGCCTTTATGTTATGGGAACCACTGAGTTCTGTCACAATTCAAATACCAGGACAATGCAAATGATAAGAAGCTTTTGTAGTCAAATCGTTACTGATTAATGCATTCTTGAAGAATATATTAAGAAGCTTATATGAATCATCCCATTCTGTCCCCACCCTGAGGCAGAATCCGATACAGATTACAAACCTGAAAACCACAAACATCATTGCTAAGTTACAGCTACATTTCCCTCCAAGGAGGATTTTCTTTGGTTGTTACTCTGTGTGAAATGATACAGAATGTAGGTTTTATGGTTTAGCCAATCACACCCACTGGTTCTTTTGTAGTTAGGAACAGGTATTTTATTTTGAGGAATAAAACATGGATAGCAGAAATTATGGCTAAGAACAGTCATTATGTTTTGGGGAATAAAACAAATGATGAAAGCTTGCCAAATATTTTTAAGTATGCTGGTCCTCTATGACCTGGGACTTGACCTTAGTTACAACTCATGGTTAAATGGAGGATGGTAACCAAAAGGCAGTACTTAGAGCAAGTTTCTTTTTCTTGTTCCGAATATTTGTATATCATAGTCATCATTGAATATATAACAGAACAGATATTGAAGAGAAATCTTATAAATACAATCAATGTGATAAAATATTTCACAATAGTTATCTATGAATGTATAAAATAAATCCTGGAGATAAATGCTATGAATATGCCATTTGGTAAAAAAAGACTTTGCATGTAGCAGTTCTCTGAGAAACCATAAGAAAAAGTCATAATGCAGAGAAACCTCATAAACATAGGCAATGTGTTAAAATTTTTATTTTATAATATCTTTATACAAGAGTAAACTCTTTAGCATGCAATTAATCTATTAAAGCCTTTGCATATCACAGTAGATTTTAAGAACCTTCAAGAATACCAATAGTAATCTGGGACTAAAAAGATCTTGGTAAGTTCTTTTCCAACACACCTATATTGAGTTACTCAATGTTATTTATTATGAAGAAAAAATGTGACACGTATCAAAAATCAATTAAAATTTTATAATATCTATTTTATTTGTACTTGCAAACTCATTTTTACCTACAAAGGCAACTTTTTTTTTTAGTTAACTGTGTATCCAACAACATTGTTGAGAGTGTTCATCAGCTCTAGGAACTGCCTTTGTGAAGTATTGGTTCACTTATGCAAGCTATCATAACATCTGCAACGAAAGATAATTTTACTTCTTCCATTCTAATTTATATTACCTTCCCATCCTTCAGTTTTATTGATCTAGGTAAACTTTTGTATAATATATTGAGTAGATAGTTATAGAGAAAATAGTCCACGTTGTCTAGTTTGGGAATTAGTGTAATTAATTTGAATTTCTCTCCAGTTAATTTAATCTTGGCTCTAGAATTGCTGTAAAGTGACATTTTTAAGTTTAGGCATGTCCCTTGTATTCTTAATCTCTCCAAGAATTTTATTGGAAAATGGTGTTGAATATTGTCAGAGAATTTTTCATCATCTCATGAAATGATAAATTCTTGTTTTTTTTTCTTACACTTTAATCCCAATATGTTGAACCATAACTGTCTTTCAAGAATGAACCCTTCCTCATTGGTCATGATGGATGATCTTTCGATGTGTTTTATATTTTATTTGTCTATTAAGTATTTTTACATCTGTGGTTTCAGGGATAATTTGTTTGTAATTCTCTTTTATTGCTCAGTCTTTCCTGACCAGATATATGAATAATCAGGGGCTCAGAAAATAAATTGACTTACATTTATTTTGTTTCTATATTGTTGAATACACTGAATTCTTGTTAAATCCTCTTTGGAAATCTGGTAGGATTCTACCCTAAAACTCATGGATGTGGGCTCATATTGGTGGTAGATTTTTAATGAATTCTGATTTCGTTCATGTTTATGTCTGTTCAAGTTGATTTTCTTAGTTCAATTTTGGTATGTGGAATCTATTGAGGAAATTATCCATTTCTTTTATAGTTTCCAATTTGCTATAGTGCACCCTTTTAAAAGCTATATCTTTACCATTCTCTGGATTTCTTCATTGTTTGTAATTTAATCACCAATTTCATTTTAGAGTTCATTAATTTGTATATTATTTATCTTTTAATAAGGGGTTGTTTATCTTGTCTAATAAAAGGATCAAAAGGCCAAGTCCATGTTTCATTAATTCTTTGAATTGTTCTCTTTCAATTTTATTGATTTAAGTCCCCAACTTGAAAATTTCTTGATGCCTCCTCCTCATTTTCTTTGCTCCCTCACTTCTTTTTGTTGTACCCTTTAAAACATGCTGTTAAATTGCCAGCATGGGAGTTCTCCAATTTTTTCAAGTAGGCATTTTGTGCTGTGAACTTTCTTCTTGGCTCCACCTTCATATTCTTTATGTTCCATTAGATTGTGCATGTTTCACATTCATTTCCATTGAACTCTAGAAAGTCTCTGATTTCTTCCTATATTTCTATGTAGACCCATTTTCTCTCATGAGATTAGTTAGAATTCAATTAACTTCCTCCCTCATCTCTTACAACACTGAAACATCAGCAGGATTTTTGCCCAGATCACATCTTTTTTCTGATTAGGGAGTTTGGGGTCTCCTGGGTCTGGTGCAATCAAGGACATGAAGAACCCAATTTCTAGGGGCCACCCTTGGGGCTTTCTTGTTGCTCTCTGGGATGGCGTTTAGTCCTTGCTCATCAGAAGGCTCCTCTCCTTATAAATGGCCCCATGGATATGAGGTAGCAATGGCACACCAGCCATCTGTGTCTTGACCCTGGGGGAAAGATAACCTTATCACAGTGAGGAGGGCATGCCTATGTCTATGAACCCACAGAAAGCAGACACATCAGAACCACAAGTAACCATTTGAAGAACAGGAAGAGGGCGCACTGCATCCGGAAGTGGCCGGGATATCACAGGAAATGACTGGCCCTAACCGGAAGTGAGTTTATATCACATGAATTGACTCACTTTAAGAGAAAGTGTCCATTCAGTGGCCAGAAGTGACTGTCACTGTCATAGGAAGTGACCATGTCTTGACAGGAAGTGACTGTCTAAAAAAGCTGTAGGAATTTTATTTTCCCTCTGCCTAATATTATACACTCTGGACAAATTTGTGAGCCATCTTGTGGTCACCTTGAGACAAATTTGTGAGCCATCTTGTGGCCACCATGAGACCTGTCAGCAGAAATGGATAGTAGACAAAAGGCCTCCTCTTACCTTCACTGGTGTTGCATTCCCAGTCTGGGTGAGTTGGGTAAAGCAATCATATTGGGGGGACTCCCCAGTGGTGCCAGGACCCAGCTCCATGGCCTCTTCTGTGGTCAAGGGAACCTGGAAAATATGGCGAACGTAGACTGTCTCACATTAATATGTCCATCAAGTCAAAGTCACATCATCAACTCACCTCATCAAAATCACTAGTCAAGGTTACCCCTTAAACTCACATTTTCAAAGTCCTCTTGTTCTGAGAAACACAAATGCAGCACACAAAAACACAAATAAAACCTTCCCTGTCCATCACAGGTGCAAGAAACAACCAGAAAGTGGCACTCATGGGAAAGACCTCTCTGTGACTCTCCAAACACAAGTCCATCTTCTTCTCTCTATCAGGCAGACATGAGAAATAACCAGGAGATGGTGCACACCCATAAGAAAAAAACCAGATTGGTGGGCATCTCTCAGCCACGCTGAGCCCAGGATGAATTAATACATTTTCATGCATTATTGAATTTGAATAAATTTGCATACATTTGCAGTTTTTACTAAATATGTGTGTGTGTGCACGTGTGCGTGTGTGTGAGGCTGGGGGATGATTGCAAGCAAGGTGCAAGACATGGATCCATCATTGATCAGGAACCAATAATCGATCAATCAATAATCAACACACAATTGATAGTCATTGATCAATAACCAATCATCGATTGATCAACAGTCAACACCTAATTGGTGATCACTGATCAATAATCAATCGATCGATAATCAATACCTAATTAATGATCAGCAGATAATCGCATACTTTAGATTGAGTCTCAGGACGCCCCTTGGCCTTGCCATAGCCACAGCTCCCAGTTATGTCTTTCCTAACTGACACCTGCCACAGATGCAAAATCAAGGCTTCGTTCCCAGGAGGATGTGACACCGTGTAGAATCAGTGAACAGATAAAGGCAAAACCTGAAACAAAAATCAAACCAAAACCATAAAAAAACACGGCTTGTAATAACACAACCAACCAGAAGGTTGCGCTCACGGAAGACAAATGTGGCACAACACAGCCCTGGATGGAAAGGATACAGCCTGCAGTAACAACAACCAACCAGAAGGTGGAGCTCACGCACATACATGACAACTCTCAGTACTGCACATATTTTTACTCAAATCTGGAAAAATCACCAAGGCGACATGTGTCATTTGCCTTTACACACGTTTGCATTGCACTCTGTAGATCTCACAGAACATTTCTAACATTCAGAAAAATCTTCCCCCACTTCATTCACAAGATTCTGTGCCAAGGCACAAGGACTCACCTGCTCAGACCACACAGAAAACTTCTGATGCTCTGATAGATCCCTCAAATTTATGCAATGAGCCTGAGGTCATATGAACAGTCATAAATGAGAGGACATAGGCGAATGAGCTCATGGTCGAATGAATATTCATGAATGATGGGCTGTATGCAAATAAATGAAGGAACACATGAAAATTTATGCATTGACTATTCTTCTAGGTTCCTGCTTTTTCCATGTTTGAACACTGAATTTTTCTCAGCTTTCTGTGAGATCTGCAAAACTACATGAAAGCAAAGCATATGCAAGTGCATGCAAATTACCTGCCAGACAAAGAGGAGGGTCAGATACAAATGACCCAATGCCACCAGATTACACACACACACACACACACTATCATCATCGTCATCATCTCGGCACAGCTGTCATGGCTCTACATTCACCTCCACACACTCTTGCATACTCCCCTTGTGCAAGCCCGCACATGGAGTCATTTGCATAAATTTGCATGCACTGTCAGTCTCAGGAATCAGATTCTTTCTAGGGATCTTCACAAGAACAGAGCACTGCAAGAAACACTTCCTCAGCTTGCTCTGAGATCTCCTGCAGTAAAAGAGCAGCGCTAACCAACCCTCTCCATCCCTAGCCTTGCAGAGCCACACTCTCCACCAGGTGCATGTGGACCCTGAGTCAGGCTCTGTCCACTCCAGCTGGTAGTAAGGTTCCTGTCAACATTGCGTACCCATATTTCCAACATTCTCTTACCCACATTCACAACCAGGAGGGTCTTCTCAACTGTATCTGTCATCTGATGGGCCTAATCCGCATTGATATCCGAGATGAGAGGTGACAAATCTGTTGTAAACTGACAGTCAGTGATCCTGTGGCTGATTCCTGAACTCAAAAGATCCTAGCATGGATGTGTAGCAGCCTAAGACAATTAGCATGTCTACTTCATGTTCCTGTCACTACAGGTTTCCAGAATTTTCTCTGTTTGATTGGGAGTGATCCTGGACACTTGGTTGGAAGAACAGATGTCATGTGTAGTGTGGGCAGGAGAGATGTGTTCTCCATAAGAACATTTGTTGCCATCCCAGAGGACTCACCTGACAGCTACAAACCTCGTTAACTTGAATTGTGGTGGAGTCTGATGCCTGCTTCTGGACTCTGTGGGAATTGCATGCATGTGGGACAAAGACATTCAGCAGGCAGAGCAACCATGTATAATCAAATTTTCTTATTAAAAATGTTATCATTGTAATTGTTCTATATAAGTGTTTATTGATATCTACATTGCCAGTGCAGATTTTATCATGTGCACTGCTCCTCGGGGGATGCTTCTCTTGAACTCAGATTTAATTTTAATAGATATTGATTGCAATGATAATTTGTAGCTTTTTTGTTGTTTTTTTGTTTTTTTGTTATTGTTTTTTGTTGTTTTATGAGACAGGGTTTCTCTGTGCAGCCCTAGTTATCCTAGAGCTCACTCTTAGACAAGGATAACCTCAAACTCAGAAATCGATGTACCTCTTCCTCCCAAGTACTAGGAATAAAGGCTGAATAAATAGTAAATAGTAAATAATAAATAAATAATAAATTATAAATAAACAAATAAATAAATAAACTCACTTCCCAGCGAGTTTCTTTTTTTAATGTATGCAAAGACCTGGTCTGATCCACAAGTACTGTACAATTAGACTTCATGTCCATGTTTATAACCCCAGCACCCAGGAGTTGGAGCAGAAAGGAAACCATTGAAAAATATCTTGAGACAGGACAGAGTGAGTTTAAGATCATCCTGGATCACAGTGCATCACTAAATACATACAGTGAGAACTGCACACAGGCCTTTCCTAACATGAAATGGTAACACATGTCACATGGCTTCTCTATGATCCTCTTTCCTTCTTTCTTTTTGGCCTGGACTTTATTTGAATATATTTATAATGATAGCAGTTTTCAAATACCCTGAACTTTGTGGAGTTAATGTACAATTTTTATACCTATCCTGATTTAAACCCAATGGCTCCTAATTTATAAAGTTCTTTCACCTTCACAAAAGGAGAGAACACTATTTGATATTGTGGTTTACTGCATATCTCAGGACTGTCTTTTAGAAAATAGATAAAGCACCTGAATAAAGACAAGTTCTTAATATGATAGTAACCTTTTTTGTATGTGTGTGTGTGTGTGTGTGTGTTTTCTGTGTCTGTGTTGAGTGTGTTCCTGTGTTCTCTATCTATCTATCTATCTATCTATCTATCTATCTATCTATCTATCTCTCCTCTGTTTATGCAATCTTTCTCTCTGCATGCCTGTGTGTGTGTGTTTTTGTATGTCTGTGTATATGATTGTGTGTCTCTGTGGTTATGTGTGTGTGTGTGTGTGTGTGCATGTGTTGGGGTGTGTGTGTGTGCATGTGTGAGTGTGGTGTGTGTGTGTGTGTGTGTGTGTGTGTGTGCATGAGGATCCCTGTACTTGGAAATTTTAGAGTCTTTCTTCACATGATGTGCTAGACCAAGGCATCTTAAAGGGAGAGATGTATCAAAGCCACAGAGGATCATATGTATGGCAGATTCATTCCCCAGGATCTGCATATAATCCATACTGCACACAGAATATTAGTTCCAATCAGCACCTTAGGTTTTCTTCAAGGGTCCATTTTGTGGAATGCAGATCCTCTGGTTTATATGGCCAATACATACCTGAAACTCCTTCCTTACCTAATTTGAAGAAATTATTGTATGGTAATGTGTCTCACATTCCTGTTTTTAGGGTTTCCCATTCTTCAGGTTTCTGACAGCTTCTTCTGCCTTTCTATGAATGCAGCACTGGGGCTGTCTTGACAAGATAGATATGAGTGAGCTGGCACTTGTCACCTGTGAGATGATATCTGTATATTTGGTGTTTGTACAATGGATCCTACTTCATTTATAAACTGACCAAAGGGGTGATATTGAAAGAGCAGCATTTATGGTGCCTCAGAGGAGAGTCCTTCTAAGGAGCCAAAATTAATCTAATGGGGTGACAAAGATTTTGATAAAAAGACAGCCATTAAAGACAGCACACATGGAGAGATTCTGTTAGGTGAGTGGGGTAACAACGACAATACACAAAAGTCACACAGTTAGAACTATTATAATTTTTATTCTTTATGGAGTTGTGAACATAACTAGGGCTGTGTTCTGCTTATTATAGGAAGAAAACAGTCACATGTACAATCTAAAATGAATGTCATGGTTTATGTTGGGTGTTAGAAGACTGATTTTTGGCCTTCTTATAAGGCCAGTAGTTTGGTGGCAACAACTCAGAAATTTTGTACTAAAGAGGATACGTTTATATTCAATCACTGTGTTTCCTCCATTACAACATTTTGTGATACATGAACATCCACCATGGAAAACAGGACTTCTAAAACAAGAAAGAATGAGGCACATGTGAAATTACAATGACTGTCCATCAGCCACTTCCAGCCTATTCTATAACTTTATTAACCACAGTATACCACACCCGACTGCCTCCAAGTGTGGTCTAAATGTCTCAAATCTAACAACACCCAACCACTCTATGCAGACCACAGCTCCTATTATCCAGGAGATGAGTGTTTTCTGGAGAGAGATAATGACCACCAACCCTGAGCATGGACAGTGATCTCTAGCCTTGTCTCTAGAGTCCTTCCTTGCATGGGAAGGATATAGCTGTAAAGCCCTATGTGGCCATATTGTTATAAATTTCATATTCTCATGGAAAAGACATTTGCTTTGCCCTTGATGGTTAAAATCCTAATCATAATCTCAAAATTGAGCATTTTAATATCAAGAATGGTATCTTGAGTAGCCCAGTCATAAAATTAATTTTATTGAGCAAACCTGACCATAAAGGAACCATGTCCACACAAGCATCATGATACACTTATATAAGATGGCCGTATGATGTGATGGTGTTCTATTTTCCGTGGGTGTGTGTGTCTTCTCTATGCCTGCCCAAATGTTTTGGAATTGTGAATGAAAGACACACACATGTTGTCTTATTTTTAATATGCCTTAAACAGTATATTGGGTGGGTATTTTTAAACTTTTTGAATCAAACATATTTTATGATAAAAATTGAAGATATACATTGAATATATTTCTGATAAAATTGAAGAAATATATACAAAACATTGTTAACTGAAAATTTTCTGGGAAAATTATACAAAAAATATATAAGACAGAGAAAACTTTTTTAAAACTAAATAAAGAGGTAAGTAGAAACATTTTATGATAAAATTTAAAATTTACATGGAAAATATTTCTGAACATATTGAATGAATATAGAGAAAAAAGTGTTAAAATATAAGAATGTGTTGGTAAATAATGATAAAATAGGAAACATAGAAAATGAAGGTTCCTCTTATCCCAGCTTTATTTTGACCCATAGGTTTTACATTATTTTCAGATAATTATAGGAAGTCTGTAATTTCATTTCTTTTTTTTTTCTTTTTTTCTTGTTCCAATACTCACAATAATTACCTGGGTTTAAAAGGTTTCTGTATATTCTATTATTGTTGATACTCTGTAGTTATATATGCCAGACTGTTAATATATATGGTTTTTCAAATTTCCTTTATGTATAGTGATAGGTTTTATGACTGGGCATGCAATAATTTGGGAGAATAATCCATCCATGACAAGAATAAATTTTATTCTTTTGTGATTATTTGTAATGTTCTTTACATATTTGTTAGCTCATTTTGTTTGAAGGTATCTGGTACCTATAGCATTTTTCCACTTACTTTTTTTAATGAATATTCTATTGTTTAAAATAATGTATTGAAGTCTTCTGCTATCAATATGTGAAGGTCATTGTGTGATTTAAGCTTTACATGTGTTTCTTCAGAAAAAAAATGGGTGTCGTAGTGTTTGTGGCATACAGTATAAGAAACAAAGCAATGTGATGAATCTGTATTATTATTCTTTATATCTTATGGTTTGTTTTAGATTCAAGTTTAATTTTTTACCAGTGGAATGTTTCCACCAGCTTGCTCCTTAGGTCAATCTGTGTCAAAGTTTTTCCAGCGCTTTATTCCAAGATAGTAGTTATCTTTGATGTTGAGGTTTATTAACTTTAATCAGCAGAAGGATGCATTAGATGAAGAAAGTATTTGAAAATATCCAATACCACTTCATAATAAAATGAAGGCAGCCTGTAGAGATGTGTATGAATTATCTAAACATGAGGATTATTGTTTACTAGAATCATTATTGTTACATAGCCAACATTTATTTTTTATAATAGTACTGTTTTTACTTCAAGTTTTCAAATTATGGAGAATTACATAAGTAGGACATCACGAAAAAATCTTTATAATTTGATGTATATAAAAATATAAAATTATTTTTGAGACATTATTTTTTTGATGATAGAAACAATATGCTTTTATATTTGAATGTTTTTATATAGCATGTTTGGGATACAAATTTTATGTTCCCTTCCCCAAGGGGTCATGTCCAAGCACCTTTATAAAGATTCAATTATAAATAAGTATATTGTAGTTGTCTTCAGACATACCAGAAGAGGGTGTTAGATTTCACCACAGGTGGTTGTGAGCCACTATGTGGTTACTGGGATTTGAGCTCTCATGCACTATGAATGAGGGTCTAGCCTTTAGCGGCTGAGCGATCTCTCCAGGCTTACAAACATAAAATACAAGAATCCAGCTCTCAGAACCCATGGCTGTCTCTCTAGCCTTTGAGTTAGCTTTAAAATATTTAAAGGACCTGTCCACTGCTCTCAAGAATAGCAGCCAGCAACCTGATCGCAGACTTCCTGAAGAACAAGAAGAACCAGTTTCCAGCCTTGGGGGGGGGGGGGGGGGCAGATGGTCTGCCTTTGTTGGTTGGGAAAGAGAGAAGGATTAAAAGATGGAGACTTGAACCAGAAGCCATGTGTTTTTGTGTCTCTCCATGTGTTTTCTCTTGCTCCCTTTCCAATACCCATCTCTCCTTCCAGGAAACCTGCTGTTAGGATGTGTGAGCTGGACTCTACACCTTTGTTGATATTGATGAACATTCTGAGCATGGCCACATCATCATTGTGTGCAACAAGGGCTCAGTTACTGCATTCCACTGTGTCCTGGGATACTTGGCCTGCCTGGTCCTTGGAAGCTTCATTGTTGCTTTCTTTGCAAGGAATCTGTCCCTTCCCTCACAGCATTTAGCTGTGACCTTCATGGCCTGCAGCCTCCACCCTTCCACTGGTGTTATCTCCGGCCCTTGTTCCATTGGGAACAATACAGCCACTTTCACCTTAACTACCAAGGCTGCCTCAGGGCAGTCTCACCTGGAGACCAGAAGAAACCTGCGTGTCTGGAAGCAGGCAACCCGCTGAGAAGATCCAAGGAATTCGCAGCCATTTGGGGGGCAGTGTGGTTTTCTAAAGACTATATATATTGGCTAAATAATAGTAAAGTCAGTCTCTATGGGCAACTGTCCTCTTGATTCATTTCTCTTTCGCCCCCTTCCCGTTACCCCCAGAATTCTCTTCCAGGTCCCCGGTTTGCATGTGGCCGTGGGCGGCTACAGGAATCTGCCTGACACATTCAATGAAGCCAAGTACTTGACCTTCACCATGCTAGTGTTCTGCAGTGTCTGAGTCACCTTCCTCCCTGTCTACCATAGCACCAAGGGCAAGGTCATGGTTGCTGTGGAGATCTTCTCCATCTTAGCATCCAGTTCAGGGATGCTTGGATGCATCTTTGTGCCCAAGATCTATGTCATTTTAATAACACCAGACATAAATTCTATCCAAAAGGTCAGGGAGAAATCATATTTCTGAAGAAATATTTAAAGAATTCTGTCAAACGTTGACACATATCTATCAATTATTGGATTACAGTAATGTATCTAGTGCATGTATCTAGTTTTGAAATCACTGTCACTGGCTCCTCTAGTGATGGCTAGAAGTATCATATCTGCCCATCTTGAGAACTTTCTCCATAAAATCATAACTCTTCAGTTGCTTTGTTTATTCTGGAAGAAATAAAATTCTCAAATCCTTATTACATTTTTATTGATCATTTTGCTTTTGTAGATATTTTTCCCCTGGTAACTTCCAAGGAAATTTGATAAGACAGTTGTACCTATGACCTTGTAGAGAAAGTGAGTTCCAGAACAGACATAGCTACAAATAGAAACCATGTCCCATATCAAACAAACAAATTAAATAAATAATCTACAAAGAAGAAATCAGATCACAATTACTTATTCCCAGTAGGAGCACATATATGACAGTGTACTGCCTGTTTTTTCACCTATTCTTAAATATATTGGCCAGTAGTCTGAGGCAGAAAATTTCTTTTTCTGCTCTCAAGTACAAAATATTATATCCAACAATGAGTAGAAACTGTGGAACCCAGTGATTGAATTATGGAATAGCTGGAATAGGCTGACGAATAGGGTGACCCATAGGAAGACCAACAATATCAACTACCCCAGACAACCAAGATCTCTCACACACTGTGCCACTAACCAGGCAGCATAAACCAGCTGATATGAGGCCCTCACATATATGGCATAGGACGGCCTGGTTTGACCTCAGTGGGAGAAGACACATTGACCTGCTGAGAATTGGTAGGACCCAGGAATTGTGAAGGTCTGAGGGTTGTGAGGTGTGGATATCCTCTTGGAGATGGGGGAGGAGGTATGGGAAGAGGAAGAGTCAGGGGGCAAATGAGGAAGGCAATAACTACATAATTTTAAATAATAAAGATTAAATAATTATAAGAACAGAATAAAGTAAACATGTAGATATGTGAACATGCTATTATAATGAATGTATGGAAGGGATTGGTAAAACTACTGATATAGGCATGTCGTTAATTTTTCTCAGAGTCTGCCCTTGGTGTGGAGTTCTGAATGAGTTTTTTGACTCAAAAATTCTGGAAAATATAATGGGATCCAGATGCTTTGATTATGCTGCTTCCTAGAAAATGACATTTCCAAAAAGACAATTGAGTGCATGCTGATGTACTAAATCCTTCACATCTGTCAATTCTCCTCACAAAATTGGTTGCATAATGGATTTAAAATGCATCAACATTAACAAAACCCTTCCTCTAGTTTAGAGTGTGCTTCCAGTCCTGGGCCAGACCTCTCATATATCTCAGGTCAGGTTTGCACTCCCATAGCATTTGTGCCTGTCCTCCAAGAACCTCTCCATTTGTACTCACACCAAACACTGGAGGAGGACACACCATTGCAACTGAATCTGTTCAGCTACTTTCTCCTCCCCTTTGTGGGCAGTGACCCTGCACTCATGACCTGTTTTCATAGCTTGCCTCATAGCACTTCCCCTTCTCCTTCTGAAATCAAGGTATATAACCTGTTACTTGAATTGCAGTGGAGGTATAAAGCTGGCTCATCAGTGGAAGGATGCCCAGGGTCTTAACATTAAAGAGGGATTTTAGGAAACACATGTTTTGCTTTGTGGCTTCATACAATTCCCTTCAACCAGATGATAGGTATGAAAGAACCCCAGGAAAAAAACAGGAAACAGATGACAAAAATTGTGGAGTATTATTGTTTGTCAGCACTTCTTTCTCAATGGCAATGTGGCAGAAAAACCCACAGTTGTGGTAGCACAGGTTCTCTAGATCAACATATCTCATAGAGAGAGTGAATTTTTCTGTGTATGTAGGAAGATTTATTATAATGTCTCAGAGACAGTTGTCCTCTTCTTCCAATAATGCATGTCTGACAAGGGAAACTTAAAAATCAAGGACTTATCTTCTGATGAAAGGGAGCTGCAATTTCCCTGAGCGCAGCATGAAGCCAGAAAACAAAACTCTTGTTTCCTAAAGTCACCCCTTAAAGTTAATAGCCTGGGCATACTTCCCCTTGTGGGTCAGACTGATACCTCCACTGCACCTGAGGAATGGGCTATGGAAGCTATTCACCTTGATTAAGAAGGCAAGTGCTGTGAGGAAAACTCAGACAAGGTCTGAATTTAGGTCCTGTTAAGTGCAGGGTCATTGCTCACAAGGGGAGGAGCAGGCAGCTCAGTAGCCTGTGCAGGAATAGTTGGTCCTCCCATAGGGCTGGTTGGTGTGAAAGCCTTCTTGCAAGGCAGGCAAAAATGCTAAGGGCGTGCGAACCACTCCTAAGGTTTAGAAAAAAGTTTGGCCCTGGAGTACAAGCACACTTTAACTTGAGGAGTGGTAAGGCTTACTGGCCAATCCAGACCATCAGGCAGACCTGCCATTCAAACAAAGAGGCGGGATATTCCAGGTACTTTTCTTCAAGTTCCCCATGGCTGTGCAGCCCAGGATAGTTCACTGTTTCCTGCTCTGAGCTCTGCTGTTCTGTGATGTGCTGTGAGGGGACCTTGGGGAAGCTCTGAAATCTGAACATGGTAAGAACAGGACATCTGCCCACAATGGGGAAGGACAGGCAGCTGAGCAGTGGGTGCTGAGGTGGAGGGTCCTGTCAGGAGTTGGATGGGAAATATCAGCTAGATGTGACTACGTTTGAGGTTTCTAGTGGAGCTTCTTACTTGCTAAATAAGCAAATGACCTCTGAATATTTTCCTTATTATGGCTGAATCTTCCCAAATCATTTAGACCATTGGTTTGCTTTTTAAAATAGCATGGCTGCTTTTTTTTTTTTTATTTCCAAAACATTTTGTGTTTTACACTACGCATTGATAGGGCTGATATGAATCTAATAAGTCTACTTTAACATGTGACTGGTGTTTGTTTTGTTTTGTTTTGTTTTGCACTATTCCTATTTCTTTACATGTATAGTGTCTTGACTATTGTGTGGCGAGGGGGATTTTTTTTTGTTCCAATCTATTTGGTATTTAGGATGTTTCTTGTACCTTGATAGGAATCAAAGTTTTAGTTTAGAAATTAATCATTTAGGATCTCAATAAAACTACTTCCTTGTCCTTTGAGCTGATATTCATCTTCTATTACAGTCAATGGTAGCATTTGATTGTGATATGTTGCAGTGTTCCTGGTTATTTAGTGGCAGGGAACTTTTAGACTCCAAATAATTGTTGAGCAATAAGTGCATTTATTCTATTTATCTTCCTTTCCCTGTTCAGTGTGTGAACCTTGTTCTGTAGTTGTCCATGTGCAAGCAATTTCAATGGCCTGTACTCAGGGACTTAGCACCCGCATAACTCATTACCTGCCTCCATCAACTGCTGCTGTTGTCAAGTGTGCTTTATATACATGGAGCACTAGCTTCAGCTGCTCTCTATATTTGTTCCCTGTTTCTGTTCTCTACACAAGACCCCTCTATAGTATTTCTCTACTCTCATCCCACTCTCTCTGCTCTCTATATGTGTTCCAGTCTACAGGACCTCTATCCCTTCCCCAGGTTCTCACTCCTGTCCTTTCCACAAAACAACCTCCTTTGTATCAGAACTCTTGCATGTTTTAATTTTTGAGGACCTGCTGTGACAGGATACCTTGAATTTCTTGGTGATATAGTTTCCTGGCTTATCCTCATTACATTCCAATGCTGATGTCTAAGCATCTGGAGTTGTGGTGATAATAGGTCTAGATACTTGTCCCTGGATTTGTCTTGTTTGGGTGGTAATTTTATTCCCAAATTACTGTTTGCTGTCTGTATTTTCAGAGAATGTTGGCTGCATTTTTCCCATTTTACTGACCTGTTTGTCGGGTATGTTCAAGAGGGAATGCTTACTATGTTTGAAAACTGGGATAAGTGTGAGGGAGGAAAATATGATCTTAACAATCCGCCAGGAGACATAGTCAGGAGACTGGTTAAGCTGTCTCTGGTGTTTGTACAGTGTTAGGGAGAGCTGTGTAAATTGCACGTGGGATAATAAATAGTGTGGTAAATCTTGTGGAATGCTTAATGTGTCTCCTGATAGGCATGGCATGTTGTTGGAAAAGGAGTGTACACTCTTGTCTACTGGAAGAGGAAGGGGTATTCTGTACCATGGTATGTCAGAAAGATAGGACTTGCTTTATGTGTTCCCACAGGATGCAGACTCCCCAGTCTGGATCCCGGATTGGCTTGTGCGACTGGTGACTGTTGGCGGCAAAGAAAATGAAAGGAGGAGAGATGGAAGACTGAAGTGAAACTACAAAAGCTTTTACTGGCTCCCAGGAGACTGCCAACATGGATTCAGCTGAAGAATCTGACAAGAGAAGCAGTAGAGTTGGTGACTGCTCAACAGCAGCCACAGACTCTTGAGTTTATTTTCCTTGCACTGTATGATTAATTGTTATGCATGCAGACTTACTAATTGTGTGGATTCTGGCATAGATAAGCATAGACAGTCATGATTTTGGTGAAGCGTCCTGCATATGTCATGTTGCCAGTAGATTTGAAGGATGAATCATGATATGAAAATACAGCTATACAGACTTTAAAGAAATTGTAAGAATTAATACAACCAAAGAGATTTGTGGTTGCCCTTATCCTAGTTTGTAGCAGAACGAAAAACAATATGAAAAAGTGTATGACTACTCATGAGCTATTGCTTTATACAGGTATTTATGATAAGAAGGTAATAAATGGATAAAAACATTGAAGGTTAGAAGGTCCTATAATTTTCTTGAGATTATGGACATAGATTAGCTTGAGCCAGACCACCGTTTTGTTTGCTTGTCAGGGCAGTAGAGAGGGCTATAGTAATGAATATGTGTTCATTTTTAAAGCATTTTGACTTTTGATGACAGAAAAAGGCTTTAAGCATACAAATTGGTCTGAAGGCCCAAGTTCTTCTGTTAATTATTAACACAACTTTAGTAAGTAACCACAAGTTAGAATTGAACATTATATGTCTGAGGTTCATGATCATAGTTTGCTTTTGATCACAGTTCACAGAGTAAGAGTTCCTGTGGGCATCATGTTATGTCTACTTGCTGTTCTAATTAAGATGGAAATGTACCTTGTTTAACAATTGTTTGAGTGTTTCTGGAGGTGTGCCAACCACAATCTGTTTCTCAATATACTATAAATATGCCTGATTAAAAAGTAAAGTTGCAGCAGATTCAAACCGCTCTCTGGTGTGTTGGTCTGTCATTATCTTACCGTACCTGTGCCTTCCTGAATACCAAAGCCCTGATTTTCCCTCAGTCGTGACTCCCCCAGCTGGGTCAGTCCATGGAAGTTTAGAACTGTATCCTATTTTTAATAGGGTTATTTGGGTCCCTGGGGTCTAACTTCTTGAGTTCTTTGTATATATTGGATATAAGCCCTCTCTCAGATGTATGGTTGGCGAAGATCTTTCACCAATTTGTTGGTTGCCGTTTTGTTATTTTGACAGTGTCCTTTGCATTACAGAAATTTTGTAATTTTATGAAGTCCATTTGCCAATTCTTGATCATAGAGCATAAGCTATTGGTGATTTGTTCAGGAACTTTTCCCCTGTGCCCATGTCAGACAAATGGTTGGAACTGGAAAATATCATCCTAAATGAGGTAACCCAATCACAAAACAATACACATGGAATGCAATCTCTGATAAGTCGATATTAATTAGCCCAGAAGCTCTGAATACCCAAGGAACAATTAGCATAACAAATGACTCCCATGAAGAAGTAAGGAGAGGGTCCTGATCCTGGAAAGGATTGATCTAGCATTTTAGGGGAGTACCAGAACAGAGAAAAAGGATGGAGGTGATTGGAGAATAGGTGGAGAGAAGAAGGCTTATGGGATATATGGGGAGGGGGGAACTGGGAATGGGGAAATCATTTGGAATGTAAACAAATTATATATATATATATATATATATATATATATATATATATATATATATATATATATATATATATATATATGAAAAAGGGCCAAAGATCTCTGGTCTTAAAACAAAAGTACACAACAAAAGAACCAAAATTATGGTAAACTAATTCAAAAGTGCCTTTACTGGACAGGTATGGTGCAATGTAAATTTAACACCCATAACTCCATAAGAAGCAGGTAGATCTAAATGTGTTTGAGAACAGTCGGCTCTACAGAGGTGTTACAGACCAGCCATGGCTATATAGTGATAACCTTTCTCACAAAGCAAAAGAAATAGAAACATGTAATTACAACCAAAACAAATGTCTTTGTTCATTTCATCTGAAGAGAAACAAATAAAAATCTGCTGATCTATCTTCTGTCTAATGTCTGATTCTGATGGGAAGTCCCTGTAAGGACCTTTACTTAATAGTTCTGAGTGCTGCTGACAAGAGCTTGGACATGACAGACCCTGGTAGTGACCAACTCCTCAGAATCAGGAAGCAATTATATTCTTTTCCCCTCTCAGTTTTACCTCTTAACTCAAAATTGCCATCTGGATGTTTGTGTCCTATACAGATAATCTGTAATTTTTAGTTTTGTATTGTTTGTTTTTCAGTGTCAAGATTGACAGTGTTTCCTGTGTGAAGATCAAAGAAACAAAAAGCAAGTGTAAAAACCCCAATAAACCAAACAACAAAACATGATTTACTAAAGCCAATAACAAAAACCTTGAGATTAGCCCAAAAAGAACCTATTTGATCACTTTCCAACAATGAGTCTTGTTTGTTTCTATATTTAGTTATTGTTCTGGGCGGTATTAAATCTTGTTAATTTTGCATAACTGAGACATAGCCATATCAGCATAGTGGGTGTTGCTATGAAAGACCTGACCATCTCCTTTTGGGGAGGATTTTGGAAGGACTTTGGGACTTTGGGCTAGAAAATCCAGTTTAAAGCTTGGTGAGCTGTTCTGTGGAACCTTGGAAGCTAAGAATATTGAAAGAAATGCAGATGATGGAGGCTTGGCTTCTAAGGTTTCAGAGGGAAGTTTGACAATTTTTTAATAATTCTGTGATTTATTTTGAGTTAACAATCTGTAGTTCTGTTTAGCTAGATCTAAACAATCACTTGTTAGCAAGTGCTAAGAACCAACCAAAATTAATGCTTGGGTGTCACAGACAAGAAGACCTCTGAATTCTAGGCTAATGTGCTCTACATAAAGAGTGAGTTCCAGAAAAGCTTGGATTACACAGAGAACCCTGTGTTGAAATTAGAAATAACAGGTAGGGTTGAGAAAAGGGAAGACGGTCCAACAGAAGTCAATTGACCCTTTGCTTTATTGGGCCAATTGATGCTTGTCAGCTGGAGCTACAAAATTAGCAGTGATTAAGAAAAGACCAGCATCACTGAAGTGAAATCTTCTGGGAAGTGTTTCCTCAGAGTTAGCCCACAGAAGCTGTATTCTGAAATTCAACACTGGTTTTGAAGATGTGAACAGGCCAGGAAGGTGTAAACAGATCTCAGGTTTAGCACTGTGTGGCAGGGCTAGAGTCCCTGAAGAGACTCCAGGAAAGGATATTGGTGAAAGTGCAGCCCCGTTGCAGCAAGAGACCACAACACTTTGGAAATGGTTGTTCAGTGGAACCTCCACCAAAAACAGCAGCTGGAGTGGAGCCAGTCCAAGCCTAGAAGATAAACTTTATGTGCTGCAGAGGACAGAACCAGAGAAGTGACCAAAGCTCTTTAGAGAAGCCCAGAAGATTGTGAGTGTACCCCAGATAGTGGGTATTGATTTATTTACACAGTTGGACTTTGCTGTTGCTTTGTTCAGATTTATCCCCTGGTTCTTCCCTTTGGAAGTAAGAGTAATTTTTTTTTTTTTTTATTTTATAGGAGCCTACTGTTGAGACTTTGGATTTTTTCCATTAATTTGTTTATTCACTTACATTCTGATTGCAGTCCACCCAATTCCAGTCCCTTGAACACACACAGCCCTATACTTGCCCCTCCCCTTAACCTCTGAAAAGGAGGCGGCCCCATGAGGTTGTAACCCATCTTGGCATATCAAATCACTGTAGAACTGGGCACATCCTCTCCCACTGAAATCAGTCAAGACAACTCAGTTAGGAAAACAGAATCCACAAGCAGGCAACAAAGTCATGGTAAGTACCCCCATCTAGTTTTGGGCATTTGTAACCTGTAGGGCATTTTCATTCTTTTTTTTAAATCATTGTTTATTTTATGTATATGTGTACATTGTAGCTGACTTCATGCACACCAGAAGAGGGCATCCGATCCCATTACAGATGGTTGTGAGCCAACACCTGGTTTCTGGGATTGAACTCAGGACCTCTGGCAGAATAGTCAGAGCTCTTTACCTCAGAGCCATCTTTCCAGCCCCTGTAGGGAATTTTGTAATTAGTGATGGGTGGGGGAGGGTTTAGCCCATTGTGGGAGTTGGTGGTCCTGCATTCTATAAGAACGTGGGCTGATGGAGCCATGGAGAACAAGCCAGTATGTAGCATCCCTCCTTGGACTTTGCATTAGCTCCTACCTACAGAGTCCTCCCTGACTTTCATTGATGATGAATAGGCATGTGGAAGGGTTAAAACAAACCAGTCTTTTCCTCCCCAAGTTTTTTGATCATGCTGTTTCATCATAGCAATAGCAACCGTGACTAAGATAGTTACTATTTATGAAGCTAGTTTTGTTTATGTTTTTGACAAATGGTTTCACTGTGTAGCTAATTTATTTGAAATTTTAACTCTCAGCAATCCTTCTGCCTCAGCCTTCCTCCTGTTAGAATTAGTTTTGTAAGCCAATGAACATGACATTAGTTTGTTCAAATGCTCTCTTTAAGAGCCCTATCAAGTGCTCTCTCCAGTTCTACACTAATTAGACATGGTGGAACATGCCTGATATCCCAGCATCCTAGGCTTTGGTGTCTAAGGATCAGAGGTCCAATGTTGGCTATATAGCAAGTCGGAGGCCCCTGCACTACACAAATCTGGTTTTCAAGGAAATTATCAAACTGTGTGTAGGAGGAAGATGGGCCCTGGTTCTATGTGATAACATGGTTTCAGAGAAGACCATTCCAGCATGCTGAATAGAGAGATGAAATTATGACTATCATCTGAGTCAGGCTTGGGCCCACATAACTTTAATCTCAATATCTGCTAAGCAGAATCAGGAGGATCTCTTGAGTTTGAGGCCACTCAAGAACCACAACAGTAAGACCCTATTTAAAAAAAAAATGATCTGAGCAACGATGGTGGATCATAATTATAACAGGAGGTAGAAATGTGATTGTCAGTTCTTTAACTCTGAAAAAACAACATATTGAAATTCCCTCTCTACTAATCAAGTAACAAAGAAGAGCTGAGGCACAATGCTAATGTTTGTCTTGACATCCTGACCAGGAGAAGTAGAGCAGTCCATTATGTGAGTAGCTAATGCCATGAAAGACCAGGAAACACATTAAGTGGCATTGCAGTACTGGATTGCATTTCTCCTCTCCTCTCTTCACTCCAGCTGCACTGTAGCACACGGCAATCACATTCAGCCCCTACTGTTAAACTCTGAAAGGCTCTCACAAATCCCTACAAGGTCCTATTCAGAACTTGGGAGACAGAGACAGGCAGATCCCTGAGTTCAATGCTGGACTAGTTTACAGAGTGAGATCTAGGAGAGGCAGGCCCACACAGAGAAACGTTGTCTTGAAAAATAAAAACAAACCCCAAAATAAATAGATACAGACAGACAGACAGACACATAGACAGACAGATGATAGATAGATAGATAGATAGATAGATAGATAGATAGATAGATAGTCAGAAAAATATCTAAAGTGTCTGACAGAGGTCTCAGTGGTAAGTGTTTGTGACCTGCAGTCACTGTCTGACCACCAGGTGGTTTTCAGGTTCTTGCCCTCTTATTCAACAATGAAATAAAAGTCCATACAGATTGCCAGGTAGTGAGGAGCCTTTGTTCAATGGGAAGGACATCAGCACTGCCAGCAGCCACGTAAGGCACTCAAGGTCCAGATGGCTGAATGAGGCTTGCTTCTATAGGGCTCAGGGAACAGAGGAGTTTTCTCACTGAGGGTGTAGTTTGTGTGGATTTCTGTTATAATTGGCAGGGGTTCATTGTGTATGTAGCACTTTACTTCCTTACCAGGTCTTTTCCCATAGTGCATCTGATTTGAACCTTATGCATGTCCATACATGCATAATCATGAGATGGTAAATAGAAGAATCCCCTGAAAGTTCACTTGAGCATAGTTTTAGCATAGTGTCAGTGTTCTTCTCTGTTTCCAGTTGCCTCCGGCAAGGTTTCTGTCCTTTCAGAAGCTCCCTGTTGTCATGGACAGAGAACCTTTTAAAACTATGATGAGATTAGTTCGATCTTCTTATATTTGTTGAGGTCTGCCTTGTGTCCAATTATATGGTCGATTTTGGAGAAGGTACCATGAGGTGCTGAGAAAAAGGTATATTCTTTTGCTTTAGGGTGAAATGTTCTATAAATATCAGTCAAATCCAATTGGTCCAAAGCTTCAATTAGTTTTACTGTGTCCCTGTTTAGTTTCTGTTTTCCCGATCGGTCCATTGAGGAAAGTGGAGTGTTGAAGTCCCCCACAATTATTGTGTTAGGTGCAATGTGTGCTTTGAGCTTTAGTAAAGTTTCTTTTACGAATGAGGGTGCCCTTGCATTTGGCGCATAGATGTTCGGAATTGAAAGTTCTTCTTGGTGGATTTTTCCTTTGACCAGCAAGAAATGTCCTTCTGTGTCTCTTTTGCTGACTTTAGGTTGAAAGTCAATTTTATCTGATATTAGAATGGCTACTCCTGTTCGTTTCCTGTGACCATTGGCTTGTAAGATTGTCTTCCAGCCTTTTACTCTAAGGTAGTTTTTATCTTTGACACTGAGGTGTGTCTCCTGTATACAGCAAATGTAGGGTCCTGTTTCCTTATCCAGTCTGTTAGTCTATGTCTTTTTATTGGGGAATTGAGACCATTGATGTTAAGAGATATTAGGGAATAGTGATTATTACTTCCTGTCATTTTTGATGTTCTTTTTATATTTGAGTGGTTATCTTCTTTTGGGTTTGATGAAGGAAGGTAACTATCTTGCTTTTTCCAGGGTGTAGTTTCCCTCTTGTATTGGAGTTTTCCTCCTATTATTCTTTGCAGAGCTGGGTTTGTGGAAAGATATTGTGTAAATTTGGTTTTGTCATGGAATATCTTGGTTTCTCCATCTATGGTGAATGACAGTTTTGCTGGGTATAGTAGTCTTGGCTGACATTTGTGTTCTCTTAGAGTCTGCATGAGATCTGCCCAGGATCTTCTAGCTTTCATGGTCTCTGGTGAGAAGTCTGGTGTGATTCTGATAGGTCTTCATTTATATGTTACTTGGCCTTTCTCTCTTACTGCCTTTAATATTCTTTCTTTGTTTAGTGCATTTGGGGTTTTGATTATTATGTGACGAGAGGTATTTATGCTCAGGTCCAGTCTGTTTGGAGTTCTGTAGGCTTCTTGTATATTCATAGGCATCTCTCTCTTTAAGTTAGGAAAGTTTTCTTCCACATGCCTCCTATCAGATCACTATGGAGTAAAAGTGATCTTCAATAGCAACAAAAACAACAGAAAACCCACATACACGGGGAAACTGAACAATATTCTACTCAATGATAGCTTGGTCAAGGAAGAAATAAAGAAAGAAATTAAAGACTTTTTAGAACACAATGAAAATGAAAACACAACATACCCAAACCTATGGGACACAATGAAAGCAGGGCTAAGAGGAAAACTCATAGCCCTGAGTGCCTCCAAAAAGAAAATGGAGAGAGCATACATTACCAGCTTAATGACACACCTGAAAGCCCTGGAACAAAAAGAAGCTATTTCACCCAGGAGGAGTAGAAGGCAGGAAATCATCAAGCTCAGGGCCGAAATCAATCAAGTAGAAACAAAGAGAACCATACAAAAAATCAACAAAACCAGGAGCTGGTTCTTTGAGAAAATCAACAAGATAGATAAACCCTTAGCCAGACTGACCAAAGGGCACAGAGAAAGTATCCAAATTAACAAACTTAGAAATGAAAAGGGAGATATAACAACGGAAACTGAGGAAATCCAAAAAATCATCAGATCCTACTACAAGGGACTGTATTCAACACAACTGGAGAATCTGGAGGAAATGGACAACTTCCTTGATAGATACCAAATACCAAAATTAAATAAGGACCAACTAGACCATCTAAACAGTCCCATAATGCCTAAAGAAATAGAAGGAGTCATAGAAAGTCTTCCAACCAAAAAAAGCACAGGACCAGATGGTTTCAGTGCAGGATTCTATCAGACCTTCAAAGAAGAGTTAACACCAATACTCTTCAAACTATTCCACAAAATAGAAACAGAAGGAACACTACCCAATTCCTTCTACGAAGCCACAATTACGCTGATACCAAAGCCACAAAAAGATCCAACAAAGAAAGAGAACTTCAGACCAATTTCCCTTATGAACATTGATGCAAAAATACTCAATAAAATTCTTGCCAACCGACTCCAAGAACACATCAAAACGATCATCCATCATGATCAAGTAGGCTTTATCCCGGGAATGCAGGGTTGGTTCAATATACGGAAATCCATCAATGCAATCCACTACATAAACAAACTCAAAGAACAAAACCACATGGTCATTTCATTGGATGCTGAAAAAGCATTTGACAAAATTCACCATCCTTTCATGCTTAAAGTCTTGGAGAGAACAGGAATTCAAGGCCCATACCTAAACATAGTAAAAGCAATATACAGCAAACCGGTAGCCAGCATCAAACTAAATGGAGAGAAACTTGAAGCAATCCCACTGAAATCAGGGACTAGACAAGGCTGTCCCCTTTCTCCTTATCTTTTCAATATTGTACATGAGGTACTAGCTCGGGCAATTTGACAACATAAGGAGGTCAAAGGGATACAAATTGGAAAGGAAGAAGTCAAACTATCATTATTTGCAGACGACATGATAGTCTACCTAAGTGACCCAAAAAACTCCACTAGAGAGCTCCTACAGCTGATAAACAACTTCAGCAAAGTGGCAGGTTATAAAATCAACACAAGCAAATCAGTGGCCTTCCTATACTCAAAGGATAAGCAGGCTGAGAAAGAAATTAGGGAAATGACCCCCTTCACAATAGCCACAAACAGTATAAAGTATCTTGGGGTGACTCTTACCAAACATGTGAAAGATCTGTATGACAAGAACTTCAAGACTCTGAAGAAGGAAATGGAAGAAGACCTCAAAAAATGGGAAACCCTCCCATGCTCATGGATTGGTAGAATCAATATAGTTAAAATGGCCATTTTGCCAAAAGCAATATACAGATTCAATGCAATACCCATCAAAATCCCAACTCAATTCTTCACAGAGTTAGAAAGAGCAATTATCAAATTAATCTGGAACAACAAAAAACCCAGGATAGCTAAAACTATTCTCAGCAACAAAAGAAAATCGGGGGGAATCAGTATCCCTGACCTCAAGCAATACTACAGAGCAATAGTGTTAAAAACTGCATGGTATTGGTACAGTGACAGGCAGGAGGATCAATGGAACAGGATTGAAGATCCAGAAATGAACCCACACACCTATGGCCACTTGATCCTCGACAAAGAGGCTGAAAACATCCAATGGAAAAAAGATAGCCTTTTCAACAAATGGTGCTGGTTCAACTGGAGGTCAGCATGCAGAAGAATGCGAATTGATCCATTCTTGTCTCCTTGTACTAAGCTCAAATCCAAATGGATCAAGGACCTCCACATAAAGCCAGACACTCTGAAGCTAATAGAAAAGAAACTGGGGAAGACCCTTGAGGACATCGGTACAGGGAGAAAGTTTCTGAACAGAACACCAATAGCGTATGCTCTAAGAGCAAGAATTGACAAATGGGACCTCATAAAATTACAAAGTTTCTGTAAGGCAAAGGACACCCTCAAGAGGACAAATCGGCAACCAACACATTGGGAAAAGATCTTCACAAATCCTACATCAGATAGAGGGCTAATATCCAATATATATAAAGAACTCAAGAAGTTAGACTCCAGAAAACCAAACAACCCTATTAAAAAATGAGGTACAGAGTTAAACAAAGAATTCTCACCTGAAGAACTTCGGATGGCGGAGAAGCATCTTAAAAAATGCTCAACTTCATTAGTCATTAGGGAAATGCAAATCAAAACAACCCTGAGATTTCATCTTACACCAGTCAGAATGGCTAAGATTAGAAATTCAGGAGACAGTAGGTATTGGAGAGGGTGTGGAGAAAGAGGAACACTCCTCCACTGCTGGTGGGGTTGCAAATTGGTACAACCACTCTGGAAATCAGTCTGGCGGTTCCTCCGAAAACTGGGCACTTCACTTCCAGAAGATCCTGCTATACCACTCCTGGGCATATACCCAGAGGATTCCCCACCATGTAATAAGGATACATGCTCTACTATGTTCATAGCAGCCCTATTTATAATTGCCAGATGCTGGAAAGAACCCAGGTATCCCTCAACAGAAGAGTGGATGCAAAAAATGTGGTATATCTACACAATGGAGTACTATTCAGCCATTAGAAACAATGAATTCATGAAATTCTTAGGCAAATGGATGGAGCTAGAGAACATCATACTAAGTGAGGTAACCCAGACTCAAAAGGTGAATCATGGTATGCACTCACTAATAAGTGGATATTAACCTAGAAAACTGGAATACCCAAAACATAATCCACACATTAAATGAGATACAAGAAGAAAGGAGGAGTGGTCCCTGGTTCTGGAAAGACTCAGTGAAACAGTATTCGGCAAAACCAGAACGGGGAACTGGGAAGGGGTGGGAGGGAGGACAGGGGAAGAGAAGGGGGCTTACGGGACTTTCGGAGAGTGGGGGGGGGGGGGCTAGAAAAGGGGAAATCACTTGAAATGTAAATAAATTATATCCAATAAAAAAAATTAAAAAAAAAAGCATGGGAAAAATTTTCAAACAACACTTATATATGTTGTATCTATGTTTGATTTCTTTTTTCTTTTTTTTTTTTTACTTTTACATCCCAGTGGTATTATTCCTCTTGAATTTATATTTGGTGCTGATTTGAAATAAATAGAAATCAAAGTGAAAAAAAAAAAAAAAAGATTCCGAGACAACTTTGGTGAGGTGAATTTTTTTAATAAATGTATGTATTTACGTATTTTATGTAATTATATATTTTATGCAATTATGTATTTTCATGTATTTATGCATTTTTATTTATTTATATATTTACGCATTGTGCATTTATGTGTTTATGCGTTTATGTGTTTATGCACTCATGTATATATTTATGTATAGTTATGTATATCTATGTATATCATATATACCTCTATAAATCTGTCTATATCTGTATGTATTTGTGTGTATTAATCTGTATTTATGCATTTATGCATTATTTATGCATTTATGCATTATTTATGTATTTATGCATTATTTATGTATTTATGTACTTATGCATTATGTATTTGTGTATTTATGTGTTTATGTATTTATGTCTATTTATGTCTATTTATGTGTATTTATGTGTTTTATTTATGTGTATTTATGTATATTTATGCATCTATGCATTTATGCATTTATGCCTTTATGCGTTTATGCATATGAGTGCTCTCTCTGCATATACAATTGAATGCCAGATGAGGGCCTCAGATACCTTTAAAGATGGCTGTGACCCAACCATGTGGTTCCTGGGAATTGAACTCAGGACCTCTGGAAGAACACTCTATGCTCCGGATTGCTCAGCCACCTCCCCAGACCTGGGGAAGTATATTCATAAGTTTTATCAGTTTTAAATATAAACAAAAGTGGGATCAGTGTGACTTCTGGTGTCACGTGTGGTGCTGAAGAGTGATGTCAAGCCCCCTCTTATCCAAAGGAAACACTGCCGCTGAACTGCACCCCTCAGCCCAGTTTGCTGATTCAAGTGATGCTGGTAAAATCTGAGTTGTTCCAAAAGAGTTCCAGGACTCTGGTGACGTAAATGCAAAATTGTGATGTCACTGTGAGAGCGACCAGGATCTAGGAAAGGTGTCACCTGCAGGGTGTGAGCAGGAAGAAGTCTCTGGGACCAGTAGAAAATGGAGGTAGACTTAGGGTTAGGTAGCAGCTTTCGGGGACTTAATCCTGCTTATAAGATCCTGAGGGGCCCTCCATTTTTATATCAGCAGCTGGTTAGAACTGGTTTTCCTCCTTCATGTCAGCCAGCAGGAAGTGCTCAGGGGGGCGAGTATTAGAGAGACTGCCTATGACAGTGGGTGGGGCTTAGCACAACTGGTCTTGACTGTAGGCGGGGCTAAGCTCAACTGAGTGTTACTGTGGGCGGGGCTTACCGCAACTGGGTGTTACTGTAGGCATAGGCGGGGCCCCAGTGTCTGAAGGGGAGGTGAGTGGGAGGGGCAAAGTACAAGTCTAGGCAAATTATGGGCCACTCTAAGAACCTGTCATGCCCACCTGGTCCAAACCCCGCCCATGCGACCACAGCCCCACCTCCTCTGTCTTCAAACCCCACCCATCTATGGCTGCAGCCAGGGCCCACGCTGTTTCCTTTCATGATAGTTGGTAGAGAAGCCTCATAATTACACGGATATTAATATACATATATAAATATATGTATGTAAGGATTATATAGTATCTGTCTGCTTCCACCTCCACCTCGTTCTCCTCACTCACAATCTCCCATTGACTTGGAGACTGGAAACCTATTCCTTCTAGATGGGAAACTATTACTAAATAATAACTATGTTGCAGTGGTCAGTGCTTTCATGGAACTTTGGTTGGTAAAGCCCGAATTTTGGGTGATCTTGATCAGAGCAATTCATTTAGATCAAGCAGTGTTGCTTCGCTGAGACTCACTGCACTTGCAGATTGATCTTGATGCTGTGGCTGAGCTCTCACAGCTTCTTCCCTTAGGACTGAAGGACAGTCGTCCACTGCAGGAAAATGGAACCGCCCAGTGAACATGGTGGCTGATGTTCCTGAGGAACCTCTTAGCTTGGGACCTTTTGGCTCATTTTTGTCTGCCTGGGGCCTTATCCCAATACACAGGCTCATGATATAACTGTGGTGACTGAGGAGAAATATTGTGGCGATTTTTTCTGTTTGTCAGAAGCAAAAACTCAAATCAACCAACTCCAAAATTCCAGCTCCAAAGAAGGAAAATGACTGATTGCAGTCATGAAGTTTTTCCTCCTGGTGAGATTACTAGGGTACAAAGTGGAAGCCAGAGTAGTGACATTAGGAAACCCTAATTGAGCAGGTGACTTCTCCATAAGCTGAGTGCTGTTCTTTGTTCATAGCAGCCTCATTTATACTAGCCAGAAGCTGTAAAGTACCCTGAAATCCTTCAACAGAGAAATGGGTACTGAAAATGTGGTACATTTACACAATGGAACACTACTCAGCTATTAAGTACAAAGAATTAATTAAATTTGCAGGCAAGTGGATAGAACTAGAATATATCATCCAAGTGAGGTAACCCAGACACAAAATAACACATGTGGTATGTACTCACTAATAAGTGTATACTAACCCAAAAGCTCAGAGTACATATGGTACAACCTATAGAGCGTGTGCAGTGAAGACGGAAGGAAGATAGGGGTTGAATGCTTCTGTCCTGCTTTGGGGGAGGAAGATAATTGTGGAGGAATGGAAGGAGAGTAGGACAAGGGGGTGAGAAAGGGTGAGAAGGAAATAAGGGTGACAGTATCAAAATCTGGAAGAGACATGAGAGATGTACAGAGTCTTTCCATCCATGTAGAATGATGAGTGCAGATACTCAAAACTGCTTCAATGCTTTGAATAAATCATATTTCTGTGCCATAACAAACCTTGTTTCAAATGATTGAAGAAACAAAAACCAGTATCTGATTAATGGGAAGCAAACAGGACAAGAAGGTTTTATTAATAAATGATATCAACCACGTAATTTAATTTCAACCCCAATATATCAGAGATTAATCTATGAAATGAAAATGGGATAGAGGCCTTCTCATGTTTCACATAGCACAACATGGAATCAGATATCTGATTCCAACACAAAATAAAGAGACCACAAACTGAACAGAAGCTATAGAATATTATTTGTGAGACATGGAAGAACATTTTATTTTATATACTCATAAAGTACTGTAGGGGATATCATAAGATTGCCATCCAATAGTTTAACTTAAAGGAAAAAGGAAAAAGTCAGTATAATCAGGATAACCCTGATAATCAGGAAGGATACAGTGGTGTGTGGTGTGCCTTCTTTCCACCATGTCATGTCAATAACATGATCTTAAAGCAGAAATAAAAGAATTTCAAGAAATACTATTTGTGTTCAAACGACATGGAAGATTTCTCTGTAGAAAACAAGATGGAGTTTTACCTCTCAATTTTGGCAAATTAAAAATCAAATTAATTGAAGGATCTTTATGTTTGACCTGTAGTCTGGCTATAATGAGTATGGTATGGATCCAAGTCCAATACTCATGTGCACCAAATGATTTCCAAAAGTATGCAACAGCCCAGTATGGTATTTCCATAGTAGTCACAATAGAGTGAAGAGTCAGCTTCCATGCACATTCCCAATTCATTTGAATTACCATCGTATATAAAAAGTATGGAATATCACAAATATCAAGGCTCACAATTTTCCCAATCTATAGATCTGCAAAAGTACTAAAAATATTCAAATTGACAAAGTCCTAATTCAACCAAAGTATGAAACAAATTTTTATTCATAATAACTAAGATGGTACACTAAACTCCATAGCAAGATTTCATTATAAACCAGTGACATAGCAACCATTCCAAAAATGAAGTTAAAGATTCTATTTAATTCAGTGAATATTATGGGCCCAAAACAATGCAGTTGAAAGAAATGTTAAACAAATTCAATGCTCCATCTGTTTCTCTCATTGTAATCTAACCAAGTTATATCAATTGACATAATAGACATAATTAATTGCAGGTGGTTTGTACACTTCAGTGGTAATTGCCAAGGGCAGAACTTGTAGAAAATTAAAGAGAAACTAGGTCTGTCCAGAGAACTCTTTCAAATTGCATATCCAATGGAAGTGTTTATCTTATACACTGGATCATATACAAACAAGCAACAGAAATGCATTCAGCATAATTTATTCTTATATTTGTACATACATTTTAAAACATGCTGAAAATGAATAACTTGGAAGGGAAGAAATAGGGAAGGCATTGTGAGAGGATAAGGAATAAACAAATATACTTTAATTACAAGGTCAAATAATTTTTCAATAAAACCACAGGTAGACAGTCAGCATGCTAGTGAAGAACATTGTGAACTGGAAGAAGAAAATTTTCATTCCTAGAAACTACTTGGTAGGTAATCAAGTCCTGTAAATACAGTCCCAAGGGATCTGATGCTCCTTTGGCCTTGCAGATGTTGCACACAGGTATATGCAGGCAACACATCCATGCACATAAAATAAAAATCAAACTATAAAGGAATTCACTGTAGTCCTGACTTAGCCCTGAGACAGAGCACAGTCAGGGATAGTTAAAATGGATTCCTTCTGGTCTGGATTTAGGCACAGCTGTGGATATCCTTGGAACCATCCTCCTTAGAGTCAAAACCGACCATATTCTAAGGATATAATAGCAGAACATAGCTGTTCATCTGGTATCTGCATCCACAGTGCTGTCAGAACACTTTTCCTTGATGTTATCTGTATTCTTTGTCCTTGAAATGTCTGCAAAAAATTGAGCTGAGAATTTGAGGGGGGCTTGTATTAAATTGAAGACTGCTGCTTTTGGTTTGTTGTCACCATATTAGGTTAAATGCCTTATTTTTTTATCTTTTAACTTTTTTATTATATTATATTTTATTTTTTTATTTTTATTTTATTATATTTTATTATATTTTAGTCCAGTTGTTATGTATTTCCTGGAACACAATCCCAGAAATGCCCATCCCATTCCTCTAAATCCCCCTCTCTAATAGCATGTTTCAATCCCCCAACACATATTGAGAGAGCCCCTAGGGAGGCTTTTGGGCTTTAACCCTGAAAACACACAGGATTTGAAAGTCTCACGGCATCCACGCCCAGTCCCGCCCTACTCCTAAATGGATGCTATAAGGCACCACCTTTAAGTTTCCCAGGCAACGATTGTGTATAATTTCAAAGTGCAGTCACCATTGCTGGCATCAGGGGGTGACCCCAGCGGTCTCTTGGTCTCCTGTGAGGTCCTTACTGAGGGGTCTGCTGTGGCTGCCCCTGCCTTAGTCTCTGGCCCTCCTTCTGCCATGTCCTTCCCCCTCCCTACCAGTGGCCGGTTCTCTCTCACCCTCTCCTCTTCCTGACCAACACCCTGCTGTGCCCCGGACCCACGCATGGGGGGTGGCCTGGCGTGAACAGGTCTTGGAGGTCACCAGGCTCTGGGGAGGGAAACCTGCCACTGTGGGGCTGCAGGAGCTGCTGTGTGGAGGGCGTCCCAACCCCGCAACTGTGGCCACATCTTTTTTTTTTTTTAAGAATGTCTAATTCGTACATGATTGTCTTTATTCTGCAACACTGTGTTTCTTTACTATGTTGCATTTTCATATATACGTCTAAGAGAAAACTGTACAATGCATTGTATGTGGACGAAATGTGTTTAAACATATATGCTACACAAAGACCACGACAAAATGCATGCATTCATCTTCCTTTCAGTGCTAATAAGCAGAACTGTGTACTTTTATGGTTTACAATTTCTGTGTGTTTTAAAGGATTATACATTTAGACGTGTTGTTTAGCAGAAAACAAGATCTTTTAGCACAACACATAATTTGCTCTAGTTGCAACTAACAATTTCTTTTTTTTAATTATTTTCTTTTTATTTATTTGATATGTTCTTTATTTACATTTTTGTTTTGCTTTTTGGTTTTGTTTTGTTTCTGTTTTTCAAACAGGGTTTTTCTGTGATGGGACAGTGGGGCAATGTGATAGGAGAGTGTGGTACTGTGATGGGACAGTGGAACACTGTGATGGGACAGTGGGGTAATGTGATGGGATAGTGGGGCACTGTGATGGGACAGTGTGGCACTGTGATGGTTCAGTGTGGCACTGGGATGGGACAGTGGGGTATTGTAATTGGACAGTGGGGCATTGTGATGGGACAGTGGGGCACTGTGATTGACAGTGGGGCAATGTGATGGGACAGCAGGGCACTGTGATGGGACAGCAGGGAACTGTGATGGGAGAGTGGACAATTGTGATTGGACAATGGGGTATTTTGATGGGACAATGGAGCACTGTGATGTGACAGTGGGACACTGATGTGGCAGTGGGGCACTCTGATGAGACAGTGGGGCACTGTGATGGGATAGTGGGGCACTGTGATGAACAGTGGGGCACTGTGATGGGACAGTGGGGCACTGTGATGGCACAGTATATATCCTTAGTATATCAGTTTTCATACCGCCAGTTCTTTATGTTGCAGGTGTATGTGTGTGGAGGGCTGGCAGGACAATGGAGATCTTCCTGGGCTATCATGCTGCTGAGTGAAAATTGTCTTAGTACAGGGGCTCAGAGATCAGGGAAGATGGGCGGGTCAAGGGAAGCTTACCTGTATGCATCTGGAATCTGATGAATGTGTAGAAGAGATTTGTGATGTCTTTATTTTTTCTCATTTTATTTTAAGTCTTAGTCTCTTTTGTCCCATCCCATCACATTTAAATTGTATTTTCTTCCATTTCTTCAAGTGACTTATTTTTTTCCTCTCTAAGGACTTCTACCTGTTTTTCTCTGGCTTTCTGTATTTCATTAAAGGGATCATTTTTTTATCCTCAACAAAGACAATTGTCATCCTCATGAGGTGCCATTTTAGGTCAGAATCTTGCTCTTCATGTGTGCTTGGGTATCCATGGTACAAGAACTGGGTGGTGATAATGCCAAATTACATTGGCTTCTGTTGGTTATGTTTATGTATTTTTCTTTCACTACCTGATCATTTCTCCCACAGACTGGAGCAGGCCACTTTGGAGAGAGGTATTGCTGTCTCTGGTTATGTCGGGCCTTCTTTGTCTGTGCTTAGTGCAACAATAATGTATCTCCATGTTTCTGATTAAAACAGACCTCTTGAATTCTAGGTTGACTTTGGGGTTTGGGGTAGACATATTGATATGCCATAGTTTCAGTTGAAGATGCAGAGTGTTTGGACAATGTGGCTCAGGGAGAGCTTGATAGACTGTAGAGGACCTTCAGGTGTAAATTTTATATAGAGTATTGAAATTATTTATCTTTATTTAGGTATTCTATGTTAACATGGTTCAGTATATGGGGCAATGAAGCTTGCAATGAAATATACAACACTGTATTATAAGCTGAGGTTTATGATTTAAAGGTTATAAGGGTACAACTTGGAAGAATCATCATAGCAAGCCTGCACAGCTATGTATTTTAAGTATTCTGAAGTAATATTTCATGCAATTATGATGCATTGTGTTAAAAATCCTATTTATAATTAAGCTATATTTAGTTTCATTAGATTAAGTTGAAGTTTGTACATAAATCATGACAATTATAATATACTGAGATGTTCTTTATAGTGAAGAAAGTGAAGGTATGTTTACTGGTGCCTGGATGTACAATGGACATCACATTGCCTTTCAAATATCTGTGGTTAATCAATAAGATATTTGCTATTGCATATACCATTTGTAAAGATGAAGTCTTTCCATCCATGTATACTGATGAGTGCAGATACTTAAACTTATTCAATGCTTTAAATAAATCATATTTCTGTGCCATATCAAACCTTGTTTCAAGTGATTGAAGAAAAATTAGTATTGTATTAGTGAGAAACAAACAGAACAGGAAGGTTTTACGAATAAATGATATCAAACATTTATTGAAAATACAACACCAATATTTCAAAGATTATTCTATGAAATGAACATGGGATAGAGGCTATCTCGTGTTCCTCATAGCACAACATGGAATCCAAAAAGAAATGAAGGAATGATAAACTGAACAGAAGCTATGAAATATTTTGTGAGACATAGAAGAACATTTTATTTTACATACACATACAGCACTGTAGGCTATATCATAAGATTGCAATGCAAAAGTATAACATAAAGGAAAAAGAAAAAACAACAAAGTCTCCCTTGATAATCAGGAAGGATATAGTAGTGTGTGGTGTGCCTTCTTTCCACCATGTCAATAACAAGGGCTTAAGGCAGAAAGAAATACAAATCAAGAAATACTATTTGTTCTTCAAGGATATGGAAGATTTCCCCGTAGAAAACAAGATGGAGTCTCACCTTTCAATCTTGGCAAAAGCAAATTCAAGTTTACTGAAGGACTTTAAGTTTGACCTGTAGCCTGGTTATTATGAGTATAGTATGGATACATTCAAATGCTCTTGTGCACATATTTACATCCAAAAGATTGCCACAGCCCAGGATGCCATTTACATAGTAGTCTCACAGAAGAGTCACCCTCCACACACAGTCCCAATTCATTTGACATGGCATTATGAACCAATGTACAACAGGTATAGAATATCTCAATATCCAGTTCCACAATTTTCACAATCTGCAGGTCTGAAAAAGTACTGAAAAATACTCATATTGACAAAGTCATAATTCAACCAAAGTATGAAACAAATTTTTATTCATACTAACTAAGATGGTACACTAAACTTCATAGCAAGATTTTATTATAAGCCAGTAACATAGCAACCATTCCAAAATGGAGATAAATATTCCACTTAATTCAGTGTATATTATGGGCCTAAAATACTGTATTTCAAAAAATATATATCAATTTCAATGCTTCATCTGTGTCATTCATTGTAAAAAAATCAAGTTACATAAATTAGCATAACAAACATGCATCTCAGTTGTTGCAATGTAATCCAAGACAGGACTGTTTCAAAACAAACACTAACTAGCTATGGATGAAAAATATAAGGTGTATACTAATATTAGCAGTACAATTCTCTCTCAGAAATGTCATTTCATTTTTTTTCATTTATTTGAGAAAAATGTATGAAATGGTTCTCAAGCTTCTTAATGAGGTGTGAAGAAACAACAAAGAAATGTTCTATCAAATGGCACTGACTACCAGGAAATGATTTTCAGCCAAGAGATCAGCATATTAACTCAGTGAATGTCTGCACAATTACTGATATTGAACAGGAAGAGTATTGAATTTTTATAATACAGGCAGTTTTAGATTTTGCATAATGACATGCTCTTCAGATAATAGGAATCACAGTAAGTTTGAAGATATTTTGTAAACACGACCAGCATACAATAGTATATTAACAACAGAGAGAACGTTCAATTCCTGGCCCAGTGTTTCATGTGAGATTGCACTTCCCTACACTAGATGGTGGAAGACATAATGCCCCATGATTTTTCTAAAAGTGTGAATGATATGGAACTTTTATGACCTTCTATACTCTTGTCTATGGAAGTTCTGTTGAAATCCATTGTGTTTGTACGTATGGGTGTTGACACATATTATGGCCAAAGCTGCCTAGGAAAAGATTGTCCTTGGGAATTATTACATGCATATGAATGAAATCATGGCATCTGAGGATGGAGAAAATGATCACCAAAACATGTTATCAGAAATATTAATGAAATCATGGCACTTGAGGAGGGAGAAAATGATCTCCAAATCACATTTGCATAATTGTTTTGATCAAAAGTTTTCACACCTTAGATGTAGAGATTGAGGCCAGAATGTTGTCAATGTATCCAGGGAGCATGACATAGGATGGATGGAAAGGAACAGTGAATATAATTAAGTGGATCTCCAGACAGCAGTAGCCTTAAAACAGACACTTTGTTGTAAATGTCTGTGTGATGTTTGTCTGCATAAGAAACGGGTTTTACAGCTGCTCCATCAGAGAGACTAGTAGACATAAAGAAGCTCTGTGCTTTCACTATTTCATTTTTGCTTTTGAAGTTTTCAATAATCTTGTGCTGTTTAACAGAACCCATTTGCATTTGGAGAATAAAGAACAGTGAAGATAATAATGGAGACATGAGAAGTGACTATGGTTTTTTCCTTTGGACAACGGAAGAACCTATTGAAGACAATTTGTATAATAAAATAATCGATTTTAGGTAAGTCATTGACTTTATTTCCTGTGTCAATGTCATAAATTATAAATATGTATCTGTGTTCACAAACTGTGGGGCTCTGTTCCTGTTCCTCTCCCTGTAATTTTAAAAACAACTGAAAATTATTTATTATGCCAATTACTATTTTAATAGTTTCAAATGTTTCACAGTTTAGTTTAACTGTTATACATTGGGCTCTTTCTCTTAATGCTGGAAAGTGAGTCTTGATTCTTTTTGTTGAGTTTTTGTCGATATTATGTATTGAAAGATGTCTCTTCATCGGCCTTGAATTCACAATTCTAACCTTTATCAAGAATTCAAAGCCAGGCGGTGGGGGTGCATGCCTTTAATCCCACCACTTGGAAGGCAGAGGCAGGCAGATTTCTGAGTTCAAGACCAGCCTGGTCTACAGAGTGAGTTCCAGGACAGCCAGGACTATGCATAGACACCCGTTCTCAAGAAAAAAGAATGCTGTTTAAGAATTCAATATGAGGAAACAGCATCACTGACTATATTCAATTGCCTGCCAATGATTCTTGTATGAGCATACATGTAAATGACTTCATAAAATAATTATGTAACTTGGGTTTCCAACAGTTGTGCATACATTCATTCATTGAAATATTTGTGTATGTGTTGTTCTACTATACCTGATTATAAGCATAACCTTGTATATATACTTGTGAATATACAAAGACTTTGCTTTATAAACTAGTCCTTAAATGAACCCCTCCTGAAATTCTGTATTTGATGGTGAATGTGGGAACTGACTGCCAGGCTTCTTATTCTGTTACCAATAATTTTTTGGTCCAATTACACAAATATCCAGACATAGAATATGTTTATTGTCAGGATCAGATAGAAGTTCAATATTTCTATTAACTATCGAATAAATATAACAGAGAAAATCTAGGAGAATAAATATACTTCTTTTTGAGAAGAAGCTGCCCTCAATATCTGAGACCCTAAGCATGAGATATTACCATTTGTGCCTGCAGATAATGAGGTAAATTGTGTTGAAATAACTCACCTTTTAGGTAATCAATGTGCTTGGGACTTCTTTCCTTTATGAACCAATATTTCCTGTGCTTTTCTGTCTCTGACGCTCAACACATCTCTTATTCAATTTCACGTCTTTGGATTTTAAAGAATATGTTTTCCAATTGGTGGCCACAATGCTTTGATAGTGATAGTTGCTTCACCTTATTATTCTTCTGTGTTAGGTTAGTAGGAAATTCATTTCTGATGTTTGCTGTGGAAAACACCTCATTGGAAAAGTAGTGGAAATTTTCAAAGGTAACACTTTTATAAGTCGTGATATGGTTTAAAATTACAAATAAAGGAACTGTGTAAATACACTTTTCAGGTTTAGAAAAAAAAACTTAGCTGTGAGCACTCAATTAAAAAGGCAAATTTCATCAAAAGAGCATGTTTGGTGTGTTTACTCCTGAAGAGAGGCAGTAGCTAATAATAACAGATGAGCTGCTGTGTTGGGGCATATGAACACATTTCTTATGGGGAGATCACAGTGCTCAGACATCACTTAAAAGAACTCTAAGAATGAGGAACACTGAGGTGTTAATAGAAATCTGATAAGTTTTTAAGAAACTAACATAGTAACAAGACACTAAATGTTAACATTAAATTTGTGCATAAGATGAGCCCCAAGGATAAAAATCTCGGTATATTGTATATTATATCATTTTGCATACTTTGAAATGGATAATTTAAATGAAATGTATTTAAAAATAATAATTCTTTTTGGTGAATATTAACATTTGAAAATATTAAAATAATGTCCTACAATCATCATGGAAATATTCTCTTAATGTTGAACTTCAAAATGTTTATTCTATCTTAAAATTTGTAACATATTTGTACTGATGAAATAATTTCTTTCCTTGTAACACAGATAATCATTTTCGAGTACAATAATTGTTAGACCATATACGCAGTTATAAAATGCACTTTCAAAACATTCCCACAATGCCAGGTGTTATCACATAAGTGCTTTCAATATATGTATCATTTCTTTTTATCTATTTATTTATTTATTTATTTATTTATTTATTTATTTATTTATTGGTTTTTCAAGACAGGGTTTCTCTGGGAAGCCATGGGTTGTCTGTCACTCAGAAATCTGCATGCCTCTGCCTCCCACATGCTGGGATTAAAGGCATGTACCACCACTGCCCAGCAAAAATGTGTAGTCCAGGCATCCAGACCCAGATTCGCCTCCCTCTGTCTCCTTCAGGAAATCCTACCGTTTCTTTATTTGCATTTCAAATGTTATTCCTTTTGCTGTTTCCCCCCGCCGAATCTCCCAATCTCATCCCTCCCCCTCCTTTTTTTATGAGGGTGTTCCTGCCCACAACCAACCACAGCCACCTCACCAGTCTGGCATCAAACTTTGGTATCAATCCTTCACAGAACAAAGGTCCTCTCCTCCTGTTGAAGCCTTACAAGGCCATCCTCTGCTCCATGCTATTGGAGCCATGGCCCCTGGCACATGTACTCTTTGTTTGGGTGTTTAATCCCTGGCAGTTCTTGGGGTTCTTGTTGGTTGATATTGCTTTTATTTCTGTAGAGTTGCCAAGCTCTTCAGCTCTTCAGTCCTTTCTATAATTCTTCCACTGTGGAATCCATGCTCAATCCAATGGTTGTGCATGAGCATTCATCTCTGTGTTTGTCAGGCTCTGGCAGAGCATCTCAAGAGACAGTTCTATCAGGCTCCTGTTAACAGTCACTTCTAGGCATCCACAATAGTGTCTGTGATTGATGATTGTGTATAGGTTGGATCCCCAGGTTGGGCAGTCTCTGGATGGCCTTTCCTTCACTCTCTGCTACACACTTTTTCTCTCATGAGTATTTCATTGACTCTTCCAAAAAGGACTGCAGCATCCACACTTTGGTCTTCCTTCTCCTGGAGAACCGTTTTGTCAGTGAATTGTATCTTGTGTATTGTGAGCTTCTGGGCTAATATCCACTTATCAGTGAGAGAATACCATGTGTTTATTTTTGTGATTGGGTTGCCTCACTCAGGATGATATTTTCTAGTTGCATCCACTTGCCTGCAAATTTCATGAAGTCATTGCGTTTTATACATGTGTTATAACCCAGTGTGTAAGTGTAAATTATTTTCTGTATCTATTCCTCTGTTGAAGGACATCTGGGTTATTTCCAGCTTCTATCTATTATAAATAAGGCTGCTATGAACATAGTGGAGCATGTGTCCTTATTACATGCTGTGTATTCCTTTCGGTATATGTCCAGGAGTGGTATAACTGTGTCCTCAGGTAGTACTATATCCAATTTTCAGAGGGAACACCAAATAGATTTTCAAAGTGGTTTACCAGTTTGTAATCCCACCAGTATTGAAGGAGTGTTCCTCTTTCTTCACATCCTTGTCAGCATCTGCTGTTGCCTGAGTTTATGGTCTTAGTCACTTCTGACCGATGTGAGGTAGAATCTGATAGATGTTTTCATTTGCATTTCACTGATGACTATGGATATTGAAAACTTTTTTAGATGCTTCTTGGCCGTTCAATACTCCTTCGTTGCGAAATCTTAATTTAGCTCAGTAACCCCTTTTAATGAGGTTATTTGGTTCTCTGGAGTTTATCTTCATGAGTTACTACTATATATTGTATATTGGCCCTCTATCAATTGTAGGATTGGTAAAATCTTTGCCAAATCTCTTGACTGCTGTTTCGTTCTATTAATAGTGCCCTTTACCTCACAAAGCTTTGCAGTTTTATAAGGTCTGATTTGTCTATTGGTGATCTTAGAGCATATGCCATTGGTGTTCTTTTCAGAAAAATTTCCCCTGTTCAAGGATCTATCCCACTTCCTCTTCCATTAGATTCAGTGTATCTGGTTTTATATGTAGGTTCTTGATCCACTTGGACTTGGGTTTAGTGCAGGTAGATAACAGTGATTCGATTTGCAATCTTCTACATACTGACAGCTAATTGAACGAGCACCATATCTTGAAGATGCTTTTTCCTCTAGGTTATTTTAGCTCATTTATCAAAGATCAAGGGACCATAGGTGTATGTGTTTATTCCTGGGACTTCAATTCTATTCCATTAATCTATCTGCCAATCTCTTTAAAAATACCACACTGATTTTTTTCTGTAACACAGAGTGAGGACAGAGATGTTGATTCCCCCTGATGATTTTTTATTGTTAAGAATAGTTACCATTATCCTTGGTTTTGTTGTTGTTGTTGTTGTTGTTATTCCAGATAAATTGCAAATTGCTCTTTCTAACTCTATGATGAATTGACTTGGAATTTTGATGGGAATTAAATCAAATCTGTAGATAGCTTTCAGCATGATGGTCATTTTTACTATATTAATCCTGCAAATCCATGAGGATGGGAGCCCTTTTTACCTTTTGAGGTGCTCTTTGATTTCTTTTTCAGAGATTGAAAATTCTTGTGATACAGATCTTTGCATGCTTGGTTAGAGTCACACAAAGGTATTTTATATTATTTTGACTATTTTGATGGATGTTGATTCCTTAATTTCTTTCTCAGCCTGTTTATTCTCTGTGTAGAAGAATGCTAATGATTTGTTTGAGTAAATTTTTTATAAATACACTTTGCTGAAGTTGTTTCTCAGGTTTAATGGTTCTCTGGTTGAATTTTTGTGGTCACTCAAGTATATTATCATATCGTCTACAAATAATGATAGTTTGACTTCCTCCTTCCTAATTTCTATCCCTTTAACCTCCTTTGGTTATCTAATTGTTCTAGCTAGAAATTCAAGTCCTACACTGAATAGAGAAGAAGAGAGTGGGTAGCCTTGTTTAGTCCCTGACTTTAGTGAGGTTGCTTCAAGTTTCCATTTATTTTGATGTTGGCTAATCATTGCTGTATATAGCTTTTACTATGTTTGGGTATGGGTCTTGATTTTCTCATATTTCCAATACTTTTACCATGAAGGGGTATATAATGTGGTCAAATGTTTTCTCAGTATCTAATAAAATGATCATGTTGGCTGTTTTTATGAGTTTGTTTATATTGTGAGTCACGCTGATGGATTCCCATATTGAACCATCCCTGTATCCCTGGTATTAAGCCTCCTTGCTCTTGTTGCATAATTGTGTTGATGAGTTATTGGATTCGATTTGTGGGAATTTTATTGCATAATTTTGCATAGATATCCATAAGGAAATTGATCAGTAGATTTCTTTACTTGTTATACCTTTTTGTAGTTTTGGTATTAGAGTAACTGTGGCTTTATTGAAAGTATTGGGTAGTGTTCCTTCTGTTTCTATTTTATAGAATGGTGTGACAAGTTTTGGGAATACATCTTCTTTGAAGGTCTGATAGAGTTCTGCACAAAAAAAATCTGGCTATTGCCTTTTTGTGATTGGGAGGTTTCTAATGATTGCTCCTATTTTCTTGGTGAGTATGGGACTCTTTTGATGGTTTACCTGATCCTGATTTAACTTTGGTATAATATCTGTTGAAAAAATTAATCAACGTAATCCACTTTTTCCTGTTTTGTTGAATACAGACATTTGTAGTGGGATCTGATTATTTTCAAAATTTCCTCAGTTTCTGTTGTCATGTCTCCCTTTTCACTCCTGATTTTATTAATTTGGATACTGTCTCTGAGCTCTGCGGTTAGACTGGCTAAGTCTTTATCTATCTTGTTGATTTTCTCAGAGAACCAAATCCTAGTTTTGTTGATTCTTTGTATAGCTCTTTTTGTTTCTACATGGTTGATTTCATCCCTGAGCTTGATTATTTCCTGTTGCCTACTCATTTTTGGATATATTTGCTTCTTATTGATCTAGAGCTTTCAGATGAGCTAGATGACTAGATGACTAGATGTTGTAATATTCAATAAAATTGACTATCAACCAAAGTTATCAAAAAAAGATAAGGAGGCACACTACACACTCACCAAGGGAAAAATCCACTCTCAGTTATATACACGTATGTGCCAAATGTAATGGAACCGGCATTCATAAAAGAAACTTTACCAAAGCTCAAAGCAGATATTGCACCTCACAATATTAGTGGGAGGCCTCAACACTCCAGTCTTAGAAATGAACAGATCATGGAAACTGAAACTAAATAGAGACACAGGGAAACTAACAGAACTTATGAACCAAATGCATCTATCAGGCATTTATAGAATGTCTCATCCTAAAGCAAAATAATATACCTTATTCTCAGCACCTCATGGTGCCTTCTCTAAATTTGCCAACATGACCAATCACAAAACAGGCCTCAACAGATACAAGAAGGTTGAAGATAATACCATGCATCCTATCACATTACCAAAGACTTAGGCTGGGTTTGAAAAAACAGAAAGCCCACACAAACATGGAAACTGAACAATACCCTGCTCAATGATAAATTGGTCAAGGAAGAAATAAATAAAAAAAAAAATAAAGACTTTTTAGACTTTATTAGAACATGAGGGCAAAACATACCCAAACCTCTGACACACAATGAAAACAGTGCCAAGGAGACTCATAGCTCTGAGTATTTGTAATTCCCACAAAACCTGTGGAAATTAGAGGACACGCATTCTCTAATATCTTTTCATTCACACTGAGCAGTAGGGCCCAGCCTTAGAGGAGGTGTATTGAAGGTGTCTTGAAGGCACAGTGCAGCAGAGGCAGGATTATGTATTCTAATTAAGTCTTTTTTTCTCTGATTAGTTTTTTTTTAATTTATTGATATATTTAGTTACATTTCAAATGATTTCCCCTTTTTCTGGACCCCCACTCCCCGAAAGTGCCATCAGTCCCCTTCCCTCCTCCTGTTTTCCCACCCAACCCTTCCCACTTCCCTGTTCTGATTTTGTTCTATACTGCTTCACTGAGTCTTTCCAGAACCAGGGGCCACTCCTCCATTCTTCTTGTACCTCATTTGATGTGTGGATTATGTTTTGGGTATTCCAGTTTTTTAGGATAATATCCACTTATTAGTGAGTGCATACCATGATTCACCTTTTGAGTCTGGGTTACCTCACTTAGTGTGATGTTCTCTAGCTCCATCCATTTGCCTAAGAATTTCATGAATTCATTGTTTCTACTGGCTGAATAGTACTCCATTGTGTAGATATACCACATTTTTTGCATCCACTCTTCTGCTGAGGGATACCTGGGTTCTTTCCAACTTCTGGCAATTATAAATAGGGCTGCTATGAACATAGTGGAACAGGTATCCTTATTACATGCTAGGGAATCTTTTGGGTATATGCCCAGGAGTGGTATAGCAGGATCTTCTGGAAGTGAGGTGCCCAGTTTTCGGAGGAACCGCCAGACTGATTTCCAGAGTGGTTGTACCAATTTGCAACCCCACCAGCAGTGGAGGAGTGTTCCTCTTTCTCCACACCCTCTCCAACACCTGCTGTCTCCTGAATTTTTAATCTTAGCCATTCTGACTGGTGTAAGATGAAATCTTAGGGTTGTTTTGATTGGCATTTCCCTAATGACTAATGAAGTTGAGCATTTTTTAAGATGTTTCTCCGCCATCCGAAATTCTTCAGGTGAGAATTCTTTGTTTAACTCTGTACCCCATTTTTTAATAGGGTTGTTTGGTTTTCTGGAGTCTAACTTCTTGAGTTCTTTATATATATTAGATATTAGCCCTCTATCTGATGTAGGATTGGTGAAGATCTTTTCCCAATTTGTTGGTTGCCGATTTGTCCTTTTGATGGTGTCCTTTGCCTTACAGAAACTTTGCAATTTTATGAGGTCCCATTTGTCAATTCTTGATCTTAGAGCATATGCTATTGGTGTTCTGTTCAGAAACTTTCTCCCTGTACCGATATCCTCAAGGGTCTTCCCCAGTTTCTTTTCTATTAGCTTCAGAGTATCTGGCTTTATGTGGAGGTCCTTGATCCATTTGGATTTGAGCTTAGTACAAGGAGACAAGGATGGATCAATTCGCATTCTTCTGCATGCTGATCTCCGGTTGAACCAGAAACATTTGTTGAAAAGGCTATCTTTTTTCCATTGAATGTTTTCAGCCCCTTTGTCGAGGATCAAGTGGCCATAGGTGTGTGGTTTCATTTCTGGATCTTCAATCCTGTTCCATTGATCTGCCTGCCTGTCACTGTACCAATACTATGCAGTTTTTAACACTGTTGCTCTGTAGTATTGCTTGAGGTCAGGGATACTGATTCCCCCAGAATTTCTTTTGTTGCTGAGAATAGTTTTAGTTATCCTGGGTTTTTTTTTTATTCCAGATGAATTTGATAGTTGCTCTTTCTAACTCTGTGAAGAATTGAGTTGGGATTTTGATGGGTATTGCATTGAATCTGTATATTGCTTTTGGCAAAATGGCCATTTTAACTATATTGATTCTACCAATCCATGAGCATCGAAGGTTTTCCCATTTTTTGAGGTCTTCTTCCATTTCCTTCTTCAGAGTCTTGAAGTGCTTGTCATACAGATCTTTCACATGTTTGGTAAGAGTCACCCAAAGATACTTTATACTGTTTGTGGCTTTTGTGAAGGGGGTCATTTCCCTAATTTCTTTCTCAGCCAGCTTATCCTTTGAGTATAGGAAGGCCATATGATAAGCCACATCTCAGCTGCAGACGACACTGCTCTAAACAGCAACAAATATCAAATACCAAAGACTCTGAGTAAAAGGAATATAAGCCTTAACGATGAGGAAACTATGGAGAATAGAAACAAATAAGTTATTAGAGCAGTAACATATAGAGGAAATGAAATTCAAAACATAATAGGAACAATTGACATTTCTAAAAGATAAACATGTTTTAAAAAGACACAGTGGTATACATACTTTTAAATAGAGCAGACATTCGCTGGTAGAGGGAATGACATTAAGAAGATAGTTTTTGGGAAATGTTACTGTAGACAATCACAGCACAGCCAATGGTTTGTGTCTCAAATATCTGTGCTGACATAACTACATCAGTGAGCATTCCACATATTTCTGCAGGAGAATCCCCTAATTTGTAATTCAGTTTTCACTTTTTCAAGATAACTTGTTGTGTTTTCCTTCACATACATGAATTAATACAAGATGGGAAATTAGAAAATAATTCACTTTTTGTATCATGGCTTTCTTCATAATTGCATCCCCTGCAAATGACCCCCTTAAAGTTTGATCTGCGATGTAGCTGTTGCCTCTCATATTTCACTGTGTGTTGTCCACACTGACCTGTTACTTTAGTTCTAGACTGAAGGTGAAAGCCATGCTTCACTTGCAAATCCACTTCCTGTTGCTGCAATGGACAGATCACTACATGATTCCAAGGGGGAATTGTAAAACTCCGTGGTGGCGCAGCCTTTAAACTGAAGTATTTCAGAATTTTAATCAAGAGGAAAACATGGTCATTTTCTGGGGGCAAACAAACTGGCAACAAATTGACCTGAGTCGCCATAGCTTGTCTTGGAAACTGTTTTCTAAAAGGCTGAAGACACAGCTGCCTTAGAATTAATATGCCTTCCCAGGGAGAAATCACTCTACACACAATTAAACATTACTTAAAAAAAAAAAAAAACTCCTTAAGGACATCATGAATTCAGCTCTGGCCAATGCTTTTCATTTCAGGCCCCATGTTATATTTTGGAATAATTAAATAGGGACAGGACAGTGCAACTCTAGATAATTAGGTGGATGGGAGATTCATAGTTAAATTTATATTTTTCATATTTATTTTTTATTTTTTATATTTTTAATTTTTATATTACTTTTATTTTATTTATTTTATTATTTTATTATTTGCTTTATTTTTATTTATTATTATTTTATTATTTTTATTATCTATTTATTTATTCCATTACTTGATTGATTTGTTATTTTTGTCTGAAGAGTTCACAGCGTCCTTAATTTTGATAAGTGAACTTCCTCTTGTGGATGACCGTATTTTACACATCTGTATTTCCTGGGAGGGAAATCTGGAGTTATTTCCAGTTTCTAGCTGAGATAAACAAAATTGCACTAAAATGGCAGAGCATGGGCGGGGCTTAGTGGGACTGCCCATTTCTGTGGGTGGGGCTTAGCACGACTGCCCGTTACTGTGGGCATGGGCCAGGCCCTGGGTGACTGAAGGGGAGGTGGACGGAGCTTAACAGAAGTAGCCATTACTTTGGACTTGCGTGGGTGGGGCCCGGATGACTGATGGGATGAGTGTAAGAGGGGCTAAGCTTGACTGCCTGTTACTGTGCTCTTGGGTGAGGTCTGGTTGACTGACAGGGAGGTGTGGGCGGGGATCAGCATGAGTTTACTCTGAAGATGACTTGTGAGGTACAATGTGAGGTCCGACTGCAAAGGCTCGGCAGGTAGTAGGAAGAAGCTGAATCCTGGGATTGAAGATATAAAATGAATTTGCAGCTGCAGTGAACTGTGTCATGTCACAGGTCACCATTACATCATAATTTATTCCAACTTGATTCTCATTTTAAAATTGAGTGTATGCAAATGGGCCGGGCTTGCTGTTTCTGAGGTTGAGAGTTATGCAAACAAGGCTGGTGAGCCCATCCCCCTCATGAATATGCTAATTGCATTGGTTCTCGCCTGAGAGAGCCCAGATGGAAATGATTTATTTCATTGGATTTAAATTTATGCATATCGTCTCCATGGTTTCTGAGGATTTGGCTATGCAAATGTGGGGGCGAGCCACTCCTTCTCATGAATATGTTAATGAATCATGCTCGCCACAGCGCCACAGAGGGGAAGTTCCATGGAAACGGTTTACGTGTTTTTATTCAAATCTATGCAAATCACGTCTGAGGGCAAACATTATGCAAACGAGGAGGGCAAGCCTAGCTCCCTCATGAATGTGCTAATCGCACACTGCCTCAACCTGATTGTCTCTAACATCGCACTATTATTATGTGGTTATTGTTTGCATGTGGACCCGAGGAGGTATATGCATTTGTAATATCAACATTTTAATCTCAGGACAGGAGAGTCCATTAGACTTCCGGTTCTGGTCATCCTGATCTGGAACAGGTTTTAGGAAAAGACAAGCTTAGCTGCAGGCCGAGAGATCCATTGATCTGGGCGTTCAGGACACAGAGCAGTGCAGCTCCTGGAGTTCGAAGTTATAAGGTCTGGGGCCATTGGAAACTGTTGAAATATAGAAGGTGTTTCTAGTGAAAATAAAATTAAAAACAATAAAATAAAATATAAAGTAAAATAAAAACAAAATAAAATAAATAACTTAAAACATAAAATGAAATAAAAATAAAATAAGATAAAAATAAAATAAAAAATAAGATAAAATTTAAAGTAAAATGCATTTTTGTGCTTATGATCTTATGCAAATATTAATATAAACATCAATGCATTTATGTGTTTATGTATTTAAGCATATTTATGCATTTATGTATGTATGTGCTTATTCAGGTGTTCATGTATTCATGTGTTCATACATTTGTGTATTCATGAATATTTATGCATTTACGATTTTATGTATCTATGTATTTATGTACGTATGTATTTATGCATTTATGTCTGTATGTATTCATGTATTCATGTATTTGTGTATTTGTGTATTTGTGTATTTCTGTATCTATGTATTTATGTATTTATGTATTTATGCTTTTATATATTTATACATTTATGTATGTATGTATGCATTTATGCATTTATGCGGTAATGTATTTACATATTTATTTACCTATGTATCTATGCATTTATGTATCCATGCATTTATGTATTTATGCATTTATGTATTTATGCGTTAATGTACTTATGTATTTATGTATCTATGTATTTATGTATTTATGTATTTATGTATTTATGCATTTATGTATGTATGTATTTATGCATTTATGTATGTATGTATTTATGCATTTATGTATGTATGCATTTATGCATTTATGCATTTATGCATTTATGTATTTATGTATTTATGCATTATCTATGTGTGTATTCATGCATTTATGTATTTATATATTTATGTATTATGTATTTATGTATCTTTGTATTTATGTATCTATGTATCTGTATATTTATTATGTATTATATATTTATGTATTTACTCCTGCTTATAAGATCCTGAGGGGCCCTCCATTTTGATATCAGCAGCTGGTTAGAACTAGTTTTCCTCCTTCATGTCAGCCAAAGAGTAGTGCTCAGGGGGCGAAGCTTAGAGAGACTGCTGGTGACAGTGGGTGGGACTTAGTGGAAGTGCAAGTTCCTGTGGGCGAGGCTTAGCTCAACTGCCTCTTGCTTTGGGCGGGGCTAAGAGCGACTGCCCGTGACTGTGGGCTGGGCTTAGGTCAACTGACTATTGCTGTGGGCGGGGCTAAGAGCAAATGCCGGAGACTGTGGGCGAGGCTTACCATGACTGGGTGTTATTGAGGGTGTGGGAGGGGCCCCAGTGAGTGAAGGGAAGTGAGTGGGCGGGGCTAAGCACAAGTCTAGGCAAATTCTGTGCCACTCTAAGAACCTGCCACGCCCACTGGGACCAAACCCTGGCCAGTTGACCCCAGCCCCACCTCCTTTGTCTTCAACCCCGCCCATCTGTGGCTGCTGCCTGGGCCCACACAGTGTCCTTTCATGATAGTTAGTAGAGAAGCCTCGTAATCGCACGGATATTAATATATATGTGAAAATATATGTATGTAAGGATTATATGTTATCTGTCTGCTTTCTCCACCGCATTCTCCTCACTCTCAATCTCCCATTGGTTTGGAGACTGGAAACCCATTCCTTCCAGATGGGAAACCATGACTAAGGAATAACTATTTTGCAGTGGTCAGTGATTTCATGGAACTTCCGGTTGGTAAAGCCTGAATCTTGGGTGATCTTGATCACAGCAATTCATTTAGATCAAGCAGTGTTGCTTCACTGGGACTCACTGCCCTTGCAGATTGATATTGATGATGTGGCTACAATAAACCCAGAGCTCTCACAGCTTCTTCCCTTATGACCAAAGGGCAGTCGGTCACTGCGGGAAAATGGAGCCGTTCCGGGGAGGATGGCGGCCGCTGTCCCTGAGGAACCCCTCAGCTTGGGACCTTTTGGCTGATTTTTGTCTGAGTCTGCCTGGGGCCTGATTCCAACACACAGGTTCACGATAGAACCGTGCTGATTGATGTGATATATTGTGGCAATTTTTTCTGTTTGTTAGAAGCAAGAACTCAAATCAGCCAACTCCAAAATTCCAGCTCCAAAGGAAGGTAAATGATAGATTGTTGTCATGGTGTTTTTCCTGCAGGGAAGAATACTAGGGCCAAAAGTGGAAGCCAGAGTAGTCACATTAGGAAACCCTAATTGAGCAGGTGTCTTCTCTATAAGCAGAGTTCTGTTCTTTGTTCATAGCAGCCTCATTTATACAAGCCAAAAGTTGAAAAGAACCATGATATACTTCAACATAGGAATGGGTACTGAAAATGTGGTACATTTACACAATGGAGTACTACTCAGCTATTAAGTACAAAGAATTAGTTAAATTTGCAGGCAAGTGGATGAAACTAGAATATATCAGCCAAGTGAGGTAATCCAGGCACAAAATAACACATGTGGTATATACTCACTAATAAGCGTATACTAACCCAAAAGCTCAGAGTACATATGATACAACCTGCAGAGCATATGGATTGAAGAAGGAAGGATGATCAGGGGTTGGATGCTTCAGTCCTGGATTGGGGGGCAAACAAGACAATTGTGGAGAAACGGAAGTAGAGTAGGACAAGGGAATGAGAATGGATGAGGAGGAAATAAGGGTGACAATATCAAAATCTGGAAGAGACATGAGAGACGTACAGAGTCTTTCTATCCACGTAGAGTGATGAGTTCAGATACTCAAAACTGCTTCAATGTTTTGAATAAATCATATTTCTGTGCCATAACAAACCTTGTTTCAAGTGATTGAGGAAATAAAAAGCAGTATCTGATTAATGGGAAAGAAACAGGGCAAGAAGGTATTAATAAATGATATCAAACATTTAATTTAATAACAACACCCATATTTCAGAGATTATTCTATGAAATGAAAATGGGGTAGAAACTATCTCATGTTCCACATAGCACATCATGGAATCAGATATCTGATATCAACACAAAATAAAGAGACCACAAACTGAACAGAAGCTATAGAATATTATTTATGATACATAGGAGAACATTTTATTTTATATACTTATAAAGTACGGTAGAGGATATCTTAATATTGCCATCCAATAGTTTAAATTAAAGGAAAAAGAAAAAATAGGATAATCAGGATAATCCTGATAATCAGGAAGGATACATTGGTGTGTGGTGTGCCTACTTTCTGCCACGCCACGTCAATAACATGAGCTTAAGGAAGAAAGTAGAGAAATATCAAGACATACTATTTGTGTTCCAAGGACATGGAGGATTTCTTTGTAGAAACAACATGGAATCTCACCTTTCAATCTTGGCAAAAGCAAATTCAAGTTTATTGAAGGATCTTTATGTTTGACCTCTTGCTATAATAAGTATGGTTTGAATCCAAGTCCAAGGCTCATGTGCACCAAAATACATCCAAAATGACTGACACAGCCAAGATGGCATTTTTCATAGTAGTCACAATGGAGTGAAGAGTCAGCCTCCATGCACATTCCCAATTCATTTGACATGGTATTACTATCCAGTGTACAACAAGTATGGAATATCACAATATCAAGGCTCACAATTTTCCCAGTCTATAGGTCTGCAAAAGTGCTAAAAATATTCAAATTGACAAAGTCATAATTCAGCCAAAATATGAAACAAATTTTTAATTCATAGTAGCTAAGATGGTACAATAAACTCCATAGCAAGATTTTATTATAAGCCAGTGACATAGAAACCATTCCAAAAATGGAGTTAAAGATTCCATTTAATTTAGTGTGTATATTATGGGCCAGAAACAACTTAGTTGAAACAAATATTAATCAAATTCAATGCTCCATCATTGTAATCTAACCAAGTTACATCAATTGGCAAAACATACATACATATGTGTAGTTAAAATATAATCCAAGACAGGGCCATTTCAAAACGAACACTAACTTGACAAGGATGAAAAATATAACGTATATACTAACATTAGCAATACAATTCTCTCTCAGAAATGGCAAATGAATTCTCTCATTTCTTTGAGAAAAATGTGTGAAATTGTTCTCAAACTTCTTAATGAGATATGAACAAACATCAACAAAGAAATATTTCATCGTATAGTATTGACTGCCAGGGACTGATTATCAGCCAAGAGATCAGCATAATAACTCAGTGAATGTCTGCACAGGTACTGATATTGGACAGAGTGGGTGTTGAGTCTTTATAATCCAGGCATTTCGACTTAGCATAATGACATGTTCTCCAGTTGACAGAAATCACAGGAAATTTGAAGGTATTTTGTAAGCATTACTAGCATACAATAGTATATGAACAACAGAGAGAATGTTCAATTCCTGGCTCAATGTTTCATGTGAGACTCTAGACAATGGAAAACAGGATGTCCCATGATTCTTCTCAAAGTGTGAATGATATTGAACTTTTATGACTTTCTAAACTTTTGCCTATGGATGTTCTGATGAAATCCATTGTGTTTATACATATGGCTGTTGACACATAGTCTGGCAAAAGCTGCCCAGGAGAAATTGTCCTTGGGAATTATGCCACGCACATGAATGAAATCATGGCACCTGAGCATGGAGAACATGATCTCCAAAATATATTTTCAGATATATGAATTAAGACATGTCACCTGAGGTTGGAGAACATGATCTCCAAAATATGTTTTCAGATATATGAATGAAGTCATGGCACCTGAGGAAGGCTAGCATGATCTTCAAAACATGTTTTCAAAAATGTTTTGATCAAAAGTTTTCAAACATCAGAGGTAGAGCTTGAGGCTAGAATTTTCCTGATGTGTCCAGGGAGCATGACATAGGATGAATGGAAACGAACTGTTGAATATAATTGGGAATAGCTCCAGAGAGCAGTAGCCTTAAAACAGATGCATTAGTGTAATGTGTGTGTGACATCTGTCTGCGTAGGAAACAGAGTTCACAACTGCTCCTTCTGAGAGCCTAGCAGACATGAAGAAGCTGTCTGCTTTCAGTATTTCATTTTTGCTCCTGAAGTTTTCTTTCATCGTGTGCTGTTTGAATGAACCCATTTGCTTTTGGAGGATAAAGAATAGTGAAGATAATTATGGAGATGCAAGAACTGACTGTGGTTTTTTCCTTCGGACTATTGAGGAACCTATTGGCAATTTTTATGATGGCATTTTTGAACTTAGGTAAGTGAATAGTATTTATTTCCTGCTTCAATGTTAAGAATTAGAAATACTAATCTGTGTACACAAACAGTGGAGTTCTGTCATGTTCTAACTTCTGTAACTTTAGTAACCACTGAAAATTAAGTAAAATGTCAATCACTATTATACATTCAAATGTATCACAGTTTAGTTTAGCTTTAATACATTGGGCTCCAGATCTCATGGAGAAATCACATGGACAATAAGAGAGACTTCATCCTATCTTTTGAGTCTTTGTGAATATCATATATACAAAGAGGTTTCCTCACCTGCCATGATTTCACAATTCCCACATTTGGCAAAAGCTCAATATGAAGACACAATGCCACTGCCTATATTCAACTGTCTGCCAATGATTACTGTATTAGCATGCATCTAGATGCCTTCTTAAAATGGTTATATAAATTTGGTCTCCAACAGTTGGACATAGATTCATTCATTGAAATATTTGTGTATAGGCAGGTCTACTATATTTTCATTCATATATAACATTATATGTATACTTGTAAATGTACTTATACATTGCTTTGTAAAATAGTTTTTAAATGAGCCTCTCCTGTAATTCTGGAATTGACATTGAATATGGAAAAAGACTGTCAGTCATAATATGCTGTTACCAGAATAATCTTTTGGTCCACTTTTGCAAATGCCCATCCAGGTATTAGACTTATTATCACTATCAGGTAAATAGTAAATATTTCTATTATTTAGTGAATAACTATAACATTAGAGAAAATCTAGACAAATAAATGTAGTACTTGCTCATAAGAAGCTCTTTTTATTATTGTTCCCTAGTTCTGAGATCCCAAGTATGATATATTAACATCAGTGGCTGCAGATCATCAATATGCCTGTGATTTCTTTGTCTATCTCTGACTCTTTACCTTATCTCTTATTCAATTTTTACATCTTTGGGATTTAAAAAATACATTTTCCAATTGTTAGCCACAGTAAAATGCGTACACTTTGATAATGATGGTGGCTGCAAATTATTATACTTCTCTCTTAGGTTAGTAAGAATTTCATTTCTGATGCATTCTGTATTATTCCACACCTCATTGGAAAAATAGTGGAAATCCTCATTGGTGACCCATTTATAAGCTAAGCCGAGGTTTAAGATTGCAAATATATGAACTGGCTCAATACACTTTTCAGGTTTAGAAAGAAAATCTTAGCTGCGAACTCTCAACTGAAAAATGCAAATTTCAGCAAATGAAAATGTTAGATGTATTTATCCTGATTAGAGGTAATTGCTAATAGTAACAGATGAACTGCCAACTGTGCTGGGTTAGATGAACACATTTCATATGGAGATAGGATCACTGTGTTCAGGCATAATTTAAAGCATCTCAAAGAATAAGGAAGAGTGAGGTGTTAAGAGAAATGTGATACCAGTTTTGTGAAATTGACAAACTATCATCACACTAAAAGGTAACATTAAATTAATGTGTAAAAGAACATAAAGAATAATGTTCTGGTTCTATGATATATTGTATCATTTTGAATATTTTGAATTGGATAAATATGTTTAAATGTAATATATTAAAATTATTATTCTCTTTGTTGAATATTGATAGTGGAAAATTAGAAACATGATCATTATTTTACATAATTCCCAAAGAATATTTTTTATGATTGGAAGCAATTTAGTACTCAACAATAGACATAGGATCCTAGGTATAGATATTACTAAATATCCATTAATGATATTATGGGGTATGAAAGGATAGAATATAAAAGCTGAAAAAATTTTTTGATGTATTATTTGATTCTCAAAATGTTCAATATTATTAAGATGCTTAATGTATAAAACACATTTAAATAATAAAACAAATTTAAAGAGAAATTGTTATGTCTTTCATATTTGGTTTAATTGATGCTTTTTAATGTATATGTGGGATTATGTCTCCAAGGTTATTCTATAGCAGTCTTACTGAAGAAGATTATAAGAAGGATGACATTCAGAGATATAGCAATATTTATCAATTTTCATGAGTATAAAATTTATATCATATCACCCAATGTTTTTGAAATATTAAATTGTTTTCAGTTATAAATATACCTACTATACATGGCTTATTTTAAGACATTTAGAGAGTAATTTAGCATGTTTTATATTACAAACTTTACTGCAATTGAAACTTTGTTTCAATCATCTCCCTTAGTCATTATTATGCCTTATTTTAGAATTCCAGAAAGAATATACGAGTTTTTTATGGTACTGTTTTTTGCTACTGATGAAATCAACAAGAATCCTCATATTTTACCCAACATGTCTTTGTTATTTGTCAACATTGTTGATCTGTGTCAAGATACACTGGGCGTTTTGGATCAACTTTATACAACAGAATACAATAGACGGTATTTTGTCAATTATGCCTGTCGAGAAGATGCACTTTGTGATATAGACCTTACAGGAACATCGTGGAAAACAACTTTAAAACTGACAATTCAATCTATGACACCAAAGGTAAGAATGTGTGACACTGAGTGAGTTAACAAAATTAAATTCCATTTACAAGAAACCTTGGACAAGATGAATACATGAGTGTTCTGCTATACACACACACACACACACACACACGCACACACATGCACACACACACGTGCACACGCACATGCACACGCACACACACACACACACACACACATTATATAGAAAAATAATTAAATAATCAGATCATAGATGTTTGGACAAACAGGACAAACTTTGTTGTAGGAAATTAAGAATTGTCAGGAATAGTCTAGAATCTGTTAGGAATAATACATTATATACCTAATATAATCTTACAGTCCTCAATAGGAGTTCTGAAATTTGAGTAGTGTTACTTGTATATGAGTTCATGTATCATAGCAATCATATTCCTGATGTGGATGCGTCATCCTCTCTTCTACATTCTTTAGGTTTTCTTTGGACCATTTAATCCTAACCTAAATGATCATGACCAGTTTCCCTATCTCCATCAGATAGGCCCCAAGGACACACATTTGTCCCATGGCATGGTCTCCTTGATGCTTCATTTTAGATGGACTTGGATAGGAGTGGTCATTTCAGATAATGACCAGGGCATTCAGTTTCTCTCAGAGTTGAGAGAAGAAATGCAAAGGCATAGGATCTGTTTAGCTTTTCTGAATGTGATCCCAGAAACCATGGAGACATACATGACAAAGGCTATGATATATGATAAACAAATTATGACATCTTCAGCAAAGGTTGCTATCATTTATGGTGAAATGAACTCTACTTTAGAAGTCAACTTTAGAAGGTGGCAATATTTGGGTTCTCAGAGAGTCTGGATCACAACCTCACAATGGGATGTTATCACAAATAAAAAAGAATTCAACCTTGATTTCTTCCATGGAACTGTCACTTTTGCAAACCACAGAGGTGAGATTGCTAAATTTAGAAATTTTATGCAAACAATGACCTATGACAAATACCCAGTAAACATTTCTGAGTCTATGCTGGGGTGGAAATATTGTAATTGTTCAGTCTCTAAAAACAGCAATAAAATGGATAATTTTGTATTCAATAACACATTGAAATGGACAGCACTACACAAATATGACATGGCCCTGAGTGAAGAAGGTTACAATTTGTATAATGCTGTATATGCTGTGGCCCACACCTACCATGAACTACTTATTCAACAAGTAGAGTCTCAGAAAACAACAGGTGTCAAAGGAGAATTCACTGACTGTGAGCAGGTAAAATTTCACACTTTTCATTATGATTAGAGATATCAATGTGATCTTTTAAATGGCCCCAGAGAAACACATGTACATTTATTAAAGATTATTCTTTCATTAGAGATATTTCTACACTGAAAAACTCCCCAATTAATCTTTTACATGGATTAATATCAATGTCGAGGTTTACATTTAATAGGAGACAATACATTTTTTAAGATAACAGTGACTTTTGTGAAAACCTGTCTCAACATTATCACAAGAGAGTTTAAAATTTAAAATAGGAGCCAAGAGTTTTGTCATGAAAACCTTAAGTGATGACAAGACAAGAATACTTGTCTAAAGAACAATTTCTCAAGAATCAATACATGTGTAGTAACTAATAATTACTCATTTAACCTATCAATTATTTATAAAACTATAAGTCATTAAGACTTTACATTTTATTAAGTTTATATTTATCTCATATATGTTTACTCTCTGTACATGAAAGACTCACAACCAATGTTTATTTTCACACACATTGAGAATCCTCCTTTATTTGCACATACATGGCTTCATTTTTTAGAAATTATTTTTGACAAACGGGTGCATACACACACACTGCCACACCATGTTACTTGTTAACTCATAATCACTTTTTTCTAGCATGTTTTAGCATTGAACATTAATAAGGCATATATTAATGTTCAATTATTCATGAAGTGTATTGCTTTTACTATGTGATTATTTTAATACAGTCTTTTCAGAAAATCATTAAAAATTTAGGGGAAATTCTCAAATTTTCCTTCCCTTTAATGATATGCATCTAATAATGGATCTTATTTAGGTGTCTTACGTGTTGAAAACCCGGGTATTTACTAACCCTGTTGGAGAACTGGTGAGCATGAACCATAGAGAAAATCAGTGTGGAGGATATGACATTTTCATCATTTGGAATTTTCCACAAAGCCTTGGATTAAAAGTGAAAATAGGAAGCTATTTTCCTTGTTTTCCACAGAGCCAACAACTTCATATATCTGAAGACTTGGAGTGGGCCACAGGAGGAACATCAGTGGGTACAGTTTTTATTTTTTTCATTTTATCTACATTTTAAAATATGAGGCAATGAAGTATTAGCTCTGTGTTAAGACCAAGTGCTACGCTTGCAAAAGACCATTCTCAGTGACAAGCACGAAAATTTGATCTCTCTCAATTTCATGTGAATCTGGTCTTTGAGATCAAAGCCTCTGGATTCCATGTTCCCTTTCATCCACATGCCTATTCACCACTCAGGAATATATTTATTAAATTTGTATATATAATTAAAAAATTTTAACTATATTTAAACTACAGAATTTGCAGATTCAGTGTGAACATATTTATAGCCAAATTGAAAATAGTATGTATTCATTAACAGAAGTCTTTCTCTCCATTCAGGGTTTCCATTTATATATATATGTATATACATCTATGTATATGATATATGCATTATATATATATGCATCTATGTATATGATATATGCATTATATATATGATTTTATATTTTATTGAATATTTTCTTTATTTACATTTCAAATATCATCCCCTTTTCATGTCTCCCCCCAGAAACCCCCTATACAATTCTCCATCCAACTGCCTCTATGAGGGTGTCCACCATCCATCCACCCAATCTCATCTTACATCACTGTCATTCACCTACACTGGAGCATCCAAACCTCCTAGGTGCAAAAGCTATTCCTCCTGCTGACATCTAACAAGTCCATCCTCTTCTTCATATGTGGCTGGTCCCATGAGTCCCTCAATGTGTACTATTTGGTTGGTGGTTCAGTCCCTGAGAATTTGCCTGGCTGAGACTGTTGTTCCCCAAATGGGACTGTAAATGTCCTCAGCTCCTTTAGTCACTTCCCCAGTTCCTCTATCAAGGACCCCAAGCTCAATCCAATGGTTGACTGTGAGCATCCACCTTTGTATTTTTCAGGCTCTAGCAGAGCCTTTCAGGAGACAACTATATCAGGCTCCCATGAGAAAGCACTTCCCTGCATCCACAATAGCATCCTCGTTTTAGGATTGTATATGGGATGGATCCCCATATGGGGCAGTCTATTTATGGTCTTTTTTTTCAGACTCTGCATGACACATTGTCTCCACAATGCTTCCTGTATATATTTTGCTCCCCCTTCTAAGAAGGAATGAAGCATCCACAAATTGGTCTTCCCTATTCTTCAGCTTCATATGGTCTGTGAATTGTATCTTGCTTGGGTAGTCAGAGATTCTGGGCTAATATTCACTTATCAGTGAGGATATTCCATGTGTGTTCTTTTGCGATTGTGTTACGTCACAAAGGGTGATATATCCTAGTTCCATCCTTTTACCTAAGAATTTCATGAAGTATTTATTTTTAATAGCTGAGTAGAAACCCACTGTGTAAATTCACCACATTTTCTGTTTCCATTCCTGTTTTACAGGACATCTGTTTTTTGTTTTGTTTTGTTTTTCAGCTTCTGGCTATTATATATAAGGCTGATATGAACATAGTGTAGTATATGTCCTCATCACATGTTAAAGCACATTCTGGGTACATGCCCAGGAGTGGTATAAGTGGATCCAATTTTCTGAGGAATCACAAGACTTATTTCCAGAGTGATTGTACCAGCTTGCAATCTCAACAAGCAATTGAGGAAAGTTCCTCTTTCTCCATATCTTCACCAATATCTCCTATCACCTGAGGTTTTTTTTTCATTTTTTATTCAATATATTTTTATTTACATTTCAAATGATTTCCCCTTTTCTGGCCCCCCACTCCCCGAAAGTCCTATAAGCCCCCTTCCCTCCCTCTGTTCTCCCACCCCCCTTCCCACTTCCCTGTTCTGGTTTTGCCTTATACTGTTACACTGAGTCTTTCCAGAACCAGGGGCACTCTTCCCTTCTTCTTGTACCTCATTTGATATATGGATTATGTTTTGGGTATTCCAGTTTTCTAGGCTAATATCCACTTATTAGTGAGTGCATACCATGATTGATCTTTTGAGACTGGGTTACCTCACTCAGTATGATGTTCTCCAGCTCCATTCATTTACCTAATAATTTCATGAATTCATTGTTTCTAATGGCTGAATAGTACTACATTGTGTATATATACCACATCTTTTTTGCATCCATTCTTCTGTTGAGGGATACCTGGGTTCTTTCCAGCTTCTTGCTATTATAAATAGGGTTGCTATGAACATAGTGGAGCATATATCCTTATTACATGCTGGGGAATCCTCTGGGTATATGCCCAGGAGTGGTATAGCGGGATCTTTCGGAAGTGACGTGCCCAGTTTTCTGAAGAAGCACCAGACTGATTTCCAGAGTGGCTATACCAAGTTACAACCCCACCAGCAGTGGAGGAGTGTTCCCCTTTATCCACATCCTCTCCAACACCTGCTGTCTCCTGAATTTTTAATCTTAGTCATTCTGACTGGTGTAAGGTGAAATCTCAGTGTTGTTTTGATTTGCATTTCCCTGATAACTAAAGAATTTGAGCATTTTTAAAGATGTTTCTCTGCCATCTGAAGTTGTCAGGTGAAAATTCTTTGTTTAACTCTGTACCCAATTTTTAAATAGGGTTATTTGGTTTTCTAGGGTCTAACTTCTTGAATTCTTTGCATATATTGGATAATAGCCCTCTATCTGATGTAGGGTTGGTGAAGATCTTTTCCCAATTTGTTGGTTGCCAATTTGTCCTTTTGACGGTGTCCTTTGCCTTACAGAAACTTTGTAATTTTATGAGGTACCATTTGTCAATTTTTGTTCTTAGAGCATATGCTATTGGTGTTCTGTTCAGAAACTTTCCCCCTGTACCGATGTCCTCAAGGGTCTTCCCCAGTTTCTTTTCTATTAGCTTCAGAGTGTCTGGCTTTATGTGGAGGTCTTTGATCCATTTGGAGTTGATCTTAGTACAAGGAGACAGGATGGATCAATTCTCATTCTTCTGCATGCTGACCTCCAGTTGAACCAGCACCATTTATTGAAAAGGCCATCTTTTTTCCATTGGATGTTTTCAGCACCTTTGTTGAGGATCAAGTGGCCATAGGTGTGTGGTTTCATTTCTGGATCTTCAATCCTGTTCCATTGATTTGCCTGCCTGTCACTGTACCAATACCACGCAGTTTTTAACATTATTGCTCTGTAGTATTGCATGAGGTCAGGGATACTGATTCCCCCAGAATTTCTTTTGTTGTTGAAAATAGTTTTAGCTATCGAACAAAGAAAGAGAGCTTCAAACCAATTTCCCTTATGAACATCGGTGCAAAAATACTCAACAAAATTCATGCCACCTGAATCCAAGAACACATAAAAACAATCATTCACCATGATCCAGTAGGCTTTATTCCAGGGATGCAGGGTTGGTTCAATATACGGAAATCCATCAATGCAATCCACTACATAAACAAACTCAAAGAAAAAAAACACATGGTCATTTCATTGGATGCTGAAAAAGCATTTGACAAAATTCAGCATCCTTTCATGCTTAAAGTCTTGGAAAAAAACAAGAATTCAAGGCACATACCTAAACATAGTAAAAGCAATATACAACAAACCTGTAGCCAGCATCAAACTAAATGGAGAGAAACGTGAAGCAATCCCACTAAAATCAGGGACTAGACAGGGCTGCCCTGTTTCTCCTTATCTTTTCAATATTGTACTTGAGTTACTAGCTTGGGCAATTAGACAACATAAGAAGATCAAAAGGATACAAATTGGAAAGGAAGAAGTCAAACTATCATTATTTGCAGATGATATGATAGTCTACCTAAGTGACCCAAAAAACTCAACTAGAGAACTCCTACAGCTGATCAACAACTTCAGCAAAGTAATAAAATCAACTCAAGCAAATCAGTAGCCTTCCTATACTCAAAGGATAAGCAGGCTGAGAAAGAAATTAGGGAAATGACACCCTTCACAATAGCCACAAACAGTACAAAGTACCTTGGGGTGACTCTTACCAAACATGTGAAAGATCTGTATGACAAGAACTTCAAGACTCTGAAGAACGAAATGGAAGCCCTCAAAAAATGGAAAAAATCCCATGCTCATGGATTGGCAGGATTAATATAGTTAAAATGGCCATTTTGCCAAAAGCAATACACAGATTCAATACAATTCCCATCAAAATCCCAACTCAATTCTTCATAGAGTTAGAAAGAGCAATTCTCAAATTCATCTCGGATAACAAGAAATCCAGGATAGTCACCTGAGTTTTTGATCTTAGCTATTCTGACTGGTTTGAAGTGAAATCTCAGGGTTGTTTTGATTTGCATTTCATTGATCACTAAGGATGTTGCATATTTCTTTTGGTGTTTCTCAGTTATTTAATATTGAGAATGATCTGTTTAGGTCTGCACTCCACTATTTATTAGGATTGTTTTGTTCTTTGGAGTCTAACTTATAGGTTCTTTATATGTATTGGATATTAGCGCTCTACCAGACGTAGGTTTGGTAAAGATCATTTGCCAAACTATTAATAGCCATTTTGTCCTATCAAGAGTGTTCTTTGCCTTTGAAAAGCTTTGCAATTTTATGAGGTCCCATTTGTCAATCATTGTTCTTAGAGCATAAGCTATTGGTGTTTTGTTAAGGAAATTCCCCTGTGCCCACGTGCTTGAGGCTCTTCCCCGCTTTATTTTCTATTAGTTTCAGTGTGTCTGGTTTTATGTGGAAGTCCTTGATTCATTTGAACTTTATCTTTGTACAAGGAGAAACGAAAGGATCAAATTGCACTCTTCTACATGCTGAACACCGGTTGAAACAGAAAAATTTGTATAAATTCTGTCTTTTCCCTCCAGAAGTCTTTAGCTCCTTTTTCAAATATTAAGTGACCATAAATGTATGGGTTAAATTCTTCGTCCTCAATTTTACTCCAGTGTTCTACCTGTGGGAGCAATGTGTGCTTTGAGGATTAGTAAAGTTTCTTTTATGAATGTGGCTGTCCTTGCATGTGGATCATAGATGTTCAGAATTAAGAGTTTTCTTGGAAGCATTTTCCTTTTATGAAGAAGAAATCTTCATAATGTATTCTTTTTAATAACTTTTGGATGAAAGTTGATTTTTATTTTTTATTAGTATGGTTATTTAAGCTTTTTTTGAGGGGGTTGTGTCTACTAGCACACAAAATTGTTTTTCAGCCCTTTACTCTGAGGAATTGACTGTCTTTTTCATTGAGGTGTGTTTCATATAAGAAGCAAAATGTTGTTTTCTGTTTATATACCCAGTCTGTTAGTCTGTGTCTTTTTTGTTGGGAAACTGAATTTATTTTCATGAAGACATAATAAGGAAAATTTATTCTTGCTTCCTGTTTTTGTTGTTATTGTTATTGTTTTGTGGCTATGGCTGCGGTTGTTGTTGTTAGAGGTGGAATTATGTTTCCATGGATTTTGAGTTTGTTAAAGGATTGCTTTCTTGCTTTTTCTATGGAGAAGTTTCCCCTTTTTGTTGGACTTTCCTATTTTTTATTCTTTGTATGGATGGATTGGTGGAAAATATTGTGTGAGTCTGTTTTTTGTCATGGGGTATCTTGGCTTCTCCTTCTATCATATTTAAGAGTTTTGCTGGGTATAGTATCCTTAGTTGGCATTTGTGTTCTCCTAGAGTCTGTATGGTATCTGCCAAGGATCTTTCATAGTCTCTGGTGAAAAGACTGGTGTAATTCTGATAGGTCTGATATTATATATTACTTGACATTTTTCTTACTGCTTTACTATTCCTTCTTAGTTCGTTGCATTTGGTGTCTTGAATATTATTGATAGGAGGAATTATCTTTCTGGTCCAGTCTATTTAGAATTCTGTCGGCTTCTTGTATGCTGATGGTCAGCTCTTTCTTTAGGTTAGGGAAGTTTACTTCTACACTTTTGTTGAAGATATTAATGACCTTGTACATTGGGAATCTTCACTATCTTATATACTTATTATCCTTAGGTTTGGTCTTCTCATTGTGTCCTGGATATTCTGGGTTAGGATAATTTTGAATTTTGCATTTTCTTTGATTGTTGTGTCAGTATTTTCTAAAGTATCTTCTTCATCTGAGATGCTTTCTACTATCTCTTGTATTCTGTTGGTGATTCTTTCATTTATGATTTCTTATCTATTTCCCATGTTTTCTATCTCTACAATTGTCTCCATTTGTGATTTCTTTATTGTTTCCTTTTTCCATTTTTTCCATCCTGGATGGCTTTGTTCAATTATTTTACTGTTTTCTTTGTGTTTTTGTGTAATTCTTTAATGGATTTTTGCTTCCTCTTTCTACCTGTTTATCTGTGTTGTCCTGATTTTCTTTAATGGAATCATGCCTTTCTTAAAGTCCTCTGTCATCATCATGAGATATGCTTTTAAATCATTTTAGTTTTTCTGGTGTCTTGGATTATTCAGGCCTCACTGTAGTGGGAGAATTGCATTCTGATGATGAAAAGCAGCCTTGGTTTCTGAGGCTTATATTTTGGCATTTGTCTCTTGCCATTTGGTAATCTCTGATGTTAGCTGGTCTTGCTATATTGACTGTGGCTTGCCCCTCCTTTAAGCATTTGTATCAGCACTCCTTGGAGAAATGATCTTTCCAGGAGGAATTTGGGTATGGAGAGCTGTGGCTTAGGGTCAGCTCTGAGTGCAAAGAGAAACACAGAAGTATCTTTTCCCAGGCTTCTCCACAATTCCTGTTAAATCTGGGTCCTGGATAGTTCCCTGGGAGCAGATGTGTTGGTCTTCCCTATGCTCCCAGTCATGTCAGCACTTTTGGGAGTCCAGATCTCTCCTGTAGCTATTTCGGTATGGATAACTGTAGCACAGGAGCTGTAGATCATCTCTTGGAGGAGATGCACAGGATCAGGCAATTTATATACTTATATTGGTTATTGTAAGTGATTACATTTCAAATGTTATTCCTCTTTCTAGTTTCCTCTCCTCTGCCTTAGCTGGTATTAGTGGGAGGGCATGACCTTGGTCCTGTGGAGAATTTATGCCACTGCATTGAACAAAGCTAGGGTGGTGTGGCTGGGGTTTATGGGTGTGTGTGGGAGATTCCTCACAAATGCAGGAGAAATGGGGGGCATAGTAGAACCAAGATTTTTATTTAAACTTAGGAAAATTCGTTAGTTTAATAAGTGTCTTATAGAACATAGTTTTCTATATTCATAAAACAACTCTTTGTTGATTTATACTACGTTCTATCTCTATAAAACTCAATGTTCTAATTGTTTATTTATAAATGATTAAAGAGAAACCGATGCCACATAAAGATTCCTTTTAGAATAATCAGTTTAGGAAGGAAGTTTTGAATTTGTACAGCTTGAGTGTTACATATATAATATTACATGATATAGTAAATGTTGTGTGGCATTCATTGCATTTCAGTGTAATTCAAAATAATAAGGTGCCTGAAATTGGTAACTAATGCTGGTTATCATAGGAAAATTTATAACCATATCTATTAATGTCCCAAATATCTATTTATGGGTCATTATACATATGATGTATACATGAAATAGACACACACACACACATACACACTCATACTTTTTAATATTATTTGTTGTCTCAGGTTCCCTCGTCCATTTGTAGTGTGCCATGTACTGCAGGATTCAGGAAAATTCATCGGGAAGGAACAGCAGAATGCTGCTTTGATTGTGTTCAGTGCTCAGAAAATGAGGTTTCCAATGAAACAGGTACATGCTTGGATGCTAAGGAAAACTTGATGAATTTGAAGACATTCTCTCTCCAAACTAGAAATATGATATGACCTAAATGAAACTGAAGTTCTAAAATCTCTGTGTTTCAGAAGTTTATCAATTATATAGTATCAGCTTATTTTGTATCCAGCAAAAATATCCTCAACAAATAATGAATCTCTCAAAATGTGATTGTTACTGATTTTATATTATGTAGAAAATGTTTAGGAAGACAAACCTGTGTAACAACTTTAAACAAAAACTGTAGGCATAATCTATGCATATTCTTACTCTACTTTGATACTTTGTACAGAGAAAGTTGATTACATGACCAGTGCACAATCTTTCCCTCCATCACAGCTTAGTCCTTGGAAAAGGCCAGATGCTCAGGGTAAAGGCTGTTTAATGAATATTTTAAGAACTTAGATGGTTTGAGGGATTAAATGTTTGCTATCAAACAATTAGGACAAGAGTGAAGATTTCAAGAATGCAACAAGACTGCACATTACCCTTGTCAGTGAGTAGTGAAATTAAGGTTTGAGGAATTATATAATCTGAGATTTTGAATAAAATTTTTCATCATATTATTCTTTCCTTTTTGTTTAATAAATACTTTTAGCTATTCCATTCCCAAAGATGGTGTTTTGTTCCATCACAAAGCATAGTTTAATGGACAACAATTATTAACTACATAACTATGATACCTTATAACGGCTTATTGTTTTTCACCAGCAGATATGGAACAGTGTGTGAGGTGTTCAGATGATAAGTATGCCAACTTAGAGCAAACCCACTGCCTCCAAAGAGCTGTGTCATTTCTGGCTTATGAAGATCCATTGGGAATAGCTCTAGGCTCCATGGCCCTGTCCTTCTCAGCCATCACAATTCTAGTACTAGTCACATTTGTGAAGTACAAGGATGCTCCTATTGTGAAGGCCAATAACCGCATTCTCAGCTACATCCTGCTCATCTCTCTAGTGCTCTGTTTTCTCTGCTCACTGCTCTTCATTGGACATCCCAACCAGGCCACCTGCATCCTGCAGCAGATCACATTTGGAATATTTTTCACAGTGGCGATTTCTACAGTGTTGGCCAAAACAATTACTGTAGTCATGGCTTTCAAGCTCACTACTCCAGGGAAAAGGATGAGAGGGATGCTGACATCGGGGACACCTAACTTGGTCATTCCCATTTGTACCCTGATCCAACTTGTTCTCTGTGGGATCTGGTTGCTCACATCTCCTCCATTTATTGTCAGAGATATACAATCTGAACAAGGAAAAACTGTCATAATTTGTAACAAAGGCTCAGTCATTTCCTTCCATGTTGTCCTGGGATATTTGGGTTCCTTGGCTCTGGCGAGCTTCACTGTGGCTTTCCTTGCTAGAAACCTCCCTGACAGGTTCAATGAAGCCAAGTTCCTAACTTTCAGCATGCTGGTGTTCTGCAGTGTCTGGATCACATTCCTCCCTGTCTACCATAGCACCAGGGGGAAGATCATGGTGGTTGTGGAGGTCTTCTCTATCTTGGCTTCTAGTGCAGGGTTGCTAGGGTGTATCTTTGTCCCAAAGTGTTATGTTATTTTAGTTAGACCAGATTCAAATTTTGTACAGAAGTGCAAAGACAAATTGATTCATTGAAACTTTCGTAGTAGGAAAATATTATATGATACTCAACATATTTTTTTGTCTTAGCAAATGTAGTACTTGATCATAGAAAGATGTTAAGGAATAAACAAATTACAACTTACTTATAGGACAATACTATTCATCATGATACCAATGAACAAAGTTTGGTGGAAAATGGGTTCATAAATAAATACACAATCCTGAAGAAATTGAGACTGAGGAATCTCAAATGAGGACTGGCTCTCATCATGTTGACCTGTGTTTTTTGTGTAAGCCATGTACTTAATAAATGATTAATATAATGTGATGATAGTGATAGTGTATGGTACCCACTCTCGGTGAGTTTTTCTTGGAGTTACAAGAAAGTGGACTGCAGACAACATGGACATGAAGCCAGTAAACCACATTATTCCACATGATTTTGTGGAGTGCTTGCATCCAATTTCATGCCTTGGCTACATTCAATATTCTGTGACCAAGGCACATAAGAAATAAACACTTTTCTCAAATATTTTTTCTTGATCATGGTGTTTTTACTTCATTTTTGAGCAACAGAATCAAAGATATCACCTAAATGTTAAAATGCCTCTGTTGGGATTTGGGATATCATAGATTTCTGATGCAATAAAAGGCACTTATTTGAAAAGAGAAACGAGGGAATTTTAGCAGAGTGGGAAGAACAGGGACAGTGTTGCATATAAAAGCAGAGAAGTACTGGAATTTGGAGTAGCTTTAAGATGTACTAGAAATATCTTAAGAATATCAATTAACCTAAATGGAAAGGAATATTTTAAGAAAACTTCAATGGGGTTCAGATTGTGCTCTGAAATTTTATATAAAAGACTCAATTTCATTATGAAATGAAAGTGTTTCATTAAGTGAGTAATGTCACTAATGGAAATGTCCCCAACAAGACCTTTACCACATTAAGGGTGGCTCTGGCATTATATGTAGCAGAGGAAGTCCTTGGTCATCAATGGGAGAAGAGACCCTTGGTCCCATGAAAGCTCAAAGCCCCAGTGTAGGAGAATGCCAGGGCAAGGAGGCAGGAGTGGGTGTGTGAGGGCAAACACCCTCATAGAAGGAGGACCAGGGGTGTGATACAGAGTTTCTGGTGGGAAATTAGGAAGGGGATAACATTTGAAATGTAAATACATAAATCATCCAATCAAAAAAAAGATACCACAAGAACTCTGGCATTTTTCTAATAGAGCCAATCAATAATCACAGATAATGAACCAAAATAGACACTGCATCCTTTTGGCAACCTCTGTGTTGTTTACGTTATTCAGTGGTGTAAATTGATTTGTCCATAGGCCATATTCTTTCTCTGCATGACTTTTTCCTCGTTTCCTTTATTTTAGCCTACCTACCTCTCAAACCCCTGCTGCAGATGCAGTCACATGGCAGCTGGAACTTAATCCTATTCATCTCAAAGCTTCCAGAAGTATCTTCCATTATTTAAGATTGAGTTGTTCATGAGAGAGGGGTGTGACTCACTCATGAAAGGAAAAATGTGCTTTGGCCTCTTTGCACAGGCCTGCTCAGAAAACCACATCCTTGTTACACATCAAATAGTGAGAGCAGGGCTCTTGTTGATGTTGTCCATGCTAAAATGAGTCAGAGTTATTAGACAGCTTCTCTGTATAAAAGACAGCACCACATTGTTAATTAATGACACATTTTTAAAATCTGGGCCTTTCTATTTCACTGAAATATTAGGACAAAACAAAACTTAAAGTCATCCGTGTGTAACATAGAATGCAAACTCTGAGCAGTCTGCAGATCAATAGAGCTGATGAAATCATAAAATAAGATTGGAATGAGGCAGTATGATTGCATTTTCCCCGCACACACAGACTTTTAAACAAGTCTCACCTTAACAGCAATTAAATTGAACTAGCATATGTGGCTACTTATGAATTGCACTGTTGTGATTATGTTACATTAAAGACACCTTGCAGACCGAGAACAGCTGAGTGGAGGATTTCTGAGTCCAGTAGTACTTAAATGAAATTTTCATCTATTCAAACAATGCCTGCTGAGCTTGTAGCACAAACCAGCACTGTGCAAGAAAATGCTGCTGGGTAACCACCTTGGGACCTTGCCTCATTTTTTTTTCTTTTCCTTTTCCTTTTTTTTTTTTAACATTTTATTCACATGTCAAATAGTATCCCCTTTCCAAGTAAGTTACCCCTCTGAAAACCCCCTATCCCATCTCCATTTCCCTACTCAACCCACTCCCCCGCCCCAATTTCCTGACTTGCATTCTCCTATTCTGGGGAATTGAACCTTCACAGGACCAATGGCCCTTTCTCTTATTGATATCTACTACATATGTAGCTGGAGCCATGGGTCTCTCTTCGGCTGGTGATTTAGCCTCTGGAAGCTCTGGAGGGACTGGTTGGTACATATTATTGATCCTCCTGCAGGGCTGCCAACCTCTTCAGCTCCTTGGGTCGTTTTTCCAGCTGCTCAATTGGGGAACCTATGTTCATTCTATTGGTTGGCTATAATGCAAGGGTATTTTGATCCACTTTTCAATAAGAATAAATGTATTGACACTTTGGTCTTCCTTCTTAAGCTTCATGTGGCCTGTGAGTTGTATCTTGGGTATTCCAAGGTTTTGTGCTAATACCCACTAAATCAGCAATGGCATACCATGTATGTTCTTTTGTGATTCGGTTATCTCATTCAGGATAATAGTTTCTAGCTACTCAGAGGGCTGTGTCTATTGTGTGGATGACATGGCTTACTCCATGGATACACACTTTATGATGCAATCCATATCGAACTATAGTCATACTGAGACGTTTATTGTTACCCCTAAAACATATATTCTATAACCCACATTCATTATTGACACTGTGGATTCATCTATTAGAAATAGAGTCACATTACTCTACAGATACCAACAAAATAAAAATATTCACAAGACAGTATAAAAGAAATCCAGAAACGCACATCATTTTGCTAAATTTTTCTTATAATATAGCGTCAGTGATAACCCCACAACAGAGATAATGATTTCCAAGTCACATAAGGAAAGAAATTTTTATAGATGGCGGCCTTGATGCGATTCTTTTGCTATTTGTGTTGTTGTTCATGTATGTTTTATATTTATTTTATATGAAAGAGTGGTTCTTTTTTGTTTAATTTTTTATCCCTATGATTTGGCTATGGCAATCTTTCAATCAGTTCTCTTAGCTGCCAAAGGGGGTTATCAGATTGTCTATTATGAGGTACACCATCCCAGAGAATAACAAATGCTCTAAATAGCTATTACTCCAAATTCTGCACTAAGCATTTGTCTTCCAGCACTTGTGCTGCTCTAATTGAACTATATCATTCTCTACACACATCCCAGAGAATAACAAATGCTCTAAATAGCTATTACTCCAAATTCTGCACTAAGCATTTGTCTTCCAGCACTTGTGCTGCTCTAATTGAACTATATCATTCTCTACACACATCCCAGAGAATAACAAATGCTCTAAATAGCTATTACTCCAAATTCTGCACTAAGCATTTGTCTTCCAGCACTTGTGCTGCTCTAATTGAACTATATCATTCTCACACAAATGGAGATACCTCTTCAGATGTGAAGGTACAGGGAAGTGAGGTATGCATGCTAATTATATATACTACACTTTTATCCAGGGCTCTATTGTCCCCAATGATCTCTGTGGGTTCAAAACCATGAACCATCATCACTTACTTTAGCATCAGTTTTGGAGGAGATCGCCCCCCGTGTATTCTAGGATGGCAATGTAGGTTAAGTAAATCTATAAAGTACAGAATTGATATAATCCTCCTTGAGGCTGGAAGAAAAGAATATTTATCTAAAATATTTTGGAAGGAAGTTCCAGTGTAGCCACAGGGTAAGGATCTACATTCCAGACTACAGGTATTTGCAGGAAAGCATGTCTGTCCAAGCCTGGGAAATTAGAGAGACATTCATAGAGGCCCTTTTGACAAGGAAGGTCTTAATGTATATTGAGGAAGTATATCTTCTAGCTGACAACCGACTACTTACAAGGAAGGCTATAGGGCGATGATTGGCAGGGCTTATTAGAGACAGAATGATATGCTTTCTGCCTTTGGAATAGAACCAGCAGGCATGGACCTCCAGGAGTGTTGATACTTGATGTGGGTATAAATCTATTTTATATAATAATGACATATTTTACATTCCTCTTTTGAGAAATGTCCTTCTTGTAAATGTTAAGGAATCCCCAATAATCTGAGTTAGCAGCAGTCCAGAAGCAAGGCATGGCTAATTTCTCAGCAGATAGTAAAGGCTGGGACCTTCTGGACAGCCATTTATGTTATGCAAAATTCTTTAAAAATATGATGTGCAAAATAGATAATTTCTCAACTATGTGAAAATATAAGAATGCAATGCAAATTGTATAAGGGGCTTCATAAAATTAAAGTAACAAAAGCAGCTGAAATGTGTTCCAACTTATCTGAATCATATTGAGAAAATAAATAAAGATATTTAGGTAATTATTTTCTTTAAAAGACAGGCAGATTTCTGAGCTCAAGATCAGCCTGGCACAGAGCAAGTTTAGGCCCAAGTGTTGTAGAAGTTGTAATTTCTAGAAAGGGTACCCACAGCTTGCTTATACTTTGTGCTTAACAGAGGCAAGCGGGTCTCTAAATTATTTTGCAAAGTTAAAGGAAAATATGTAATTGTTGTCTCCTAAGTAGCAAGGAGCTAGTTTCACAGGATTCTGATTTGTAGGATAATCAAAAAGAGAGCAGGAGGAATTAACTGCCTTTATATGTAAAATGAGTGACTGGGCCTATGAGCTGAAATAGCATATCTATCAAGATAATGTTTTGGAATAGCAGAGAGAACTGCATGAAGAACTGACACAGGCAGCACATAGAATGATGTAAGATCTTCCAGGAGATCTTCAGAGAAAACTGATCATGGAGAAAGGGAAAAGAAGAAAGAGAAAGAAGGTGGTAAAGCTTCCTCAGCAGAACATAGGCCACCAGCTTGCACTCACAATTCTAGTCATTTGTTTTTCTACTATTTGACACCTCTTCCTTAGAATCTCTCTCCAACCTAAGTCTGTTCCTTGAAAACTTATTCTTGATATAGGTAGTGTCACTGACATACTGGGACTTGATGTAAATCAGAGAGTAAAATGTGGAGAAAGTGATCTAATGGATTCCCAGACATTTCCTGATTAACCAGGGCTTTTCAAAGATCAACATCCAAAGAATCTTGGCAGAAGATTTATAACCCTCTTCCTTAAGTCATCTTGTCTTTTTGAGCTGACCCTGACAGAGAAAGGACACACTAGCAACTTTGTGAAACTAAGTTTAATATACACTACTAAAGAACTAGTTTGTTGAGTAGGTCTCTGTGTCCATACTAGTGCCTGGAAGGAGCCTGGGCCGGCCTGCGACTTATTCCCCTGTGAATCCTCAGCATAATGTGTGGTTGCTTTAAATAATGTTACTAGCTGAATAGATTAACCTGGCATCTCCTATTGGCACATGTGCAAGTATAGAACAGGATCATATCAGACTTTCCCAGACTGAAATATCCTGATTACACACTGTGGAGTCTATCAGGTAGCTAAATATTGCCAATCTTGAGAGCATTCTTTCAGGCATTCTCCATGTTAGCCAATATTTGAATGGTCAAATTCCAAGGTAAATGCATTTATTCAATATACCTTTTAATTTTGTATATGATGAATGGGATTCTAGACCTGCAAATCATTGGTAGAATATTAGGATGACATGCACAATGGCCTAGGATCAATCCTATCCCAAGAGCCTTCAAGCAAAGGATAATAAACAGCCCAATTTACATGTGAGGTGTAGGCTTCAAGAAAAGGAGTTTCTCCTTAGAGACATTAATTCACTCTAAACTCCAGCCTCCACACAGGATTTATACATCCATACATACATGCATACATACATAAATACATCCATACATACACACATATTTATAATGAATATATATGTAGATTAATACATAGATATATTTTTTACAAATAACATAAATATAGATTAAGAGCTTGTAAATTTCCTTGAATAAAATGATCCGGTAAAGGTATGGTTCAGTTGTAACAACACAGCCAGGCCACAGGAACCCATGAAATCCTAGAAAAGAGTAAAACAAGCCAAGAGATCATATCTGTAGACTATAAACAACAGGTTTACTCAGCTCTCTAAAAGAAAGAGGGATCTCCAGCTGTCCCATATTGGCAAAGATAATTGTACAACAACAAAAGTTGTATAGAGGATAAATATTCTCAAGATGTTACAAGGACCCAATGGAGGATACTCTGTATACCTGTTTCATAACAATCAGATTTGTAAACCCTGCCTGAGCACAGAGATTCCATATATCTTTTGTAATTCTCAAGGATAATGATGCTGACAAGACCGTGCTGCAAGGGATAACAGTCTCTTTCACATTAGGTAAAACTTAGATGAAATCCCACAAGTTTATCTGATGGGGAAGAAGCAGAAAGGATAAAATAATGGCTAGAGAATCTGCAGTCAAAAACAAAAGCAGAAACAACCATTCCACAACTGGTGGGCCCTCTGAGAGTCACTTATCAGTAGAAGCATTACTTCTTGTTGAGCTTTTTGTGGTTCTCCGAGGCTTCATTGTCCTCATTCTCTAATCTCTGCAGGTGTGATATTACCTGTTCATGACAGAACTTCAGCTACTCATAGAAAGAATATGCCCTGTGGTAGGACATGTCCCTAGGAGTGTAGACTCACAAGAACACTGGCATGAAACATCACATCAATGCAGGGTGCTCCTCAAAGAACACATACCATGTGGTGTGAAATCCTAGATCCTGTGTACCATCAAATTATGGTGATTATAAAAAATGTTATTCTGATACTAGGCAGACAAATGATATGTATCCTAGTGGAAGATTCCTGGGTTGCACAAAGTAACTCAGCAGGATTGGGAATGCAATCTATCCCATTATGTTCTCAGTAGCAATCTCCGTTAGAAATTGCACATTATTATGGGGATTTACACCAAGAACAAGACAACTCTATAAACAGCTAAGAGTTTCCAACTTGTACTAAGGTACATACTTCTTGGAGAAGCATTTATGGATATGAGATTGGGCATAGTGACAACCTGGAGGTGCTGCCACCTAGAACAAAAGACTAGGCTGTACCCTCTAGGGACTAATTGAAAGCCCTGAGAGCAATGGGTCTTGTGACATCACTGCTGACATCACAGGGGATGCCTAGAGCTCTCCAGGATTCACTAGAATGTTCAGACAAGAGATAGTTTATATCATGGGGAAAAGGCTTTGCCTTCCTGTTAATGCTCTCCCTCTACTGAACAGAAGCTGAGGAGCCTATCCCAGGAGACTCTCCTGGGACACAAATGTTGATCATTTCCCTTTCAAAAGCCAGAGGTCTCAGTTACTGAGATTTGTCAGTGTCAGAACAATGGGAAAATGGTGTGCTTTATTTCCAAATGTGTTAACTGTGGAGAACTGGGACAGGATGGAGAGAAGAGCCAGACCATCAAGTTGGTAGCTGAAGACTTGAGATGTCCACTTTCTTCCTATGCTTTGGCCACATGAACTTGTTAGAATTCAGTTCCAGGGACACCTTCAGCATGTGGAGATTCAGGACAGGAGGGACGTTTTCAGGATGGTCTTGCTTGGAGATTATGCCTGCGGAGAGAGATCAGGAAAAAAAGATTACTCAGATCTGACACTCTGACCAAGGGATGAAAACAAAGGGTATAGTATATTCTCTTTATTCTATGCTGTGTAGGTCAGGCTGTGGGAGACCCATATCCACAGTCACTCAGCAACAGATGTGTATCCAAATTTGTCAACAACAGCCCAAATTCTCCATTTTCCAAACAGCTCTCTTCTGCCCCTCAGCCACTTCCAACCTATTCTATAACAGAATTACCCACAGTATACCCCACCTGACTGCCTCCAAGTGTGATCTAAATGTCTCAAATCTAACAATACCCCATTACTCTATGCAGATCACAGCTCCTATTATCCAGGAGATGAGTTTTTTTCTGGAGACAGATAATGACCACCAAGCCTGAGCATGGACAGTGATGTCTAGCCTAGTCTCTAGAGTCCTTTCTTGTATGTGAAGGATATAGCTGTGAAGCCCTACATGGTCATATATTTATAAATTTAATATTCTCATGGAAAAGACAATTTTGCCTTTGATTAAAATCCTAATTAAAATCTAAAAATTAAACATTTTAATATCAAGAAAGCCATCTACAGAAGACCCAGTAATAAAATTAATTAATTTTATTAAACAAACTTGAGCATAAAGGAGCCATGTCCAGATGAGCATTATGATCCACTTATAGAAGAAGACCACATAATGTGATGACATTCTGTTTTCAGTGGGTGTGTATGTCTTCTTTACACTTTTCAAATGTTTGGCAATTGTGAGTGAGAGAGATGCCCATGAATATACAAGAAGCCTACAGAACTCCAAACAGACTGGACCAGAACAGAAATACCTCCCGTCACATAATAATCAAAACACCAAATGTTCTAAACAAAGAAAGAATATTAAAGGCAGTAAGAGAAAAAGGCCAAGTAACATATAAAGGAAGACCTATCAGAATCACAGCAGACTTTTCACCTGAGACTATGAAGGCTAGAAGGTCCTGGGCAGATCTCATGCAGACTCTAAGAGAACACAAATGCCAACCAAAACTACTATATCCAGCAAAACTCTCAATGACCATAGATGGAGAAACTAAGATATTTCACGACAAAACCAAGTTCACCCAATATCTATCCACAAACCCAGCCCTAAAAAGGATAATAGGAGGACAACACCAATACAAGGAGGGAAACTTCACCCTGGAAAAAACAAGATAGTAACCTTTCATCAAACCCAAAAGAAGTTAACCAATCAAATTTAAAAAATAACGTCAAAAATGATCGGAAGTAACAATCACTATTCCTTAATATCTCTTAACATCAATGGACTTAATGCCCCAATAAAAAGACACAGACTAACTGACTGGATACGTAAACAGGACCCTACATTTTGCTGCTTACAGGAAACACACCTCAGGGTCAAAGACAAACACTACCTTAGAGTAAAAGGCTGGAAGACAATTTTACAAGCAAATGGTCTCAGGAAACAAGCTGGAGTAGCCATTTTAATATCAGATAAAATTGACTTTCAACCCAAAGTCATCAAAAGAGACTCTGAGGGACACTTCTTGCTGGTGAAAGGAAAAATACAACAAGAAGAACTCTCAATCCTGAACATCTATGCTCCAAATGCAAGGGAACCCTCTTTCGTGAAAGAAACTTTATTGAAACTCAAAGCACACATTGCACCTAACACATTAATTGTGGGTGACTTCAACACTGCACTTTCCTCAATGGACCAATCAGGAAAACAGAAACTAAACAGGGACACAATGAAACTAATTGAAGCTTTGGACCAATTAGATTTAACAGATATATATAGAACATTCTATCCTAAAGCAAAATAATATACCTTTTTCTCAGCACCTCATGGTACCTTCTCCAAAATCAACCATATAATTGGTCACAAGACAGACCTCAACAAATATAAGAAGATCGAACTAATCCCATGCCTCCTATCAGATCACTATGGAGTAAAAGTGGTCTTCAATAGCAACAAAAACAACAGAAAACCCACATACACATGGAAACTGAGCAATATTCTACTCAATGATACCTTGGTCAAGGAAGAGATAAGGAAAGAAATTAAAGACTTTTTAGAAGACAATGAAAATGAAGACACAACATACCCAAATCTATGGGACACAATGAAAGCAGTGCTAAGAGGAAAACTCATAGCCCTGAGTGCCTCCAAAAAGAAAATGGAGAGAGCATACATTACCAGCTTAATGACACACCTGAAAGCCCTGGAACAAAAAGAAGCTATTTCACCCAGGAGGAGTAGAAGGCAGGAAATCATCAAACTCAGGGCCAAAATCAATCAAGTAGAAACAAAGAGAACCATACAAAAAATCAACAAAACCAGGTGCTGGTTCTTTGAGAAAATCAACAAGATAGATAAACCCTTATCCTGACTGACCAAAGGGCACAGAGAAAGTATCCAAATCAACAAATTTAGAAATGAAAAGGGAGATGTAACAACGGAAACTGAGGAAATCCAAAAAATCATCAGATCCTACTACAAGAGCCTGTACTCAACACAACTGGAGAATCTGGAGGAAATGGACAATTTCCTCGACAGATACCAAATACCAAAATTAAATCAGGACCAACTAGACCATTTAAACAGTCCCATAATGCCTAAAGAAATAGAAGGAGTTATAGAAAGTCTTCCAACCAAAAAAAGCACAGGACCAGATGGTTTCAGTGCAGAATTCTATCAGACCTTCAAAGAAGAGTTAACACCAATACTCTTCAAACTTTTCCACAAGATAGAAACAGAAGAAACACTACCCAATTCCTTCTACGAAGCCACAATTACGCTGATACCAAAACCACACAAAGATCCAACAAAGAAAGAGAACTTCAGACCGATTTCCTTTAAGAACGATCGATGCAAAAATACTAAAATTCTTGCCAACCGAATCCAAGAACACATCAAAACGATCATCCACCATGATCAAGTAGGCTTTATTCCGGGAATGCAGGGTTGGTTCAATATACAGAAATCCATCAATGCAATCCACTACATAAACAAACTCAAAGAAAAAAAACCACGTGGTCATTTCATTGTATGCTGAAAAAGCATTTGACAAAATTCAGCATCCTTTCATGCTTAAAGACTTGGAAAGAACAGGAAATCAAGGCCCATACCTAAACATAGTAAAAGCAATATGCAGCAAACCGGTAGCCAGCATCAAACTAAATTGAGAGAAACTTGAAGCAATCCCACTAAAATCAGGGACTAGACAGGGCTGCCCCCTTTCTCCTTATCTTTTCAATATTGTACTTGAGGTACTAGCTCAGGCAATTCGACAACATAAGGAGGTCAAAGGGATACTAATTGGAAAGGAAGAAGTCAAACTATCATTATTTGCAGATGACATGATAGTCTACCTAAGTGACCCCAAAAACTCCACCAGAGAACTCCTACAGCTGATAAACAACTTCAGCAAAGTGGCAGGTTATAAAATCAACTCAAGCAAATCAGTGGCCTTCCTATACTCAAAGGATAAGCAGGCTGAGAAAGAAATTAGGGAAATGACCCCCTTCACAATAGCCACAAACAGTATAAAGTATCTTGGGGTGACTCTTACCAAACATGTGAAAGATCTGTATGACAAGAACTTCAAGACTCTGAAGAAGGAAATGGAAGAAGACCTCAAAAAATGGTGAAACCTCCCATGCTCATGGATCGGTAGAATCAATATAGTTAAAATGGCCATTTTGCCAAAAGCAATATACAGATTCAATGCAATACCCATCAAAATCCCAACACAATTCTTCACAGAGTTAGAAAGAGCAATTATCAAATTCATCTGGAACAACAAAAAACCCAGGAAAGCTACAACTATTCTCAGCAACAAAAGAAAGTCTGGGGGAATCAGTATCCCTGACCTCAAGCAATACTACAGAGCAATAGTGTTAAAAACTGCCTGGTATTGGTACAGTGACAGGCAGGAGGATCAATGGAACAGGATTGAAGATCCAGAAATGAACCCACACACCTATGGCCACTTGATCCTCGACAAAGAGGCTGAAAACATCCAATGGAAAAGAGAAAGCCTTTTCAACAAATGGTGCTGGTTCAAATGGAGGTCAGCATGCAGAAGAATGCAAATTGATCCATCCTTGTCTCCTTATACTAAGCTTAAATCCAAATGGATCAAGGACCTCCACATAAAGCCAGACACTCTGAAGCTAATAGAAAAGAAACTGGGGAAGACCCTTGAGGACATCGGTACAGGGAATAAGTTTCTGAACAGAACACCAATAGCATATGCTCTAAGATCAAGAATTGACAAATGGGACCTCATAAAATTACAAAGTTTCTGTAAGGCAAAGGACACCATCAAGAAGACAAATCGGCAACCAACAAATTGGGAAAAGATCTTCACCAATCCTACATCAGATAGAGGGATAATATCCAATATATATAAAGAAATCAAGAAGTTAGACTCCAGAAAACCAAACAACCCTATTAAAAAATGGGGTACAGAGTTAAACAAAGAATTCTCACCTGAAGAATTTCGGATGGCGGAGAAGCATCTTAAAAAATGCTCAACTTCATTAGTCATTAGGGAAATGCAAATCAAAACAACCCTGAGATTTCACCTTACAGCAGTCAGAATGGCTAAGATTAAAAATTCAGGAGACAGCAGGTGTTGGAGAGGGTGTGGAGAAAGAGGAACACTCCTCCACTGCTGGTGGGGTTGCAAATTGGTACAACAACTCTGGAAAGCAGTCTGGCGGTTCCTCCGAAAACTGGGCACCTCACTTCCAGAAGATCCTGGTATACCACTCCTGGGCATATACCCAGAGGATTCCCCACCATGTAATAAGGATACATGCTCTACTATGTTCATAGCAGCCCTCTTTATAATTGCCAGATGCTGGAAAGAACCCAGGTATCCCTCAACAGAAGAGTGGATGCAAAAAATGTGGTATATCTACACAATGGAATACTATTCAGCCATTAGAAACAATGAATTCATGAAATTCTTAGGCAAATGGATGGAGCTAGAGAACATCATACTAAGTGAGGTAACCCAGTCTCAAAAGATCAATCATGGTATGCACTCACTAATAAGTGGATATTAACCTAGAATACCCAAAAACTGGAATACCCAAAACATAATCCACACATCAAATGAGGTACAAGAAGAAAGGAGGAGTGGCCCCTTGTTCTGGAAAGACTCAGTGAAGCAGTATTCAGCAAAACCAGAACAGGGAAGTGGGAAAGGGGTGGGTGGGATGACAGGGGAAGAGAAAGGGGCTTATGGGACTTTCGGGGAGTGGGGGGCTAGAAAAGGGGAAATCATTTGAAATGTAAATAAAAAATTATATCGAATAAAAAAAAAGAAACATTTGGGATAATTGGTTTCATTTTGTCCCATTCTTTTTTTCTTACATTGTAAGAATAATAATTTATTTACTTATTATTTATTTATTTATTTGTTTGTTTGTTGGTTGGTTGGTTTGTTTAACTTGACTTTCAATTAATTTAGTAATATTTTATGTCTATCATTTTATATGTAAAATCGTCCATGATAATCTTCAATTTTAACTTGTTTTTCTATAATCTTCATTTTTTTCATAAATATTCCCACGTAACTCTTTGATTTTTTTCATAAAAAACTTCTAACTTCTTTTTCAATTAATTTAGCCATGTACAGATGCCTACTATTTTATCTGAATAATGTGCCATGAAAATAGTCAATTTTAACATATTTTTATATATTTCTTCAGTTTTATTACATTTATTTTCCACTTAAATCATCAATTTTATCACAAAATGTGTATACATATTCCTTCAATTAATTTAGAAATGTTCTTCAAGGCAGCCAATTTATCCATATTATTTTCCATTATAATTTTCAATTTATCAGAAAATGTTTATAATTCCACTTTCAATTAATTTTGAAATGTTTTTGATGTCAAACTATTTATGTTATTATCAATGAAAATCATGAAATTTAATATTTTTATATATTTCTTCAATTATTACAAGCAAACATTCTAGGTAAACCTATTTTTTCACAAAATATTCTACTTCATTTCTGAATTAATTTGGAAATGTTTTTATGCCTACCTTTTTATCAGTATAATTTTCAAAGAAAATTGTCAATTTTAATGTGAATTTCCATATAATTCTTCAGTACTTTAGAAATATTATTCATGTATTTTCAATTTTATCAGAAAATATTTTACTTCCTTTTTCAATTACTTTAGCAATGTTTTTATGTCTATCATTTTATTTGTATAATTATCCATGAAAATTATTAATTTAATTTATCTTTCTATATATGTCTTAAATTTTGTGAGAAATATTTTCTGTGTCAGTAAATATATGCAATTCAACTTTAAATCAATTTAAAAATATTTTTAAGCCTACTGTCTTATCTGTGTAATTTTCCATTATAATCTTCAGTTTTAACGTATTTCTGTTACATGTGTTGTTATATTTCATCAATTTTATCAGAAATATTTTTCATGTATCTTCAATTTTGTCAGAAAATATTTATACTTTATTTTTCAACTAATTTAGATATATTATAAATCAACACATTTATCCATATTATTTTCTATTATAATCTTCAATTTGGATATTTTTTATATATTTCTTCAATATATATGAAATATTTCCCTTTAAGTCTTCAATTTTATCAGAAAATATTTACCATCTACTATCACTTAAATTAGAATAGTTTTTATGTCAGCCAGTTGGTGTATTATTATCCATGAAACTTGTCAATATTTTTAAAGGTGTCAATTTTAGCACTATTTTCTGCATAATTCTTCAATTTCTTCAAAAATACTTTCCAGGTAAATCTTCAATTTTTCATAAAATAGTTCTATTTCATTTTTCAAATTATTTAGCAATATTTATTATGCCTGCAATTTTCTATGTATAATTTTGCATGAAAATGGTCAATTTTGATGTATTTATCTATATATTTCTACAAATTTATCTGAAATAATATCCATGTAATATTTTCCATTTCAATTTTACCAGAAAATGTTTATACTTCCTCCTTCAATTAAATTAGAAATGGTTTTCAAGTCAGTCAATTTATCTGTGTACTATTCCATGAAAATTGTCAATTTTAATGTTTTTCTATATATTTCTTAAATTTAGCAGAAATGCTTATAATTCACTTTTATTATTTTGTGATTTCTTTATTGCTTCTGATTTTAAGTCTTAGTCTCTTTTGTTTCATTCCATTTTAAATTGTATTTTCTTCCATTTCTTCAAGTGATTTATTTTTCCCTCTCTAAGTGCTTCTACCTGTTTGTCTGTGGGTTTCTGTATTTCATTAAAGGGATCATTTTTATCCTCATTAAAGACATTTGTCATCCTCATGAGGTGACATTTTAGGCTAGACTATTGTTCTTATTGTGTGTTTGGGTATCCAGGGTAGCAGAACAGGGTTCTGATAATGCCAAATTACATTGGCTTCTGTTCGTTATGTTCTTCCCTTTTTCTTTCACCACCTAGTCATTTCTCTTGTTAACTTGCCTGGGCCCCTCTGACTGGAGCAAGTGATTTTGGAGTCAGGCCATGCTGCCTCTGGTTAAGTCAGGCTTTCCGTGTCCATGCTTAGTGCAACCTTCATGTGTCCCCATGTCTCTAATTAAAGAAGACCTCCTGAAAGCCAGGTTGGCTTTGGGTTCTGGGGCAGACATATTGATCTGTCCTAGTTCCAGGTGGAAATGCAGACTGAAAGGACAATGCGGCTCAGGTAGAGACTGCCAGATACCACACCTGCTGGTCTCTGTGGGGGTACAAAATGGTGTGGGGGTAAAAAGAGTTCTGACCTATATTTCTATATATGGAAGGCAACCTTTTTGACAGGTAGACTGTTAGGAGTTGCAGGCACACTTGTTTTTCATAAGTTCAGACAGTACAAATCCTTCAGGTATAAATACTATATACAATACTGTCTATGAAATGAAAACAGATAGAGTCTATCTCATGTTCCACATAGCACAATATGGAATCAGATATCTGATTTCAACAAGAAATAAAAGGACAACAAACTGAAAAGAAGCTATGAAATTTTATTTGTGAGACATAGAAGAACATTTTCTCTTATATACTCATAAAGTACTGTAGGGAATATCTTAAGACTTCAATCCAAATGTATAACTTAAGGAAAAATGAAAACAAACAAACAAACAAAAAAAAAACAATAAAAGACTGCCTTGATATGCAGGAAGGATACAGTGGTGTGTGGTGTGCCTTCTTTCCACCATGTCAAGTCAATAACATGAGCTTAAAGCTGAAAGAAAAGCAATTTCAAGAAATACTATTTGTGTGCAAAGGTCATGGAGAATTTCTCTGTAGAAAACCACATGGAGTCTCACCTATCAATCTTGGCAAAATCAAATTCAAATTTTTGAAAGACCTTAGTGTTTGACCTGTAGTCTGACTATAATGAATATGGTATGGATCCAAGTGCAATACTCATGTGCAACAAATGATTTCCAAAAGAATGCCAGAGCCCAGGATGGCATTCCCATGGTAGTCTCAGTAGAGTGAAGAATCAGCTTCCTGGCACATTCCCCATTCATTTGACATGGTATTACCACCCAGTATACAACAAGTATGGAATATCACAATATCAAGGCTCACAATTTTCCCTATTTACAGGTTTGAAAAGTACTGAAAAATATTCAAGTTGATAAAGTCATAATTCAACCAAAGTATGAAACAATTGTGTATTCATAGTAACTGAGATAGAACAATAAACTCCATAGCAATATTTTATTATAGGCCAGCAACATATCAACCATTCCAAAAATGAAGTTAATGAATCCACTTAATTTGGTGTGTATATTATGGGCCAAAAATAATGTAGTTGAAACAAATTTTAGACAAGTTCAAAGCTCCATCTGTTTCACTCATTGTAATCTAACCAAGTTATAAAATTTGGCATAACAGTCATTGTGTTGTTGCAATGTAATCCATGACAGGACTGTTTCAAAACAAACACAAAATAGACATAGACGAAAAATATAAGGTATAAACTAACATTAGCAGCACAAATCTCTTTCAGAAATGACATGTGAATTCTTTCATTTATTTGAGAAAAATGTATAAAATTGTTCTGATACTTCTTAATGAGGAGTGAATTAACATCAACACAGAAATGTTTCATCAACTGACACTGACTGCCAGGGACTGATTATCATGCAAGAGATCAGCATAATAACTCAGTGAATGTCTGCACAAGTATTGATATTGGACAGGATGGGTGTTGAATCTTTATAATCCAGGCATTTTTGGATTTGCATAATGACATGTTCTCCAGATGACAGGAGTCAAAGGAAGTTTGAAGATATCTTTTTAAACGTGACTAGCGTATGATAGTATATGAACAACAGAGAGAATGTTTAACTCCTGGCTCAGTGTGTCCTATGAGACTGTGCTTCCCTATACTAGACAATGGAAGACATAATGTCCCATGATTCTTCTCAAAGTGTGAATGATATCAAGCATTTATGATCTTCTAAACTCTTGTCTGTGGAATTTCTGTTGAAATCCATTGTGTTCGTACATATGGCTGTTGACATATATTCTGGCCCAAGCTGCTCAGGAAAAGATAGGGAATCCTTGGGAATTATGGCATGCATATGAATGAAATCATGGCAACTGAGGATGGAGAAAATGATCTCGAAAACATGTTTTCAGAAATATGAATGAAGTCATAGCACGTGAGCATGGAGTACACGATCTCCAAAACAAGTTTTCATGAATGTTTTGATGTTTTCAGACCTCAGATGTAGAGCTTGACGTCAGATTTTTCTCAACGTATCCAGGGAGCATGACATAGGATGAATATAAAGGAACAGTGAATATAAGTAAGTGGGTCTCCAGAGAGCAGTAGCCTTAAAGCAGACATTTTGTTGTAAATATCTGTGTGACATTTGTCAGCAAAAGAAACAGAATTCACAAGTGTTCCATCAGAGAGCCTAGCAGAATGAAGAAGCTGCGTGCTTTCACGATTTCATATTTGCTCCTGAAGTTTTCTCTCATCTTGTGCCGTTTGACAGAACCAATTTGCTTTTGGAGGATAAAGAATAATGAAGATAATGATGAAGATTTGAGAAGTGACTGTGTTTTTTCCCTTTGGACAAATGAGGGACCCATTGAAGACAATTTGTATAATAAAATTATTGATTTTAGGTACGTCATTAACTTTATTTTCTGCATCAAAGTCATAAATTAGAAATATTTAGCTGTGTATACAAACATTGGGATTTTGTCCTGCTCCACATTAACGTTAGAAACCATGGAAAATTAATTATTACACCAATCACTATTTTAATAGTTTCAAATATTTCAAAGTTTAGTTTAGATTTAGTACATTGGGCTCACTTCTCAGTGCTGGAAAATGAGCCTTGATACTCTCTGTTGAGAATTAGTCGATATCATGTATGGAAAGATGTCTCTTCATCTGCCATGACTTCATAATTCCCACCATTATCAACAGTTCAATATGAAGAGACTGCATCAATGCCTATATTCAATTATCTGCCAAGGATTCCTTTTTGTTCGTTTATCTAAATGACTTAATAAACCGGTTATCTAATTTGGGTCTCCAACAGTTGGGCATATATACATTCACTGAAATATTTGTTTACATGTTGGTCTACTATACATGATTATAAGCATAGCATTACACACACACACACACGCACACACACACACACACACACACACACACACACATATATATATATATACTTCTGAATACACAAATACTTTGCTTTATAAAATAGTCCTTAATTAAGCCCCTCCTGAAATTCTGGATTTAACACTGAATGTGGGAAAAGACTTCCAGACTTCATAGTCTATTACCATAATAATATTTTGGTCCAATTACACAAATACCCAGATACAGATTAATCATATTATCAGGAAGAGATAAATGATCATCATTACTATTAACTATTGAATAAATATAACATTAGAGAAATCTGGAAGAATAAATATACTTCTTTTTGAGATAAAGCTGTCCTCAGTGTCTGAGATCCTAGGAATGAGATGTTCCCATTTGTGCCTGCAGATAATGAGGGAAAGTGTGTTGAAATAACTCACATTTTCACTAGTTAATGTTATTGGGACTTCTTTCTTTCATGTACCAAGATTTCCTGTGCTTTTCTGTCTCTGATGCTGATTGCATCTCTTATTCAATTTTCTTGTCTTTGGGATTTAAAAACCATATATTCCAATTTGTAGCAACAATACACTGAACACTTTGATATTGATGGTTGCTTCACCTTATTATTCTTCTGTGTTAGGTTAGTATAAAAATCATTTCTGAAGTTTTCTGTATTTTTCCACACCTCATTGTAAAATAGTGGAACTTTTCATTGGTAATAATTTTATAAGTCATAATATGGTTTAACATTACAAATAAAATAACTGTGTCAATACACTTTTCAGGGTTAGAAAGAAATGATTAGCTGTAAACAGTCATTTGAAAATGTGAATTTCATCAAAAGAGCATGTTTGGTATATTTACTCCTGATGAGAGGTAATGGGTAAAAATAATAGATGAACTTCTAACTGTGCTGGGGCAGATGAACAAATTTCTTATGGAGAGAAGATCTCTGTACTCAGACATCATTAAAGATCTTAAAGATAAGGGAAGATTGAGGTGTTAAGATAAATCTGATAGGTTTTTAAGACATTGACATAGTAACAGCACACTAAAAGTATTAAATTGGTGCATAAAAGAGCCCAAAGAATAAAAATATGGTTATGTTGTATATCATTCTGTGTACTTTTAAATGGATAAATAATTTAAATGAAATATATTTAAAAATAATCATTATGTTTTATGAATGTTAACATTTTAAAATTTAAAAAAAAATCTACAAACTTCATGGAAATATTATTGATAGTGTTTCTCACTGTGCATGAACTTACCATTCTCTTAATGCTTATCTTAAAACATGCTTATTCTATTTAAAAGAATTTAACATATTCTTACTGATGAAATAATGTCTTTCCTTGTAACATAGGTAATGGTTTTCAAGTATAATTGTTAGACAATATACACAGGTTTAAAATACATTTTAAAAATACTCACACATTGCCAGGTGTTATCACATAAGATATATGTATTTATGTGTGTGTGTATTATTGTATATATTATTGCATATTTTCTTTATTTGCATTTCAAATGTTATCACTTTTTCTCTTTCCCCTCCAGAATCTCCCTATCTCATTCCTTCTTCCCCCTTTTTTTGAGGATATCCTGCCCAGAACCACCCACAGCAAACTCACCACCCTAGAATTAAACTTGAATATCAATCCTTCACAGGACCAAGGGCCTCTCCTCCTATTGATGCTCTACAAGGACATCCTCTGTTTCATATCCGTTGGAGTCTTGCGTCCCTCCATATGTACTCTTTGTTTGGTTGTTTAGTCCCTGAGAATTCTGGGGCTTCTTTTTCGTTGATATTGTTTTACTTTCTGTAGCTTTGCATAACTTCTTCACCTCCATCAGTCCTTTCTCTAGATCCTCCATTGGGGAACGCATGCTGTATCCAATGATTGTCTATGAACATTCATCTCTGTGTTTGTCAGCGTGTAGCAGAGCCTCTCATGAGACAGTTATATCAGACTCCTGTCAGCAGTCACTTTTAGACATCCACCATAGTGTCTGGGTTTGAGGACTCTATATGGGTTCGATCCCCAGGTTTGGAATTTCTGGATGGCATTTCCTACACTCTCTGCTTTACACGTTTTCTCTCGTGGGTATTGTGTCCCCCCTTCCAGAAAGGATTGAAGCATCCACACTGTGGTCTTCCGTCTCCTGGAGCTTTATTTGGTCTGTGAATTGTATCTTGGGTATTGTGAGCTTCTGGGCTAATATCCACTTATCAGTGAGTGAATACCATGTATATACTTTTGTGATTGGGTTACCTCACTAAGGATGATATTTTCTAGTTCCAACAATTTGCCTGTAAATTTCATGAAGTCATTGTTTTTCATACATGTGTAGTGCCCCACTGTGAAAATGTAAATCGTTTTCTGTATCCATTCCTCTGTTAAGGACATCTGGATTCTCTCCAGCATTGGCTATTATGAAGCTGCTATAACCTTAGTGGAGCATGTGTCCTTGTTATATGTTGAAGAATCTTTTAGGTGTACAGCCAGAATTGGTATACCTGTGTTCTCAGGTAGTACTATGTCCAAGTTTCAGAGGAACCACCAGACTGATTTCTAGAATTCTTGTACCAGCTTGCAATCCCACCAGCAATGGAGGAGTGTTCCTCTTTCTCCAATTCTTCCACAGCATCTGCTGTCACCTCAGTTTTTTATCTTAACCATTCTGACTGGTGTGAGTTGGAATCTGATGGAAGTTTTCATTTGAATGTCACTGATGAGTAAGGATGTTGAAAAAATTTTGGATGCTTCTTGGCCATTCAATATTTCTTCATTGAGAATTATTAATTTAGCTCTGCACCCAATTTTAATAGGGTTTGTTGGTTCTCTGGAGTTTATCTTCTAAAGTTCTTTGTATACATTTGATATTAGCCCTCTATAAGATATAGGATTGGTAAAGATCGTTTCCAAATCTGTTGTCTGCTGTTTCATTCTATTAACAGTTCCCATTGCCTTACAGAAACTTTGCGGTTTATGAGGGCCCATTTTCTATTAGTGATCTTAGAGGATAATTCTTTGATTATCTGTTAAGAAAATTTCCCCTGTGCCTCAGTATTTGAGCCTCTTCCCCAATTTCTCTTCCATTAGATTCAGTGTATCTGGTTTAATATGTAGATTCTTGATCCACTTGGACTTGGGCATAGTGCAAGGAGCTAATAAATCTACATACATTCTTCTATACACTGAGCGCCAACTGAAGAAGCACCATATCTTGAAAATGCTGTCTTTTTTCCTCTGGATAATTTTAGCTCCTTTTACAAAAATCATGTGACCATATGTGTATGTGTTCATTTATGGGACATATATCCACTTCCATTAATCTAACTGCCTTTCCCTTTACCAATAACATACAGTTTTTTTTATGTATAATACAGCATGAAATCAGAGATGGTGATTCCCTCAGATGTTCTTTGTTAAGAATAGTTTTTACTAGCCTTGGTTTTTTGTTATTCGAGATGAATTTGCAAATTGCTCTTTCTAATCCTATGGTGAATTGAGTTGGAATTTTGATGGGAATTACATTAAATCTGTAGATTGCTTTCAGCAGTTTGGCCATGTTTTCTATATTAATACTGCCAATTCATGAGGATGGGAGACCTTTCCAACTTTTGAGGTGTTCGTTGATTTCTTTTTCAGAGACTTGAAGTTCTTGTCATAAAGATTGTTCACCTGCTTGTTTAGAGTCACACCAAGGTATTTTGACTATTGTGAAGGGTGTTGTTTCCCTAATTTCTTTGTCAGTCTGTTTATACTTTGTGTAGAGTAAAACTAATGATTTGAGTTAATTTTATATACAGACACTTTGTTGATGTTTTTTATCAGCTATAGGAGTTGTGTGGTGGAATTTTTTTGGGGGACACTTAAATATATTATCATATCATCTACAAATAGTGATAGTTTGGCTTCTTCCTTCTTAATTTGTATCCCTTTCACCTCCTTTGGTTGTCTAATTATTCTAGCTAGAAATTCAAGTGCTATATTGAATAGATGGAGAGATTGGGCAGCCTTGTTTAGACCCTGAATTTAGTGGGGGTACTTCTAGTTTCCATTTAGTTTGATGTTGACTACTTATATGCTGTGTATTGCTTTTACTATGTTTGTGTATGGGCATTGAATTTCTCATTTTTCCAATAATTTTACCATGAAGGGGTATTGAATTTTGTAAAATGCTTTCTGAGCATCTAATAAGATGATCATGTTTGTTAGGTTCCTTTTGTCTGTTTATATTGTGAATTACATTGATGGATACCCATATTGAACCATCCCTGCATCCCTGTAATTAAGCCTACTTGTTTTTGTTGGATAATCATTTTGATATGTTATTGGAATTGTGTTGTGAGAATTTTATTGCATAATTTTGCATGGATATTCATACGGGAAATTGGTCAGTAGATTTCTTTACTTGTTACATCATTTTGTGGTTTAGGTATCAATGTAACTATGGCTTCATAGAAAGTATTGGGTAGTGGTCCTTCTGACTCTATTTTATGGAATGGTGTGAAAAGTTGTGATATTAGATCTTTGAAGGGCTGAGAGAATTCTGAGCTAAAACCATCTGGCCCTTGAATTTTTGTGATTGGGAGACTCCTAATGAGTGCTTGTATTTCCTTGGGGACTTTGGGACTCTTTACGTGGTTTATCTGAAGCTGATTTTACTGTGATGCATGATATCTTTCTAGAAAATTAATTTAATCCACTTTTTCTAGTTTTGTTAAATACTAGAAAAACATTTGTCGTAGGATCTGATTATTTTTTAAATTTCTTCAGTTTCTGTTGTTATATCTCATTTTTCATTCCTGATTTTGTTAATTTAGATACTATTGTCTCAGTGCCCTGTGGTTAGTCTGGTTAAGTGTTTATCTATCTTGTTGAATTTCTCAGAGAACCAGAATTTAGTTTTGTTGATTCTTTGTATAGTTCTTTTTGTTTCTTCTTGGTTGATTTCATCCCTGAGCTTGATTATTTCTTTCTGTCTTCTCCTTTTGTGTATATTTGCTTCTTTTGGATCTAGAGCTTTCAGATGAGCTGTTAAACTGATAGTATGATCTCTCTACTTTCTTTATGGAGGCACTCAATGCTATGAGATTTTCTTTGAGAATTTCTTTAATAGTGATCCATAATTTGGATAGGCTGTGCATTTCTTTTCATTGAATACTAAAAAAAATCTTTAATTTCATTCTTTATTTTTTCTCTAATCAAGGAATTATTGAGAAGAGAGTTTGTGAAGCTTCCACATGTAGGAGAGATTTCTGTTCTTTTTGTTGTTATTGAATATCAACCTTAGTCTGTGATAGTCCCATAGAGTACAGGGGATTAATTCAGTATCAATGTATCTATTGAAGTTTGTCCAACTATGTGGTCAATTTTTGAGAAGGTAACAATACATTTCTTATTAGTTCATTTTTTAAATATTTATGTTTTTTTCCTATGATTAATTCCAAAATAATATCATGTATTTTTTGAAATAATTTAATTCTCAACATTAGATGAAGCATCCTCAGCTATGGATTTTATTAAATATAAATTAATGATTTTTCAGGATATGGAAATATACAAATATAAACATTGAACACTGTTTATTTGCACAGTCTAGTTCAAGGATAGAACAAACTCCTTATCAATTTACATGAATACAAAATTTATCAAATATTATATTAGTACCCTACGTCTGGGAATTCTTAAATCATATCCCTCATTTATGAGGCTTCTTTCCAGACATTTAGTTAGAAATTTAGCATGTCTCATTGTACAAACTTCATTGCAATTGAAATTTTATGTTTCAAACATCTCCCTTACTCATTACTATGCATTTTTTTTAGAATACCAGCAAGAAAATACGAGTTTTTTTTTTTTTTTTTTTTTTTTTTTTTTTTTTTTTTTTTTGCTACTGATGAGATCAACGAGAATCCTTATCTTTTACCCAATATGTCTTTGATGTTCTCGGTCATTGTTGGTTTGTGCCAAGATACATTGGGAGTTCTGGATATATTAAATTCACAACAAAACAATACCCTGTATTTTATTAATTATAGCTGTTTTAAATATGAAATCTGCAATGTAGATCTTACAGGACCATCATGGAAAACATCCTTAAAAGTGGAAAGTAATTCTAGGACACCAAGGGTAAGAATGTATGGCACTGAATGAGTCAACAACATAAAATTCTATTTAAATGTGATAGCAAGAAAACATTGACAGCATGCATTTATGATTGTCCTGCTACAGACACTATATATATATATATATATATAGTACTATATATATATATATATCAATGTATATACATTTCTTTATATATTACATAATCAGATTGATCATACATGTACTGGAAAAACAAGCACTGTGTTCTAGAAAACAATGAAATAGTCTAGAAGCTAAAAGTAATAATACATGATATTTAGTGTATATTCATACTATCTTTGAGAGGAGTCTGGAAAGGTGAGCAACATTATTTGTGTATAATTCCAAACATTCTAATAATCATATTCCTCATGTGGATGTTTCATCCTCTCATCTGCATCCTTTAGGTTTTCTTTGGACCATTTAATCCTAACCTAAGTGACCATGACCGGTTGCCCTATGTCCATCACGTAGCCACCAAGTACACACATTTGTCCCATGGCATGGTCTTGCTGCTTCATTTTAGATGGACTTGGATAGGATTGGTCATCTCAGATGATGACCTGGGCATTCAGTTTCTCTCAGATCTAAGAGAAGAAATGCAAAGGCATGGAATCTGTTTAGCATTTGTGAATGTGATCCCAGAAACATTGCAGATATACATGATAATGCTATGATATATGATAAACAAATTATGACATCTTCAGCAAAGTTTGTTATCATTTATGGTGAGATGAACTCTACTTTAGAAGTCAGCTTTAGAAGACGGGAATGTTTAGGTGTTCAGAGAATCTGGATCGCAACTTCACAATGGGATGTTATCACAAATAAAAAGCAATTCAACCTTGATTTCTTCCATGGGACTGTCACTTTTGCACACCAAGGAAGTGAGATGACTAAATTTAGGAATTTTATGCAAAACTATGAAATTATTTTAATTGTTCAATCTCTAAGAACACCAACAAAATGGAACATTTTAAACTCAACAACACATTGGAATGGACAGCAGAAATATGACATGGCCCGGAGTGAAGAAGTTTACAATTTGTATAATGCTGTTTATGCTGTGTCCCACACCTACCATGAACCCATTCTTCAACAAGTAGAGTCTCAGATACCAGAAGAATACAAAGGAATATTTACTGACTGTCAGGAGGTTATGTTTCATAAATTTCATCATATATATATATTTCAATATATATATACATATGATCTTTGAAATGGACCCAGAGAAACACAAGTACATTAGTTAGAGATTATTCTCTCAGTGGAAAGATTTCTACACTGTGAAATTCCCTAATTAATATTTCACATCTATGGAAACCATGTACAAGGAAATAATTTAATAGGATACCATATTTTTTCCTGATATCAGTGAGTTTTGTGAAAACATGTCTCAACATTTCGCCAAATGATTCAAAATGTAAAATAGGACCCAAGGGTTTTATAATAAAAGCCTTAAATGATGACTAGACTAAAATATTTTTCTAAAGAATAATTTTTCAAGAATCAGTACATGTGCTGTAACTAATAGTTACTCATTTAAATTAAGAATGATTTGCAAAACCACAAATTATTAAGACTGTATACTTTATTAAGTTAATTTTTATCTCATATATGTTTATTGACTATACATGAAAGGTTAACAGACATTCTTTATTTTCACACAAATTCAGAATTCCTCTTCATTTGCTCATTCATGGTTACATTTTTTAAAAAATGTATTTTTGACTAGCATGAACACACGCATGCACTCACATACATTCACTCACACCATGTTACTTGTTATATGGTAATCATTTTCTAGCCCATTTAACCATTGATCATTAATATGAAGTATATAAATTTTCAGATATAAATGGGTTATATTTTACTACACGGGATTACTTCAATGCAGCTGTTTTTGTGAAAGTCATTAAGAAATTAGGGGGGATTCTCAATTTGGCTCTTCCTTATTGATATGCATATGAAAACAACTAATGATGGATCTCATTTAGGTGTCTTCCTTGCTGAAGACCAGGGTATTTGTTAACCCTGTTGGAGAATTGGTTAAAATGAACCATAGGGAAAAATCAGTGTACAGAATATGACATTTTCATCATTTGGAATGTTCCACAAGGCTTTGGATTAAAAGTGAAAATAGGAAGTTATTTTCCTTGCATCCCACAGATGCAACAACTTCATATATCTGAACATGTGGGCCACAGGAGGAACTTTGGTTGGTATACTACAATTTTTAGTTTCTTTCAAGATATCTATATTTTTTAAATATGAGGCAAACAAGTAATATCTCTGTGGTTAAGACCAATTTCTACTCTTGCAAAAGGCCATTATCTGTTATAAGCATCAAAATGTGATAACTTTCAAATTCCTGTAAATTTGGTGTCAGGTATCAAAGGCCTCTGGATTCCATGTTTGCATCTAAATGCCAATTTATCACACAGTACAGGAATATATATGTAATTTTCTTACTCTGGGAGAACATATTTAGAGCCTAATCAAGTATAAAATATTTTCATTAACAGAAATCTTTCTCCAGATTCAAGGTTTCCTTTTTATTTATATATATTTTTATTGTTCATTTTATTTATTTACATTAACACGTTATACGTCTTCCAGGTTTCCCCCCTGCTGTGGGGGATTGCCTTTTCTGGCATCAGTAGGGGGGTTCCCCTAGGCCCTGTGGAGGCTTGAGGACCAGTATAGGGGAATACTAGAGTGATGAGGCAGGAGCCTCCAAAAGGCAGGGGAAAGGAGGAAGGGATAGGAGATTCAAGATTTTGTTTTAAACTTCATTAATTTTAGGACAGTCTTATATAACATATTTTGTTCTTATTCATCAAAAAAACTCTCTTTTGAAATACCCCTTTTTCCTCATATACTTCAGTATTCTGATTGTTTTATTTATAAATCATAAGAAAAATACTGATGCTACATAAAACTTCCTTTTGCATTAATCAGTTTAGGAAGTAAAAGTTTTAAATTGCTACAACCTTAAAGTTGCATATATAATATTACATGAATAGAAAATAATGTGTGACATTCAGTGTACTGCATGAAAATGTAAAATAATATTCCTGAAATTGTTAAAAAAATACTGGTAAACAGTGGAATGTTTATAGCCATATATGTCAATCTATTTGTCATGATATGTATTATGTTTACATGAACTACACACACACACACACACACACACTCACACACACACACACACACACACTTATTGTTTAATATTTATATATTGTCTCAGGTTCCCTCCTCCTGGTGTAGTGTTCCATGTACTGCTGGATTTAGGAAAATTCATCAGAAAAAAACAGCAGACTGCTGCTTTGATTGTGTTCAGTGCCCAGAAAATGAGGTTTCCAATGAAACAGGTACATGCTTGCATATAGAAAGAAATGCTGAACTTGAATCCTTCTCTTTCCAAATTAGAACTATGATATGGCCTACAGGGAAAGTGAAGTTCTAAAATCTCCATCTCTCAGAACTTATTCAGTTAAATAATGTCAACTTCTTTTGGACTTAGCAAATAACTTTTAGTATATTTTACAAATAATACATTTTTCTCACAATATGCTGCTTTCTGATTTTATACCATGAACAATACATTTAGGAGGATATACATGTGTACCAGTTTTTAAAGACAAACTATGAGGCATAGAGCATCAACAATTAAAATATTACTTTAGGCAAACAGTACTTGCATGAGGAATTGTATGTTCTGGTTTCTATAGGAGCTACAGAAAATTGGCACATCCCAAAAGCAAACAAAGTACATAATGCATTTCAAAAACTGAGATAAATAATTCTATAGTCACACTACCCTTGTCTGTGAATAGTGAATTTATGGTTTGAAGAATGAAAAATGTAAGATCATACATATTATTATTTATCATACTTTTGTTCTTTTTTAATGCATATTTTTTCATTCCATTCTTTGTCATGGTGTTTTATTTCAACACAAGACACAGATTATTAATCTTAATTATTAATCTGAGATCAATCTTAAGTCAGTGGTCCTTGCAACAAGAAATGGGTGAGATGCTCAATAACAAATTATTTATTGATATATCCTCTGAATAATACAAATACATGATTATTAAATAAATAATTATATCTTATTAGGTTTTATTGTTTTTCACCTGCAGATATGGAACAGTGTGTGAGGTGTCCAGATGATCAGTATGCCAACTTAGAGCAAACCCACTGCCTCCAAAGAACTGTAACATTTCTGGAATATAAAGATCCATTGGGAATAGCTCTAGGCTCCATTGCCCTGTCTTTCTTGGCCATCACAATTCTAGTACTAGTCACTTTTGTGAAGTACAAGGATGCTCCTATTGTGAAGGCCAATAAGCTCATTCTAAGTTACATCATGCTAATCTCTCTCATCTTGTGTTTTCTCTGCTCATTGCTCTTCATTGGACATCCCAACCAGGCCACCTGCATCCTGCAGCAGACCACATTTGGAATATTTTTCACAGTGGCTATTTCTACAGTGTTGGACAAAACAATAACTATAGGTATGGATTTCAAGCTCACTACTCCTGGAAGAAGAATGACAGGGATGCTGACATCAGGGGCACCAAACTTGGTCATTCCCATTTGTACCCTTTTCCAAGTTGTACTCTGTGGTATCTGGTTGGTAACATCTCCACCCTTTATTGACAGAGATACACAATCTGAACATGGGAAGACTGTCATTATTTGCAACAAAGGCTCTGTCATTGACTTTCATGTTGTCCTTGGATACTTGGGTTCATTGGCACTGGGAAGCTTCACTGTGGCTTTCCTGGCTAGGAACCTTCGTAACAGATTCAATGAAGCCAAGTTCCTAACTTTCAGCATGCTGGTGTTCTGCAGTGTCTGGATTACCTTCCTCCCTGTCTATCATAGCACCAGGGGTAAGATCATGGTGGTTGTGGAGGTCTTCTCCATCTTGGCTTCTAGTACAGGGTTGCTAGGCTTTATCTTTTTTTTTTTATTTAAATTTTCTTTTTTTTTAAAGATTTATTTTTATATGTAAGTACACCGTAGCTGTCTTCAGATACTCCAGAGGAGGGAGTCAGATCCCATGACGGATGGTTGTGAGCCACCATGTGGTTGCTGGGATTTGAACTCAGGACCTTCGGAAGAGCAGTCGGTGAGTGCTCTTAACCGCTGAGCCATCTCTCCAGCCCCAACTAGGCTTTATCTTTGTTCAAAGTGCTTTATTATTTTAGTTAGATCAAAATCAATTTCATACAGAAGCACAAAAACAAATTGCTTTATTGAAACTTTCATAGTATGAAAATGTTAGATGATTCTCAAAATATGCTTTCTTTGTTTTAAACAAATTAGTAATTAACGATATAAAAATTTTAAGGAGTAAACAAAATGGAACTTTCAAATAGGACAGCACTCTTCATTGTGATACTAATTTAAAAAATTGGTGGAAAATGTTTTAATAAATATGTACAGAATCCTGAATATATAAAGAAGAAGTAATCTCAATTGAGGAATGGTTACCATCACTTTGACCTGTGGTTTTGGCTGTATGCAATATACTTAATAAACGATTAATATTAGGTGACAGTTTTGACTGTGGGCAGTACCCACCTGATCTAGGTGAGTTGATCTTGAAGTTATAAGAAAGAGGACTGCAAACAACATGTACATGAAGCCAGGAACCACATTATTTCCCATGATTTCGTGGAGTGCTTTCATTCAATTTCATGTATAGGCTATATTCAATATCCTGTGACCAAGTTACATAAGAAAATAAACACTTTTCTCATATGTTTCTTTTTGATCATGGTGTTTTTACAGCAACAGCATCTAAGATATCACTTAAATGGTAAATTGGCTCTGTTGGGATTTGGAATATCATAGATTCCTAATGCAATAAAAGGCACTTATTTGAAAAGAGAAACAAAAGTGAAATTTAGCAGAGTGTGAAACAGAGTGACAGTATTTCATGTGAGACTATAGAAGCACTAGACTTTGGAAAAGCTTCACAATGAACTCAGAAGATATTAAGAATATTAAATAACTACAATGACAGGAACATTTTATGAAAAGTACAATGTATTTCAGATAGTGCCTGCAGTATTATTCTTTGCAAATTCATGTGAAACAACACAATTTCATTCAGAAATGAAAGTGTTTCATTAAGTGAGAAAAATCACTAATGAAATGCCCCCATACAAAGCCTTTACCACAGAAAGATCAGTGAATGTAATGAACATATAAATCAGACTAGATAAAGGGTCTAATCATATATTTTATAAAAATATGAGTACTAAAGATTACTTCCATATAATACTACACAACAATCATGCACATATAAACACATATGCATTAATATTTAATTACATCAGGTGTTGAAGATCAGTGTCATTTTTCTCTCAAAGTATTATTTGCAGCTTTATTTTTTAAATATTATTTGGTTGCTTATTTTTGACTTTGTAATAATTGCATTTTGTTTATGTTTCTTGTCTCCAAATCATCCTTTGTACCACTCCTTGCACGCCTAAATTGCACATGTCCTTTTACTTCATTAATTTTCACTGAATGTAGACACACACACACACACATATATATACATATACATATACATATACATATACATATACATATACATATACACATACATATACATATACATATACATATATATATATGAGAGAGAAACAGTGTAAAATTTGTAAAATTGCATTTATTTATGTTCTGATAAATAAAATAGCAGTAAAATCACTCTTAATGACATTCTGCTATACTTAAACATAAGGGTTTTGATCAGCCACCATAAGAGAACTTTTCTTTTGTAACAGGAAAAAATACAATTAGCCTCAGTCAGTCAATTTGGAGAATGTGAAAGAATTTGGAAAACACCTTTCCTCGGGACTCAGGAAACACTGGAGAAGTATAGGTAGAAGTATATCCATGCCACAGGGGATTGAGAACATCTGTCATGGAAAACAGGACTTCTAAAACACGAAATAAGAAAAAAAGAAGAAAATAAAATATGATAAAATAAGATGAAACAATAAAGATAGATGCACATAAGAAATTACAGAGACTGTGGCAGCATGCACAGGGCCTGCATGGTTCTGTTCAAAGTGGGGGTCTCAATATTGAGCGGGGAATGGAACTGCATCCCTATTCCAATTAAAAATCAATATTAATTGTTTTATATTATATAAAAATACTTTATGAAATAGAGGATGACACTGTACCTTGGCATTTATCCCATGAAGTTGTTGAGGATGATATCCTACAGGTAGAAATCATTTTCTAGAAACATAATGGCCACCAGATGAATGTAAAAAGAGACATTAAAGTTCCTGTCTATATTAAAAATGATGTAACAGACTTGCTTTCATGTATGATTTATAAGAATTTATTTTTCCGGAGATGTGCTCAATAATGGGACAGTCACAGGGTATTAAAACTACTCTAAAGGGCAAACCTTTTGCTCTGCATCAGATAGCAAACACACACACACACACACACACACACACAGCCTTAAAGGCATTGTTGGCAGTTCTTTGTCTCATAATGCTTTTCCAGGACTTTTATATTTGTTTGGTTTTTATGTTCATTTTTTGTATTTTTTTTTTTACCTCAAATTTCTTTTGAAGTAAATGCTGGCTTATACTTTGTGGGGTTTTTTGGTAATTTCTTTTTGTGAATTTGAGTTTGTGTGTTTAGGTTTCTTAGACATTTTATTTATTTTGTTTTCTTCTGTTTATTTTTTATTTTGTCCTATTACATATTTTTGTATTTTATAATTAATATTATTATTAATAATAATAGTTTAGATGTTTAGTCTATAATAAGAAAAAGAATGAATTGGTATGGATTTGAATGAGTTGCATGAGGTAGGAAAATCTGGAAGAGTTGGGTAAGGAGAAAGGTAACAGAATATAATGTATGAACAATATCTATGTTCAATAACAGAAAAATGAGAGATAAAAGAGAAGACCATCATTGTACATTGTACCTCTGCGCTCCTGTGTTGAATAAAATGCAATGCTCTGTGACATTAAGGATGACACCACACCTTGGCATCAATCCCTTCATGAAGTTCTCCAGGATGGATACCTGTAGGTAGAAATCATTTCCTAGAATGTAGTGGACACCAGATTACTGAAAAATATATGAGACATTAAAGGTCTTGTCTAAATTATCAATGATTAAACATAACTGCTTTCAGGTATGGCTTACAAGAATCTCTTTTGTCATTGCAAATTGGTATTTATGGTTGAATTACCAAAAGCACCTTTAAAAGGAAAAGTAATTGTCACAGAGAATGTAGTCATGCTTAATCGAGCAAGCAAAATATGTGACATTTTTCCCTAACAGACTCCTAAAGCTTCCCTCTAAGTAGAAATCAATCTGACATTAAAATTGCACTTGCTAGGGAGAATGAAAACTCATCATATCATTAAAGTGCTGTCACAGGGAGTGATTTTTGTCAACTGCCATCTTTTACTTTCTTTAAATCTGCAGCATATTAGATCTTATTTACCATTTTCATTGGCATTATGTTACATCACTGTTGCATTTACCACAGTTGCCTTGTCATTCCCAACTGTTTTTTGCTATTTTCTCCCAATTACCATAACCTGGCCTTCCTGTTCTGTTGTGGTCATCAGAAATATATTAATTTTATATAATAGAGACAATTACATTTCCTTTTTTAGTAATCATTTTATTTGTTTACATTTCAGATGATCACCCCCTTCCCTGTTACCCCTCCACACACTCCCCATCCCATCCCCCTCTCCTCTTTGTATTTACCCACTCACCCACTCCCACCTCACTGCTCTAGCACCACCGTACACTGGGGCATCACAAAACCTCCACAGAACCGAGGACTCTCCTCCCACTGGTGTCAGATTTGGCTACCCTCTGCTACATATGCAGCTGGAGCCATGATTATTCTTTGGTTGGTGATTCAGACCCTGGGTACTCTGTGTGTTCTGGTTAGTAGATATTGCTCTTCCTGTGGGGTTGCAACCCCCTTCAGCTCCTTCAATCCTTCCCCTCACTCTTCTGATGGGGTTTTTCCTTTTGTCAGACAGGAACAATTCTGGGTTAAAGTGTTGATATGGACGGGTGGCACTGCCTCTCAAATGGTGCCTAGGCCTATCTATTGGAAGTGGTCTCTATGGATTATATCTTCCCTTTGTTGGATATTTTGACTGAGGCCATTAACCTGGTGTCCTGGGAACTACTCACTTGCCTGGTATGTGGAACTTTCTAGAGGCTACCCCCTCTACTGGGTCATTCCCCATCCTGCAGTGTAACATATTTATATTATTTCCTGACATTCTGTCTGTCTCTCATCTCTCCCCACACCTGATCCTGACCACCTTTTGTGTATTTCCCCCTCCCCACTACCTCCTAGGTACCCACGGAGCAATGTCATTAGAAAGTTTCACCTCAGGGAATGGCTAATAGCCGTGCACTGTGTAAACAAATAGTTTTGTCGCTTCTTTTATACAAGTCTATTTAGGACTTTGAATCATTTCATGTATATTAGTCATTACATGCATATTTCATTAGGTGATTCCTCTGAAATCCCTGACCCTGTGACTTCTGACCATGCAACCCCTGACCCCATCACCCTGCCTAAGCGCTGACCATTGGACCCACTGACACAGCCTGACACTGTGACACCATCATTGGGGACGCTGGATTTAAAATATCAAAGCCGCTGAGCAAAAGGAATGAAATTCTTAATGATGAAGAATCTTTGGATAATACAAACAAATAAGAGATTAGAGCAGTGAAAAATAAAGAAAATAAAATACACAAAAGTAATACTAACAACTGAATTTTTCAAAAAAATAAATATATTTAAAAAAAAACATAGGTATACTAACTTTGAAAAAGAACAGATATCAGGGAATGACATTAATAAGACAGCTTTTTGACCTTTTGCCTATTTGCAATGTTACTGCTGACAAACACAGCACAGCTCAAGGTTTGTTTCTCAAATTTCTGGGCTGACTTAATTATATCAGTGAACATTCAACATATCTCAACAGGAGAGTCCCCTCATTTGTAATTCAGTATTCACTGGCTCAAGCTAACCTACCCAAATTGTACAACCCCACAATCTAGTGTGTTTTGATTCACATCCATGAATTAATACATGCTGGGAAGTTACAAAATCACTCATCCTGCTTGTACCAGGTCTTTCTTCATAATGGTTTCACCTACACCTGACACCTTTAAATTTAAATCTGTGATGAAGCTATTGCCTATCCTGTTTCACTTAGTGTACACACTAACCTGTTCCTCATTTCCTGCTCTGAAAGCAGAAACCATCTTTCACATTAAAATCCTTTTCCTGTTGCTGCAATGGACAGTTCACTACTTGATTTCAATGGGTAATTTTAAAACTTTGCTGTGGTACAGCCTTTTAACTGAAGAATTTTGGAAGTTTAATCAAGAGGAAAGCAAGGTCATTTCCCTGAGGAGCATTATACTGGCAGCAAGGTGAACTGAGTCAACATAACAATTTTTGGAAACATTTTTTGTAAAAGGCTGAATATACAGATGTCTTAAAATTAATATGCCTTCCAGGGAGAAATCACTCTACATGCAAATAAATATTACTTAAAAATATATTTATTGACAGCATGAATTTAGCTGTGGCAAATGCTCTTTTATATTTAGGCCCAAAGCTATGCTTAAGAAAATTAAATAGGGACAGGAGACTGCAAGTCCAGTCAATTAAGCAGATGGAAGATTTACACAGCAAAGATATTCCTAACAGACAGATTTAAAGAAACAAGCAAATAAACACCACATGGCTGCAAAGACACAACTGCCTTCTGTGTGCATTTGCTTTAATAGAGGAGCTGACAGAGAATCCCCTAATTGCAAGGCTTAGCAGGCATCAGGGATCCTGGACTCCAAAGAGAGTTTTGGGTGCCTTATTCACTTCTTTTGGCCAAAAGCCTTTTGAAGCCATGCCCAGCATCCTGGGTTCCTGGGACTGTCAGAAGCAGGATGCAGGTCAGGGCAGTCTCCACCATCATAGATCTCAAGTTCTAGCCCTTGGTCCCTCAGCAAGCTTGGTGAAGGTTGGTCTACCTCCTCTATATCTTTGCCTTGGTTGTTGTTGTTTACATCTCCTGAAGCCACACATGTCTCCCTCTGACTTTCAATAAGGGAGACCTCTGTGCTCTTCTTCATGGCATAATTCAATCTTTGGTAGTATCTCAGGTAATCCACACTCTCAAATACACAAAAGGAGTATAGATCCCAATCTTTAAACCAGCCATCCTCAGAGCAGTGGCTTGACTCTCCACAGAAACAACATGGCTCAGACATGGAAGATATTGTACTCAGGGTTGGAAAGTCATGTGCACTTGGCAATCCATGCTCTTCGGAATCTGCTGTGTTTTTGATAAAACTGAGACGGTACTCCCTCAGAACCTTCAGGTTATTCATGGAAAACTGAGGGCAAGTCCTTGACCTTCTGATACAGAGAAATCTCCAGTTAGATAATTATACCCTGCCAAGAATTACACTGTGGAAAATTGGGTGTTAAACCCACAATAATAGCATTTATTTGCATTGCCTAATAGAGGTAAAATTCTGCCCAGTCTGGTGATGCAATACTTGAGTCTCAACACCTATAGGAAAGAAGCAGATTGGGGATTTAAGTAGAAGCAGTTGCATCTCTGATCTCAAGGCCAACCTAGTAGTCAGACCTAGTTTCAAGACAGCTAGGGCTACAGATTAAAACATAGGCTAAAATATTCAAACAAGCAAACAAGAAAAGAGTGAAGCTTCTCAAATTAAGATCCTATCACTCTGGATGCAATTGTCTAGAGTTAAAATTATAGTGGACTGATGAAACAGGCAATGGGGGAAATGCTCATGGGTCAGTAAATCTACTTGGGGTGCCTGTTTTAAAGAGTAAAAGATCACAGAGAATGATCTCTCACTAACTCTATCTTTCCTGAAAGGGGATATATTAGAATGACTTACAGACTGCAGGCTGCCTTATTCCACAACAGCTGGATGGGAAACAAAGTCCAAGAATCCAGAAGGTCTCAATCCCCGAAGCTGGATGTCTCAGCTGGTCTTTAGTAGAAGATGGAATCACAGATAAGTAATCAATAATGCCAGGGAAGTTCTAAGTCTTGCGATCTAGGAGAGAGCAAGCAGGCAATGTGAAAACTTACTTCCTCTGTGTCCTTATATAGGCCTCAAGATGAAGGTGTGGCCCAAATTAGAGGTGTGTGTTCCAGATTCAATCTCTCGATTAAAGGTGAGTGTCTTCTGCTGGGTGTGGCGACTCAGACCTTTAATCCAATCACTATGGGAGTGAATCATACAGGTGGATCTCTGTGAGTAGCCTGGTCTAAAAAGTGAGTTCCAACGAGGTGAGAAGAGAAGTGTAGTGCTAGGGAAATATTAGTGATCTACAAAATAACAGGTAGGAGCCAATCTGATGTAACTCATTGTAGGGTTGTTATTTTATTATTTTATATTATTTGAATTAGCTTGGACCCTCCAAGAAACCACTATCATGCTGGATGGTTGTGGTGGTTGAGGGCAATGCAAGAGCCAGAGCCAAGGAATGAGGCCTGGCAAGAAAGCTAAAGTCTCCATTTTCAGGTCCTTAGTTCCCCTACAGAGCTGCAGCCCTTATACTTCTTCACCACAGGGTTTGCTGCGGCAGGACAGAGGAGGGGGAGGGGATTGATTGGAGAACTGGTATAGGGAAGAGGACTTATGGGACTCAGGGGGAGAGGAAACCAGGAAAGGGAAAATCATTTGGAATGTAAACAAAGAATATAGAAAATAAATAAATAAATAAATAAATAAATAAATAAATAAATAAATAAATAAAAGAAAAAAGAAAAGAATACTCCCAAAGAATCAGGTGAACGACATTCCAATTCTGCAATCAGAATTGACCTAAGCTCAGAAGAAGTTCACATAAAAACACACTCAAAAAACAAACATACACATAACTGAAATTTCATAAATTTTAGGTCATTTTACAAAGAAACATATGGGAAAATTGGTTTCATTTCATCCCATTCTTTTTTCTTACATTGTAAGAATATTTTATTTATTTATTTATTTATTTTATTTATTTGTTTATTTAACTTGACTTCAATTATTTTAGAAATATTTTATGTCTATCATTTTATATGTAAAATTGTCCATGATAATCTTCAATTTTAACTTGTTTTTCTATATAATTCTTCAATTTTTCATAAATATTTCCATGTAACTCTTTGAATTTATCATAAAATACTTCTACCTTCTTTTTCAATTAATTTAGCCATGTATATATGTCTACTATTTTATCTGAATAATATGCAGTGGAAATTGTCAATTTTATCATGTTTTCCTGTATATTTCTTCAGTTTTATCAGATTTATTTTCCACTTAAATCATCATAATGTATATACATCCTCCTTCAATTAATTTAGAAGTGTTCTTCAAGTCAACCAATTTATCCATAATATTTTCCATTATAATCTTCAATTTATCAGAAAATGTTTATAATTCCTCTTTCAATTAATTTTGAAATGTTTTTGATGTCAAACCATTTATAAGTGATGACTATAGTGAAATTTAACATTTTTATATATTTCTTACATTTTACCAAACAAACTTTCCAGGTAAACCTTCTATTTTTCACAAAATATTTCTACTTCATTTCTGAATTAATTTAGGAATTTTTATGCCTATATTTTATCTGTATAATTTTCAAAGAAAATTTTCAATTTTAATGTGAATTTCCAGATATTTCCTCAGTATTTTAGAAATATTATCCATGTATCTTCAATTTTTTTCAGAAAATATTTTACTTACTTTTTCAATTACTTTAGCAATATTTTTATGTCTAGAATTTTATTTGTATAATTTTCCATGAAAATAATTAATTTTAATGTATCTTTCTATGTATGTCTTAAATTTTGTGAGAAATATTTTCTGTGTTAGCAAATATATGTAATTCAACTTTAAATCAATTTAAAAATATTTTATAGCCTACCATTTTATTTGTGTTATTTTCCATTATAATCTTCAATTTTAACATGTGTTTCTGTTACATGTGTTGATATATTTCATCAATTTTATCAGATATATTTTTCATGTATCTTCAATCTTATCAGAAAATTTTTATGCTTTCTTCTTCAATTAATTTAGATATATTTTAAGTCAACACATTTATCCATATTATTTTCTATTGTAATCTTCAATTTTGACATTTTTATATATTTCTTCAATTTATATGAAATAGTTCCCTTTAAATCTTCAATTTTTTTTTCAGAAAATGTATGCCATCTACTATCACATTAATTAGAATAGTTTTATGTCAACCAATTGTATTATTATCCATGAAACATGTCAATATTTTTAAATTTGTCAATTTTAGCACTATTTTCTACATAATTCTTCAATTTCATCAAAAATACTTTCCATGCAAATCTTCTATTTTTCATAAAAGAGTTCTACTTCATTTTTTGAGTTATTAACAATATTTATTATGCCTACAATTTTCTACTTATAATTTTGCATGAAATTGTCAGTTTTGATCTGTTTTTTATATATTTCTACAAATGTATCTGAGATAATATCTGTGTAATATTTTCCATTTCAGTTTTACTAGAAAATGTTTATACTTCCTCCTTCAGTTAAATTAGAAATGTTTTTCCAGTCAGCCAATTTATCTTTATTATTTCATGAAAATCGTCAATTTTAACGTTTTTCTACATATTTCTTCAATTTTATCAGAAATGCTTATAATTCACTTTTAATTATTTTGTGATTCCTTCGTTGCTTCTGACTTTAAGTCTTCGTCTCTTTTGTTCTATTCCACCACCTTTTAAATTGTATTTGCTACCATTTCTTCAACTGATTTACTTTTCCCTCTCTAAGGGCTTCTATGTGTTTGTCTGTGGCTTTCTGTATTTCATTAAAGGGATCATTTTTATCCTCACTAAAGACATTTGTCATCCTCATGAGGTGACATTTTAGGTTAGACTCTTGTTCTTATTGTGTGCCCCCACCCACAGGACAGTCAACAGGGTCCCGGAGCTACTTAGAAGAAAGGTGACGGGTCAGAGGCACAAAAGAGAGACCAAAAGCAATTCTAATCCCGATCAAGCTGTCAAACTTTATTTTTTACACAAGTCAATATAAAGGGAAGCATAGAAGGTTTGGGAGGGGTAAAGAGGGAACAATCTCAGGGGGCTGACATAATTTCTAAGAAACAGTTTCTCATGATTTCTGGTAAAGCTAGTTATTGCTGCTGGAATTTTTGCATGATAAAGGTGGTCATGAAGAGGTGAAGTGGAAAGGGGGTTCCTATAGTAACCTATTAACAGATGAACTTCAAAAGGAGGGGCTTTTGAGATTTACCTAGGAATAGTTCCTGGCATGGAGATCTAAGTGAGAATGACTCCTGGTATCAAGGTTTCCTGGCATTGAGAGCCAGGTGGGGATGGCTCCTGGTATGGAGAGTTCTTGGCATTGAGTTTTAAGTGAGGATGGCTTCTGGCAATTGTGTGTTTGGGTATCCAGGGTAGAAGAACTGGGTTCTGATATTGCCAAATTACATTGCCTTCTGTTGGTTATGTTCTTGCCTTTTTCTTTCACCTCCTGGTCATTTCTCTTGTTAACTTCCCTGGGCCCCTCTGACTGGAGCAGGCGACTTTGGAGACAGGCAGCGCTGTCTCTGGTTAGGTCAGGCCTTCCGTATCTGTGCTTAGTGCAACCTTCATGTGTCCCCATGTCTTTGATTAAGGGACACTTCCTGAAATCTAGGTTGGCTTTGGGTTCTGGGGCAGACATATTGCTCTGCCCTAGTTTGAGGTGGAAATGCAGACTGAAAGGACAATGTGGCTCAGGAAGAGCCAGCTAGATACCACATCTGCTGGTCTCTGTTGGGGTACAAAATGGTGTGGGGGTAAAAAAAGGTCTGACCTATATTTCTAGATATGGGAGTCCACCTGTTTGACAGGTAGACCGTTAGGAGTTGGAGGCATACCCTGTTATTTATAAGTTCAGATACTATAAATCCTTCAGGTATAAACTTTTATACAATACGGTGTATGAAATGAAAACAGATAGAGACTATCTCATGTTCCACATAACACAACATGAATCAGACATCTGATTTCAACAAGAAATAAAAGGACAACAAACTGAAAAGGAGCTATGAAATATTATTTGTGTAACATAGAACAACATTTTATTTTATATACTCATAAAGTACTCTTGGGGATATCTTAAGACTGCAATGCAAACGTATAACTTAAAGGAAAATGAAAACAAAAGCAAAACAAAACAAACAAAAAAAAGACTCCCTTGATACTCAGGAAGGATATAGTGGTGTGTGGTGTGCCTTCTTTCCAACATCCTAAGTCAATAACATGATCTTAAAGCAGAAAGAAAAGCAATTTCAAGAACTACTATTTGTGTTCCAAGGACAGGGAGAATTTCTCTGTAGAAAACCACATCGGGTCTCACCTATCAATCTTGGCAAAATCAAATTCAAATTTTTTGAAAGACCTTTATGTTTGACCGGTAGTCTGACTATAATGAGTATGGTATGGATCCAAGTCCAATGGTCATGTGCACCAAATGATTTCCAAAAGGTATGCCACAGCCCGGGATGGCATTAAACAGAGTAGTCAGAGTAGAGTGAAGAGTCAGCTTCCACACACATTCCCTCTTTATTTGACATGGTATTACTACCCGCTCTGCAACAAGTATGGACTATCACAATGTCAAGGCTCACAGTTTTCCCAATCTACAGGTCTGCAAAAGTACTAAAATTATTCAAATTGACAAGTCATAATTCAACCAAAGTATGAAACAACTTTTTATTTATAGTAGCTGAGATGGTACAATAAACTCCATAGCAAGATTTTATTATAAGCCAGTGATATAACAACCATCCCAAAAATGGAGTTAGAGATTCCATTTAATTCAGTGTGTATATTATGGGCCAAAAATGATGTAGTTCAAAAAATATATATAAATCAAATTCAATGCTCCATCTGTGTCACTCATTGTAATCTAACCAAGTTACATAAGTTAGCATGACAGACATACATATGTGTAGCTGCAAGACAGGACTGTTTCAAAACGAACACTAACTAGACATGGATGAAAAATATAAGGTATACACAAAAATTAGCAATACAATTCTCTCTCAGAAATGGCATGTCAATTCTTTCATTTCTTTGGGAAAAACATATGAAATTGTTCTCAAACTTCTTAATGAGGTGTGAACAAATAACAACAAAGAAATGTTTCCTCAAATGGCACTGACTGCCAGGGACTGATTATGAGGGAAAAGATCAGCATAATAACTCAGTGAATGTCTGCACAGGTACTGATATTGGACAGGATGGGTGTTGAATCTTCATAAATCCAGGTATTTTTGGATTTTGCATAATGACATGTTCTCCACATGACAGGAACCACAGGAAGTTTGAAGATATTGTAAACATGACTAGCATACAATCGTATATGAACAACAGAGAGAATGTTCAACTCCTGGTGCAATGTTTCATGTGAGACTGTGCTTCCCTACACTAGACAGTGGAAGACACAATGTCCCATGACTATTCTCAAAGTATGAACGATAAGAAACTTTTATGACCTTGTAAACTCTTGTCTATGGAATTTCTGTTGAAATCCATTGTGTTTTTCCATATGACCATTGACACATATTCTGGGACAAGCTGCCCAGGAGAAGATTGTCCTTGGGAATTATGCCATGCATACAAATGAAATCATGGAAACTGAGGATGGAGAACATGATTTTCAAAACATGTTTTCAGAACTATGAATGACATCATGGCACCTGAGGATGGAGAATGTGATCTCCAAAACATGTTTTCAGAAATGTTTTGATCAAAAGTTTTCAGACCTTAGATGTAAAGCTTGAGGCCAGATTTTTCTCAAAGTATCCAGGGAGCATGACATAGTTTGAATGGAAAGGGATTGCAAACATAATTATGTGAATCTCTGGATAGCAATAGTCTTAAAACAGACACTTAGTTGTAAATGTGTGTGTGTTATGTTTCTCTGCATAAGAAACGAATTTCACAACTGCCACGTCGGAGGGCCTAGCAGACATGAAGAAGCTGTATGCTAGTTGGCTGCTATTCCATTATTTTTTAAAGTCCTTCTTTGCTTTTAGTACTAGAAAGTTTTCCTGGCTCCCCTATGTATCCCTTGACCCCTCCTAGAAGCAGTTACTTCTAAAGGATCCTAGACAAGGGCTCTCTCTGTGCTCACCATTGCTTATGTATTAGTCATTTTAGACCTGTTCAGATGATAGAACAACAATTATTTGTATGTCTATGAATCCATGTATGCCCATAAATCCAGAAATGTTCATACAAATATGCATATCTATCCACAGCTGTCCCAAGCTTAGGGAGAGAGTGTTATAGTTAGGTATATGCTATTTTAGTTTTGGTATAAATTGACTTTATCAAATTGAGGTCATTCCATTCTGTAATTTGCTAAGACTTAAAAAACAAAACTTATGGATGTGAAGCTTTGTCAAGTGTCTTTGTGCAAGTTGATATGATCATATATTTCTTCTTTAGTATCCATGCTCATGGATCGGTAGAATCAATATAGTTAAAATGGCCATTCTGCCTAAAGCACTATACAGATTCAATGCAATACCCATCAAAATCCCAACTCAATTCTTCACAGAGTTAGAAAGAGCAATTATCAAATTCATCTGGAACAACAAAAAACCCAGGATAGCTAAAACTATTCTCAGCAACAAAAGAAAATCTGGGGGAATCAGTATCCCTGACCTCAAGCAATACTACAGAGCAATAGTGTTAAAAACTGCATGGTATTGGTACAGTGACAGACAGGAGGATCAATGGAACAGGATTGAAGATCCAGAAATGAACCCACACACCTATGGCCACTTGATCCTCGACAAAGAGGCTGAAAACATCCAATGGAAAAAAGATAGCCTTTTCAACAAATGGTGCTGGTTCAACTGGAGGTCAGCATGCAGAAGAATGAGAATTGATCCATCCTTGTCTCCTTGTACTAAGCTCAAATCCAAATGGATCAAGGACCTCCACATAAAGCCAGACACTCTGAAGCTAATAGAAAAGAAACTGGGGAAGACCCTTGAGGACATCGGTACAGGGAGAAAGTTTCTGAACAGAACACCAATAGCGTATGCTTTAAGAGCAAGAATTGACAAATGGGACCTCATAAAATTACAAAGTTTCTGTAAGGCAAAGGACACCATCAAGAGGACAAATCGGCAACCAACAAATTGGGAAAAGATCTTCACCAATCCTACATCAGATAGAGGGCTAATATCCAATATATATAAAGAACTCAAGAAGTTAGACTCCAGAAAACCAAACAACCCTATTAAAAAATGGGGTACAGAGTTAAACAAAGAATTCTCACCTGAAGAACTTCGGATGGCGGAGAAGCATCTTAAAAAATGCTCAACTTCATTAGTCATTAGGGAAATGCAAATCAAAACAACCCTAAGATTTCATCTTACACCAGTCAGAATGGCTAAGATTAAAAATTCAGGAGACAGCAGGTGTTGGAGAGGGTGTGGAGAAAGAGGAACACTCCTCCACTGCTGGTGGGGTTGCAAATTGGTACAACCACTCTGGAAAGCAGTCTGGCGGTTCCTCCGAAAACTGGGCACCTCACTTCCAGAAGATCCTGCTATACCACTCCTGGGCATATACCCAGAAGACATTTTCATCATTTGGAATTTTCCAAAAGGATTTGGAATAAAAGTGAAAATAGGAAGCTATTTTCCTTGCTTTCCACAGATGCAACAACTTCACATAACTGAAGATGTGGACTGGGCCACAGGAGGAACTTCAGTATGTATACCACAGATTTTAGTTGTTTTCAAGATATCTACATTTTAAAACATGAGGCATTGAAATAATATCTCTGTGGTAAATTCCAATTGCTACTTTTGCAAAAGACCATGCTCAGTTACAAGCACCAATATCTGTTACCTCTCAACTCCATGTAAATCTTATCGTAGAGATAAAAAGCCTCTGTATTCCAAATGTCTATTCTCCACACACTACAGGAATATATTTATGAAATTAATATATATAATGAAAATTTTGAAACTATATGTATACCATGGAATTTTTTTAGTTTTATAACAACATATATATAGCCTAATTAAATATAGAATGTATTCTTTAACAGAAACCTTTTTCCGGATTCAAGGTTTACTTTTTTATTTATGTATATGTTATTGGTTATTTTATTTACTTATATTTCACATATTTTTCTACTTCCCGGTCTCCCCTCTTCTGTAGGGGATTGCCTTATCTGGCATCAGTGGGAAGTGAGCTCCTTGTTCCTGTGCAGGCTCAATGCCCCAGGATAGGGGTAGGCTAGAATGATGAGAAAGGAGTCTCATAAAAGCAGGGGAAGGGGAGAGGGGAAAGAGATTGAAGTTATTGTTTTAAACTTCATTAATTTTAGGGCAGTCTTATAAAACATATTTTGTTCATATCAATCAAATAACTTTTTTTGATTTACCCTACATTGTGTCTCCACAAACCTCAGTATTCTGATTCTTATATTTATAAATCATGAGGAAAAAAACTGATGCCACATAAGCATTCTTTTTGGATATATCAGTTTAGGAAGTAAAGTTTGAAATTGCCACAACCTGAAAGTTACATATATAATATTGGATGCTGTAGAAAATATTGTATGGCATTTGATGTACTGTAGGGAAATACAAAATAATAATGTGTCTGAAATTGTTAAGAAATACTGGTTCACAGAGGAATATTTACAGCCATATCTGTTAATGTCCCATATATATATATATATGGTTCTTTATATATATGATATATACATGAAGTACACACACACACACACACACACAGAGACACGTACACACACACGTACATATACACACATTCACTCTTATACACATACTATATAATATTTATATTTTGTCTCAGGTTCCATCCTCCTTTTGTAGTGTGCCATGTACTCCTGGATTTAGGAAAATTCATCAGAAAGAAACAGCAGACTGCTGCTTTGATTGTGTTCAGTGCCCAGAAAATGAGGTTTCCAATGAAACAGGTACATGCATGCATGTAGAAAAGAATTGCTGAATTTGAATACCTTCTCCTTCCAAACTAGAAAAGTTATATGGCCTAAATGGAAACTGAAATCCTAAAATCTTCCCATTTCAGAACTTACTCCGTTAAATAATATCAGCTTCTTTTGAACCCAGCAAATAATGTGCAGACTCTTCTACAAACAATACATTTCTCTCACAATATGCTCGTTTCTGATTTTATATTATGCAGAAAACATTTAGGAGGACAAACATGTGTACCAATTGTTAAGGACGAATTTTTCAGCATAATCTAGGAACATATTTATTTTTCTTTGATTTTTTTGTACAAAGAAACTTGATTAGTTGATCAGTCCATAATCTTTCCCTCAATCACCCATCTTAGTTCCTGACAAAGACTAGATGCTCAGGGTAAGAGTTGTTTTATGAAATATATTTTAAGATGTAAGATGAATGCCAGGCAGTGGTGGCTCAGGCCTTTAATCCCAGGACATTGAACGAAAAGACAGGTGGATTTTCTGGATTACAAGGCCAGCCTGGTCTACAGAGTGAGTTCCAGGAAAGCCAGGACAGTACCGAGAAACCCTGTCTCAAAAAAGCAAAACAATTCAAAACAATAAAAGGTAGATGGCTTAAAGGATTGAGCATTTCCTGTCAAACAGTAACAACAAGAGTGAAGATTTCAAGAGTGAAGATTTCAAGAAAAAAGAGATGGCATAGTGCTTATCATCAGTCACCACCGACCTAAGTCAAGAGAGATGAATATGAATATCAATTACCTTCATGCCACCTTGGACTGAATAGTGGGGAATAAAGAAATTGTACCAAAATAAGAGGAATATGCAAATGTTTATGAGATAGAGAGTGTCAAGAATGAAAATATTCCTTTAGGCAAACAGTATTTGCATGAGGAATTGTATATTCTGATTTCTATAGGCAATACTGTCAATTGGCACCACCCAAAAAGCAAACAAAGTATATAATGCATTTCATCAACAGACATCAGTAACTACGCATGCACACTACCCTTTTCTATGAATAGTGATTTTATGGTTTGAAGAATTTAAAAAAAAATCTGAGATCATCTATATTATTATTTATCATATTTTCTTTCTTTTTTGTTTAATTCATAAATTTTTCCATTCCATTTCTTATCATGGTGCTTTGTTTCACTACAAAACATAGGTAAATAGAGAGCAATCTTAAGTCAGTTGTCCCTACCACAACAAGGAATGGATTAGATGCTCAATACCAAAATATTTAGTGATATATTCTCTGAATAATACAAATACATAATTATTAACTACATAATTATAATATTTTATATGGTTTTATTGTTTTTGCCAGCAGATATGGAACAGTGTGTGAGGTGTCCAGATGATAAGTATGCCAACTTCGAGCAAACCCACTGCCTCCAAAGAGCTTTGTCATTTCTGGGTTATGAAGAACCACTGGGGATAGCTCTAGGCTTCATGTCTCTCTCCTTCTCGGTCATCACAATTCTAGTATTCATTACTTTTGTGAAGTACAAGGATACTCCGGTTGTTAAGGCCAATAACCGCATTCTCAGCTACATCCTGCTCATCTCTCTAGTCTTCTGTTTTCTCTGCTCATTGCTCTTCATTGGACATCCCAACCAGGCCACCTGCATCCTGCAGCAGACCACATTTGGAATATTTTTCACAGTGTCTGTTTCTACAGTGCTGGCCAAAACAATAACTGTGGTCATGGCTTTCAAGCTCACTACTCCAGGGAGAAGGATGAGAGGGATGCTGACATCAGGGGTGCCTAACTTGGTCATTCCCATTTGTACCCTAATCCAACTTATTCTCTGTGGCATCTGGTTGGTAATATCTCCTCCCTTTATTGACAGAGATATACAATCTGAACATGGAAAGATTGTCATTATTTGCAACAAAGGCTCAGTCATTGCCTTCCATGTTGTCCTGGGATTGTTGGGTTCCTTGGCTCTGGGGAGCTTCACTGTGGCTTTCCTGGCTAGGAACCTTCCTGACAGATTCAATGAAGCCGAGTTCCTAACTTTCAGTATGCTGGTGTTCTGCAGTGTCTGGATCACCTTCCTCCCTGTCTACCATAGCACCAGGGGGAAGGTCATGGTGGCTGTGGAGGTCTTCTCCATCTTGGCTTCTAGTGCAGGGTTGCTAGGGTGTATCTTTGTCCCAAAGTGTTATGTTATTTTAGTTAGACCAGATTCAAATTTTGTACAGAAGGGCAAAGACAAATTGCTTCATTGAAACTTTCATATTACAAAAATGTTAGATGATACTCAACATATTTTTCTTTGTCTTAAGAAATGTAGTACTTGATCATAGAAAAATTTTAAGGGATAAACAAATTAGAACTTACATATAGAACAGTACTATTCATTGTGATACAAATGGACAAAATTTGGTGGAAAATGGGTTTATAAATAAGTACATAATCCTGAAGAAATTGAGAATAAGGCATCTCAATTGAGGAATGGCTACCATCATGTTTATCTATGGTTTTGGGTATAAGCCATGTACTCAATAAATGATTAATATAAAGTGATGATAGTGATGGTGTATGGTACCCACTATAGGTGAGTTATTCTTGTAGTTATAAGAGGACTGCAGACAACATGGACATGAAGCCAGTAAACCTCATTATTCCACATGATTTTGTGGAGTGCTCACATCCAATTACATGCCTTGGCTACATTCAATATTCTGTAACCAAGGTATGTAAAAAATAAACAGTTTTCTCAAATGTTTCTCTTGATCATTGTGTGGTTTTGTTTGTTTGTTTGTTTTGTGCTTTTTTTTAGAGCAACAAAATTAAAGATATCACCTAAATATTAAAATGCCTCTCTTGGGATTTGGCATATCTGATATTTCTGATGCAATAAAAAGCACTTATTTGAAAAGAGAAACAAGAGGGAATTTTAGCAGAATGTGAAGTATATTGACAGTGTTGCATATGATACCATAGAAGCACTAGAATTTGGAGTAGCTTTAAAATATACTAGAAATTTCTTAAGGATATCAATTAACCTAAAAGGAAAGAAATATTTTAAGAAAAGTTCAATGGGCTTCAGATTGTGCTCTGAAATTTTTTTTAAAAAAGACACAATTTCATTAATAAATGAAAGTGTCTCATTAAATGAGTAACATTACTAATAGAAATGTCCCCCACAAGACCTTTACCACATTAAGGGTGGCTCTGGCATTATATATAGCAGAGGAAGGCCTTAAGCATCAATGGGAGAACCATCCCTTGGTCCCATGAAAGCTCAATGTCCCAGTGTAGGAGAATGCCAGGGCTAGAAGGCAGGAGTGGGTGTGTGGGGGTACACACCCTCATTTAAAGAGGAGCAGTGCTGGTATACAGAGTTTCTGAGGGGAAATTAGGAAAGGGGATAACATTTGAAATGTAAATACATAAAATATCAAATTAAAAAAATGATACCACTAGGATTCAGGCATTTCTGTAATAGAGCCAATCAACTATCACAGATAATGAACCAAAATAGACACTGCATCCTTTTGGCAACCTCTGTGTTGTTTACGTTGTTCAGTGGTGTGCATTGATTGGTCTATAGGTTATTTTCTTCCTTGGCATGACTTTTTCCCCTTTTCCTTTATTTTACCCTCCGTATCTCTCAAACACCTCCTGCAGATGCAGTCACATGGAAGATAGAACTTAATCCTGTTCATCTCAAAGCTCCCAGCAGTGCCTTCCATCATTTAAGATCCAAGGCGTGGGTGTTTTTGCAAAGCCTTGTTCAGCAAACCACATGTCTGTTTCACAACAAATATGGAAGAAGAGCTGTTGTTGATGGTAAAACTAGTCATAGTTATAAGAAGTCATCTACCTTCTCTATATAAAAGGCAGTTCTGAACTATTAATTCATGACATATATTTAAAATATGGGCCTTTATATTCCTAGCATTGAAATGTTAGGAAAAACATCCAAAAACTTAAAGCCATATATCTATAACATGGAATAAAAACTCTGAGCAGTCTGTGGATCAATATAGCTGAAGAAAACACAAAGATTGGAATGAGGCCGTATGATTGCATTGTGCCCGCAGACACAGATTTTTAAACAATTCTTTCCTTAACAGCAATTAAACTGACATAGCATATGTGGCTACTTAAGTAGAATTGCACTGTTGCAATTATGTTACATTAAAGACACTTTGCACACAGACAGCAGGTGAGAGGAGGGTTTGTGAGCTTGTGAGTCCAGTAGTAATTTGGTGACATTATCATCTATTAAAACTTTGTCTGCTGAGCTTCTAGCACAAGCTAGCACTGTGCTAGAAAAGGCTGCTATGTAAACACCATGAGCCTTGCCCTCACATTTTTCTTTTTCTTTTTCCCACCTTTAAAAAAAAATATTTGCTTTATTTACAAGTCGAATAGTATCGACTTTTAGAATAAGTTACTCCTTTGAAAACCCCTTTCCCACCCCTTTCCCCCTGCTCAACCGCCTCCTCCCTAATTTCCTGACTTGCATTCCTATGTTCTGGGGAAATGAGCCTTCACAGGACCAATGGCCTCTCCTCTCACTGATGTCTAAAATGGTCATCTTCTGCTACATATGTAGCTGGAGCAATAGGTCCCTCCATGTGTACTCTTTGGCTGGTGACAGCCCCAGGGAGCTCTGGGGGTACTGATTGGTACATATTATTGTACCTCCTGCAGGGCTGCAAATCTCTTCAGCTCCTTGTGTTCTTGCTTTAGCTGCTCCACTGGCACCCTATGTCCACTCTATTGGTTGGCTGTGAGCCATGAGTATTTTGATCCATTTTTCAAAATGGATAAAATTATTCATACATTGGTCTTCCTTCTTCTTGAGCTTCATGTGGTCTGTGAGTTGTATTTCTGGTATTCAGAGCATTTGGGCTAATACCAACTTATCAGCAATTGCATAACATGTGTGTTCTTTTGTTATTGGATCACTCACTCAGGATGACAGTTTCTAGCTACTTCCATTTGCCTAAGAATTTCAAGAAGTCATTGTTTTTTAATAGCTGAGTAGTAACACATTGTGCAGATGTAACAAATTTTCTGAGATGTGTGTTCTTTCCAGCTTCTGGCTATTATAAATATTGCTGCTATGAACACAGTGGAGCCTGTACCTATAACAATACCATACAGTTTCTTTTTATCACTATTGCTCTGTAGTACTGCTTGAGGTCAGGGATGTTGATTCACCAAGAATTTTATTTTTGAGAATAGTTTTCACTATCTGTTTTGTGGTTGTTTTTTACCCTGAATGAATTAGCAAATTGCTTTTTCTAACTTTATGAAGAAATGAGTTGGACTTTTGATGGGAATTGCATTGAATCTGTAGATTGCTTTCGGCAAAATGACCACTTTTACAATATTAATCCTACCAATCCATGAGCATGGGAGATCTTTGAATTTTCTGAGGTTTTATTCTATTTCTTTCTTCACTGATTTGAAATCCATATCATACGGATCTTTTACTTGCTTGGTTAGAATCACACCAATGTATTTTATATTATGTGTGACTATTGTGAAGGGTGTCATTTCCCTAATTTCTTTCTCATCCTGTTAATTCTTTGAGTAGAATAAGGCTCCTGATTTCTTTGAGTTAATTTTATATCCAGAAATTTTGGGACCTCAAAATAACACTGGAACACACTGAACCTGACAGAAGTGAATGATGGGCAGAGATTTGAACATTCTAGCAAAAGAAACAGCATTCTGAACAGAACATCAGTAGTGCTGGCACTAAGATAAACCATTAATAATTGACACTTCATGAGACAAAAAACCCTGTAGAAGGCAAAAGACACAGTAAAATGGATATCTTGAATCCCTAAGAAAGAGGAAAACAATTTTACTAACACCAAACAATCATAGGCATAACATACAAAATGTAAAAAGAAATCAAGGAAATAAATGTTTAAAGGGCAAAAGATTCAGTTAAAAATTGGGTATGTCCTAAATGAAGGAAAAGAGTAGCAATGATTCAAGGACAGTACACTTATAAACGACTATCACAGTCAGTGCTATATCCATTAAAAAACAGCATGAACTTACAGCTTAGGTACTGTTAATCTACCCCATCTGATTTTAATCTTTAATATTTTCTCATTTGTCAGATGGACATGAGAGTTTCAGCCATCTTGCCCACACTATAGTTAGCCATGGAAAATGAAGGGCAGAAAAAGCACAGAATCTAGCTGAAAAAAAAAAAAAAACAAAGTTTGTTCTAACATTTTATAGTTGGTATGTGATTTTTGTAATAAGTGTTGTTTCAAAGATGATAAGCTAATGTGCTAATATGGGACACATTAAAATGCAGAAAGTTGCTTTATTTGGATGGTAGGAGAGCTTTCTGCCAATGAATCTGATTTCTGCCCCATCTTATTTTAATCTTTAATATTTTCTCATTTGTCAGATGGACATGAGAGTTTCAGCCATCTTGTCCACACTATAGTTAGCCATGGAAAATGGCTAGCTGCGTGAAAAGGCAAAAACGGCATTCAGATACAGGCCAACTTGCTTGAATTTAAAGAATGACAATAAATTACAGTTGAATAAAGTATAACTGTATTTGACAACTGTCTCATGTTTATTTCTGAATCAAAAAGTCAAAGTGAGCTGGCAACAATTTGATTCTTGCTTTAGAGACTGTGTTTAGGCATTTAGCATTTTATATCTCAGCTTGCATATGTTTAATATAATATAAAACTAATGTAGAAACATGGCATGACATTATACATGTGGTCCAAGATACAATTCACAGTTCAATGAAACTCAAGAAGAAGGAAGACTAAAGTGTGTCTTGGTCCTTCTTAGAAAGTGGAAGAAAAATAATCATAGGAGCAAATACAGAGACAAAGTGTGGAGCAGAGACTGAAGGAAAGGCCATCCATTGATTGCCCCACCTGGGGATCCATCCCATTTACAATCCTCAAACCCACACACTCTTTTGGATTCCATGAAGTGCTTTGTAAAGGTGCCTAATATAGCTGTCCAATTAGAGGCTCTCCCAGTGCCTGACAAATACAGAGGCAGAGGCTCACAGCCAACCATTAGACTGAGCATGAGGTCCACACTGGAGGAGCTCGAGAAAGAACTTAGGAGCTGAAGGGATTTGCAACACCATAGGAAGAACATCAATATGAGCCAACCAGAGCTCTGAAGGACTAAAACCCCAACCAAGGAGTACACATGGAGGGACCCATGGCTCCAATCATATATTTAGTAGAGGATGGCCTTGTCTGATACCAGTGTGAGGAGAGGCCATGGGAACTGTGAAGCCTCAATACCCAGTATAGGGGAATGCCAGGATGGGGAAATGGGAGTGGGAGGTTGGGGGAACACTCACATAGAAGCAGGGGGATGGTGGAGTGGATAGGGATTTTTTGGGTTGGATAACAGGAAAGAGGATAACATTTGTAACAATGTAAATAAAGAAAATATCTAATAAAAATTCAAAAAAGAAGTATCTTTACTTTTAAAATTTAAATATAATTACATCATGTCCCTGTTTCATTCAAACCTTCAATTCTTCCTGTGTATATTCCTCAAAAACTATCATTTTCGTCAATACTCGCATATTCACAGTTTCCATTTATGAATGATAGATAGATAGGTAGATATAGATTAGATTAGATTAGATTAGATTAGATTAGATTAGATTAGATATAGGTCCTGCATAGAGAATACAGCATAACTTATGTGTAAAATATTTCAGAACTGAATTCTTGGTGTTGGATTACCTACTAGAAATCTCTTCCCTTCCATAGATTGTTTCTCCCAATTTCTGTATTCATTGGTAGTCTGTAGTTTTCTTCATATGGTTGAGTCCTCATGAAATTCAACACATCCATGGTAGTATGTCTATTAATGTCACACATTTTCCATTTTACTTTAGGATGCCAAATTTATAAGACATCATGGAGGCCATCCCTCCAGCATTTATAGGAGAATATTCTCAAAGAAAATGTCCTGTTCCTCTAGTTCATGCAACATTTTAAACTTCTACTTTCATCTGTAAGCTTTATATGCAATTGTGTTGTAGATGAATAATATAGGGATAGACACCACACAATCTCTTATTCTCTGAGTTTTGTTCTCTTTGGTTCCCCATAATGGGACCTATCTTTTTCAATCCATATTTTTCTTAAGAGGGGCGAGAGATGCAGTGTATTGTGGGTATAGGGATAAACATTTACAATGCAGTTAGGAATCATGTTGGTTTAGTAAAGTGGCAGTAGCAGATTCTCTTCTATTATCCATGACTTCTCTAGCTCTAAAGACTTGCCTAGGTTTCCAAAAATGCTTTGAATTCCTCCACAAAGCAGAAAATATTGCTAAATTGTTTTGATGTATACTTGTAACGTAAAATCAAAACAAGATAAATATCCAACAAAATTTGATATATGCATGTGTTCTAGGACTTTGTTTTCAAATACTACCAAGGACACAATTATATTTCATGAAAAACCAATGGATACCAAGTGAGAATTGTATTAAGAAAATAAAGCCATTCATACCAAAACCACTTTCCACTGTGAAATGGTCACTTCATTAATTCCAGGACTAAGAAGGCAAAGAGGCAGGTTATGTGCCCAAGGCCAGCCTGGTTTTTAGAGTGTGTTAGAGGACTGATATTTCTAGGAATGTGTAATGATGGCATGTCCTATAGTGCTAGGGGTCATGACTCAGGTTTTTCTGATAATAAAACAAACTGTCATCCCCTGGGAAAACTTTCAATCAGGGCATCTATAGAACAACAGCTCATAAATGTTTGGAAACCCAGTCTGCAGGAGAGCAGAATCTATTTGTAACCTCACACTTGTCCCTCGGTCTGTGGCCGTTAAAATACAAGTTTTGTCTGATCCCCTTCCCAGGACTTGCTCAGCACCTAATGCCACTGGGGTGAAGGGATACAACCACACCTCTAACCTGTCCCTATGAGATGCTTAGTTAAAGCATTTGTCTGACTTATTGGAATGAATGAGTATATCCAAGAATTAATTCATCTCCATCAGCAGAAACCCTATGACATGGTTCTTTTATCCCCTAGGGATATGAGGCCTGAGGTATTTCAAATGTAAAGTTGAGGTCTTTGATCCACTTGGACTTGAGTTTTCCATAGGGTGACAAATGTGAGTCTATTTGCATTTTTCCACATGCAGACATTCAGTTTGACCATCAGCAGGTGGTGAATATGCACTGCTTTACTCTTGGAATTATTTTGGCATCTTTGTAAAAATCAATTGTCTGCTGTGCCCTCCTCCCTCAGCTCTCTGAGCAAGGATTTTCAGACCTCAGTTAGCCACAAGCCTCCCCCACCTGGGGTGAAGCCCTCAGACCAAGGTGAGGCCCATTGTTCGCCAAGAACCTGCCACTTCCTGAAAGACACTAACCTCCACCTGATGTCAGCCTCCAGCGGAGCAAGCAGAACCAGTTCTGCAGACCTGTTTCCGGCCTTTGGGAGAAGGGTCTTCCCTCACCTATTTATTTGGAGACCACCAGAAAACTTTGAGGCTTGAGCAGAAAAAGGGATTGGTTTTATGACTGGGCATGTGTTAATTTGGGAGAATAACCCATGCATGACAAGAATAAATTTTATTCTTTTGTGATTATTTGTAATGTTATTAACATATTTGTTTGATCATTTTGTTTGAAGGTATCCAGTACCTATAGTATTTTTCCACTTACTTTTTTCTTAATAACCATTCCATTGCTTAGAATAAAGTATTGAGGTTTCTTGCTATCAATGTGTGAAGGTCAATGTGTGATTTAAGTTTTATATGTGTTTCTTTGACAAAAACATGTATCCTTATGTTTGTGGCAAGCAATATAAGAATCAAAGCAATTGGATGAATATGTAGTATTCTTCTTTATAACTAATGATTTGTTTTCTATTCAAGTCTATTTTGTTACCAATTGGAATGGTTCCACCAGCTTGCTCCTTAGGTCTATTTGTGTCAAAATTTTTCAAGTGTTTTATTCTGAGGTAATATTTATCTTTGATGTTGATGTTTATTAATTGTAAACAACAGAAGGATGTATTAGATGAAGAAATTATTTGAAACTATCCAACACCACTTCATAATAAAATGAAGGCAGTCAGTAGAGATGTGTGTTAATTACCTAAAAATGAGGATTATTGTTTATAGGAATAATTCTGGTGGATTTCTCTGGAAGTAAACTTAAGCGAGCATACCACACAGGTAAATTTCTATCAATGCCTTTTGTTTTACCATTAATTATAATATGCAAGATGGCATGAATCTTGGTGCATTTAACAAATGAGTAAATAAATAAAAGTTTATCATATAAACTTAGTTATTTTACTTTCAAAAACGGATATTTATTATTTATTCATTATTGCCATTTAAACTACATTCTTAGAATTTTAACAGTGAAATTCAATGAATATGCATGTTAAAAATAATCATTTAGAATAAAACTGACAAACCAATCTAATAAATGTTTATGTAAATAGGCCTTATGTAATGCAGAAATACTGAGAAAATGTATGTTATAACATAAATAATGCTTGTCAGTCCACTGTTCTCCTATTCATATTACAATTTAGATACAGACATGAAGGCTGTATGCACACATAAAAATTTCTCCAACCCACAAGTATATGTTTTTGTTAACAATAATTGAGGATAAATGTGGGGCAGGGGCGTCATTTCAAATTAAAGATTGAAGAAATTCGACAGGTTTGAGTCTGGATATAACGGTGTGTCTTTTTATCAGTAAGTGTGTGTGTTTGTGTGTGTGTGTGTGTGTGTGTGTGTGTGTGTGTGCATGTGTGTTTGCACATCTTATCACAAAGAATGTAGGAGAGGTATTATTTGAAAACTGAAAAGGCATGAAGGAATTGGTAATGGGTATATATTGTCCTGTTCCTCTGGCTCATGCAACATTTTCAACGTCTTCTTTCATCCGTATGTTTTCAGGTACACTGTGACAGCCATGTCTGAAACACCATGACGACAGCTTGGACTGGTCTCCCGCCACTCTCTGCTCTGCTAGGCCTTCTCAACACGTGTGTGTGTGTGGTGTTGGAGGTGTTGACAACGGCCTTGGAACACAGCCTCAGCAGAGCAGCACTTGACTGAGAGCCGTCTGACTGATCGTGCCGGAGCCATGAGTTCTGCGATGCATTCTATTCCCACCTTGGAACAGACCAGGCAGTGTTGTTGACTGAACTGTGCTTTAAGGTCGGCCAATGGTCAAGCGTATGTGGCAGCAGGGACCATTCTTCTGCAGGAGCAGAACCTGGTCACAATGTAATGCGTAAGTCCCATTCCGAGTTTCTGTTTCAGTTCTCAAGTTCCAGGCCTTTCTTCCTGAGCAGGCTAGGATGAGGGTTGGTCTGGCTCCTCCCTATCTTTGTCATTGACCACATCTCCTGGGGACACTTGTGGCTCCCTCTGACTCTCACCTCTGTGGCTTTTCTCATGTCATGATTCATTATGTGGCAGTATCTCAGGTAGTCCAATATCTGAAATACACAGGGAAAGGAGGAAGAATCCCATTCAACAGTCCAGCTGTCCTCAGAGCAGAGGTTTGCCTCTCCACGGACATAAAGTGGCACAGATGTGCAAGATCCTGTACTCAGGGCTGGCAAGACACGTGTACTTGGTAGTCGACGCTCTTCAGAATCTGATGTATTTTTGAGAAAACTGAGACAGAATCGCTTCATCGCCTTGGCTCTATCCCTGGACCACTGAGTGCAAGTACCTGACCTCCGATACAGAGAAGAGTCCAGTAAATTAATTATACCCTTCCAACCATTACACAGCATGAATCTGGGTTTTAAACCCATTATCCTAGCAGCTATTGGCTTTGACTAAGGAGGCAAGGTTCTGCCCAGGTTGGTGGTATAAAGCATTAGTCCCAGAACCTATGAGAATGGAGCGGATCTGGAAACAGAGGCAGAGAAAGGTGGATCTCTGATCTCAAGGACACACTGGTTGTCAAACCATGTTTAAGGACAGCTAGGGCTACACAGGAAAACCTAGGCTCAAGAAACAAAACAAGCAAACAAAAAAGGAGTGAAAATAATTTCATTATGGATGCAATTGTCTAGAATTATTAAACATTAGAGGCAAGTGAATAGACAGGCAATCTGGGGTGCCTGGTTTACAGAATAAAAGATCAAATAGAATGACCTCTCACTCACGCTCCTTTTCCTGAAATGGGATATATTAGAATGACTTCAGGATGCAGTCAGCCTTATCACACAACAGCTAGATAGGAAGCCAACTCCAAGAATCCAGAAGTTCTCAGTCCTTGAGGCTGGATGTCCCAGCTACTCTTCAGTAATAGCTGGAACCACAGACAAGCAAGCTCTAATGCCAGCTAAGTAATAAGACTTGCTAGCTAGGAGAGAGAAAGCAGGCAATGTGAAAACTTGCTTCCTCTGTTCTTATGTAGGCCTCAAGATGAAGGTGTGGCCCCAATTAAAGGTGTGTGTTCCAGATTCAATCTCTGGATTAAAGGTGAGTGTCTTCTGCTCAGTGTGGTGACTCATGCCTTTAATCCAAGCACTAAGGGAGTGAATCATGAAGGTGGATCTCTGTGTGTAGCCTGGTCTAAAAAGTGTGTACCTATACAGTCAGTGGTATTGCATATAAACCCTGGCTCACAGCAACAATAACAATCACAATTACACAGTTATGTGGCTTTCTTGCATTGAATTGGAGTGTTCCTACTTCAAAGAACCTGATTAGCTTCTACATGTTAAACAACAAATCCCTTGAAGTTGTATCCTTAAGTTTTGGATTTTGCATAATTTGTGATATAATTAAGTAAAAGCGATTTTCAGAACAGCCATGGTTACACATAGAAATACACTCTGTGGTCTCTATTCTTCTCAACAGAGAAGGAGCCTGGCCAGGAAATGAGTCTGGCCAGAAGGTTGAATGTTTCTTGGCTGTGAGCTGAATGCCAGTGACTACTTCTACATGAGACTTGCAGCCTAGCTAAATTCCACTAGGCTGTCAACAACTCCAAGCTCAAATTCCATAATGATTTCAAACCTCACAGGTGAGTTTGATTCTAGTTGCTATTGTTTTGCCAGTGAGATTAGACCCTGCCAGGCAGGCTGCAGGGGGATTCTGTGCAAACCCAAGATCTGGACCCCATGCACCAACACACTGACCAAAATGCTTGGTATCCAAGTGTGAGTGTGCAGGAGACGTGATGCTGTGCTGTCAGGCAGGCTGAGGCTAAATCAGTCCTTGATTGCAAACAACATAGTGGATTTTGTTTCTATGTGCTTTACTCTTCAAATGGAACCAGACTTTGCCTGGGAGGCTGTACTGAGATCCTTTGTAAACCCATTTTCAGAAGTTGTGGAGGAAATTCTGAATGAAACCCCCGTTGTCCATGTGCCAGTATAAAAGAAATGTGATCCAGACCCAATTTCATTTTTTCAGGTCCTCTCTGTTTGCTATCATTTCTAAGTATCTCTGGGGTGTGTTGAATCTCTATACTCTCAGAACAGCTGCCATCCATGTTGACACAGCAGAGGGGTTTCTCAAAGTTCTCAGGGTTGCTTCCTATGTGGTGGTTATCTTATGGCCCAGCACACATGAGAACCAGATTTCCTAAGACTGCCTGAAATCTTTAAAAAAACACCATTTAGTTCTCTGACCTAGGCTCAAAAGACAAAAGAAGCAGGAAAAAAAAAAAACAGAGCAAAGTTTCTTAAATTAAGATCCTATATCTCTGGATGCCATTGTCAAGACTTAACCTTTATAGGCGATTGGTGAGAAAGGCTAGGGTAAAATGCTCATGGGTCAGCACAGCAAGTCTACTTAGGGAGCCTACTTTAAAGAGTAAAAGATCACATAGAATGATCTCTCAATCACTCTATCTTTCCTGAAAGGGGACATATTAGAATGACTTACAGGATGCAGTCTGCCTTATTCCACAACAGCTGTATAGGAAGGAAAGTCCAAGAATCTGGAAGTTCTCAGTTCCTGAGGCTGGAAGTCTCTGCTGGTCTTCAGTACAAGATGGAATCACAGACAAGTAAGCAAAATGTCAGGTGACCCACGCTGGACAGAATCGTGGCATCGAGGAAGGACGAGTTAGTGTAGTCATGACAGGAGCGCCTGGAGCCAAGCGCAGCCTGGAGGAGAGTGTGACCAGAGGCCCTGAGCCCAGAGTGACTACACACCACACAGCACAGGATGCTCCGGGCTGCCCCGGGCTGCCCGTGCTCATGAAAGGGCACAGAGAGAACCTCAGGAAGGAAGTGGATATGTGAGGTGAGGCGCAGCGCTACAAGGTGCTCTCGAGCTGTGCAAGGCAGGACCCAAGCTACAGGAGGTCAGCCTCAGAGCGCTAAGGTCTGGGGAAGAGGGAAGGGCGTGACGACCATCAGAAGGCACCGTTCACAGTCGAAGCCCTCTGTGTCCTCATCTTGCGCAAATGCAAATATCACTGAAGGGGTGCCCTGGCATAGAACCACACACTCACAACGTCTTGTTCTTAGAGCACAATCCAGGGCACCCCTGGGTGACAAACTTCACATAGGACAGTCACTGAGAGCACTTGGGGATGCAGCCATCTAAGAATTCATTTGCCCGAGAATATGGGGCACCACACCCACCATCTTTTGACAGAAAGTGAATATTCCCATCTGCAAAAGATGGACAGCAATACCCATCCGATGCTTCACTGTGTATAAGTTGTCATGGTTGTGGTGTTTTATCACAACAATAGAAACATCACCTAACACCTGAAACAACAGAATTCACGCCCCAGAGTTCTAGACAGCCAAGATGTCCGTCCATAGAGCCAGGCCTCTGTGAGGCTGCTGGGACAGCCTCCTTCCTTGTTCTCTCGGATGTGGGTGTAGCTGTCAGTCCTCAGCAGACAAATCAGTCCTCTCTGCCTCCATCATCAAATGGCATTCTCCCTTTGTCTCAGTGTCCAAATTTCTCTCTTAGATGAACACCATTCATCAGCCAGCCCAATATGACCAACCCGAGAGGATCTCACCTTAGCTTGATTATATCAGTAAAGATCCTCATTCCAAACTAGAAGAGCACAGGCTCTCCAAGCAAATATCAATGCAGACAGACACTGCTCAGTACACCATATTCCTCTACTGTCAAAAGATGTCCGGTACTGTTAGTATGAATAACATGTCACCCATATTCTCAGCCATTTGAATACTTTGCTCCCTACATAGTGGCCCTACTTGGTCAGGTATAGATGTGGGGTTGCTAGAGGAAATATGTCACTGGGATTAGTTTTTAAGAGTTTAAAACCTTGCACCATGACAAATTTTCTCTCTCTTTGCTTAGAATGAGATGTGAGCTCTCGGCCATTCCTGCTGAGGCACGATGGTGAAGGACTCTCATCCCCGTGAAACAATAAGCCAAATAAACCCTTCCTTCTATGAGTTGCCATGGTTGTAGTGTTTTATCACAAAAACAGAAATGTACCTAATACGTCAGGTATCCAGAAACCAAAGCCCAAGCCCCAGACCTACCTCTGACCGCCTGCCTAGGTCCCCTCAGTCACTCTCCTCTGAGAGGGGACAGCTTGGATTTGATTTCCCAAGTCCTTGCCAGCTGCAATGCTGCCAAATAAAAAGCAATTAAAAATCAGCACAAACTCACAATTTTAACAATATAAATAGAAATAAATATAGATAGGCGCGTGGCCTTGTTGGCAGCCATGTGTCTCCCAGGTCTGTATTCTGGGAAGCCCTGGATGCCGTGCGACCCTGGCATCAATAAGCAAGCTCGGGCCTGCATCCAGCTTTCTAAAAATTCTCTAACGGGAGCCAGGGCTCTTTAGAGCAACAACTAAGTCAGGGTTCCAAAACCTGGTCTCTAGCAGAAACGGGGATCCTTACAGCAGTGACCGGTTCCAGGGACAGGTCATGAATCTAGAGTTTTCTGTGATGCCTGAATATAAACAATACTGTAAAAATAAATAGGTAAGCGCCATGCTGGTTCAAAAGGTCATAGGCACCAACTGAACGATGCCTCAATAACTCTTGCAAGAACGACTGGAACAAAGTAAACATCTATTCAGCCAGAATCCACAGAATAAATGTCATTTTTATTACGTATCATTTGTCTGTGCTTTTTATTGTGTTATGTATTTATGAGCCTGTAATGATAAAAATAACTAAGTGAATAAAGAAATAAGTGGGAGAAGGCGGTTCCTTCCAGAATTACAATTAAAAAAGGCAGAACAATAAGGTAAAGAGAAAATCACACTTATGCAAACATTGCTGTAGCAGGCAGCATGGCTGACAGATTAGCTAAAATTAGTGGGTGAAGGTCCAAGGAACAACTGGGCATTTGTCTAATGTCAGAAGCATCCACTAATCCAAACACTTATTAATTTCAGAGAAGAAATTATAGCTCTACAGCATGGCACTGAATGGCATTGCCTCCTCCTTGTGATCAAGGGTGACATCACCAGTTAATTACACACACGGGCTCCATGGTCCCAACACTGTTCCAAAGAGGACAGTGTCAGTGTTGTGGGGATGTGCCCAAAATGTATTATTTTAATATCATCATAAGGAAACACTCAGAGTGACAGGGTCTAGAGGGCTAACCAGGCCTTTCAGCCTACCATAGTGATGGAGACAAGGAAAACCTGATGCAGGCTGGGACCAAAGAAGACCCAATAACTAAGTGCAATGCGCAAGCTTGAGCAAGAAAGGATGTCTGTTCAAATCAGGCTGAGGTCGGTTAGCAATATTGCACCATTAACTCCTTGGCTTTCAAAGTCATAGAAAGTCAGGCATCTTAAGCAGCAGGCTGTGGCCAAATCCCACCTGTAAATGAACATTACGGGGGGCTGGAAAAGTTTCTATCAAAATTCACAAGGACTGAAAACTGACTCAAAGTGAAATCTGTAGTGAGCCCAAGTTGATCCTGGTGGAGCTCACTTGTGCTGCATCATGTGACTTCCCCGCAGCCTTGGTTCTGATGGAGGGACGTGGGATGTGACCCTCCACACCACTCACCGCCAATGAACGCAGCCTGCAGCATCTCTGCTGTGAGCAGAAAACCCTGCATGCTATGAACAGCAGTGTTCTCGAGCGCATAGCGCACTGTGTGTGCTTACAGAAACAGAATGGTATGATTACAGAAAACAAAAGCTTTGTGTGTTTTCCTTCAGTCACTCCTCAGTGCCTAAGAATCAAATCAGCGTATCTTTTGGATTGTGTTACATTACGAATGTTTGGTTTTTAAAAATTATTCTTGGACTTGCTGCCTTGGGTGTCATAAAAAATTGTGAAGCGGATTTTGGGTTAGAATTTCCAACAGTTTCTCGAATAGGCCTCAACAGACTTCTGCTGGTTTTGTGTTATGTGTTTGTGTGAAGCAGCAGCCTCAGCGTTGGCAATCATTAAATCAAAATATCGATCAACTCTGAGAAACACTGAAGACGCTCTGTGTCTTGCTGCATCAAATATTCCACCAAGACCTAATTCTTTCTGTGAAACCTTACAAGCTCCTCCTCCCCATTAGTATGCAAATTTGCTACTGTCTTTAATAAATGATAAAATATGTATATTAAAAAATCATCTTTAAACAAATTTATCATTCATTGTTAGGAAATGGTTGATTTATATACTATATGCTCAGGACCATGTAAAAACTTCCCTGATGGAAAGAGGTTATAAGTGGGAAAGCTTAAAAATCCATGATAGCTCACTAACTACAATCAAAAGAAGCAAGATGCATGGAGTATATGCCACATGTATGCAAGACACATGCAGCAGGAAGCATAATGTATGTATACATAGGTATACAACATGCATCTGCAGACATGCTACCAGTCTACAAGAGCTTGGGAACTTTGGAAGTGAGCAGAGCTGGCAGGGATGGGGCGGGGTCAGGAAGTGGGGAGAGAGAGAGAAAATGGTCCTTCTTGTCTGCTTCAGGCAGCTCACTGAGGCACAGATCCGATTTTCACACAAGGATTACTAGATTACATTTTTCACCACAGGCAGCTGTCCCTGTCAAATAAATAATCATCACCTTACATTTATATATCACCTTTCATCTAACAGCCCCTTTCCTAGAGCTAGGACCAGCCTGGGAACAGTGTCATGCTCTCTCAGGAAAGGGAGGGGCAAGAAGGCTGGAGCAGCCTGCACAGAGGGAGGCAGCTGGGTCGACCCTTTGGGTTCCATGAAAGCAAGGCTGGAGCCCAGCAGAGAGAAGAACCCCGACACCAGGAGAGCACCCTGCCTGCCATGTAGTGTGCCATGGTGCTGTGAAAGGTGCATGCAAGGGAGCATACAGAAGCAGTTAGGGCTGCACTGTAGACAGGGCTGGACACCTGCAGCCAGGGCTGGGCCCCTGAAGACAGGGCTGGGCCCCTGTAGCCAGGGCTGATACCCTACAGCCAGGGCTGAGACACTACCTCCAGGGCTGAGACCCTACAGCCAGGGCTGAGACACTACAGCCAGGGCTGGGCCCCTGCAGCCAGGGCTGGGCCCCTGCAGCCAGGGCTGGGCCCCTGCAGCCAGGGCTGAGACCCTATAGCCAGGGCTAAGACCCTACAGCCAGGGCTGGGCCTCTGCAGCCAGGGCTGAGACCCTACATACAGGGCTGGGCCCCTGCAGCCAGGGCTGGGCCCCTGCAGCCAGAGCTGGGCTCCAATAGCAAGGACTACCCCATGCCCAGAAGCTAGGGCTGTACCAAGCCAGCAACAGCAGGCAGATGATGGCTCTCAGGCTCTGCTAAGTGAGACAGGACAGGCCGCACCTCTATGCAATTGCCTTAATTCAAAGACATGTATGTCAGAGGGAATCCTGGGATTTCCCCTAGAACAAAGCCTTGAGCACCAAACCCTGTTATTCACCTGCTAGCCAAGTAGGCAAGTGGGGAAGCCCTGAGCTCTACTAGTGGCTGTCATAGGTCCCCTTCTGAGCGGGGTGACTGCTATGTATCAGCCTCAGGCAGCTGCCTATTCAAAGCAGTGGCTTCCAGTGAGGCACTGTTCCCACAAAAGGACACAGTGGAGCCAGGCTGGAGCTACAGATGAGGGCCCTGACCCAGAGGATGTATCCAGACCACTAGCCCTGTGCTGCATAAGCACTCAGACACCAGGCCAAATCCCACAGGCAGGCCAACCTCTGCTCAAAACACAGGCAAGGGCCCGTACCACCATCCTGAAAGCCAGACAGGAATGAGGGGCAGGGTCAGTGGGGCAGCAGGAACAACAGAAAGGGAGGCCGTGGGTGATGGGGGCCACGCCAGGCTTCCTCAGAGACAAAGGGGTCCTGGTGGAAGAGGGCGCCGGGGGAACGGAGTGGCACCCAGACACACAGCATCCCGAAAGCACAGAGGGGAGCAGAGCGTCCACCACTGCCATGCTGGAAAAGCCACTGAGGTGCTCAGAGGAGCCAGCTCACATTCAGACGCCCCTGTGGGAACCCACAGTCTGGAGGGCTAGTGAGGTCTAGGAACTGAGAAGCTACTTTTTAGCGAAAGGGGGTCACCTTGGGTAAAACAATATTTAGCCCATCCCTCTGCCCAGGACTCCAAAGACCCTGGGTAAGTGTCCACTGAGTCCCGTGGTGCCCTCTGGGCCTCTGGTTCAGGTTCCTGTGTCCCCTTTGCTCTCCACTAACCTCCCACATGCATGCATCACGTCACGTCCTCCTGGCCTATCCCAGCCTTCACAGCGCCAGGCTTTTATGCCAGGTACCCCACTTCCCTGAGCCTTCCAAATACCCCCCCCAGGCTTCTTTCATTTGACATTGGTCCACATTTCTAGTGTCCTTTGCCAGGGACCCTCACACATGAAACTCCAAAACCACACCCACGCGCCTGACATAAAAACTTGTTCTTGGTCCTCCTGCACCTCACCCCCAAACCTCCATGGGGTCTCACACCACAAGGTCCAGAATACCCTTCTCATTTGCAAGCCAGTCTCTCTCTCTCTCTCTCTCTCTCTCTCTCTCTCTCTCTCTCTCTCTCTCTCTCACACACACACACACACACACACACACAATCTGCAAATAGTCCAAAACTGACTGTTGCCCTTTACTGTGTAACTCCCCCAATCTCCTCAATATCCTACACCAGATCTAAAGTCCAGCACTGTCTCCCCAGAAAGCCCTGCCTACTTTCAGGGATTGTGTCTGTGACTTAGGATGCCAGGGGCAGCATTTTCTTAGCCCATCTGGGCAATGGACAGGCTTTCCCCGCCCCTGGGTTGACCCACAGCCCCAAAGCCTAGGAGGAACACACTTCTTACCACTTGTGATTCTAAAGATGTTTTACAACACCCGCACTGCCTGGTATCCTGCTCCATAAGACAAGGCCTCTGTTTTCAACTGCATCCCCAGGGGGTTCCCTTGATACATGATACCCCAGAAAACACCAACCTGACTCAGCCATCGCCCCCCCCCCCTGCCGGGGCTCGGCCATGGCCACTTGATGACTTCCACTCCCAGGCAGTGCTGGTGGCTGCCCTGAGATGTCTACCTTTCTGTGATCCAAACAATCAGACTTTCCCCATGAAGGGCGGATGGAGAGTCACAGCAATGCAAGGCCAGGTCGGCAGCCAGGGCCTGGCCAGCCAACTAGCTGCCATCTACAGAGACAGGGCATGGCACTTCACCTGCAGAAGCCAGAGATTCATCTGTTTTGAGGGTGAGAAAAGCCACCTGAAGGGTGCAGGGAGTCAAGATGATGCCTGTGGTTAAACATTAGATTGAGGGGCATGATCAGAAGGAGTGGGAGTGGGGAACAGAGGTGGGGAAAACACCAGCATCTGCAAGTCACCACACCACAAGCCAGAGGAAGGCTGCAGACAACAGAAGACCCTCCTGAGGCCTAGAGAGACACTGTACAGTAAGGCTGGTCTCTTGGAGGAAGTACTTGGGAAGGAGGACTCTAACTCATACAGGTTGCTGCTCAACTACCTGATTAAACAACAACAACAACAACAAAAAACAATTCACCCAACACCTAGGTAGAGACTTCTCCCCTTAACCTCAGACTTGCAGAGGGAGAGACCTGCAGAGCTGAGCCTGCCTTCCCTAGACACTCCCCCACCCCCACAAAAAGAAAAAAGACCATGAAGCTTAAACCTGAGAAGATGCCAAGGGGCAGTGGGAGGCAATTTACAGCTGGGAAAACTGAGCCTTCAGCCAGATGTGGGCCCTGGGCAGGAGGGGGTAGGCTAACCCCTGTGCATAAGTGCCTAGAGGGGCTCGCTTCTCAGGTCTCTGGGCACCAGGCCTGGTTCTGAGCAGAGAGCCTGGTGAGTGTAGAGAAAAGTAGGACAGGGCAGTGCCCAGGACTCAAAGCCATCAGTCAAGGCAGGGCATGGGGTGCAGCACAGGGGGAAGGGAGACAAAGAGAAGGAACAGGGCCGAGAGGTCAGGAGGAGGTTTGCTGGCTGCAACAGAGGTAGAAGGGCTTCTTCCCACTCGGGGATCCCTGACATGGCCAGGAGGAACCAGCCAGAGACCTGCTCCCTTTTGCCCAGGCCCTAGACTCCACTGCATCCTGAGCACAGAGGGTGACTATCTGGGATCCATCACAGGTGTGCACGCCTCTAGGGCCCTTTGCAGCCCTAGAGTCACTCCAGAACAAGAGCCAATCTAATACAATCACAATATCAAAGCCAGAGGCCAGAGAACTAGCAAGCATGGCCCCTCACCACCAACACAGGACAAATAAAGGACCAAGAGGCCCCGAGAGGGTCAGTGCTATCCTAAAAGTCACAAAGCATGGGGACAGGACAGTCAGGACCCAGATACCTAATGCTGGCCTCAGGAACCCAAACTACCCTCCTCACCAGCCCAGACAAGCACAGCTCAGCTAAGGAAACAAAGCTTCCCACTTCAAGAGCATCTAAGAGGCTGGGAAAGAAAGGGGGAGTCAGCCCCCCTAAATGCAAAAATCCCTCTGACAAGTGGTGGAATTATTTCCATTGGATAAAAAATTAATGAAAAGGCCTCCCTTACCAGACCCCAGGGGTATTGGCTGTAGGCTGCTGTAATAGGGAGAAGAAAGGACAAGGGGAAGGAGACCCCCCACAGCCCCCAGCATGCCTTCTGCCAGAAGCACAACAGGGAAGCTGCAGCTGGAGTGGGGGGACAGGAGCCAAGCAGGATGTAGGAGCTTTGGAAGGAAACCTAACACAGCCAGGCTGGGGGGCTGCGAGGGAAGCAGAAGCCTTTGAAACAGCGAGCACAGGGTGGGGGGCTCCACGGAGCCCCTCACAGGTAGCCCTGGGGTGGACACAGACACCACCACAAAGCCTGCGGAGGGCAGCGGAGGTTGTCTATGACAAAGCTGGCTGCAGGCAGAGCCAGGAAGCAGAAAGAGGGGCCTGTGACCCAGGCAATCAGGAGGTCAGGGCATGACTTGGGATCAGGGGGCATGCATCTACTGGTGATTAGGAGTAGAACTGCACAGGGAACTTCTTACTGACCCCTTCCCACAGACTGAGGACTTCTGATAAAGTAGGTGTGCCTACACAAGGACCTAGGACCCCAGCCTGGAGCCTCAAAAATACCCAGCGTGCAGAGCACACTGACATGAAGAGCCAAAGTCATGCCACCGTGCCCCCCCACCCCCGGCGTGGACAGTGCTCCCAACACAGGGAGGCCACCCAGAAAGGGGTCCCGGAGAGAGCAGCTGCCAAGGGTAGGCCTGGGCAGCAACACTACCTCAATAGGCCAGTTAGATCCGCAAGGCACTGCACCAACACTGTCTTCCCCAACCAGATACCTGCACAGCATCACAGTAGAAGGCCCTGGAAGCTGGGGGCCCCTTGGTAGCTCCGCAGTGCAACTAAGGTCCCATCCCTGCCTACAGTTTGGGGTACAGACTAGTAGGGTACTTAGAGGTAGTAGTCGGGGGTAGTGACAGTTTGTGTCCCCATTTCTGGCATCCTGGTGAAAATTTCTCTTTCACCCACTAACCCCATCACGTGCAGAGCCGATCTTTACAGGAAGAATAAAGAAAAGCCCCAGCCTTTGGATCAGTGGCCAGTTCAGCATTTTAACCGGGAAATGTTGAACATGCCCTTGACATCTCTGAGCCTCCAGTACCCCCCACGGGTCTCAGGAGGACAACCCAGTCCTTGACACAAGCCTGTGGAAAAGACACATGAGCCCCGCGCCAGAAAAAACTGCAGCCCCAGAAAAAACACTCAGAGCCCTAAAGGTGAACCTGAAATGGGGTGTGGCTTGGCACCCTGTGGGCCTACCCCACAGAGATCTAAGGCTACGTGTGGCCATGACCTGCCCGGGGCAACAGGATGGAGGACTACACCCAGGGGCTGCTGGGAGTAGATAGGTGATGAAACCAGAAGACTCTGCCCACTTCTGCACTCTAGCTGAGTGGCCAGGGGGTTTGCTTTTGCTATGTGTCCCTGTTGCTGGAAAGCGTGTCCTTGACCTTATACTGCTGCTGTTCCCAGGCTAGCCCCACCCCAGCCATGACCTCCCTCCATGACCAGCACCATCCACTGTCCACACAAGCTGCCAAGCTGAGGTCTGGGTTGGGGGATGGGGGGCACGAGGGGGAGTTTCGACTCCCTCAGAGCCCAGTTCTCTGCTTCTGGCTCCCACACAGCCCTGGAATGCACACTAGAATTCACTCTACAGCAGGAACTCACTAGAAAGGGTTTGGCCACAGGTAGGGTGCTGAAAGGCCACCTGCAAGTCTGGGAGAGAGCCCCGAGACAGCCACTTCCCAAAAGCAGACCGCTGTGCCTTCGTCTCACTCAGCCTGACCCAGAACCATCCATGAACCTGTGACTTGAGCCTGAGGCAGAGGGGCACATGACCAGGAGAGCCAGATTGAATAAAGCGGCTTGCTGGGCAGAACCAACATGTTTCCTGCTACTATCTAGTGGCCAGCACGTGGAAGAGCAGGCACCACAACAAGGCCACCAAGAAGTCTCAGGGACCATGTCCCTCTCCAACAAGCCCGGACTGAGACTAGGTGACCCCCAGGTGAAGTAGCACCTATGTAGGAGCCATTGATGTCAGATTAAAACAAAAGGGCAACGCCCACACAAAACAAAAGACCTGCTGGCAGTCCATTCAAGGCCTTAGACCAGCAGAAAGGCTGGAATGGAGATGCTGCCTGAATCCACAGCCAGAGCAAGATGTCGGTCCGGGCCACGGCTACTGTCAGGGGTGGCCTTTCCTCCTCTCCTCCTCTGGTTCCCTGTAGCTGTTCTTCCTCTCACTCACCACAGCCGGGCAGCCCCCAGGCCTCACTGGTGTCTTCATGCAGCCCCTCCCTCCCCATCTGGGCCAGCATGGCTGTCCCTTCCACATCACAGGTGGCCTCCCTCAACCTTCCGCCCTGGGACCCAGGCACTGCTTCACTCATTCATCTTTTCTCCTCCTTCGTGTTCACTAGTGGTCGCCCTCCTGTGAGGCAGCTGGCCTCACAGTCTGGCCTAGGGCTCAGAGACCCTACTTCCCACTTTGGAAGACTGAGGAACTCAAAAGAGCTCCAGCTGCCACTGTCCCAAGGCCTCCTTCCTTCTTGTCTTACAGAAGGCCGTCCGTCTGTCCACTTGTCTGTGGGCCTTGAAGCCTGAGCAATCTTCCGTTGTAAAGCAGCTAACCTGAGAGAAGACAGTGGGCTCTGCTCATGCTTTGGTTCACCCCTAAATGTCTGCGCCAAATGCCCAGGAGGTTCCTTCCTCCCTAAAATTTCAACACATCCCCATTTGCACAACAAAGGATCATTACATGGGTCCTTTTGAGGCCAAAACATCTACAAGACTAACTCACACTAAGATGTCAGTAACGGGTAACTTGGCAACCGGGAAGACGGTGTTGATCCATCACCCATCCAGCTACAGAAACAGCGTGCTATACGTGTGAGGGGTGAGGCTGTTTTTAACACTGTGACTTGTTGAGCTCCGGTTCAGCCATGGCATGGGAGATGGGGACACAGGGTCAATACTGGCTCCACAAGAATGAAAGCACTTCCCTGGAGCTTGACCTCCCAATAGGTCAGGGTGGCCAACCTCATGTGACACCTTCTGGGAGCAGCTCCAAGGATCACCTCTCACAATGGCAGAGTGAATGCCACTGGTAGCTAGGGGAACGACAATCCAGGACAGGTCTATACTGCAAGCCAGTGAGCGTCTGCTGGGAACTGGCCAGGCTGGCCAGTGCTGCTCTTCCATCATGGTAGAGCCTCAGAAGGTAGCCTTCAGTTTCACCTCCTCTCCTCTCCTCTCCTCTCCTCTCCTCTCCTCTCCTCTCCTCTCCTCTCCTCTCCTCTCCTCTCCTCTCCTCTCCAGTAAGTTATTTTCATCAAACTGCCCCCCCCCCCACCATGTCCTCTCAAATGGCCTTTTTGGAACTGAGATGAGAACTGAAGATTTCTGTGATTTCCCACAGCAGGGCACTATAACTGGAGGCTACACAGGGAACGGAGGCTCTCACATCTTACCAGGAGCCATCTTATCTTTCACAGCACATTTTTTTTCATGTAACAGCTACGCGGCTGTTTAAATAAATTGAGTACCTGGTGTCACTGCCTCAAATCTACCCTGGTGGAAGGAGCCTGTTGAGGCAGCTAGGTCTGGAGAAGGAGGTGGAGAAAGGCCACAGAGGAAGAGACCATGGTGGGTGGAGTCTCTACCATCGGCAGATGGTGAAGGGGCTTCTAAATAAACCCTCAGAGCCCCAAAATACTTCTTCCACCTGCTTATTCCTGCCTAGGATTCTTTCATGGGGAGGGGGTCAGCTTTGATTTTATGGTCAGAAATAGTCCTGAAACCATAAACCTATGGTGGGGGGGCACACCATTGTACACAGAGTGACAGTGGGGGGTGGGGTGGGGGAGAGAACAGCGAGGGGTTTAGGAAACTCAGAGGAAACAGCTGCTGGCCCTGGAAGCACATGCAGCTCTTCCTGGGCCTCTCAGGACAATCCTACAGGGGGACAGGGGCATTCTGGCTGGAGCCAGCAATAACCCAGTGGGTCTACCCCTGCCCTGAAGGTGAGGACAAAGCACCCGTGCCAGTGTCCAGGGCTTTTATCAGCACCTGCGTGGAAGGAGTAACCACCAAACGGGACAAGGCTAAGAGCCTACAGCCAGTGGGGTGAAGAAGACGACTCTGAAGAGCGGCTGAGGTGGCAGGAGAGGACCAGTCCCCAGCCAGAAGAACCCAAAGGGACAACGGAGCATTTGGCCTAAAGTGGGATACCCACCTCGGGCTGCTGCCCAGGCCTGCTGGAGACCCGCCCGGGAGCTGGGAGCTCGTCTGGAGAGGTGTGAGTGGACTGGGGAGGAGACACGGAACTGGGTCAAGACAAAACGAGAATACTAAAACCACAGGAGACTGCTCTGAGTCATTAGTCATCAGGGAAATAGAATCAGTCACAGCAAAAGGCTGCCTCACACTAGGACCACCTTAACAGAAAGAAAAAGAAAAAAGGGACAGTAACAAGTGCTGGCAAGGATGTGGGGAAACTGGAACCCTCCCACATGGCTGGTGGGAACCAGGGTGATAGCCACTGTGCAAACTGTCTGCCTACCTCTTGCTGTACAGAGCACAGAGTTTCCATATAATCCATCCGTTTCTCCATCTGGGTACACACCCTATAGAATCAAAGTCAGGTGCCCACACGAACACTCATACAGGAATGAGTACAACAGCTCTCCTTATAAAGTCTCAGGGGAGGAAAAGAACCCAGATGCCCATCGAGAGATGAATCTATCAACATAATGCTGCACATGCATAGAAGGGAATATTACTCAGCCATAAAAGAACAAAGCACATCTACACTCTTCCATCTGGTCAGGCCTGGGAGTTATCTAAATGAAGTAAGCCAGCTCAAGGGACCACACACTGTATTGCACAACTGATACACGTGCAATGTCAGAACCACCAATAGAAAGCAGGTAGGTGGTTGCCAGTAGTTTAGGGGAGGGAGGACTGTAATTAAGGGGAGGGAGGATTGAAGTTTAGGGGAGGGAGAACTGTAATTTGGGGGAGGGAGGACTAAGTTTGGGGAGGAAGGACTGCAGTTTAGGGGAGGGAGGACTGCAACTTAGGGGAGGGAGACCTGTAATTTAGGAGAGGGAGGACTGCAGTTTTGGGGAGGGAGGACTGAAGTTTGGGGAGGAAGGACAGCAGTTTAGGGGAGGAAGGACAGCAGTTTAGGGGAGGGAGGACAGCAGTTTAGAGGAGGGAGGACTGAAGTTTAGGGGAGGGAAGACTGCAGTTTAGAGGAGGGAGGACTGAAGTTTAAGGGAGGAAGGACAGCAGTTTAGGGGAGGGAGGACAGCAGTTTAGATGAGGGAGGACTGAAGTTTAGGGGAGGGAAGACTACAGTTTAAAGGAGGGAGGACTGCAGTTTAGTAGAGGGAGGGAGGGCTGCAGTTTCAGGGGAAGGACTTGCAAACAATAGCTAAGAACTACAGGCTGATGCAAAAGTTGAACAAGGTAGCAGGGTCATTGCACAACCCAAAGAGCACGCTAAGGACTGAACTGCATCCTTTAAAAGGGTCACAGTGATATCAGAGAGTAGTGGCACGGGCATGTGATCCCAACACTTGGGAGGCAGATCATTCTTGGCTACACAGCAAGTGAGATATCAGCCTGGGCTATCTCAAAAACTAAATGAACAAATCACACCAACAAAAAGCCCTAAAATGGTCGCACAGCACAGTCTCAGGGATATGCCTCTTGCTACGTTAAAAATGAACAAACATTCCAAGCCTAAAAAAGGATTCCAGGCAGAGACCCCTGTTATCACGCAGCGGCAAGGCTTGTCAGCCCTGCTCAGAGGATGAGGAGTCAGAGTTGTCAGAGTCTGATAGGCAAACTCCCAGCACAGCATCCGGCCTGGCTGGCGAGCATTCACACACATTTGTGACGTCCATGTGTGTGCTTTGCCAATGCTTACTGAATCACACAACAACCCCAGGAGGGAGGGGCAGCTCGTGTGTGCAGCTTTGGGGAACAAGGCTGAAGCACCCGCAGTGTCTCCAGCATCAGCATCAGAGCAGCTGAGATGCTGGTTTGCACTGTAGGCAGTCCCCCTCCCTCTTTGTCATCCCCAATGCCCAGCAACAGGAAATGGGGATGGAAACAGGTTTAGCCAAGTCCTGCACTGCCATCTACTTGCAACCCCTCTTCCCTGTGACTTGCTGTTGGAGTGCCTCCATTTCTTTCTCTGAAGAAACCCAAGTCACGCCATGATGGTCCATGGACTAATACACTGAGTGTGCCTGAAATTTCCTGCCCAAGACAGGGCTCCACGAACCTTCAGTTCCTTTCCACCCTCAGGGTAGAAGGTGATTACAAAAACTTAATGGAGAACTTGAGCAGGTGTATGGAAAGTGGGCAGAGCAAGCAGGGAAGCAAGGTCAGGAAAGGATGCCCCATACCAAGAACCAGTGTCCCAGTGACCTTGAAATCTAGCATGGCAACTATATGAGACCCTGTGCCAGGGAGCGGTTTTAGTGGGGGGGCACGGGTTGAAGGTCAAGGGCACTGGGATGCTAACAGCATCGGAGTTAGCAGGAGAGGGAAGCTGTAAGGAGGAAGGCTGGAAACAGCAGAAAGAAAACTCGCCAACAAAAATAGAAGGAGCTTGCATTTTTAGCGCATTCTCAGTGTGCCAGATGCTACACTAAGCACTTTACAGACTCCCTTGGTGCCACCTCACATCTCCACAGGGCAAGTTATTATTAACCCCATCCTACCAGTGGGGGTGTGGATGCAGAGGGTAAGAAGACTGCTTAAGGTCACACACTGAGGTGTCTGCTTTCATATTCCAACTCTACTCCCTGGGTTCCTTCCCTCAGCCTCAGACACACTGGGAGAATCTTCCAGAACAATTCACTGGGCTAGAACAATATAGACAGCCCCTGGCCTCAACAAAGCCATCTAGAAGCTGATGTTAGGGATGAGAGGAGATGATAAATATTTGGGAAATTTTAGTCAAATAGAGACTAAAACACAGAAGCTTCTGTTCTCCCCAGCTCTACCAGCTTTAGAGAGAAATCGCCGTCTGCCTCGCATATTGCCGGATTCTCTGTTGGACATGGCTGCTCTGCTGGACAGAGGCCTCAAGCCCCAGAGCTGAAGCAAGATGCACTGGGTGCATGGTTCATGGAGCGCTGAGTGACCCAGGGAAGCAGAAGCAACAGGGAAGTCACCCTCTTGCAATCCCAACAGTGCTGCAATGAAGGAGCGGCAGGTGGCTTCCAAATGCCTCCCCCAGATGCCAAGTTCATCCTACCAAGCAGTGCAAGAAAGGAAGAGCAGAGGAGACATCTGAGAAGGGCCAGATTCAAGGCTGACCCCGTCATGACGGGCCAGCAGAGGGAGGGACAGAGGAGGAAGCACCGGAGGGCCAAACAGAGCAGGGCTTCTGCGCAGCTCCCATGGCTGCTCTCCTGGGAATGCCAGCCCAGGAGCAGGCGCCTTCACCTGACTCTTCAGCCACTCCCAAGGAGGCAATGAGCATGGAAGAGCCAAACTCAAGATGTGGACGTCTTAGCCTGGCATGGAGAAGCAGACCTGGAGCCCAGCACTTCAGAGACTGAAGCAGGGCCAGGCAAGATGGTTTCATGGACACATGCATTTGCCATGGAAACTGAAAACCCGAGTTCTAGCCATGAGATCACGTGGTAATAGGACAAAATCAATTCCACAAAGTTGTTCACTGGCACGTCCGCATGCACCCTAAGACAAGCACATATATGTGTACACACACAATGGATAAATATTAATTTCTTAAGGGCTGAAGCAGGTACATTGTAAGCTCAAAGCCAGACCAATCTACACTGTAAGTTCCATGTGGGCCTGAACTACACAATGAAATTCTGCTCAAAACCAAACAAACTCCTTAATTTTATCTTAAACTAATGTTTTGGGACTCCTAATGCATCAGATGCTAAGCTGGCTCTGACACAGATCATCTCATTTAAACGTCAAGGTGTTTAATTTAAACGTAAAACCGGTCCCCATCAACAATCAGAGCATCCAAGCGTTAAGCAGCATATACACGGTCAAGCTAATATGCTGTAGGATCAGGATACAAGGCCATGTGGTCTGATCTCAGGACCCACCGCCTTAACCAAGACCTGTTATCACTTCCTAAAACAGTCCCTGAGGAGTTTGTGACAAGTTAATAAAGATAATTTCCAGCCCATTAAAGGAAATGGGCACACGGCCGCAGCACTTGGGGACACACCTGTGAGCATCCACGTTCTTACTCAGGATGTGAGCCCATCATTTCAACTACACAGCAATTACACATGTGCTCTGGAAGGCCCCTAGGCTGACTTGCAATGAGGAGAGTGGTTATTTAATTTTAAAATAGGGGAAACGGGGATATTGGAATTTCACAATAGGTGAAAAACCAAATGACCATTTATGGATGATGGGTAAACAAAATGTGGTAGAGCACACCATGAAATATGACTCCTTAGCAAATAAATAAATAAACAGGAATGTGTTCTGACACAAGCTACAGTATTGATAAACTCTGAAGTCATTATGCTGAGTGGGAAAAAATCTACCCAGGAGAGGTACAGAAGAAGAGTCCATTTGAATAAAGTATCTAGAAGAGTCAGACTTTAGAGAGTGGATGTAGTAAAGGGACTGAGGGAAGTCCAGGTGTAATTGCTTGTTCAATGGGCACAGAGTTTCAGTCTGGGAAGACAGAAACGGTCTGAAGCCTAAGGATGCATGTGTGTGTATGTGGGAGGGGGGGGCACTCAACTCAAAACTTGCAATTTACTTAAAGGATAAAATACCGTATGTATTTTATCACAATAACAGTTAAAAACCAATACATAGGATGCCCGTGTCCTGATGGACTTTAAATGCTACATCTGCTTCATGCTCTGTGGAGCAAAGTGGTCCCCCAGTAGAGATGGAGGACTTATTTAGGAGCCTGGGGCATTCTTCCTGAGACAATGCAAGGTCAGTGTCAGGCTCAAGGCCACCTTAAAAGCAATGGGAAACAGGCTGTGTGAGATCTGAAGGCTATTCCCCACTGAGTTCCAGTATCTAAGAAAGGTGAGCTCAGCCTGCATCTGGAATGAGGGCAGAGAGCTGGAAGGCTGACCTGGGGCAGAGACTGTGGCCAGGGATGCAGATTCCCTGAGACTTCGGTTTCAGCCACATGCCTGGCTCAGAGCAAGCGGGGAGGACCCCTCCTCTAAATCAGTATCACCACTTATTGCCTGTAAGATACACACTGCTCACATAATGAGCATTCATCAGCACTCTGCACAGTTAATCTGTGTGTCATCCCTAGGAGCTTTTATTTCAGCACAATTTCCATTTTACAGAGAGGGAAATGAGGCTCCAAGAAGCCCAGAGCAGCTCACTGTCACCACAGTGGTTGAGGCCAACGCTTGGCCTCTGATCCAAACCCTACCGTCTGAACTACTGAGGTGGCTAACTGACTTTATGAGACAGTGTGTTACTAGGCTCCTCAGCCTGGCCTCAGCCTCCTGGGCTCCTGAGATCCTCCTGACTTAGCCTTCCTGCTAGGTGGAAATCCAGGGCAGTCGCCACTCGCTTTGCACATTGAATATAGCTCGGGCTTGCCTGGCATACTCAAGACACCCTTAGGAGTGAACAATGACACAAAAGTCAGCATTACCCAGAAGGCCACATGCTGCCAGGCCATTAATTAAGTCCCTATGACGTTCTCAGTCCCCTTTCACACTCCCTGATACTAGCAAGGCCGATTTGGGGTAAGGACCACAAGCGTTCTCAGGTCACTTGCGAGTCACCTTCAAACTTAACTTGCAGCCACAAAACTGTAAAACTTCAAGCTCCCCTCCCCCCCTCCCCCCAATCTCCTGGGAGAGCCAGCCAACCAGACCTGCCCAACAGGACCTGGAAGCAAGCCATCACTTCAAATTGGGCTTTCAGAGGCCATTTAAGGCAGGAGTAGGAAAGTCTTCTCCCTGAGGAAAACCATCTGAACTACTGAGAGAAAAATCAATCTTGATCACGTGAGTAGAAGGAGCTTAAATTAGGGTTTCTTCAGAGTGAGAAATCTAAAATGACTCTCTTGTCACAGCGTTTGGGAAACACAACCAACAAAAACAATATGTATTTTTAAGAGAAATCATCCCCCAGTCTTACATTTTCATCCAATTAAGGGAGAAAAGCAAAGAGAAGACTGAGTACCAGGAAGAAGGAGGTGAAAGGCAGAGTTGGTCTCCTGAACTCAGCCTGCCACCCTGTCAGAAGCCAGCTCTACACAGCAGGGGTGCGGCCCTCAGCGCACATCTCCCCTTTCTGTGCTGCTAACATCCACAGAGAGTCTATGACATAAAAGAGAACAGAAAAACCACTAAGACTCACTAGGTATTACTACTACTGTTCTTTGCTTACAAAAAAATAAAAAGTAGTATTTGGGGCTAGAAGGATGGCTCCGAGTTAAGAGCACTCACTGACTGTGCTTGCTTCCAGCAGACCCAGGTTTGACTCCCAGCACCCACAGGGTGGCTGAGGTCTGTAACTCCAGGTTTGCCTTGGACCTGGAGTTACAGACTCTTCTGGCCTCTGTAGGCATTGCATGCACATGGTGTACAAATATACATACATACATACATACATACATACATACATACATACATACATACATACAAAACACATATGCATAGAAATAAATAAATCTAAAAAGCCAGTGTAAATAGCATAAACACCTTTATCTCTTCCAGTATTCACTTGGTGTTTAGAAGCATTTTTTGAATCACAGACAGGGTGTTCCTTTGGTTAGCACAGGCTAGCCTGGAGTTCACTCTCCTCCTGCCTCAGCTTTCATAGCAATGGGAGCTGTGTTACTGTGTCACGTTTGAAGACATGATTTCTTTGAAAGGTTATACAACAGTCCCTCACGTGAAGGCATCCCACCACATATTTAAATTTCCCTCGTTGTTGTTCTTAAGATAACTTAGCCTATGCTAGTCTGGAACTTGCTTTGTAGCCTAGGCTAGCCTTAAATCCTAAATCTTCCTGTCTTACCTTCCTGAGTGCTACATTATAGGCCTGAATTCATTTCTCAGCTGAGGGATAAAAGTGTAGACGGAACATACTGACCACCTATCACAGGACAGTTCAATAGCTGTGTGGTTCACACCAGCTAAATGTCTACAGCTACACAAGTGTTTTTCATCTCTTTATGGCGAAAGCCTTCAAGATTCTTCCTTGTAATTTTTAAAATATACGGCATGGTATTATTATTATCCACAGACACCTGGCTGGATAACACTCCCCAGAACGTCTTTTTCTTTTAATTATATCCACTTCTTCATTCTATGTTTGCTTGTGTGTGTTCACACCTAACTTCTTCTGACTGCAGCTTGCTGTATAAAACACACATTTTCTATTGTATGCTTAGAATATTTTCCCATTACAGATGACATCTCGCTGAATATATACAAAACTTCTTTGGGATAATTCCAGCAAACGGAACTGTGAATGGACAATTTTAAGACTCCTGCCACCAGCTGCTGAATAAATGCAATAAACACAACAAGCAATGCAGCACGGGTGCAGCTCTAGACATGCAATGCAGCACAGGTGCAGCTCTTGACATGTAATGCAGCACGGGTGCAGCTCTAGACATGCATGGAACAGCTGAGGCCACACCAACTCTGGGATCTGTCCAGTGGCTGAGCAGCTCCCACTTCTGCATGTGGGACTGCACCTTGGAATCAGTGTGAAAGCGTCCCTGCCAGCACTGGTCATGCCACCTCATAGAGCACTTAATGCCTGGTTGCTAGGAGCACCATGCTGTGACCCTGGGGATGCAGGCAGAGATGAGCTCTGCTCCCCACTGTATCCTCCTGTTCGACCTTTTCATTTCCACCAACAGTTCCCAAACTATTTTTAATTGATTTTTTAATTTTGTGTGTGTGGATGTTTCTTGCCAGTGTTAAGTGATGTTAAGTATATCACATATAAGCCCCTGGGGATCAAAAGAGGGTTTGAAACTGGAGGTACAGCTGGTTTTGAATTAAATGTGGGTACTGGGAACTGAACCCAGGTCCTATGCAAAAGCAAACAAAGAATTTGGAATTCTTACAACTTAACCACTGGGCCATCTCCCCAGCCCCATTTTTTTTTTAAATAGACAGAGTCACAGTTTTCTACTGCCCAGTCTGGCTATAAATTCGTGAGGTCAAGCAACCATACCTCAGTCTCTCAAGTAGCTGGGACTGTAGGTGGGTCACCACCTGCTTTTATTTATTTATTTTTTTTTATTTTGAGGGAAGGGGTGAGACAGAGTCTCTCTGCACAGCTCTAGCTGTCCTGGAATTCAATATGTAAGCTAGGCTGGCCTCAAACTTGCAGAAATCCACCTGCCTCAGCCTACCAAGTAGCTTGGACTGCAGATGGGCCACCACCTAGTTTTAAACTTTTCATATCCCTGACCTTACCAGAAAGTCACATGTCCAAGGAATCTGAAGTGAGAAAGATCTGGGACTTTGGACACAGCCTCTGGTATTCCAGAGTCCTAGTCTGTGACATGACAGTAAGGCTACCTCCCTCTGGAATTACTGGAAAGATTAGTGATGGAAAGTGAGAAGTGTTCAGTCACTGTGATAAGAACCTAGAAGATACAAAACAAATGATAGTTCTTTCAAAAAAAATTATAACACATAACAAAACCACCAAAAAATTGTCTAATCCTCTGCCACTGGAGGAGATTAAAGACTCACACAGCTGTCTCACTTGTCTGACACTTATCCAGCCCCAAATGCCTGCAGGGACTCAAACCATGATGTGCGTGCCAAACCCTGAACTTCAGACCCAGGGCAAGGGAGGACAGTAAGCATGGCCAGTCTGGCAGCGGGCAGCTGGTCAGAGTGGAGTCCAGGAGCTCCCAGTGAGCTGCACACAGATGGGGCGAGGACAGGCACAGCAGACCACAAAGAAGTGGCTGGCCAGGCCAGGGCTCTGGGAGTACCAGGAGGAGCCATTGGGGAAGAGGCTCAAGGAACAGTGGCTCCTCCCAGCAGGACCAAGTATGTGACAAGAATAACAACCCTCCCCTGCTGACCCCCCCCTCCCCCCCACCCCTACCCCCCAACCAGGCAAAGCTGCCATTGTTCACAGGGACAGCAGAGGTGAGTCACTGTGACATTGTCTACCACTCTATCAGCAGGAAACAGCTGGACTGGCCAATACACCAAATGCAGGACACCTCAATCTCCCCAGGGCCCCCCAGGGCCCTTCCCTGCTTAGACACCCAGCATCCTGCCTGCCTGTCCCCTTGAGAGCCCTGACCAGCCTCAGGCATCCATCCTGCACAGACAACTCCGTTTCCTGCCTCCGTGTTTCTGAGGCAAAACTCTGAGCCACATTTTGGAGACCTTAGAGCTGGTGGCTCCTGGACGACATGAAAACAGGCAACAGGCAGAACAATGGCGCTGCATTAATTCAGGAAAGACACTTTCCCGAGACTAATGCCCGGGCAGGTGGGCACCACCCAATGCCACAGCATGTTCAGACAGAACAAGGACCATTCTGCCTCTGAAAAGGGGGTGGGGGGATTCTTCCCAACTTCCTTATCTACAGATATGACACAGGCTGGTGCAGATAAAGGCCCTTTCCATGCTGAGATTCATAACCAGCTAAAACAAACAAACAAACAAAACACAATAAAGAAGTTGGTTTGTGGCCTCAAGTCAGAAGACAGCCCCACCTGTGTCCTATCTCCAAAGTTTCTTAGCTGTGTCTCCTGGAGCGCACTTTACTTGACATCCTTTGATGAAAGTCTATAGCAAGTGTCTGTGGGGGATAGAATGTAAATTAGTGAGGTCAACATAGCCACATCCTCATATGGTCAAGACCAAATGATCCAGCACTACTGTGGCAGAGGCAGGTGAAATTCTGTGAGCTCCATGCCAGACAGGGCTATATATACTAAGGTCTTGTTTCCAAAACAAATGATAGGTAGGTACGTAGATGGATGGATGGATGTATGGATGTATGGATGGATGGATGGATGGACGGGAGGGTAGGTGGGTAGATGGGTGGATGAAAAATGAATGGGTGGGTGAGTAGATGGATGGATGGGTGAGTGGATGGATGGGTGGATGGATGGATGGGTGAGTGGGTGGGTGGACAGATGTATAGATGGATGGACGGATGGATGGATGGACGGATGGATGGATGGATGGATGGATGGACCGGTGCGTGGGTGGATGGGTGGATGGGTAGGTGGATGGATGGATGGGTGAGTGAGTGGATGGATGGGTGGATGGATGGATGGGTGAGTGGGTGGGTGGGTAGATGGATGGATGGGTGAGTGGATGGATGGGTAGATGGATGGATGGGTGGATGGGTAGATGGGCAGATGGATAGATGGATGGATGGATGGATGGATGGATGGATGCATGGATGGATGGATGGATGGATGGATGGTTGGATGGGCTGAAGTTCAAGTCCGTCAGAGTGGCTACAAGTTTCAACTTACCCAGCCTCAATCCTCATGTATATAACTCTCTCCTGGTTGAGGTATGAGCTCTAACCCTGAACAGTATCACTGGGGCCTGAATATATCCATGTTTATATGGGATTCATCTTATTTTAAACCTCAGCCTCCAGGGCTGGACGTGGGGGCACACACACTTGTAATTTAGCACCTGGGAGACAAAGCAGGAAGGTCAGGAGTTCAAGGTCATCATCTCTGACTACAGAGTGGATTCCCAGCCAGCCTGGTTTTCATGAGACTCTCTCTCAAAAGAAAACCAAATCTCCATCTCCACTTCTAAGGATTACAGTTAAAAACAAAACAAAAAACAAAAAACAAACCCCAGGTTGGGTAGGAAGTTATCGATCGAGGCTGCTCAGGGTTTCATGAAGTCACTTCAAGAAGGTCGGTGCTGGCGTAGGCCTGTGATCCCAGCACTCTGGGAGGCATAGGCAGGCGGATTTCTGAGTTCGAGGCACCTGCTCCTAAAGGAGAAAGGCCCTTTAGCCCATAGTCATTGTCCACCTTCCCTGACTAGAGTCCCTGATCCCTTCCCCCACACACAGACAGAGGAGGCCCACCCTCCTCTTCTGATGGGCACAGCACCACCAGGGCCAGCTGCAGTGTAGGTCCAAAAAAAAAAAAATCAAACATGTTACACTCCCCCAGGGCTGAAGCCAATTCTGCGACTACCTTTCTTGACCCTTGTGCCCTACGATTAATGTTTCCCAAAGCCAGTAAGCCTAAAAGAATTTGCTGGTGAGAAGACAATACAGAAGACCTCACCAGCCCTGCATATGCACAGGGTTCTTCTGCATGACAACATGTGAGCTCCTCAGACAGAAAGACTGTCCTACCTGACCTGTAGCAGACTGCAGTGTTCTACAAGAGAAGGTACAGGGCACCCACAAGTTCATCCAGCCCTGGGCATGGTGGCAGGGAGGCCTGCCTCCCCCTTTGTTAACTCCCTCTTGGCCACATCTGTATTCCAGAAGTGTTACCTGAGACTGTCACTTTCCCCATGGCTCAAGGCATGGTCCAGTGAGCATCCTCAGGCAAGAATAATCCCTTTTTGGTAGGATGTGAACAACCATGACTCAGGGATAACCAGCGCATGGGGTGGAGGGTAACACTTGTTCTATGCCCAATTTTGGTGTAACTATGGAAACCCCAGCTCTCCCAAAGATGGGCCTTCTCATCTGAGCGCTACACAGAGGGTACTGGCTGCTTCTGCACTGATTCCTACTCTACTTGGTGAGCTGTCATCACGGCCCACAGCCCACTCCTGGGTACCACCCAGTGTTATAGGACCATCCTGGCAGGAAACCAGAGATCTAGATAAAACAAGCAGAGAATGTTGAAACCTAGGCACCTAACCCTAGCATAACTACAGCTCTCCTTTTGCTCAGAGCACCTAGCCCTAGTTGTTTCAGTGCTTGAGGAATTGGACTGTCTAGTAATTATCTGCTGCTTCCTTGAAACTGTGGCCCCAGAGCATACTAAAGCTTCATCACTCCTCCCAGCCACGGAGATCCAGTAATGGGGCCTGGGGAAGGAGGAATAAGATTGCAACCAGGGAGTCAGGTATCAGAGAGAGCCTCCTGGATCTTCTATGGGAAGCTGACTTCCCATTTGCTTCAAAGTACCAAACACCCAACACAGCAGGCTGAGAACCTCTGCCCAGCTTTCCAGAAGCCTAGCTGAGGTTTATGGCCTTGCCCAGAATGCCAGAGTGTTCAAAGGAGTGCAGAGTCAGCTTTATGCATGCCCATCCGCAGTTAGCGCTGGGATGTTTGGAGCCCATAAGCTGGCCAGGCACCCCCAGTGTCACCACAGAAACATATGGTGTCCCTAACTCACCCAGGTGCACTAGGCTGCACTCCCTCCCAAATTACAGCGTTCACCAAGTCCCCTTGCTGAGCTATCCTAGGAGGCTGCTGCGAGTTTATACCTGGGGTGCAGGATGCTTTCACAGTGAACCTCTTGGCTGCAAAACATTTTTTCCAAAAGATGCTGCCAGGAAGCTGGGAGAAAAGAAAAGCTAGTGCAAAGGCCCACTCAGCCTTTGTTTTTCTTTGAAGAATGCACACAGGCCAGAAGGCAAGAGAGCAGGGCTGAGCTCTGGGGGTGTGGCCCGCCTGGGGCCAGCCATGCCCCAGGGAGAGGTGAGTTTGATAATGGATAAGCTGTCCAGAGCCCAGCAGAGCTTCACCTCAGCTAGGAGAGCAACCTCAGAACTGGGAGCAGGATTCATTAGCACCCTGCTGCTGACCCTTCCCTGTTTCCTCCTGCCTCCCAGCCACAGATGACATTCACGGGGAGAGAAGAGCTGCCTAGGCATGAGGCTCAGCACGAGAAAACCATTAAAAAGAACACCTTGTGCGAAGTCAAAATGCAAGTCCAATGGTGAGTTGCCTGAGAAATCTTGGAAAGTGAAATCTGTGAGTCAGAAGGGCCGGGTCCTCCTCTTCCACAGCTGTGGCTACAAGAGAAAGCCTGGAACCTAGGACAGATTTGTTGAACAAAGGAACAGATGAAATCCCAGCAGATGGGGTGCCCATCTGGCTTTGTTAAAGGCCTGTCATCCAGACTGACAGTTTTCAAAGAGACAATAAGAATCAGCAGCGGGTATCTAGAAGCTAAGCTCTTTGCTACTTTCAAAAAGCAATCACGATGAAGGGTGTATGGGGGCAGTCTTAGGAGCCTGAGGACAACAGACACTATCTATTATAAAACCCAGGACTCTGTTAGACAATCTGCACACACCCTCCCCACACACGGAGCACACCAAATCTACCCAAGACAGCGCCTGGAAGCAGCACGGGAACAGAATCCCCTTCTTAGCGATGACCCTAAGTGACTCGCCTAGGAGGAACAGCATCCTAGGCAGAGAAGGGGGCTGTTCTGCTGCTGCCCAGCAGTCTGTGCGGTCTGATCCTTGGTCCGTTCTCCTACCCCTGTATACAGGTACGAACTGTGCTCCTATATAGTTCCATCCCTGGGTACACACCCCTGAATGTGGCCTGGCCAGTCGTGTCACAAAGAAACATAACCTCTCTCCCACCATAGAACAGCATCTTTACCTTAGTAGATAGCAGAGTCTTCCCTTTCCCAGCAGTAGCTGGATTTTGTGTTGGGAGCATCCAGAGCCCAGATCTCAGTGCCACTTAACAGATTTCAACTGAAAGACTACTAGCTTCCTTCATAGTGAGAAAGCATATTGTAGGAGACCACCTGAGAGCCAGAGTAAACCACCGCACATGCGAGCTAGGCTCCCCAGGACCCTCCAGGATCTGAAGAGTGACCAGTGGACTGCCACCGTGTTAAAGCTTTGGCATGGGCACAGGCAGCCGAGCTCAGAAGACAGAGCTAACCCACAGCACAGAGAGGTGGACAGCAGTTACCTGAACCCACTGAGTCTTGGAGCCGGCTATTCTGCTGCTTAGAAAACTGACACAAAAGCCATTCAGCTAGTTTGTGCAGCCACTGAGAGGAATGGGGTCATGCTGCTGTGGAAAGGTGGCTGAAGAGGGAGTGAATGAGTCAGGTGACCTGTGGAAGGAGAAAGTCGAGCAGGGCAACGGCCAGATGCCAGCTTACCATAAAAATATCTGGAAAGTGTCACAGAGATGGCTCAGTGGGCAACAGTACTCACTCCCAAGCCTATAAACCCTAAGTTTCATCCCAGAACTCACATGGTATGAGACACTGACTCCCACCAAATTGCCCTATGAACCTCATACATTCACCCTCTGACATGTATGTACACCATCAATAAACAAACATGAAAAAATACCTTTTCATCTGGAAAGAATACAAACCAAAGGATGAATGACCATCATCCCTGAAGGGCAGAAGTGGGGGAGATTTTCCATTTCTATAATATATGCAATTCTGAATGTCTGTTTTATGTCTACAACAATAGACAGAGGAGGAGGAAGAAGCAGAGGCCGTTGCTGTCTTAGAAAGTTCGTTTTGGTGTCTGCTCTAAGCTTGTGTCTGCTGAAACATCCTTTCTCATTCCCCAGCCTCTGTTTCCCAGTGCTGTCATCCCAAACCCAAACAGCTCTGCTCTGGGGAGCACTTGAGGCACCTGGGAGTAAGGACCCCACCCTCCTGGCCAGCAGACTCCTTCTCCATGCAAACAACACTTGTCTCCACCAATCTCCAAGCTTGCCAACCCCCACCCCTGCAAGCACACAGAGCCCCTTTCCTGAATCTACCCAAACACCTGCCCCTTCACCACAGTCCTCCCTTGATGGACTGCCCTGTATTATTCTGCCCCTCCCAGCCTGGCACTTCCCCCCTCTCCCATTCCCAACTATCCTCTGCAGCAAACCAGTGAGACCCAGTGACAATCTACTGTCTATTTAGTGACTCATGTCACGGTTTATGTTGTAAGTGCTCTGCCTCGTTAACCAGGAGTTCCACGTGCTGCATGCATGCATGCATACATACATACATAATAGCCACACAAGTCCACAGGCTGGCTGCAGACTTAATTGCCTTTCTGAGAGACCAAAGGGCTCTTCCTCACTTGGGTCCGTGCAATCTCCATGTCCAATTTTTAAACAAAGCTGTTTAGATTCTCCCAGGATTAAGAGAAGTGGAAAATTGCAAGCCCAGACCTCAACCTCATTTTCTCTAAAACAAAACATGTCACTCTGAGTGTGTACATACCCGAAAAAACGCACTCCACTCAAACCCAGCCAGACACCCTGCTGCTCAGAGCACTCCTCCCATAGGCTGCAGGCCCAGTGGAGGCTAGAGGCTTGCTGAGACAAGATCTGCTCATCAGTCCCTGGCCCCTCCACCCTCAGGCTGGTTGAAGTGTTTGGGCACACCACTCCATGGTAGCTCACCAGAGCACAGGGAGCAGGCAGAGTTCCCAGTACTATGCCTGTTAAAGAGAGGCACAGGTAAACACTGATCCACTGAGAGGCCACAGCTGGGCTTCTCAGCGGAGTCCCAGAACACCACCACCATGTTCCTGTCTGTGCAGACTCACATGGGCACAGTGAGGCATGCACAAACACACTAACACACATGTGCATCATCAGACCCTGTTACACGTGAACTCTGGGCTTACCTCTGACCAAGATCGCTCCCCATGCACCACTCCTCCGGAGGCTCTGACCTCGAACCAACAATAATACTCCCATCATATTTCCTGAGCTGTGGTTCTGGGAGTGTTCTTCTATTCCTGCTTTCTTAAATTTGTTCTTCTCATAGTGTTCCAGATTTTATATGTGTTCTGTGTCCGGAAGTGCTCAGATTTTGCATTTTCTTTGACCAATGAACCCATTTCTCCCATCATAACTTTTATGTCTGAGATTCTCTCTTCCACCTTGTATTTGGTTGGTGATGCTTGCCTCTGTGGTTCCTGTTTCTCTTCCCTAGGTTTTGCAACTCCAGGACTCCATCAGTTTGTGCTTTCCTTTAGGAATGTACGAATTTCCTTCTTAATAACCCCTATCATCTTTATAAGCTAGGGTTTAAGGTCATTTTCCTGACTTTAACACCAGCTTCAGTAGTGTTAAGTTGTTCAGGGCTTGCTGGAGGATAGCTGGGTTCTGGTGTTGCCATATTGCTCTGGCACTTGTTGGTTTGGTTCTTACACTGGGCATCAGACATATTATCATCTCTAGTGTTGATTAGATCTTCCTCTACCTGACAGCCCTCGTTGGGAAGAACACAGAGTGTTAGGCCTGCCAGGGAAGTTCATGGAATGGCACACTGTTTACCTTGTCTGGTTGTACCTCAAATAGACCTGAATATTTCTAGGGTCTCATATGCCTCATCAGGAAAGCAGGCAGAGCTGTGTTCCTGGTGATGCACTCAAATGACAAATTGTAGCTCATCTCTGCTGGCTGAGAAATGGAATGGTATGACCTGGATACCCCAGGGGCTCCAGGAGGCCTCCTTAGGATGGAAGGCAATGGAGTTAGGGGGACAGAATGAAGTTTAACTCTGATTTATATGCTTCAGGTAGATGTGGCAGCCAGTTCTAATTCTTAATGGAGAGATGCGTCATAGTCATGTTTATTTTGCATTGTGTCTATTTGTTTCAAGAATATTATATGGATCATTTATGACCTAAATATGAAAGAATATCTTCCTCAAGGTAGGAAAATTTGGTAACTTATTTTCCTGCATGTATATCACTGTGTAGCTCAATTTTTCTCTGTGTTTTTATTGTGGCTGAGAGGTAAATAATTATATAGAATAAAAATGGAAAAAGAAACAAAACATGGTGGTGAGTTACTTTAATCCTGGCATTCAGAAGGCAGATGTAACAGAACTGAGTGGTTTTCAGGCCGGTCTGATTTATATAGCATGTTCCAGACCAACAAGGTTACCTTTGGAAACACTGGACCATTACTTTTTCGAAAATGGAAAATATAAATTATTTTATCTTGCTCCTAGTTTTAGTAGAAATGGCTTCTATTTCTGTCCATTTATTACCATACTGGCTACAGCTTGCCATAACCATTCGTTTTACTTTTGCAATATCTTCTCTGTTTTCTTCTGTTGTTTTCCCAAAATGTTCTAAAAGAAACATATAGAACAAAGTTAGGTCTTGCTTATATGTCCTGATCAGAGTCCATCACTTCAATATGACATGACAGAAAATCAGATTTAGAGGCAAGAGCCATGGAGGAATAGTCTATTGACTGGTTTCCATGCTTACTTGAACTTGGTGAATGATCATTCTGATGTGTTCTTTGATTCTGTTAGTGAAAATTTTATTGAGTATCTTTGCATCAATATTTAAAAGGTAAATTAGTCTGAAGTTCTCTTTCTTTTGTTGGGTCGATGTATGGTTTTCTTTCGCTTTAACTGTGACTTCAAAAATAAATTGAGTAGTTTCCTTCTGTGCCTATTTTGTGGAATAGTTTGAAGAATATAGGTATTAGGTCTTCTTTGAAGGTTTGACAGAACTCTGCACTGGTCCTGGGCTTTCTTTGGTTGGGAGGCTATTAATGAGACAATCTATTTATGCTGGGGTTATGGGTTTTTTTTAGATGTTTATTCAGATCCTGAATTAACTTTGCTACCTGGTATCTGTGTAGTAAATCTTCCATTTCAGCCATGTTTTCTAGTATTTTGTTTGATTGTTTTAGTAAATGCTTTTGTGGTAGAATCTGATTATTATTTTAATTTCATCAGTTTTTGTTCTTATGCCTCCCTTTTCCCTGTCTGATTTTTTTTTTTTTTTTTTTTTGATTTGTGTACTGTTTCTGTGCCCTCTGATTAGTCTGGCTAAGGGTTATCTATTTTCTCAAAGAATACCCTCGAGGTTTTGTTGATTCTTTTTAGAATTCTTTTTATCTATACTTGGTTGATTTCAGCCTTGAGTTGGATTATTTCCTTCCATCTACTCCTCTTGGGTCCATTTGCTTTTTTTGTACTAGAGCTTTCAGTTGTGCTGTCATGCTGCTAGTGTATGCTTCTTCCAGTTTCTTTTTGGAGGTGTTTTGATATCATGTTCCTTCATTTTCATTAAATTCTATAGAGTCTTAATTCCTTATTTCTTCCTTGACAATGGTAAAGTATTGTTCAGCTTCCATATGTTTATAGCCTTTCTGTTATTTTTGTTGCTATTGAAGACTTAGTCTGTTGTAATCTGATATAGTACAAGGGAGTATTTCAATCTTTTTTCTGTTGAAGCCTGTTTTGTAAGCAATTGTGTGGTCAATGTTTGAGAAGGTACCATGAGGTGAGAAGAAGATACATCATTTTGTTTTAGGATTAAATGTACTATAGTTAATTGTAAAATGGTTCATTTGGTTCATCATTTCTGTTAGTTTCACTGTGTCTCTGTTTAGTTTCTGTTTCAATGACATTTACAGTGATGAAAGTGGGGTGAAGAAGTTTCCCACTATTATTGTGTAGGGTTAAATGTGTGTTTTGAGCAGTAGTAAAGTTTCTTTTATGAATCTGGGTACCCTTACTTTAGGGGGAGAGATGTTCAGAATTGAGTCTTTTTCTTGGTGGATTTTCTGTTTGATGAATGCAGAGTGTCCTTTCTCATCTCCCTGGATAAATTTTTGGTTGAAAGTCTATTGGTTTTCATCTCCAGCTTTTTTCTTGGTACCATTTCCTTGAAAGATCCTTTTCCAGCCTTTTACTCTGAGGTAGCGTCAGTCTTTGTTATGAAGGAGTCTTTATGCTGTAAAATGCTAGATCATCTTGGTATATTCAGTCTGATAGCCTATGTATTTTTATTGATGAGTTGAATCCATTGTTATGTGCATGTGGTTCTCTCCTTTTGTCTTTGTTGTGAGTCGATTAATATCTTGTGTCTTGTTTTTTTTTTTTTTTTTTTTTTGTTTTTGATTTTGGTGTACACACCATCATTGTGTTGTGGTTTTCCTTCTAGAATTTTCTGTAGAATTGGATTGGTAGATAGATATTTTATTAATTTTGTTTTTTTCCTGGAATTCTTCAGTCTCTCTATTTATATTGATTTAATGTTTTGCTTGGTATTGTAGCTTTTGCTGGCATTTGTGTTCTCTTAGAGTATGTATGACCTGGCTCTTCTGTTGGGAACACTTTAGTTTCCCCATTTATATCTATCTATTGGAAATTTTGCTTAACATTGTACCCTTTGCTGGCACTTTTGTTCTCTTATAGTATGTATGACCTCTGACCAGGCTCTTCTGTTTAGAAGTCTTATAGGTCTTCCTTTATATGTTACTTGACCACATTTCAATTGTAGTTTTGAACATTCTCTCTTTGTTCTGTGCATTCAGTGTCAAAGGGACATGTAACATTTAAAAACAAAAACAAAAACAAAAACATAAACCTGCTGTGTTCAATCAGATGTGTTGCATGTCTTCCCTGTGGTGTCCCATGGATGCTGGAAAAATTCTTTTCTCTTTACCCCTAAAGAAAAATGACTCCTCATAACCAAAAACACTTGATATTATTAGCTGTTCTTATAAAGCTGGACTAGGAACTTCTTTAATATGTATGATAGCATGCTGTAAGGGCTTCACCTTTTAAAGGTATAGTGCAAGTAAACACAGTTGCTGGGTTTTTATGAGTGCAATGGCTTATCCTGTCCAGAACAGACGTTTTCAAAGCGCTCCTCCTATTTTCCACTTTTTATACTGTTTCTAGGTCATGTTATACCATGGCCTCTGAGTAGTTAGGTCTGGTGTGTATTTGTGTGATTTAAATGTCTCATTTGGGGTCAAACACTTAACATTTGCTCTCAGCAACTCGAGGTAATTAAGGAAATAGGTATATGTCTAAATAATAATAATGATGATGATGATGATGATGATGATAGTAATGATAAGGATAATGAGAGTAGTACAAATACAAGTAATAATAATAAAAAACCAATGAGACTAAATTAGTCTATACATTGACAGATCCCCCTGCAAAAGTTGTTTCTCTGACCTTTGGGAAAAGTAGCACTAATCTATGAACATGAACACATTGAGGAAGCAGTTTGAAAGTATGTCCAAAAAGACAGCAGTATGTCTTTTCATGATCTGTTATGTACCAGAGTGTGGGTTTAGGACCAGATTAAAGATCTAGGTATGGATTTCATTTTGTCTAATGGCCAAAATTTTAACCAGACCGTTTTGATTACTGTTATAGCAAGACTGTCATGATTGCATCTGTAGGCATATTCTTCCAAGCCCGTTAGAATAATAGCATATAAAATCCACTAGTGGTCAGAACATGACTTCTCTCCCATGTATAGCACCACACTTCACAGAGAATGCAAAGCAGCAGTCAGATGTCTGCCAGACTCAGTTTATTTGTCTATGGACCAAGACTGAACTGTGGTTTCTTCAACAGTAGGTTCTTACCATCTACTTCTGGTATGTAACCAAGAGAAAAAGTACTAGCTTATATTGTTTATGTAGCTTCAGGCTTCACTGAATAAAAGTACAAGGTGGGTTTCTCACTCCTGGGACTGAATTTTTTGATCACAATCATCAGTTGCTGAAACAAGCTGCAAATGTTCACTGCAGAGGGTCCTCCCTTTAACTTAAGATTCATGGTCTCCAGCTTGGATATTGAAGCCTGTGGACCGGGTGATTCCTATTGGATCCTTAAGAGCAGCCAGGGTCTCACTAACCATTGCTATCTGAGAATAATGAACTCTCAATTATTTCCACAAGTCCGCACTCAGCAAATGCATCATATATAAAGGCCACACTGATAACTGTTCCATCACTACAGCACGAGGTTTTCTTACCACTGGTCCCTTTGCATGTCTGTGCCTAGATGAGGACAGAAAGTGAATCTCTAAGCATCCTTTTTGCAATGCTTACATTCCATTCCACATCTGTCCCAGACACACACTTTTTCTTCACTTCTCCTATTAGATCCTTCCCTATTATTCTCACCTCTCCTTGCTTGTTGGTCTAAGTGAAGACACAGATTAGGTCTTTTCATATCACAGCTGGCCCTGTACACATAGACACAACCCAATCCCCAGACTGACTTGCTGCTAGCCAGTGCAGAGTTGTAAGTGAGGTGGTACTATAAGTACAGGACTAGGCTGAGGGGCCAGGTCATTACTTGTAAATGTTCCGAGATCAAAACATGAGGAGGACACAAAGCATTCTGATCTCCAATGCTCTGCAGAGTACAAATTAATTTATGGACAGTGCATGAGGCTCCAGACATGGCTCATTCAAAAAAAAAAAAAAAAAAAAAAAAAAAAAAAAAAAAAAAAAAAGAAAAAAAAACTGATTCCATATGGATCCTATTTGATCTCATCTCCCATATGTTTGCTCATAAGTTCTCTACTCAATTCCTAATTTTCTTGGGTAACCTTGGCTCTAGTAATGAATTCATATACCTACATATAGATAAAAAATTCACATGCACAAAGTCTTCTGAGAAACAAAATAAATAGAAATCCTTAAACGTAGAACTCTATAAGCATTTACCTGCTCAAGAGCCTGCCTGGATTTCCCCAGTCTTGATGCATGTACCTGGATGTCGGGTGGGGGATCAGGCAGAGAACCCATGGGGAAGTAGAGAGTGTGGAGTTCTAGTGGAAGCTTAAAGTCCCTGAAAAAACCAAGACAGCAAGAGAAGGAGAACATGGAGCATTTTAACCCGTTGGGTACGGACTTCCTACTCAGCCATTAGCTCTCCTTAATTTGAACCAGAGAAAGAATAATAGTATTTATGTTGTAGACTCTGAATGTGTTTTCTGGGGAGACCTTGTGGCTACAAGTTGAAGACCTGTTGGAGATATTGGAAGATAGGAAATCTTGCCAATTTTCCTATTATTTAATCAGGTAAGTCACCCAGAAGACATCTCAAGTCCTGCTTCTTGGGATAGAGACAAAAATATACCATGACATCTAGGTAGTTTGGTTTACATAGTTAGACCTGATCGAAAGTAAAGGCAATTCTAGAGAGGAGAGGAGGAATGTGGTGATATTTTGGTGATTCTCCATCAACAAGAAAAGAACCTCTCAGGTGATTTCATTAACACACTTAAAGAGCAGTTTATCCTCCTTGCTGCTGACATTTTCCTGTTAGCATAGTAAGAGGCATTTGTAGTCTATGAGATGTCAGGTACAGTGACATTCCTGAATGACAATCATGCACTTTTTGAGGTAGAATTTCCATATAAGGCAGGCTGGCCATATGATTTTCTTGCCTCAGCTTCAGTGAGGTTTGAGTGACAGTGATGTTGATGTTCTATTTAGGCCTGAGTTACTAATATAGCATGCTCAAGTTCTGGAGAACCAAACCTCACAAATCATCAATATAGGAACCAGAAGCTAAAAGATACTTCACAGTTAGGCAAAGGGACAGGTGACCATAAAGAAATACTCATTGCTCACAAGCTGTGTTGCAATGTCTCTTAGAAAACTTACCTTTAATTGGTCAAGAGAGATTCCGAGGGAGCAGAGGGATGAAGTTCTCCACAGACTGACTGGAGCCAACTGAGGAGACAGAGATTCTAAGCTGAATGAAGTAAGTGGCATGCCTGTTGCTTTCTGTTGAATGCCTCTCCCCTCTCTGCCTTGTGAGAGCACTATGCATCTGTGACACTGCTTTCTTGATAGATGTACAAGGCTGAAAGATTGGCCACCACACTGTTCATACAGTATGCATTCCAGGACCCTTAGCTATTTTATCCAGAGATATCTGAAAGAGAACATGATTGGACAGTGGTTGATGGAAGTCCAGGAAAAGGAGGAAGCATTGGATGCCACAGTTATCATGAACTAATGCACAAGTCCCGTTTTTTGGCGGCTCAGGGCAGTTTCTCAAGTGTACAGAAGATTAAATGGCTATACAATTGTAAACAACCATTTTTCAGTATGTGTGTCTACATGTGCCTCTCTGTCATGGGAGGTTTCTCCAAGTGTGTGCGATACATGAGTATGTACAGAGATGAGGGTCTCCATGAGTGAGAGATTATGCTTGTAGATGTGAGCATTCATACATGTGTACTTAGTTCTGTGTGGGCCTTCTCTGCCTCTATGAATACAACACAAGCAATAAATCAAAGACTTTGTTCTCAGGGGCTCTATTGCTGCCCTGAGAGCCTGTTACCAAGGCTCAAAGGGTATGTGAGCAAGAGAGAAATGTGAGAAGGCTGGGCTACACTTGTTAGGCAGGAAGGTCAATTGTGTTTGGAAGAGGGATGGAAGCTTCTCTGGATTCCTCTATGTAGGAAACCATGAAATTGTCTATCAGTTTAATCATCCATACACCCAAGAAACTGCATCACATACTGTTTTGCAGGTGTGTATTGTTGTGAGCATAGGTGAAAACAGGGCTTTTCACAGAGCAGCTTACAGCATAAATAAAACATAGATTTCTGTATAGGTCAAAGCTGTAGGCATTTTGATGGGAGAGCTCATTTAAACTTACTTCAAGTTGTACAACAATCTACCTACCCATTTGGTTCTCACTGTTTACAGCTCTGTTCCCTATCTTCTGCTTCCATCAGTATCTTTTCATACTCCTGCATCTGCTTTTGTCCCCTCTGTCTGTCTCCTGCCCTGGTCAATCCCAGTAGTTTTGACCTTTCTATTGGCTGTCAGATATTTATAATTAGCAATTAGCAGTAAGACAGTGCCAGAATATCTCTTGGATTGCCATCAGGCAATGACATTCATGTTTTGAGCAAAGTCAGCAAAATTTAAATCAGCAAAATTTAAAATCTAAAGCACAGTGATGGTTCAGAAATGACAGTATCAAACTCCTGCCATCACTTAGCTCTTTATCAGTACAGATTTAACAATTGAAAATACAGAGATGCACCTTCATATACAGTAAGGAATGTCACCTGAACAATGGGTGGATATGTGCACACAGCATGCAAATGTGGAGGTCACAAGACAATTTCAGATGTTGCTTTATGTTACCTTCTACTTTCACGGTTGTGAGCCAGCTTATGAAGTACTAAAAACTACAGTCGGATCTTCTGAAAGAGTAGTGCATGCTCTTAATCACTAAAGCATCTATCTAACCCTCACCTAAGATACTTCACATTTGTTTGTTTGTGTGTTCGATATTGATCATAAAGGGATAAATGGTTGGAGGTCAGCAGATAATTTCAGGAAGGTGGTTTCTTTTAGATCTGTATATTGAATTTAAGAATGAAACTTAGGTTACCACACAGAAAAGCTCAACAAAGTAAGATTTGGCAAACCAACAGAAGAAAAGAGCTCAAGAAACTGAGACATATTTTTACACATTCAGGAGTCCTATAAAATACTAAACTGAAAGATAGGTTTTGGGAAGACTTTGCACACACCAATACACCCAATGTCTGCTGCCTCACCATCTGTGTGTACAAATAAGTTTTGATCAGTTGACTTAGAAGGCTTTGTTCTCCTTGTGTCTAGTCTATCCTATGGTAAGTATATTATTTATTCTTATTTTTCTACTTCAGGATTCCTTGAGCTCTGAGGAGGGGTATTTAATGGATAAATCTCATATGGAGTTGGGTGCTGCTCTTTCTCTCTTTCTGTCTCTCTGCCTCTGACTCTTTCTGTCTCTGTCTCTCTCTCTTTCTGCCTCTATCTCTTTTCTCTGTGTGTGCCTGTCTGTCTGTCGGACATTCTGTATGTATCTCAGTCTCTCTGCATACATAATGTCTGATTGTCTACCTTTGCATTTTTTCCCATCAGAGGCATGAGAAACCGGGGAAGATCCTTGAGGACATGGGCATAGGGGGAAAGTTCCTGAACATAATATATATTCAATTAATGACTTCACTGTACCTTTTAAAATGGTAAAAAAATGTAAAATGTAAAAATATAAATAATGATGTATTTGGAGCTTCTAATATGTGTATATTTACTTTCTTTAAAGAATTGGACCCTGAAGGCCTCCGTTCTCTCATTCAGCTTGGGAAAGAAATGCCAATGCTGCCATTACCCTTATCAAGGCTGGATTTTTATAGACAGATTGATTTTTAGAGCAGCTGTTCAGAACAGACTGCTTCTGGAACGCATGTAGTTGCAGGCTGATTTTGAGTGCAAGGGTAATACTATAAGTAGTGACAAACACTTCAGATCCCAGAAATGTCAACAAGCAATGAAAACTTCATACTTGTCTGATTAGAAATGCAGTTGGCCCACACTACTGTCTAATATTTTGTGAATGGATATTGAGAATGGTATTTCATATTGGGGTCACAGATAACTTCTGGTTCAAAGTTCAAAGTACTATAATGGTGGGAGAATAGGAGCCTTTCCAAGACTCCTTGTTAGAACATAGGGTAACAAATGGATAAAGACAGCAAATCTAAAATAAGAACTGTGGGAGAGTCACAGGACATAAGATGAGTAGAGCATCTGGAAAAGGATCCTTCCACTCACCATCTGCACCCTGGAGCTGGGTGGTTTCATTGCCCTCTGAGCACAGCCTGCCAGGAGAGAGCTGGGATTCCAGCAGTGATGTCACTTCTGGGTCACTTTCCCTCCAATAACAGTCCAGATAGGGACAAGGAGCTCGTTTCATGGTTGTAGAAAGACAGCAAGAAGCTGCCATGCATAAGTGAGATCGTGAACTCAACACCTCCAGTGACTCCATCATGGAACTGTAAACCTTCAAAATGTAAGCAAAGCATGTATGTTACAAATCCTATTTAAGTAATGACAATTTATTATATTAATGACATCCACTTTGTCTGAAACCGATGTAGCTGCCCTAGTTCATTTTTGTGTCTTTCACTGTCAACTTGGTACATCCTTCCAGACCCCTTTAGCCTATGTTTCTTATAGACAATGTATTATGAGAACTTTCTTTTTCATAGATCAGGAAAGCTTTATGTTTTTAAAGAATAATGTGACCACATTTAATATTCCTTGTAATGTAGTTTTAATAAGTACCATTATTTTTATTTCTTACATATTTACCTTGTTCTGTTTTGCATTTGTTTACATTATATTTTGTTTTACTTTTCTTGTTTGTGGTGTTAATAGAAAAAATTTTATGTAATTTAATCCTGTATCCTCAATTAAAATATTAAGTATATTCTAAAAAAACAATAAATACAGACCTATCAGAATTACACCAGACTTCTTATCAGACACAATGGAAGCTAGAAGGTCCAGGACAGATCTCATTCATACCCTAAGAGAACACAAATAAAGCCTAGACTACTCTATCCAGCAAAATTCTCAATTACCATAATGAAGAAATTAAGATATTCCATGACAAAACCAAATTTATACAATATTTTTCCACAAATCCAGCCCTTCAAAGAATAATACATAGAAAACTCCAACAGAATGATGGAAACTACACTAGAAAAAGCAATAATGTAATCTTCCATTAACAGACCAATAAGATGGTAGCCACATAAACAAAACTCCACTTTTAACAACAACAATACCAGGAAGCAACAATCAAAGACTAGAAACAAAGTGTTGAGCAGGGAGGGAAGGAATGACCTTACAGAGATTGCCCCCAAATAGGAATCCATTCCATATACAGTTACCAAACACAGACACTATTGTGCATGACAACAGTGCTAGCTGACAGGAGCCTGATATAGCAGTCTCGTGAGAGGCCTTGCCAGTACCTTACAAATACAGTGGGGGATTCTCTCAACCAACCGTTGAACTGAGCAAAGGGTGGCCAATGGAGGAGCTAGAGAAAGGCCCCAAGGAGCTGTAGGGGTTTGCATCCCCATAGGAGGAACAATGATATTAACCGACAAGTACCCTCAGAGCTTTCAGCTATTTAACCACCAACCAAAGAGTACACAAGGAGAGGATGGTCTGGTTGGATATCAATGAGAGGAGAGGCACTTAGACCTGTAATGGATCATTGCCCCAGTGTAGGTGATGTAGTAAGAGTAATGTGAGTGGGTGGGTTAGTGAGCAAGGTGAGGGGGTAGAGAATAGGGCGTTTGGGGAGGTGAAATGTGGAAAGGAGATAACATTTGAAATGTAAATAAAGAAAACACCTAATTAAAAAGGAAATGTGAAAGAGAAACAACCAGTTATGATTGTACATGCATTTAAAATGAAGATGCAACAATGGTTGAAGTTGAGGAAAGGGAGTGTGTGCTGACTGGTAGCTTATGGGAAAGGCGTTAAGGATCATATTGTTTTCCCTTCCATAATCTCATGGTGTCCATCTGCAATGGAATGGCCATCCTCTAAGACTTCAAGATCTTTCTATGGACATGGAGCTTCAATATGCAATCATTTTTTAACCACTTTCCTTGGAGTTTATATCATTAGCTTTGCAACATGATCTCACTATTGTGTAAAGACAGTCTCAGACCTGGGTTGATCTCCCTCCTCCTGCCTTACAAGAGGCAGGGCTAAAATCATGTTCCGGCATACAGGATTTCTTTTCATTATCTTCTTTTTCATATTTGATTAGGAATTTTTATTTCTAACCAACTTCAAAGTTTTATAAAATGAAAATTATTTTTATTTAAGTAGCTCAAATTTATATGGATAAGAGTAATGCCTTCTCAAAAATAGCAAACATTGATTATATGACTAATCAGTTAATCTAGCCAGTGTCATAATGGGAAGCACAATTATGAGATGACGTCATTTCCCTATAACTTGGACAGCAAACATACTTATTAATATAGCAGGCTATATGATTGCTAAATATATGTAGCTTCTTTTCTTATGATATTGGAAACATCTAGAGTAGAGTTCTATACAAGTATGCCTACGGCCTTAGTAATAAGATGTAAGGGTGGAATTTCAGCCTCTTCGAAGTAGATAATTGTGGCTAAATATAATTTCAGAATTGTCACTGACTAGTAACTCTTCGATATCTTCTACAATGGTAAATATCAACTATCAACTTGAGTGAATTTAAAATTACCATGGAAACATATCTTTAGGTATATCTTTCAGTATGTTTTCAGGAAAGCTTATCTGGGGAGAGAAAACACACCCTGAATGTGGGTCCATGCTCTCAAGGGCTGTGATCCTTGACAGATTAAAAAGGAAAAAAATAAGCTGAGCACTGCCTTTCATCCCTCTCTGATTCATGAGTAGATGTAACGTGGCTAGCTGACCCATACCTCCTAAACCAAGATGGGCTGTGTCAGTTCAAACTCTAAGCAAAATGAAACTCTCCTGCTCTGGTCTAAGCCACAGTTAGTGACAGACGCCTAGGCACTGGCACAGTATGGCAAGTGATATGGATTCTTGTCATAATGAACTAAACTGTACAGTGTGGAAGTTGATGACAGAATGTTGAGTACTGATTATGTAGTCCCTTTCAGCACTGTACTGTAGCCTTGTGTATCTGACAGCATATGGCAAAAGTGATGATTTTAGGTTATGAAAGACACTGTACCTCAGTTTACCCTCATGGTAGGAAAGGAAGCATGTAGTTGAAAAGAATATGGGAATATGTCTGCCTGGGAAGGTAGGGAAGAACTCTGCTGCAAGCCTCTAGGTATCAAGGCCTCCCAAGAAGCCCTGTAGTAAGCTTAGACTCTACAGCTACAATCAAGCCTCAATATGAAGGCAGGCATGCAAACAAACTGCCATCACTTCCATCTTCTCCTCAATATCTCTATGCCTCAGAACACCTGACCTGCTCCTGATGTCTAAACTGTGGACAAAAAATCAACACTTATTGTTTAAATGTTCTAAGTGTCCCAGTAAGTTAATCCACTGCTTTTTTTTTAACAGGATCACCACATGGCCATGATAGGACATACCTTTAATTCCAACACTTAGGCAGCTATGCCAAGAAAATCTGGAATTCAAGATGACTTTGAAAATCATATCTTCAAACTCTAAGAGCAAAAAGGGAAAGATAATTAATTTCATTTATGGGGGAACACGTATTACATTGCATAATAACCATTATATTTAAATAAACAACATGTGAAGGAAACTGTATTTATCTCCATAACAATCTTGACATCATTTCCATGTCATATAGAAAATGATCGATGTTTATAGAAAGTTGTGAGTGTGATGCAAGTAATATGTTTCTAATGTTGTCATAAATAGAACAGACATAAGTTACAGTAAAAAAAAAAAACCTGTAAGCTCATTAATCTCATCATGCCAAATCAAACAGAATATTTTTTTCTGTAGGAAAATTTATGCTAAAATATTAGATAGCTTATTGCTTATACAATGGTATGCTATAGAGAAATAGTATACAATATAAATCTTAAACAAATACATTTCACTCATTTACTTTAATTGAAATATTTTCAAAGAGAATACTCGAAGAATCCGAGGAAAAGATATGTAGATCTAAGAAAAAAACAAGCACACATGAGAAGAAATAGCTGAATACATTATTTGAAGGTTGTCTATTGTTTTCCTTTTAGGATTTGTAATCTCGAGATTCAATACAGAACTTTAAAAAGATGACTGAATTCAAAATAATGAATATTGTTCCTGAATATTATTGTAAAACATACCAAGTACATATTGATGGGAATCATTACTACAAAAGTGTGTAGAGACGAATGTGAAGGGTGCACTGTGATGGAAAGTGACTAAGAACACAGCATAATTACTCTTTCTTGTAAATAATGTACTGCAGATGAACAGAGTTTTAGGCATATAAGCTGGCCTGTAATTCTCTCTCAGAGGCACAGACAGAAACTTAGGCGCAAGCAGCTAGCTGATCTGGACAATGCAACAAGCTTAATTTTTAAGACAGAGAGTGGTCAAGGAAGAGAGTCTTGTCAACCTCAGCTTCCCTACACATTAGCAAGTGTACACATGTGTAGTGAGTGCCAACACATGTGCAGTGCATATGAGCATCCACACTATTAAACTCATGTATATCCAAAACTTGTTAACTCAAGTAATGCTAAGTAAACGTAGCATCAGAAATCAGATTACCTCACTACTCTAACAGGCTCTTTAATAACAAAGAAAGAATTATGGACAACTTTGTGTTACTGCTTTTCATTACCATATATGCAGAGTTACTGTTGTAGTTTACAATCCTGTTTTCTGTATGGTTTCAGAAATCCAATGCCTATTACATTCTACCTGAACAAAATGTTGTATTTGTGGTATACAGGGGCACGTTTGCTGGGCTACAAATTCACAGACATTCAACCTTCCTTGCACACAACCTTACTGATTACCTTAGAATCTGCCCTGTCACAGGTGTAGTTCCTCTTTGCTACAGGGCAAAGCTTCCTGGATCAGTGCCTCAGCCTCTGGCCTTTTTACATTTTATAGAGCTCTGGAAAATAGCTCAAAGAAAGAACAGAAGGCTCAGGTCAGTGTAGGGTTGTTCAATATGAATCTCAAAGGCTTCTTACTAATACATTTATTTTCATTGTTAAAGAATCTTATTCTTTTCATTTGTGAGGCCCTATTACAGTATCTGAGAATGTGTTCTCACAAATCCCCAGTATGAAGCAATCATTATGAGCACAATTTCTCACCTCAGCCTTGAGACTGGATATTATTGTCCCTGAAATTTTAGGAACTGCAAGTGTAAAGAACATGTGTTTGGGGGTCATGATTTCATTATGTGAGATGAATATATATATGTAATGTCACCCTGTTTGACTCTGTTAGACAAAATATTAACCAGCATAATCCCAGACCCAATTCATGTACAGATTATTTTAATTTCTGAGATAAAATTCTACTCACTCTATCACTCTTGGTGTCTTCATCTCTCTTCTCTCTCTTTTCTTAGTTTTGAACACAGGCCTGAACTAGACGAGTCAGCACAACTTTGCATCTATGTTGTTCTAATTTTTTTCAGTTCTGCTGTGACACACATTTTTAAATAATGAGAAGCATTTTGCTCTGATTAAATGAAATACACAGAATTGGTAGTACAACTCAGTTGGTAAATTACTGGGTTAACAAACACAAAGTTTTGATATTTGTCCTCAGCACTGCATAAAACTTGTTGGTGCTGAATCTTGGCAATCTCAGTATCTAGATCCAGTGAAAAGTAGAGCAGAAATCCTGTATCATCTTACATAACTTATTATGTCACCCTGTGCCACAGGATTTCCTGCCCAAAGAAGCAAATGAACATATGGCAAGTCAAATATTAATGTTTATAAACAAATTATCCTGCCCATGCAGGCAAGTGAATTTGCTTCTTTTGAAGGATAAAAACCTCCATGACAGTTGTCTAGACAGGTAAACTGCAGTGATAGGAAAGGAAATAAAATGTGCACCTGCTGAAACTCTGCAGACTGCCATTTTGTTCTTTTTTTCTTTTTTTGGAACTATCTTTTATGGGGGGGGGGGTGGTTCATCAATCTTCCTTGGCAACTGCCTTCCTCATGGCTGCCAGGACATTGCCAGTCCTCCCGGTTTCTTGTGGCCCGGATGTGCGCACCCACCCTCTTCTTGATGAATTAGAGTGCGCGAGCTTGTCCGTGGACACTGAGCGACTCCATGGCGCACTGCTCTTGGGGAGCGAAGCCCTGCACCTCCTGGATCGCATCCCTCACGAACTTGGTGCGCTTGGTGAGGCGCCCGAGGCCGGCTGTGTCTTGGTTCCCTGATGTTCTTCTTCACCTTGTGGCTTTGTTGAGGCCATGGCCATGGGGTGCCGCAGGGCCATGGCTGCTGCTCTCCTACCACGGCCAGGACAGGAAGCCCAGTTTGTTATTTCAAGCTTATTCTCTAACCTACTTTCCTGGAAGTTGCTAGTTCCTTCTACTCGATTATCCAGGCTCCATCCTTTTACCTGTATCATATATTGTGCACTTCATTGCTTGTGGAGGACTAGGTTTATTTCATTATTTTCTATAAATAATATAGCATAGATAACAATAGAAAAAATAAACAGGTTTTCTACTTCTTAGTCTATTGCAAATAGACATTATATGTCTTTGTCTCTAATCTTGATACACCCTTTTATCATGTGTGTTTAATCCAGAGAGCATTTTCATGAAGTGCCACAACATATTGCCTAAATAGCCTAATTGCTGAAACAAAGTCACAGTGACTGGTGGTCACCACATCAGTTCTAAATCAATTTTGTTTCTAGGGCGATGAAGAGAAAACAATATTAAATTGTATTTCATTTAGGTTCATCTTAAACTTTGCACTAGATAAATATAACTGTTATTTAATTGATTATACTTTACACTAATTTATACTTGTGGACATTATAGTTTGTAATCAATATTATGAAATTGAAAACATAAACTTTTTTGCTTTTGTCTGCGAACCAATAAAGTTTCATATGATTCAAAGGAAAAAAGTTACATTATACGCGTTCATTTAAATAAGTCAAAAGTCTGTTATATAAAACAAAAGTAGTGAACATTTACATTTTTATTACTAAAACTACTGAAAAACTCAACAAACATTTAAAAAATATCTGTTCATGTGTATATGTGCTGAACTAAAATAATTTTTCTAGAATTATTTCCCCTCTTTGACTCAACTATCTTTAATAAAATTAGTTGAAATCAGTAATACCATTTTTCCAATTTTTGCCTTTTGAATTCATAATTTCTAATAGTTTCTTAGGGGTAGTTTAAGAGAATCATATTAATTGGAAAGTGTTTAACAATTCTTTACTTTGGTAGGGCAGAGCAAGGAAGGAGTCTGTGTTATTGTAGAAGCCACTAAGCTAAGACATTCACTCTCCTGGATGTCACCCTCACTATATACCTTCTATGAAAAAAAATTATGGACTTACACTGAAAGAAAATATTTTGTCATCTCAGTACCACAACCTTGTAAATCTTGGTCTACATCGATGAGACACTTAGAACTTGTAAAGGAACTATGGAATTGATGTATAAGCTTATAAATATTGAGGAATAAATGGACCTATAAACTAGATTTCAAACCTGCTGTATTATGTATTGGCGGGACATCAATAAACTTAACATTTTATATAAAAAGCAAACATACAGTTTTATTATATGCAGAACATGTTTCACCAGGCTTGATTCAATAATATTTTGTTCCTCTTTTTTTGGATATTTTCTTTATTTACATTTCTAGTTTTTTCTGCTTTCCATGTCTCCTCTATAAAAATGGGGTACAGAGCTAAACAAAATATTCTCAACTGAAGAATAGTGAATTGCAGAGAAGCACCTAAAGAGATGTTCAACATACTTAATCATCAGGGAAATGAAAATCTAAACAACCCTGGGATTCAACCTCACACCAGTCTGAATGGGTAAGATTGAAAACTCAGGTGACAGCAGACTTTGGTGAGGATGTAGAGAAAGAGGAACACTCCTCCATTGTTGGTGGGATTGCAAGCTGGTAAAATTACTCTAGAATTCAGTTTGGCAGTTCCTCAGAAAATTGGACATAATACTACCTGAGTACCCAGATATACCACTCCTGGGCATATTCCTAGAAGATGCTCCAACATGTACTAAGGACACATTTTCCACTATGTTCATAACAGCCATATACATAATAACCAGAAGCTAGAAAGAACCTGGATGTCCCTCAACAGAGGAATGGAAACAGAAAACAGTGTACAATTACACAATGAAGTACTACTCAGCTATTAAAAGCAATGAATTCATGAAATTGTTAGCAAATGGATGGAACTAGAAAATGTCTTCCTGAGAGAGGTAACACAATCACAAGAGAACACACATGGTATGCACTCCCTGATCAGTGGATATTAGCCCAGAATCTTGGAATACCTAAGATACAATGCACAGCGTGAAGCTCAAGAGGAAGGAACACCAAAGTGAGGATACTTTGATCCGCTTAGAAGGAGGATCAAAATGCCCATGGGAGGAGACTCAGAGACAAATTGTGGAGCAGAGACGGAGGGAAAAGCCATTCAGAGACTGCCACACCTGGAGCCCATCCCATATACAGTTACTAAACCCAGACACTATTGTGGATGCCAACAACCGCTTGCTGACAGGAGCCTGATACAGCTGTCTCCTGAGAGGCTCTGCTAGTGCCTGACAAATACAGAAGTGGATGCTAACCACCAACCAATGGACTGAGCACATGGACCCCAATGGAAGGTCTAGAGAAAAGACCCAAGGAGCTGTAGGTGTTTGCAGCCTCAGAGGAGGAACAATATGAACCACCCAGTAACCCCAGAACTCTCAGGGACCAAACCACCATCAATCGAATACAAATGGCGGGACCCATGGCTCCAGTACCATATGTAGCAGAGGACGGCCTTGTTGGACACCAGTGAAAGGAGAGGCTCTTGGTCCTGTGAAGTCTGGATGCTCTATTGTAGGGGAATGCCAGGACAGGGAAGCGGGTGCTGATGGGTTGGGGAGCAGGAGGAGGAAAGATGGGATAGGGAGTTTTGGAGGGGAAACTAGGAAAAGAGGATAACAATTGTAATGTAAATGGAATAACTAAAAACAATTAAGGAAAAAAGGTAAAAAAATCAATTGTATAAAAGAGACAAGAAGTGTTGTCAATACATAAACTGAACAATTAAGGAGGCTGTGTAAAAGAGAACTATGTAGAAAGTGAACCCAGAAGACTCAATTACACACTCCTTCCCCGTGGGAAATCCAGCAGAAAGCAGGGGACAAGGATCTGTGATCATTGAATAGGTATATAATCATGGGTATATAGGAGAAATCGTGTCATTTGCCATGAAGTGAATGGAAAATATAACTCAATGTGATTTTGTGCAGTTTCTGAGACTCATATAAAAACAAAAGGAGAACTTTCTGAGTGTGCAGTTTGTCTGAACTAGAGATTGTAAAAGAGTCTGAGATTCCACTAGCTTCATAATTCTTCCCGTTTATTTTTCAGTGCTGCACATTTCTAGTTACTATGTTTCTGTAAGTCATCAAGTGTTATTTATTTTTGTCCTGAATTGTTTTAACTTTCGGGGTATTTTGAACTTCAGTAGGAATTTTACATTTTTCCCCTATATCTGTGAAAAATATCAGTAGACTACTGATGGATCAGTGGAGATATAGACTAGAGACGTATATGGTGGTCATTGAAGAAACTAGCAATAAAGATGAAATCTGTTCCAGGTATATAACTTATCCATCTATACCGAAAGGATTTTAAGTCAGCAATACACAAATATACTTATAGATATGTGTCTATTGATGCCATGTTTCAAGGAGTCAGGTAAAAGTTTGAGCATAGCTGACCATCATATGAAGAAAATAGAAATAAAATATGCACATGTTCTTAAATAATCTTATTAAAATATCTCAGTTAACCTTGAGTGATATCTTGGCCTCACCTGAGAAGAGTGTAGCAACTATGGATCACCAAGATGAAAATGGTCTTTAGGCATGTCTGTGAGGGGTTGTTAATTGATAGGGGAGGACCCATGCAACTGTGGACATTGCCCACCATTCCTTGGAAGGAGGACCTGGACAACTAAGCATGAGCTTGGGAGTCAGCCAGCAAAAACAGTGCTCATTGCTGCAGAAGATTCTGTTCATCATGGCTGGGAGTAGAGTATGCTGGAGCACAGCATTTTAGCCTTGCAGAAAGGCAACAATAAGAAGGGGTGCACTCCTCTGGTGGCCATCTCCTTTGCTACTGTTTATTCAACCTCAGCTTCCAGGTCAAGGGACACACACTTCCCACACTCAGAGTGGAACACCTGCATCTGTTAAACCCACCTGGAAAGTCTATAACACATACAACTAGAAATATGCTTCTGATTTCCTTGATGATTCCAGTCAACTTGAAAGTGTATAAACCATCAAAACATTTAACAGTCCCTATTTATTATTATATACCTTTCTCCAACTTTGTTTGAAAAGAGAGTACTCAGGGAATTTAATCATCCCAGGAAGAAATTGCCATTAGCTGCAATTCCTGGCCAAAAGGCAAGAGAACTGCTGTCAAAGTAATTCCACACTAATGCTTTAACATATATGTTTATTGCTGCAATGTTTCAACGAGACACGAAATACAATGGGTCTACCTGACAATTATCTAAAGAACACTGAAATGTTCCAATATACATATAATAAAACGTGCCAATATACATAATAGAATTTATTTAAAATATCGCAGTTATCATTGAATGATTGCTTGATACACCTTATAGTATAAAAAGTTCAAAATTAGAATTTCTGGTACTCAGACTTCAATATTCATTTTTTAAAAAATATTTTAAATGAAAGTTATCAATTATAAACATTAGTGAGATACAATATCATGAATAAATAAATTTACACATTGTGGAAACTTGAAATCAGCCTAATCAGCAAATCAGTTACTTGAACCATTTGTCAATAATTTGTGTTAAGGCACTTAAAAGTTCTTCTAAGTATTTTAAAATAAATGAGACATTTTTAACTACAGTTATTCCACAGTACAATATAAACCATAATGTCTATTTTCTCAGTAATACATCATATCTTATGACAAATTATTTTGGGCACTGAATTATAAACCAAACTTAGAACTCTTTGGAGGGATGCACTGAAAGAGCCTATGATCCTACAAGCACAACTAAATGTGTGATCTAGTGAGATCTCAGAGACCGATGGCAACAGCAGTGCTGACAGTGGAGGCTTGAGACTGTCTCAGCAATCAGGTTGAAGTCCTTTTACATCCAATCCTGCACAGGGATTTATCTGAGATAAAAATGACTGAAAGATTAATCTTGATCTTCCCTTCACCTGTCACATCCACATCCTCCCTGGGACGTGTGTCCACAGTGTTCACAGGCACTTCTGCCTAAATCATATGATATGCAAGGAACATAATATAGGGCGAAGACTCAGACATTTTCCTGAATAACATTGTAATAAACAACTGAGAAAAGGGGTCAGGAGTGGTATCTTTTTGAAATAAAGAAGTAAGCTGACTCCTTTTCAAAATAACTGACAAAGGTGATGGACTCTGAGTCATCATATATTACAATTATCAAAATGTGTGAAACTCTTAGTAAATTAATATGTCTTGTGTATTTTTGCTTTTATTGTTTTTGTTTTTGTTTTTGTTTTTTTCAAGACAGGGTTTCTCCGTGTAGCTCAGGCTGTACTGGAACTCACTCTGTAGACCAGGCTGGCCTCAAACTCAGAAATCTGCCTGCCTCTGCCTCCCAAGTGCTGGGATTAAAGGCGTGCGCCATCACTGCCCAGCCAGTATCACCTCTTATGTTTAAGTATTTAATCATAAATTAAATGATTCATGCTCCCTCCCACCCCTTCCCAGTTCCCCGTTCTGGTTTTGCCAAATACTGTTTCACTGAGTCTTTCCAGAACCAGGGACCACTCCTGCTTTCTTCTTGTATCTCATTTGATGTGTGGATTATGTTTTGGGTATTCCAGTTTTCTAGGTTAATAACCACTTATTAGTGAGTGCATACCATGATTCACCTTTTGAGTCTGGGTTACCTCACTTAGTATGATGTTCTCTAGCTCCATCCATTTGCCTAAGAATTTCATGAATTCATTGTTTCTAATGGCTGAATAGTACTCCATTGTGTAGATATACCACATTTTTTGTATCCACTCTTCTGTTGAGGGATACCTGGGTTCTTTCCAGCATCTGGCAATTATAAATAGGGCTGCTATGAACATAGTAGAGCATGTATCCTTATTACATGGGTTGGTTCAATATACGGAAATCCATCAATACAATCCACTACATAAACAAACTCAAAGAACAAAACCACATGGTCATTTCATTGGATGCTGAAAAAGCATTTGACAAAATTCAGCATCCTTTCATGCTTAAAGTCTTGGAGAGAACAGGAATTCAAGGCCCATACCTAAACATAGTAAAAGCAATATACAGCAAACCGGTAGCCAGCATCAAACTAAACGGAGAGAAACTTGAAGCAATCCCACTGAAATCAGGGACCAGACAAGGCTGCCCCCTTTCTCCTTATCTTTTCAATATTGTACTTGAGGTACTAGCTCGGGCAATTCGACAACATAAGGAGGTCAAAGGGATACAAATTGGAAAGGAGGAAGTCAAACTATCATTATTTGCAGACGACATGATCGTCTACCTAAGTGACCCAAAGAACTCCACTAGAGAGCTCCTACAGCTGATAAACAACTTCAGCAAAGTGGCAGGTTACAAAATCAACTCAAGCAAATCAGTGGCCTTCCTATACTCAAAGGATAAACAGGCTGAGAAAGAAATTAGGGAAATGACCCCCTTCACAATAGCCACAAACAGTATAAAGTATCTTGGGGTGACTCTTACCAAACATGCGAAAGATCTGTATGGCAAGAACTTCAAGACTCTGAAGAAGGAAATGGAAGAAGACCTCAAAAAATGGGAAAACCTCCCATGCTCATGGATCGGTAGAATCAATATAGTTAAAATGGCCATTTTGCCTAAAGCACTATACAGATTCAATGCAATACCCATCAAAATCCCAACTCAATTCTTCACAGAGTTAGAAAGAGCAATTATCAAATTCATCTGGAACAACAAAAAACCCAGGATAGCTAAAACTATTCTCAGCAACAAAAGAAAATCTGGGGGAATCAGTATCCCTGACCTCAAGCAATACTACAGAGCAATAGTGTTAAAAACTGCATGGTATTGGTACAGTGACAGGCAGGAGGATCAATGGAACAGGATTGAAGATCCAGAAATGAACCCACACACCTATGGCCACTTGATCCTCGACAAAGAGGCTGAAAACATCCAATGGAAAAAAGATAGCCTTTTCAACAAATGGTGCTGGTTCAACTGGAGGTCAGCATGCAGAAGAATGCGAATTGATCCATCCTTGTCTCCTTGTACTAAACTCAAATCCAAATGGATCAAGGACCTCCACATAAAGCCAGACACTCTGAAGCTAATAGAAAAGAAACTGGGGAAGACCCTTGAGGACATCGGTACAGGGAGAAAGTTTCTGAACAGAACACCAATTGCGTATGCTCTAAGAGCAAGAATTGACAAATGGGACCTCATAAGGTTACAGAGTTTCTGTAAGGCAAAGGACACCATCAAGAGGACAGATCGGCAACCAACAAATTGGGAAAAGATCTTCACCAATCCTACATCAGATAGAGGGCTAATATCCAATATATATAAAGAACTCAAGAAGTTAGACTCCAGTATCACCTCTTATGTTTAAGTATTTAATCAATTTCTCCTTGCTTTTGGTGTCTCAAATAAGAAGCTTAATTTATTCTTCTGCATGTGGGTAGCCAGTTTTCAAACCCTCTTCATTGAAAATACTGTTTTTGTTACATGTTGTATTCTTGGCACCTTAGTAAAAAAACAGTTGTCTGTGAAGGGGTAAATTTATTCCCGGTTTTTTTTTTTTTTTCTTTGTTGACTCCTGTGTGTGGGTTTTTGCTTGCCAGTGCCATATTGGTTTGATTATTATAGCTTTATTTGTAGTATATTTTCAACTTGCTTAATATGCTGTCTTCTTCATCTTTGCTCTTTCTTTCACTGGCTATTTAGGTTTTTGAAATTACATATAATTTTATGATTATTGTTATTTTTTCAGTGAATCATTATACATTTTAAGACTTATTTTTATCTTATATTTATTGGTGTTTTTGTCTGCATAATGTCTGTGCACCTATGGAGGCCAGAAGGTGTCAGCTTGCTGAGATTGGAGTTACAGATAGTTGTGAACTGGCCCTGGATGTTATAAATCGAACTTGTGTTGTCTGAACTAGCAATCAGTGCTTTTAACTGTTGGGCCATCTCTCTAGTACCATAGAAAAATCACTAAAATTTGATAGCATTTTTGTGGATTCTACAAACTGTTTTAGGTAATATGGAAATTTTGACAATATTAATTCATCTCTGGGCAGGAGATGGCTTCCGTTTATTTGTCTTCTTCGATTCACTTCATTAGTTTTTATAGTTTTCAACTCTAGAACTTATATGACCTTGGTTATATTATTTTTACATACTTTTAGAGCAATTATAAATAAGATTGCTTTCCAATTTCTTTTTGTCTGCCAGTTTGTTGCTTACATAGAAATTATTGTTTATTGATTTCGTATCTGGCAATTTTAGTAAATTTGTTGATTAACTTTATGTGGAGTCCTTAGATTTTTCTATACATGTCCTCATGCCTTCGGGAAGCAGGAAACCTTTAAGTTCTTCATTCCCTTTTGGAAGCATTTTATTCTTTCTCTTGATTACAGAAATAGAGTAAGCAACCATCTTGTCCTGATTTTACCAGAAAAATGTCCAACTCTTAGCCATGGACTTTGATGTTAGCTATGGGTTTGTCATTCACACCTGGTGCTGGAGGGAATGTCTTTTCTTCACACATTATGGATATCATGAAAGCTGTTAAATTTTGTCAAATGCCTTTTTGTTACTGTTATGGTGACCATATGGCCTTTTGATTATAGTAATCAGGTATAGGTTTGCATACTTTGAATAAACCCTGTATACGTGTAATAAATCCCATATGATCACAAATCTTTTTTTACATTTCAAATGATTTCCCCTTTCCTGCACCCTCCCTGAAAGTCCCATAAGCTCTCTTCCCTCCCCCTGTTCCCCAATCAACCCCTTCCTGCTTCCTGTCCTGGTATTATCCTACACTGCTGCACTGAGCCTTTCCAGGACCAGGGGCCTCTCCTTCTTTCTTCTTGGGAATCATTTCATATGTGAATTGTTTCTTGAGTATTCCGAGCTTCTGGGCTAATATCTGCTTATCAGTGAGTCCATGCCATGTGTGTTCTTTTGTGATTGAGTCGCCTCATTCAGGATGACATTCCCCAGTTCTACTCATTTGCCTAAGAATTTCATGAATTCACTGTTTTTAATAGCTGAGTAGTATACCACATTTTCTGAATCCATTCCTCCACTGAGGGAGATCTGGGTTCTTTCCAGCTTCTGGCTATTATAAATAGGGCTGCTATGAGCGTAGTGGACCGTGTATCCTTATTACATGCTGGGGAATCCTCTGGGTATATGCCCAGGAGTGGTATAACAGGGTCCTCCAGTAGTATCATGCCCACATTTCTGAGGAATTGCCAGACTGATTTCCAGAGTGGTTGTATCAGATTGCAACCCCACCAGTAGTGGAGGAGTGTTCCTATTTCTCCACACACTTGCCAGCACCTGTTTTCTCCTGAGTTTTGGATCTTAGCCATTCTGACTGGTGTGAGGTGAAATCTCAGGGTTGTTTTTATTTGCATTTTCCCAATGACTAAGGATGTTGAACATTTCTTTAAGTGCTTCTCAGTCATTAGATATTCCTCAGGAGAAAATTCTTTGTTTAGCTCTGTACCCCATTTTTAATAGGGTTATTTGGCTCTCTGGAGTCTATCTTCTTGAGTTCTTTGAATATCTTGGATATTAGCCCTCTATCAGATGTAGGGTTGGTAAAGATCTTTTCCCAATTTGTTGGTTGCCATTTTGTCATTTTGACAGTGTCCTTTTCCTTACAGAAACTTTGTAATTTTATGAGGTCCGGTTTGTCCATTCTTGATCTTAGAGCATAAGCTATTGGTGTTCTTTCAGGAAATTTTCCCTTGTGCCCATGTCCTCAAGGGTCTTCCCCAGTTTTTTTTTTTTTTTTCTATCACTTTCAGTATATTTGGTTTTATGTGGAGGTCCTTGATCCACTTGGACTTGAGCTCAGTACAAGGAGATAAGAATGGATTGATTTGCATTCTTTTGCATGCTGACCTCCAGTTGAACCAGCACCATTTGTTGAAAAGGCTATCTTTTTTCCACTGGATGTTTTCAGCTCCTTTGTCGAAGATCAAGTGACCCATAGGTGTGTGGGTTCATTTCTGGGTCTTCAATTGTATTCCATTGACCTCCTGCCTGTCACTGTACCAATACCATGCAGTTTTTAACACTATTGCTCTGTAGTATTTCTTGAGGTCTGGGATACTGATTTCCCCAGAAGTTCTTTTACTCTTGAGGATAGTTTTAGCTATCCTGGGTTTTTTGTTATTCCAGATGAATTCGAGAATTGCTTTTTCTACCTCTGTGAAGAACTGATTTGATATTTTGATGGGGATTGCATTGAATCTATAGACTGCTTTTGGCAAGATGGCCATTTTTACTATATTAATCCTACCAATTCAAGAGCATGGAAGAGTTTTCCATCTTCTGAGGTCTTCTTGGATTTTTTTTCAAAGACTTGAAGTTTCTGTCATACAGATCTTTCACTTGTTTGGTTAGAGTCACACCAAGATACTTTATATTGTTTGTGACTATTGTGAAGGGTGTCATTTCCCTAATTTGTTTCTCGGCCTGCTTATCCTTTGAGTATAGGAAGATTACTGATTTGCTTGAGTTAATTTTAGTTCCAGCCACTTTGTTGAAGTTGTTTATCAGCTGTAGGAATTCTCTGGTTGGGCTTTTTGGGTTGCTTAAATATACTATCATATCATCTGCAAATAGTGATAATTTGACTTCTTCTTTTCCAATTTGTATCCCGTTGGCCTCCTTATGTTGTCTAATTGCTCTAGGTAGAATTTCAAGCACTATATTGAATAAATATGGAGAGAGAGGGCAGCCTTGTCTAGTCCCTGATTTTAGTGGGATTGCTTCAAGTTTCTCTCCATTTAGTTTGATGTTGGCTACTGCCTTGTTGTATATTGCTTTAACAATGTTTAGGTATGGGCCTTGAATTCCCATTCTTTCCAAGACTTTTAACATGAAAGGAAGCTGTATTTTGTCAAATGCCTTTTCAGTATCTAATGAAATGACCATGTGGTTTTTTTTTCTTTGAGTTTGTTTATGTAATGGATTACATTGATGGATTTCTGTATATTGAACCATCCCTGCATCTCTGGGATGAAGTTTTCTTGATCATGGTGAATGATTGTTTTGATGTGTTCTTGGATTTGATTGGCAAGAATTTTATTGAGTATTTTTGCATCGATATTCATAAGGGAAATTGGTCTAAAGTTTTCTTTCTTTGTTGAATCTTTGTGTGGTTTTGGTATCAGTGAAATTGTGGCTTCATAGAACAAGATGGTTAGTGTTCCTTCTCTTTCTATTATGTGGAAGAGTTTGAAGAGTATTGGTGTTAGGACTTCTTTGAAGGTCCAATAGAATTCTACTGCACTAAAACCATCTGGTCCTGTGTTGGGTTTTTTTGGTTTGTTTGTTTTTTGGTTAAGAGGTTATCGCTGAACACTACTATTACTTTAGAGGTTATGGGACCATTTAGATGATCTATCTGATCTTGATTAAACTTTGGTAGTTGGTATCTGTCTGGGAAATTGTCCATTTCATACAGATTTTCCAGTTGTGCTGAGTATAGGCTTTTGTAGTAGGATCCAATAATGTTTTGAATTTCCTCAGTTTCTGTTATTATTTCTCCCTTTTCATTTCTGCTATTGTTAATTTGGATACTGTCTCTGTGCCCTCTGGTTAGCCTGGCTAAAGGTTTGTCTATCTTCTTGATTTTCTCAAAGAACCAGCTCCTGGGTTTATTGATTCTTTGTATAGTTCTTTTTGTTTCAACTTGGTTGATTTCAGCCCTGAGTTTGATGATTTTCTGCCATCTACTCCTCTTGGGTGTATTAGCTTCTTTCTGAAGCTTTCAGGTGTGCTGTCAAGCTGCTAGTGTATGCTCTCTTCAGCCTCTTTTTGGAGGCACTCAAAGCTATGAGTTTTCCTCTTAGCACTACTTTTATTGTGTCCCATAAATTTGGGCATTTTGTGCCTTCATTTTCATTAAATCCTAAAAACGTTTTTATTTCTTTCCTTATTTTTCTTTGACCAAGGTATCATTCAGTAGAACATTGTTCAGCTTCCATGTGTATGTGGTTTTTCTGTTGTTATTGTTGCTATTGAAGACCACCCTTACTCCATAGAGATCTGATAGAAGGCATGGAATTAGTTCAATCTTCTTATATCTGTTGAGGTCTGTTTGTGACCAATTATGTGGTCAATTTTGGAGACGGTACCATGAGGTGCTGAGAAGAAGGTATATTCTTTTGATTTAGGATAAAATGTTCTATAGATAACTATTAAATCAGTTTGATCCAAAACTTCTGATAGTTTCGCCCTGTCTCTGTTTAGTTTGTGTTTCCTTGATCTGTCCATTGAGGAAAGTATGGTGTTTAAGTTACCCACAATTATTGTGTGGGGTGCCATGTGTGCTTTAAGCTTTGGTAAAGTTTCCTTTACTAATGAAGGTGCCCTTGTATTTGGAGCATAGATGTTCAGAATTGATTTTTCCTGATAGATAGGAAAAATCCTGATAGATTTCTTCTTTGGTGCATATAAAGTGTCCTACTGTGTCTTTTTTGATGACCTTTGCTTGAAAGTGTATTTTATTGGATTTGAGAATGGCTACTCCAGCTTGTTTCCTGGGACTATTTGCTTGGAAAAATGTTTTCCAGCCTTTTACTATGAGGTAGTGTTTTTCTTTGACACTGAGATGCGTTTCTTATATGCAGCAAAATTTTGGGTCTTGGTTAAGTATCCGGTCCGTTAGTCTCTGTCTTTTTTATTGGGGAATTGAGTCCATTGATATTAAGAGATATTAAGAAATAGAGATTGTTGCTTCCTGATATTTTTGATGTAATTTTTATGTTTGTGTGGTTATCTTCTTTTGGGTTTGTTGAAAGAAGAATAGTTTCTTGATTTTTCACGTGTGTAGTTCCCACTTTTCTGTGGTGTTTTCCCTTCATTATCCTTTGAAGGGCTGGATTTGTGTAAAGATACTGTGTAAATTTGTTTCTGTCATGAAATACCTTGTTTTCTCCATCTATGGTAATTGAGAGATTTGCTGGATATAGCAGTCTGGGTTGTCATTTGTGTTCTGTTAGTGTCTGTATGACATCTGCCCAGGCTTTTCTGGCTTTCATAGTCTCTGGTGAGAAGTCTGGTATAATTCTGATAGGTCTACCTTTATATGTTATTTGACTTTTTCCCTTACTGCTTTTAATAGTCTTTATTTGTTTAGCATATTTGATGTTTTAATTATTATGTGATGGGAAGAATTTCTTTTCTGGTCAAATCTATTTGGAGTTCTGTAGGCTTCTTGTATGTTCATGGGCATGTCTTTCTTTAGGTTAGGGAAGTTTTCTTCTATAATTTTATTGAAGACATTTACTGGCCCTTTAATTTGGAAATCTTTACTCTCTTCTATTCCTATAATCTTTAGGTTTGGTCTTCTCATTTTGTCCTGGATTTCCTGGATGTTTGGGGTCAGGAAATTTTTGCATTTTGCATTTTCTTTGACTGTTGTATTCATGCTTTCTATGGTATCTTCTGCATCTGAGATTCTCTCTTCTATCTCTTGTATTCTGTTGGTGATGCTTAGATCTATGGCTCCTGACTTCTTTCCTAGATTTTCTATGTCCAGAACTGTGTCCCTTGTGATTTCATTATTGTTTCTGCCTCCATCTTTATATTCTGGATGGCTTTGTTCAATTCCTTCACCTGTTTTGTTATGTTTTCCCGTAGTTCTTCAAGGGCTTCTCCCTGTTTACTTGTGTTCTCTTGTATTTCTTTAAGGGAGTTATTTATGTCCTTCTTGAAGCCCCCCATGAAGCCCTCCATCACCATCATGACCTGTGATTTTAAATCCAAATCTTGCTTTCCTGGTGGGTTGCGGTATCCAGAACTTGCTGTTGGGGGAGAATTGGGTTTGAATGGTGCCATATTGCCTTGATTTCTGTTAGCAACATTCCTATGTTTGCCTTTTGCCATCTGGCAATCTCTAGTGTTAGTTGGTCCTGCTGTCAATGACTGGTGCTTGCCCCTCCTGTGAAATAGGCCTGAAAGCCTATTCTGCAACCCTGGGTGACCTGCTTTCCCCTGTCACAGATTGCTGTGGTGCTGTCGAGTGCCTGGGTGCTGGTGGAGTTCAGGCAGGGCGTGTCTCAAGGGATCCTCTACTCTGGTGATCCCTGCCTTTCAGTCTGGATCACAAATCTTTTAATGTGCTCTGAGTCTCTGATGAAAAATTATAAGACAATGCAGCAATACAACCTAAAGTTATATTATATTTTGCATTATGATGTGAATGTGACTCTGAGGACAAGATTATGCTTCAGAATGATGTATTTGACAATGGGGTGGTTGAGATGCCCTCTGCCTCAATCTTTCACTGCTGTGAGTTCTGCCATGGGATTGTAACTGAGAACTGTGAGCCTTAAGTCATTTTTGTCAAGGTATTTTATCACAGTAATAGATTAACTAATATAGCTACAAAGAGTAAAATGTACACTTTGTGATGGTCACTTCTTATTTTCAACTTGATTGGGGGTAGGTCACTTGAGACACACATCTCTGCATGTGTCTGCAAGGCCATTACTGTGTAGGTATAACAGAGGAAAGAAAACCCACCCTGGATGTGGGTAGTACTACTTCATGAGTAAAGGTACTAACCAAAAAATAAAAGGGGGTATGGCAGAGGAGGCAGATGACCACCCACAGTCCTTTCATCCTTTCTGGATTGGCCTGGACTCGCCACCCCCACTGCCATGCCTTTTCCACTTTGATAGAATGCAACTCTGAACTCTGAGAAAAGTAGCTTTTCCATGTCTCTTAAGTTGCTTTTTGTTAGTACTTCATGACAGTAATTAATACACTATTAAATTTGCTTTTAAAAGCCAAGTGTGGTGACTTATGTCCCTGTGCCAATACTTAGGGGGCAGGGCAGGAGGATTACTACCATCCACACACCTGTCTCTCTGGCCAACAGTACCCATCTCATGCTCACACTTAGAAAGAGCACATGCCTTTAAACAGCATCCCTCTGTGTCTGGATTCCTCACCTTCCTTGTCTCTGCTATTGCTCTTACCTAACTAGTTATCTGGACCTAACTAATCCAGCACCTATACTGAGGATATGTTCAATGCAAGTTTGTTGGATGAGTAACACATAGGGCAAATATTATATCTAAGCAAAACAAAATGAAGTCACTAGCCAAGGCGTGCAATTTTGACCACTTAAGGACATATTTCACTTTACTTCAATTTTATAGCAATTCCGAAAAAATGATCTTTCTGAATCATCTAATTTCATTATATTTAAAGACTTGACTTCACTTTTTAAGCACTTTGAACCAATATTTTTATACTGGGTACCTGTAAAGACACACGATCAGCCTCTTAAGATATTTAAATTTTTTCTGCCCCATATTATCCCAGAAGGATATCTTCCATAGATCATTTATTAGGTTTTATAGGGAAGTATGCCTCTGTATGAAGGTCATTCTTCCTTGAGTTTTGCCCCTTATTTCTAAAATGTGCCCCTTTATTTCTTCTGTCTCTCCAACTAAATTTGACAACCTACTGTGCCTGGTCTACTGCTCATCCTGCTGGAACATTCCACATTTCAAAGGCACCTTTTGCTTTCCAAGGTGACATTTGACAAGCAAAACATAATGAAAACTCAAGTTTCATTATGAAATTTATTTCAAAGGAAGATATCATTTTTGTTTGTGACAATTTTATAGTGTTCACTCTCTCCGTGTCTTAAATACTAGAACTCACCCAGTGAATTAGTCCCTTCATTTAGAAGCTTTAAAACATACAGATGAGCTCACCCACAGCACCACTAGTGGTCCAGATCTAGGTCCAGCTGGAAATGTATCCACATACCCTCTGTGTAACTCTGACCAGCAGTCTTTTCTTATGCTGCTCATTCAGAATCAGGTCCTACTAGGAGCAACATCCATGGTGAATTTAAAATAGAGTTCAAAACAAAAATAACCAGCAGATATAAAAGAAACTTTGATCTGATCATCCATAGTGGTTTTCATGAGAAAATCACCCCAGAATCTTAGGCATTAGAATGTCTAGTCCCCAGTTGGTAGAACTGTTCCAGGGGGTTTAGGTAGTTTACACTTTCCGGAAGAAGTACATCATTAGAGGTAGACTTGGAGAATTAAAAGGCCTTACTTAACTCTGGTTCACTCTCTGCCTTGTACTTTCAGTTCAAGATGTGACTCATTTTTCTATTCCTACTGCCATGCCTGCTGCCCGCTGACTGCTGCCCTGCTGTCTCTGTCACTGTGGACTCCATACCTCTAGAACCATCATCAAAAATAAACTCTTCCTTCTATAAGTTACAGTGGTCATGGTGTTTTATCATAACAACAGGGAAGTTGCTAAGGGAACTTTGCAACTAAGGGAAAATTGATCAAGAAGACATTAGTCATCTAACTATGGCATATTTGATTTCACAAAAATCTGGACATCAAGTGACAGATAATTTCATCTTAGATATTGGAGGTGATTTCAGTAACCAGCATTCTCTGACAGCTAGGTCATTTGTACACATAAAATCACAGAAACATCAGAATTCAATGACATCACACATCAAATGGGCTTAATAGATCTCTACATAATATTCTATTCAAACATCAAAGAATATATACTATACTTAGAAGCCATGGAAACTTCTCTAAATTACACATCCTGGGACATAATACAAACTCAGAAAGATTGAAACAGCTATGTATATCCTATCTGAACATAATGCAAGAAAACTTAAAACTGATAGCAAGCAAAGATCTAGTAAGTATACAAACTCATTACTGAATGATGAGTAAAATAAGAAACCAAGGAAAAAGGGAAAAATTCCTGGAACTAAATATATAAGGATGAAAACAGCACAGCAAACCCTTTGGGATATGGTAAGAGATGTCCTGTGAATAAATCTTACAGCTGTAAGTGTCTACATTAAAAAACTCAGAAAGAGCACAAATAAATGATGTAATGCTGCAACTCAAAAATTTGGAAAAACAAGAACTAGCAAATCCAACTTTAGTAGACAACAAGAAGTAATAAATCCACAGCAAACTTAATGAAATAGAAATAGAGCAAACAATACAAAGAATCGATGAATATAGGAGTTGGTTCTCTCACAAAATAAACAAGATCCACAGACCTTGAGCTCAACTAAAGAATAAAGATGTCCCAATAGAATCAGAAATGAACAGGGAAACATTATGACAAATTCCAAAGAAATCAGAATATTATAAAGAAATATGTTAATACTCCCCTCAGTTGGAAAACCTAAAAGAAATGGATTTCTACATTCATCCAAACCACTAAATTAAACCATTAAGATATCAATAACCTAAATTTGAAACAGAAAACAAAACAAAACAAACAAAAAAAAACCCAACAACTAAAAATAAAAAAAAGTAATAGAATTCCAGACCCAGATAGCTTCACAGCAGAACTGGTCTAGACTTTCAAAGAAGATCTGCAGCTAATCCTTCTTAAACTACTTTAAAATATAAAACAACTCGGAAGCACTCCCAAACTTGTTATACAAAGCCAATATCATTCTAACAGTAAAACCAGGTAAAGACACAACAACAGCAACAACAACAAAGCAAACAAACAAACAAACATACAGACCAAAATCTCTGATGAACATAGACTCAAAAATCCTCCAAAAAATAATTACAAACTGAATACAAACATACATCAAAATGATTATTTACCTTTACTAAGTTGGTTTTATCCAGAAGATACAGTGAGAGTTAAACATGTGCAAGTCAATAAATGTAATAAATAACACAAATGGACTTAAAGACAAAAATCAAATGAAAATTTCAGTTGATGCAGACAAAGCCTTTAACAAAATCCAATGTGCCTTAATGATAAAAGTCTTAGAGAGAACAGAACTAGAGGAAACACACGCAAGACAATAAAAGTTACATAGGAGAAACCCACAATCAATATCATTCTAAACAGAGAAACATTTGAAGAAATCCCACTGAAACTAGGAACCAGAATTGTCTACTTATTATCACTTTTCAATACTGGGTTCAAACACTAGCTGAAGCAGTAAGGCAAGAGAAACTAAACAAATACAAATTCAAACAAACAAACAAAAATCAAAAAAACCTCATTCCTGATGCTATAATTGTAACCAGGATCCTCTGGGTAAGGGAGTTGTATACTCTAGAGGAGAGTCTGCTACTCACGTGTAGATTAACTAAATTAGTGTAGTTGTCAACTGCCTTCTAAATTCTTATCCTTAGACCCATAGGTAAGTGAAACCCCCAGCCCTCATCAATTTAGCAGACAGAAGTTATTACAGACTCTACAACAGAGACTAAGTGACCTTAGCATGCCCAGCCCCAAATGGGAGGTCTGTAACACAATCCCTACAGCAAAGGTTCAGGGAACATTGAAGAAAGGGGGTGGTCTGATTGTGAGAACCTGGGAACCTGGATGAGCACTGGGAGATACTATGTACTAGAAACAACTGAATGTTATACTTGTGAACTCTCAACATTATGGCTGCTGCCACAAGACCTCTAAAGACCAGTTAAAATGCCAACACAGATGGAAAATCACTTCACAGCACCCAAACTTTAGTTGAACTACAGGCAATCAGTGGCTGCTAAAAGAGGGAGGATCAGTATTCTTCAGGGTTGAGCCCCCAATTCCATGTAGTCAGTCATAAGCCTATGTTTGCATGCACAATAATACTATTTGGGCTTGGTGGGTTGTTACTTTTTGTCTGTTTTTCAATATTACGTATGCCATGTTACCATTTCTCTCTATAACACAAAATTCTAGAGAAGAGGTTATGGATTTCAGAGGGGGTAGGAGGGACATGGGAGAGCTTGGAGAGAGGAGGGGAGGGTCAAAAGCGATGCAAATACAGTGTGTTAGTGAGTGAAGTATATAATTTGAACAAAGACAAGATTATTTATCTTGGAGGATGTGATGATTTATATATGCTCAGCCCAGGGAGTGACACTATTAGAAAGTGTGACCCTGTTGGAATAAGTGTGTTACTGTGGGTGTGGGTGGAGGAGTGGCCCCTTGTTCTGGAAAGACTCAGTGTAGTAGTATAGGGCAAAACCAGAACAGGAAAGTGGGAAGGGGTGGGTAAGAGAACAAGCGGAGGGAAGGGGGCTTATAGGACTTTCGGGGAGTGGGGGCCAGAAAAGGGGAAATCATTTGAAATGTAAATAAAAAATATATCAAATTTAAAAAAAAGACCCTCATCATAGCTGCCTGGAAGCCAGTATTCTGCTGGCAGCCTTCAGAAGAAGATGCAGAACTCTTAGCTCCTGCTGCACCATGTTTGCCAGGATGCTGCCATGTTCTTGCCTTGATGATAATGGACTGAACCTCTGAACCTGTAAGCCAGCCCCAATTAAATATTTTTTATAAGAGTTGCCTTGGTCGTGGTGTCTGTTCACAGCAGTAAAACCCAAATTAAGACAGATGGCTTGTTCTATAAGTCTCTCTGTTTCTTTAACATTATTGTATATGTGTTGTTTGTTTCTTACTGGAGTTTGCTTATTTACTCTCTAAATTTTCTGTCTCTTAATCTTAATGGAGAGGAGTGACAAATCTATATGGAAGCTAAGAGGAAGAAACTGTTCAAAGATTTATATTTTTAATAAATTTTTTATATTTCTGTTAAAATTTTAGCAGACCAGGTGATCTTTTACATTTATTCTGCAGTGTAATTGTTCTAACCATTGGAGTTGTTCTTTATAGAAAAATCTCTTGTGGACAGTTTGCAAGTTGAAATTTCTATACATAGATGACAGAACTATTTCTGGTTTAACCTTTGCCTGTTTCTCTCCATGCATCTCCAGAGTGTGGGTAAATGTAGTGTGCACAACCAGCCTATGCCTGGCAAAGCCCTTTTTGTCCTCTCTTTCCAGGTCCTTAGGTCTACTTATGCCACTGTCTTTCTTAGATTTACAACAATGAAAGTCACCAAGGTCATAGGCCAACTGTAAGCCTTCTTGGTAGAAATGTACAGTTTAATAGAAAGTTAATACTATTATAACTTACTATGACCCCTTCAAAACTGTTCCTTATGTTCTTTTATTTAAAATTCTTAAATGGTTATTTACAAGGGAATACCATACAACAATTACCAGTTCTTATTTCAAACAAAACATGTCTAAGGTGAGTCTGACTTCAGTCTCTCCAGAAGCTCCTTAGCTGGATAACACTAAGATGAGCACATATACTCACTAAAGATATTAGTCAAATGAATACAGAATACCTTTATTTGTTAAACCAAGCTATGTGTGATACTGCATGTCTTTAGCTACAAAGGTCTTCAGGGGAGATGACTTCCTAAGCATGTGCCACACAGTCACAGAAGAAGCCAAGTTAGAGGGGTCTTGCATACCCATTGATGCCCACAGCTTCTGTATTTAAATTTCCAATAGTCTCTTAACAGGGAGTTGCTACTTTCCATTTTATACTGAGATGTATGAATTGTGTAGTTAGTATTGCTAGGCAGTGCAATACAATAAGCTCAGATTAAGGAAGGGAAAGTGCATTTAATAGTATACACATTATTTTCATAGAATCGAGTCCACTGAATTCAAGGAAGCAAAGACATTCCCTTTTCTTGCTTTAGTTATCCTTCACTGTAGTCATTTTATGTGCAAGTATGGTATCTTAAGGAATTGAAGAGAAGAATAAATAAAGGGAATTTTTACATTAGAAGAAATACTAAGATTAAAAACTCAGGAGACAGCAGGTATTGGCGAGGATGTGGAGAAAGAGGAACACTCTTCCATTGCTGGTGAGGTTGCAAATTCGTACAACCACTGGAAATCAGTCTGGTGGTTCCTCAGAAAACTGGGCATGATACTACCCAAAGACCCTGCTATGCCACTCCTGGGCATATACCCAGAGGAGTCCCCAGTATGTAATAAGGACACATGCTCCACTATGTCCATAGCAGCCCTATTTATAATAGCCAGAAGTTGGAAATTACCCAGATGTCCCTCAACGAAGGAATGGATACAAAAAATGTGGTATATATACACAATGGAATACTATTCAGCCATTAGAAACAATGAATTCATGAAATTCTTAGACAAATGGATGGAGCTGGAGAACATCATACTAAGTGAGGTAACCCAATCTCAAAAGATCAATCATGGTATGCACTCACTGATAAGTGGATATTAGCCTAGAAACTTGGAATATCCAAGACACAATCCACACATCAAATGATGTCCAAGAAGAACGGAGGAGTGGCCCCTGGTTCTGGAAAGGCTCAGTGCAGCAGTATAGGGCAATATCAGAACTGGGCAGTGAGAAGGTGTGGATGGGGGAACAGGTAGGAGGGAAGAGGGCTTATGGGACTTTCAAGGAGTGGGGAGCCAGAAAGGGGGAAATCATTTGAAATGTAAATAAAAATATATCGAATAATAAAAAAGAAGAAGAAGAAGAAATACAAGTTAGTAGTGTCACATTCAGTGACCTGAACATGGAAAAGCAAGTATAGGACTTAAAGGTTTCAGTGGAAGAGGGCATGGGAAGGCTTAAGAGGAGGTGGATGGACAGTTACACGAACACAGTGTTTCCCAGATGCAGCAGGGCCACCGTATACACTAACTCACTGTGCTTGTGATGACATCATGAGACCCGTCCAAGCCCCAGCCAGATAAACTCCCAGCATGGAAATGGGGGTAAGTGGTGCATTCCACCTCTATCTAAGAAGCTACTGGCAATGGATGGCTGTAGAGAGGGAGAGTCCATATTCTTTGCACATGTAGCCCCTGATAGATCAACTTCTCTGGAATAGAAGATGATATATCCAAGAATATATGAGTTACAAAAATTGCTCTGTGTGTGTGTGTGTGTGTGTGTGTGTGTGTGTGTTTGAAGACACAAAATAAAGTTTTGGGTGAGTAGGGAAAGAGGGATGGACCTGAGAGGAGTTAGGGAAGGAAGTTGGATTTGAATATGATCAAAACACAAATATGTGTGTGTGTTTGTGTGTGTGTGTGTGTGTGTGTGTGTGTAGAAATTTACAGCAGAGGTGGGGTTGCAAATTGGTACAACCACTCTGGAAATCAGTCTGGCGGTTCCTCAGAAAACTGGACACCTCACTTCCGAAAGATCCTGCTATACCACTCCTGGGCATATACCCAGAGGATACCCCAGCATGTAATAAGGATACATCCTCCACTATGCTCATAGCAGCCCTATTTATAATAGCCAGAAGCTGGAAAGAACCCAGGTATCCCTCAACAGAAGAATGGATGCAAAAAATGTGGTATATATAGACAATGGAGTACTATTCAGCCATTAGAAACAATGAATTCATGAAATTCCTAGGCAAATGGATAGAGCTGGAGAACATCATACTAAGTGAGGTAACCCAGTCTCAAAAGATCAATCATGGTATGCACTTACTAATAAGTGGATATTAGCCTGGAAAACTGGAATACCCAAGACATAATCCACACATCAAATGATGTCCAAGAAGAACGGAGGAGTGGCCCCTGGTTCTGGAAAGACTCAGTGTACCAGTATAAGGCAAAACCAGAACAAGGAAGTGGGAAGGGGGTGGGTGGGAGAACAGGGGGAGGGAAGGGGGCTTATGTGACTTTCGGGGAGTGGGGGGCCAGAAAAGGGGAAATCATTTGAAATGTAAATAAAAAATATATCAAATTTAAAAAACAATAAAAATGTTCATATTTTTCTTTGTTATTATTTATACATGGTGGTATATATGTTAAAACTCATCAAATTCTACATGAAATGCAGTTTAGACTTTCTGAATATTATCACTCAATAAGCATGTTTAAAAATAAAGATTATGAAAGTTTAGAATATCTCTTTGTGTAGAGTTGAGGCATGATCAGCTTTACCTTGTCCACATTAGTGAGCCTATTAATGAAAAAAAAAAGAAATTTACAGCAGAAGTCCAGATCATCTTAGAAGCATCCAGGGAAACAACAGCCTTGTGTGCTTCTTTATTTTCAGCACTGCAATTGAAGTTTGGAAAGAAGTCATGTTTTAGGGAGAAGTTTTTCAGACATTTGTCATTTCTGATGATTTCGGAAGCGATGCTGGAACAGTTCTTCTCCATGTTCTACATGTTCTACTCTGGGAGGCAAAGCAACATAGTGCAGATTCAGGTTTCCAGGAAGGCAGGTAATGGCATCCTCTCCCCTTGCCTTAAGTCCAAGCAGAATTGCCCATGGTACGTCTTTTAAAGACTCTGAATGTACAGTTCCTCAAGACTCCTCGGTTATAGACCTGGGTGACTACCACTCATCTCATGGGTATTTGTGATGATGAAAGATAACAAATGTAGAAAGTTTAACCAATTGCCAGGCATCCAGTCAGGTGCAGGTGTAGCTCTTACTATTACCCCTCAGTCTTCTTCAGCTGGGAGTCATATATAGAAAAATCCAGAATTTCTGGGAGAGTCGGGATAAAAAGTTTAACATAATGATGCATGAGAAAAGATCCTTATTCTGGTAGAGCACGGAGGTACTCTGTAAACTCCAAATAAATTATGTTCCAAGGTTAAAGATGTGGAAGAGGTGTGTTCTACACAAGGAAATGCACACTTAACTCCAGTGAAATAGCCCTTTTCTCTTACTTTTGTGTGAATTGCATTTGAAATTCAAAAACAATATTTCCCTGCCCATGAATGAAAACTAGCAACTTGCTCTCCATAGGAGTTTCAGTTCACAAGCACATTCATGTTTTACAAGGTAAATGAGATCCTACAGCTGGTGAATGACAGAATATAGAATCTTTATTTCAACCTTTGTGCCATTTCTTCTTCCTTGCCTATGTATTCAGTCAAGTTTTTGAAGACACATTATAATGCTGTGTTTGGAAAAAATAGCTTGCACAAGATTGCTTATGACAGATGGGGGAATGTACCCTATAACCCGGCATTGTTTGTGCTTAGATACTAATTTTCCCCTCCCCAAACTGGGCTCCATGAATTATACAGTTGTCAAATTCATGAGAACAGGATCCTAATTGCAGAGACAGAGGGCTTCTACACAATGTGAATATGAACTCACTTGCAACCCTGTTACATCTAAAATCAACCCTGAGTTTATGCAAAAGTATTAAGTTCCAAAGTTCAAGAAATCCTTATTATATACTTTTTCATCTACATCAAAACAACTTTGCCTATAGTAGTAGCTCTTAGCTACTGGTAACTGATAACTGGCCCTCCCTGGAGGACTGTTCTTCAGATGTTCTCTCTTGCAGTTCAGCCACACAGAATTTAGCTTTTCCTTGGTATAGAATACTCTGCTACAGTCTAAACTCAATCAGGCTCAATGACTTTGAGGCCAGTCAGACAGGACCTAGAGCCTGTCAGAGCCACCAGCCCTTAGATGTTTATTCTCTAATGGCCCACCCACCTCACACCTTTCTTGTCTCCGACAGGCTTCAGCTGCAATGAATCGTAATCCAAGACAAGATTCTGCATTATGTTCTTGGTCAATGACTTGCAGAAGAAAATTAATTCTTTCTTAGTGGCCACTAAGTGAAGAGAAGCAGCATAGCACTTCTTGTCACAGATTTAGTCACAGCTGGTCTCTCTTGTGTGTTGAGCTTTGGCACAGTTTGTATAACAGATATGTCAGCCTTGGAAAAGCAAGGGTATACATGGAACAAGTTTTTGCTAGTTGGTCCTATGGTTCTTTGAGTGGCCCCCTCTAGAAGGTTCCACAGGGGCAAATCCACTTGGGATTCAAGAACAGAATTTTGACTTTCTCTAGTGGAAATAGGACAAGAAGGACATTGGTTTCCTTCTTTTCCTGGTAGCCAGGAGAGCTCTGAGATGCTCTGGGGACCATGGTGATGGTGATGTTCGTGGTTAGCATGTTTGCCTCCTTCTTTTCTTCATTCTCATCTTCTGTTCTACCATTTTTTTTGAAGTTGATTGCAATAATTTGTTAAGAGAGGTTGGGCAAAATAAAGTACCTGTGTATACAAACAAGTAATTTTCCACTGCTTTCAGAAATATCAGAAAGAGCAAAGTCCCAAATATCTTATAGTGTCCTTGGAGAAGCAACAGACAGAGGCAGCTTGCCTAGTCCCAAATCCATAGCCAGAAGTTACAGCTCTCAAACTTCAAGGAGCATCAGAATCACTCCTCCCTACCAGCAACACACACACACACACACACACACACACACACACACCCCTGGGGGTGTTGAGAGAGAATTCGTGGGCCCATTCCTGGAATTTTGTCCTAAAAGATATGGGAGGAGGTTGAATGTTTATGTTTTTTGTTTTATTTTTTTCTTTTGTTATTCAGTTCTAGAGATAGATCCAAGTGCCCTGTGAATGTTAGGCAAAGAGCTCTACCACTGAGCTTCTCACAGCTGGTCCTAAACATTGTTAAATATTTTTAACAACCCCCAGGTGATGCTGCTGCTGCTTATGGGGGACCCAGTTAGAACTACTGGCCTGGAAGAGATTAAATTTATAATTTCTGTCTCCTTTTTGTTGCACAGAGAGGGATATATGATCCCATTAAGCTGAGTTCATTATGCTCCTGTCTCAGACTCTTGAGTGTTGAGAAAATGAGTATACATCCATTTTCCAGGAAGACACATCAATAAAGAAGTTATCAATAAGAACTGTGCCTAAACAGAAGGACACAATAAAAGAAGCAGGCAGTGTAGTGCCAAGAAGTAATCTAGACATCAGAAGATAGGGTGAAAGCAAATAGCTGAGTAGGAAGTCGAGTAGCATTAACCTGGGGGTGAGGATGAACTTTGACCTAAGCCCAAGATATCCATTAGACAGGGACAGACAGTAGCTGAAGTAGGCAACTTGAACAGTTAGAAAGCAATGGTGGACATTGCTCTCACAACTCAATGCTGAAAACACTTATGTACATATAAGATAGAAAGAAACCGGATGGGAGGAGACAGTGGCTGAATGCCACAGGAACAGGGAGGGGATAGCAGAAATGTGACCAAGACATGGATTGCAATGGGTTTTTAACATATGCTTGAATGCTCTGGTTTTTCTATATATAGGGAACTGATTATAAGAACACATCTGGGCCAGACAAGTGCTCTACTTGGCTACAGTGCCAGCCCTGATTCAGCTTTGTCTTTCTGTTTGTTTGTTTGTTTGTTTGTTTGTTTGTTTGTTTCTTTCTTTCTTTCTTTCTTTCTTTCTTCCATTCTTCCTTCCTTCACTTTACATTCAATTGCACCCCACTCTCCTCCCAGTTCCACCTCTACAAATCCCTCTCTCATTTATCTCCTTCCCTTCCCCTCAGAGAAGGGGAAGCCCATTTTTGGTGACACCACACCCTGGGACATCCAGTCACAGTAGGATTAAATGCATCCTCACCCACTAAGGCCCAACTTTGTAGTCCAGTTAGGGGAAGGGAATCCAATGGCACGCATCTGAGTCAGAGACAGCTGCCACTCCAGTCCTTAGGGGACATACATGAAAACCAAGCTGCACATCTGTTACAAGTATGTTGGGGGTCCTAGATTCAGCCCTGCATGCTCTTTGGTTGGTAGTTCACTCTCTGTGAGCTCCTCTGGGTCCAGGTTAGTTGACTCTGTAGGTCTTCTTGTGGTGTCCTTCACCCCTCTGGCTTGCTCAGTTTTATCTCTAACTCTTTCACAAGACTCCCCAAGCTCCTCCTGATGTTTGGCTGTGGGTCTCTGCATCTGTTTCTATGTATTGCTGGATGAAGCCTCTCAGGAGGCAATAATGCTAGGCTCCTGTTATACATGTTTTTGGGGGTTCTAGGTTACCTCACTCAGGATGGCATTCTCAAGTTCCATCTATTTGCCTTCAAATGTCATGAGGTCTTTGTTTTAATAGCTGATTAGTATTCCATTGTGTAGACCACATTTTCATTAATCATTCTTCAGTTGAGTGATATCTTGGTTGTTTCCAGTTCCTGGCCTCTACAAATAAAGCTACAATGAACAGAGCTGAGAAAGTATCCTTATGGTATGGTGGCTAATGCAAATTTCTTTCTTTTTTTTTTTAAAGACTTGTTTCATTTATTTCAGGTATGTGAAATAAATACAAGACACTGTAGCTGTCTTGAGACACACCATAGGAGGGAATCAGATCACATTACAGATGGTTGTGAGCCACCATGTGGTTGCTGGGAATTGAACTCAGGACCTCTGGAAGAGCAGTCGGTGCTTTTAACTGCTGAGCCACATCTTCAGCCAGATACAAGTTTCTTAAGTATTGGAAATCCATTGAAGGTTTTTAGTAGAGTATTACCTTGAACAAGTTTCATTTTCATGTGTCTTTGTACACAGTACTTTATATGTGTTTTGCATTATTGATTTCTTATGTCGTAGTAGTCCATATAATCAATGCAAAAGAAGGAAGGAGGCAATAAAAGGCTTTAGTCAAATTAGTGTGGAGCAGAAACCCAACCTAAGACCATAGTTTCAAACCTAGGCAACAAGGAAAATTACAAACAAGCATAATAAAGTATGGAGCAGGAGACAGGCTTTAAGGAAATGTAGTAGTAAGGAAGACAGGGAAGATTTTTTTTTAAACAAGCCATGTGGAAGAAGAGAGGAGAGTTATCCAGAAGGCAACTCACTCCAGTTTTAATCAACTGAGAACAGAGCTGGACATGTGGAGTAGGACTCACGGAGATGGTACTCCATCAAACATAAAAACATTTCCCCCTATTGCCAGCTTGTCTCATCCCCTCCCTCTTCTAGGCCCCTCACACTGGCCCTTCTACCAGGTTGCATCTGAACACCATTATCCAAGCTAAGGAGAGCTATATCTCAGTCCCACTGAGCCAACCTTGATGTCTGTCTGAGTCCAGCCTATATCTAGAGGCCAGAGCAATTTCCACAGACTACTGCAGACCTGGGACTTAAATGTGCAATTCTATGGCAACCCTGGCAAGCCTTACTGGCAGCACTCTGTCACCACACCCTGGGGGCTGGTCCTGCCAAGAGGGGGAAAGGTCAGGCAGGGCTTGAGCCCAGCCAGACAACCGTCTAGAGTTTGAAAGCATCTGGAAGTGAACCAGGAGAAGACATTGCCATGACAGCCAAGACCAACTAGAATGTCAAGGCAGAAGAAAATGGGGCCATACAGAGTAGAGTTCACGAAGGAAAGGTCTTCCAAAGGTTAGGAGGGAGGATTGGGGCTTCTCAGGGTGATTGAAAATGGTAGTTCCTTCTGAATTAGGAGATGGAAGAGGGTGAAGCACATAAGCTACAATTAGAAACTAATTGTGTGTGTGTGCATGTTTGTGTATGGGGGTGTATGTGCATATGTGTGTGCATATGAGAGTGTCTGTGTGTGTTTAGCCGATAGAGACTGACTTTACTATTATTTAGTCAATATATACAGTCTTTAGAAAACCACCCTGACCCCCAAATGGCAGGGAATTCCTTGGATCTTCTTCTCAGCGGGTTGCCTGCTTCCAGTCAGGCAGGTTTTCTGCTGGTCTGGGTGGGGGGATGGGTGGAGGCTGCCGGCCTGAATGTCGCAGCTTGAATAGGCTGGGTAACACCAGCGGAAGGGTGGGGGCTGCCGGCCAGGAATGTCAGGGCTTGAATTGGATGGGCTAAGAAGTCCAGCCAAATGCTGTGGGGGAAGGGACATGTGCGAGTGTGGTATATTGGCACGTTTGTGTGTGTGTTTTCATGTATGTGTGTGTGCCTGTATGTGTGTGTGGTTTATGCACATGTTTGTGTGTCTGTGTGCCTATGAGGATGTATGTGTGTGTGTGTTTATTTGTTTTTTTCCCTTGATTATTTTTCACCTTATTTTGTAAGTCAAGATTACATTGAGCCCAGAGTTCACAGATTGACTAGGCTTGCTGGCCAAAAATCTGTCTCCCTGCAATCACCTAGCATCCACACACTGCTGGGGTGACAGGCATGGACCACTGCCTGGTTTTCCATTGATGTTAATGATACAAACTCAGGTCCTTGTGCTTTGAAAGCAGGCCCTTCATCAGCTGAGCTATATCTCTGGCCCAAGAGCTCAGATACAAGATTCTGAAAACTCCAGAGAAAAGTTGAGAGTTAGAAGAATGAAATTACTATGAATACTTAGAAGAAAATGAGATCCACCTGAGACATACAAGGTGAAATGAAGGAAAATTATTTTTAATTTATTTTTTTCATTGAATATCGTCATTTACATTGCCAATGATAAAACCTTTCCCAATATCCCCCCTCCCCTAAGACCCCAAACACCTCCCCTTCCTCCTTCCCCCTGCCTCCAAGTATATGCCTCTCCACCCAACACACTCCTTCCTCCCCCCCCTCAGTTTCCCTTTGTTTGGGCCTCTGTTGAGCCTTTACCTGACCAAGGACCATTCCTCCGACTGATGCCCAATAAGGCCTTCCTCTGCCACATTTTTGGCTGGAACCATGTGTGCCCCTTGGTTGATGGTTGGAGAGGATTTAGATGAACTAAATGTAGATCCATCCCCCTGCATCCTTGATTTGCTTCAGAATTCAAGTCAGCATGAGTCTAATAGCTTTAGGGTTTTTCCAATATTCCTGCTGTTCAGCTAACGTGGAGAATGATCAAGTGTTCTGATTCAAGAGCTATCTAGTTGTCTTGAAGAGACAACTGGATAACAGAGAAACAGAAGCATGGGATGAGGAGCCCAAGGTCACAAGTGGGTGGTAAATGCAAATGGAATCTTCCTAGGATCAAACCTGAGCAACCCGGAAAGTAGGAGGGTAGCCCTATCAGTCAGCTCAGAGGTCATCCAGCAGTGAAATCGACAGCAGGAGCTGAGAAAATATAACTTATAGAAAATTGCACTGGGAATGTGACTTGAAGTGGGGTATGGTAGCACACAGTTGTTATCCTAGCACAGGGAAGACAGAGCAGAAGAATCTCAAGTTCAAGTCCAGCTTACACTGCAAGGCTATCTCAAGATCAAAACAACATTAACAACCAACCAACCAAACACTCAAAAAAGAGTGGTCAGAGAATAGAGAGCATCAACCTGCTAATTATAACAGGGTATCTGTGGAAAGTGCTGGAGTCCTTACTATGTGCAAAGAACAATGGGAGTTGTTTTATAGGCGTAGCTCCTTGAGTAATAAAGAAGTCTGTAAGGCAGGCACAGTTGCTACCTTACAGGGGAAGGACTTGAGATATTAAACATCTTGCATATGGTTCACTCCAAGCCTGTGTCCTTAGCAAGACCCACTTCTCTTTACCACTACAGTCTATATTGGCCTTGTTATCTAGGTGCTATAACACCAAGCGAGTGGAGCCTCACAAAACCAAAACTCTACTGGGCAGCTTGGGCAGCTGCAGACACTTCAAGCCCACCACAAGGGAAGAGCAGGGAGCCGTGGAAAGAGTTTAAGCGGCTGCATTGCGATTGTGAGGCCCTGGGCTCAACGCTTCAGCTCCACAGAAAAAAGAAAAGACTGATGTTATCTATTGTGTTTTTTATCATAACAAAGGATGCCATGCTTGTCTTGATGGAATAAAAGCAAGAATTAAAGAAATGTATGGCTTACAGCATTAATTTTTTTCTGTCTAAGAAACAGGGGGAAAAATAAAAGCAGACTTTGAACTTTTTCCATGTTCTGTAAAGATGTTTTACTTTAAAGTCAGAATGAGTCAGCCAAAACGAGGTCATTCTTAGCTTTTCCTGAAGCGCTGTTTTCTCAAGCATACTCCCAAATGTTAGATCCTGAAAAAAAAAAAGAAGAAAGAAAGGATTTGTGATGTCCAAAGTAAACCAGCCGGAGGCAAGAGTAGCACTCGAATGTCTTTTTAATCGTTATTAATTTTACTTCTATTTCTCCACATGGAAACCTAACTACCAACCCATAGGTGGTTGTGACCAAGCATTTTAATATCTTCAATATATGAAAGGACATCATTATCGTCGGGATGTTAACATTTCTGACTTTTGCCCAAAGGAACACAGGATTACAATTATGAAAATCATGGTCTCTTAATTTCTTGAGAAGTTTAATTTTAGATTATGAGTATGTGTGTATTGGCATGGATGGAGAGAGAGAGAGAGACAGAGAGAGAGAGGGAGGGAGGGAGGGGGAGAGGGAGACAGAGAGAGACAGAGAGAGTGAGAGAGAGGGGGGAGGGAAGGGGAGAGGGAGAGAGACAGAGAGAGAGACAGAGGGAGAGACTGGGAGAGGGAGAAGAGAGAGAGAGAGAGAGAGAGAGAGAGAGAGAGAGAGAGAGAGAGAGAGAGAGAGAGAGAGAGAGAGAGCACTCTTGTAGGGCTTTCCGTTTTCATTTGTGCAAGTTCTAATTTAGTTTTTGCAGTCTCGTAGGCAATGGCAAGGGCCCCGAGGAGGAGAGGCTCTGCAGTAGATTAAGGTATATATAGCCCTGGGTCACTCTGATCTGTCAGGATCAGAACAAAGGTGTGTGGCACGCCAGGCCAGGCAGCTTTGGCTGTGCTAAGGAGCCAGAGTTCAGCATTCCCTACCTGCTTTTATATAGTTTGGAAGGAACAGAGCGCCAGGTGTGATTCTCTGGTCCCCTGCCCAGGTTTGCAGGTAGAGAACCCATCGCTCTCACCCACAGCCAGAATGATTCCCGGATTCAACTCAGGGAAAGCAGTAGCTTGCCACAGGGCAATGGAAGAGAAAGTGTTGAGAGTCTGTCTCGGGGATACAGTAGACTAGGATTATGTGCAAGGAGGAGCCTTTCTTATGATTAATTTACCGCAAGAAAAAAAAACAGAAGTTAATTTTTGTATTCAAAGTACATGTGTTTGTCAAAACTATTCTTTAAAGGCCTTTGCTCCCATAACCTCTAACTCTGAGAAGTCAGCTATGGGGTTGGTCTCATAAGTTCTTAAAGCACTACCATCTTAAGGCACTTTTTTAAGGAAAACAAAGGAAGATGATCCTTTGCCTGTGGTGTTGATACTGAAGAGACTGAGTGGTCCTACTATGCTGGGTATTCACTAGTTCAAACCCCTTTCCCCATCCATGTTCAAGTTTTCGTGGCAGTTAGGAAGACTAGAAGAACTCACCCATATAAAAACGATTAAGCACTTTGGATGGTAGCTATTAAAATATAATGCTTCAGCACCAGAAAAACGTCAAAGAGTGAGACTTTTACTGACTGTGAAAGAATATCTGATGTTTTCATTTCAAAAGCATATTCTACAAGTGAACTTCTCAAAATATATTTCTAAGTCCTGAAGAAAGTATGACTATGGAAAAAAAAATAATTACCTTTTTCAACTTGAGAGGAGGAAAACTGTTGGAACTCTTTAGTCAATGCCTATCCAAAAAAAAAAAAAAAAAAAAAAAAGTTTCTTGGAACACACTTCATTCTCTAAACCTTCAAAAGCCTATCATTTATCATTAATTTTGAAATAAAACAGGAAATACCTATACTAAGAGACCCTTTGAAAACAAGCAGAATAATTGGCAAGGAATATTTTGGGAGGCACTGACAATAATGTAATGCCTGGATTAGTCTCTTAAAACTCATGAAACTGTAGCTGGGAGGCATATGGAGCTGAAGAGCCAGCACCCAGCACTCCGCATCGTAACTCAGCTCTCTTGATATTCTGACGGATTACTTAACAAAAAGCACATGGAAGGTATTTCCAGGGCCCAGTGGCAGTGATGTAACAGAGCTCATGGGCAGACCTGGACACAGTTTTGTGGATGGCAGTTTCCACCCAAGAGGGAAAACAAATCTAAAAGATATCCTCTATGTCTGTATGAATATCTTTATGTGTGTATGCATTCACATATGTAATACTAGAATGTTCCATTTTAAAAAGTGTTCAGAGATGACGGTATTGTCTTGCCTCCCTTCCTTCTTGTTTTATTTGCAGTGGTAGAGATTAAACCCAGAGCGTGCATGGGCATACACACACACACACACACACACACACACACACACACACGCACACGCACACGCACACGCACACGCACACGCACACACACAAACACACACACACGTACACGCATGCACGCGCACGCGCACCACTTCATCTGAGTGTATTCCAGTCCTCTAGCTCTGGTTTCTTCCCTCTCCAGTCTCTGGAAAGGTGTGTGATAGGCACCAGGATGTCCATCTACACTGTCTGCTCTGTTCCCTCAAACAGGCCTTGGGCTTCCCCGCTTAGTGACTTAGCTCAGGCTAAGTCTCTCTATTGCACTTTGCCCAGAGTTCATTCAAGTGGAATCGCTGTGGTATCTACTATTGCTTACTGTGCCTTTCTTAGGGTACATTTAACTTTACTTTTAAAGCAACAATTTGATTGTTTTCCATTCTTCCTTTCTCCTGATGATACCCTCTCACAAAAACTAGCTGATACATTTTTTTTGAAAGATGATGTTTATTTCCCACTCGCTAAAACAAAACAAAACAAAAAAATCAAAACAAAAGCAAACTAACGGGGGAATTATCAGGCTTCACTGGTGCCAACATTCTTAGTTCCTTCATAAACAAGGACAATTCAGAGTAACTGACTCAATCTGAAATGAACTCCAAGTAGGGGCTTTACCAGTTGGACGGCTAAGTAACTTTTGATAGGTTTAACTGCTCAGATGTTTTTTTTTTTGGTCTGGTCATCTGTGTATACCTTATAAAGGTTTTCCCCTTGAGGTTTTCCAGTGATGTCTGAAATATCTGAAGTTAGGTGAAGCCACAGTTTAATCTGCTCAAAGAATTCCTTATGAACTTGTTGAATCTAAGAGGCTGACCTTGAATTTGCTGTGTCCTGTCCCCCAGACCTTGCTTCTGCCTCTGAAGTGCTGAGATTACAGGTGTGTACCACCAGGGCCAGCTTATTCAAATACATTCTTCATACAGCCCTATAGAATATTACTCAGAATAGTGACTTTTTTCATATACTCCTTCAAGTTTTTTTGATAAACTGGAAAGAGTTTTTCTGGATTGTATTGATAAGACTTTATGCTAATCCAATTAATGGAGTTCACTTTTAATAGTTCCGTGAGTCTTCTTTATTCAGAGACCATTCTTTTAAAGTCATTTAAGGCTAGAGATAAAGCTTTTTGGTAGAGTGCTGACCCAGCATACACTAGGCTCTGGTCTCTATCATTAGTACCACAGAACAAAACACCAACACACACTTAAGAGTAACTGGTTAGTATTATTGGCTCTCTCTCTCTCTCTCTCTCTTCCTTTCCCACTCCTCACTCCCGTGTGTGTGTGTGTGTGTGTGTGTGTGTGTCTGTGTGTGTCTGTGTGTCTGTGTGTGTCTGTGTGTCTCTGTGTGTGCCAGCTCTCCCATTCTTCACAGGTGATGTGCAAGGCCAGCTCAGCACAGTGACTGGAGATCACCATGGTCTCAGGTGGCAGCCCAGACCATGGACATCTAATTGGCTTCTGGTGGTAACTTGGACCATAGACTTTTACAGAGACCCCAGCTGCAGCAGGACCACAAGCCCAGACGTGCCTCTTCGTGGCAGCCTTGGCCAGGACATCTCCATGGCCTCGGAGGTTGCAGAGTCTCCTCATATCTGTCTGTTCCTCACCACCATCGGGTTTCCAGTTCTATCTTTCTCCACAGTGAATGAACCCCTCGACTTCACTTTCTCTCCCATCTCTCCATCACACATTGGTCCATCATAGTGGTACCTGGGACAGGTGCTTGGGGGCCTTTTGCCACTGCTCTGGCCAGCAGGGCTGAGGCAGACACCCAAGTATTGTTTAAACCAGTTCCTCTTCACACTTACACCCTTTCCACCAGAAAATAAAACCCATCATAACATGACAGCAGCTCAATGATAAATCATAAATTATGAAACACAATTTTTGAGAAAGGTCAGTTTTTTAATATCTTTACCCATCCCCCACTCTGCTAGTACTTAGCACCTATAAAAAATACTGCACACACATTTATATTTCAGGCATTTGAGGGGCATTATTCCATGACTCTCAAAGGCATATTAAGTTGGGTCTACAAACCAGACAATTTTCCAACTCCTAAGTTTAATAAAAGAAAAATAGGACTCCAACCTAAAAGATTTTGTTTGTTTTATTTTTTGAAAGAGACAAGTTAAATTTGTGTCTGTGTGGAAATAGGGTTCCCAGATAAAATTCAGGATGTTCTGTTAATGTGGATTTTAGATAAGCAATAAATATAATATTAGTAACAGTATGTTTGTATTAGTCACTTTTCTTGTTGTTCTAACAGAACATCTGGACAAGCTACATAGAACATCTGGACAAGAAAGGGTTTATCTTGGCTTACAGTTGAACGGAATACAGTCCGTTATTATTAGGAAGGCTTGGTAGCTGGAGCATAAAGTAGCTGGTCACATTACATCTGTATTTAGGAAGTAGAGAGTAGAAAGGAAGTGAGTCTTTCTCAATGACCTACTCTTCCAGTAAGGTTTCGCCTCTTAAAGTTTCCACCATGTTCCAAAACATCAACACCAGCAGGGGACCAAATGCTCAAGCACAGGAGTCTGGGGAAAATATTTGACATTTAAACTACAACAATGTTCCAAGCAAGGTCTACAATATACTCATAGGAAGACCTAGTCTGTCCAATTGAAGTGCAATTTAACTGGAAATTCTGGCTAGTTTGTCATTTTGTGCTTTGAGAAGAGATCTCAGTTTATAGCTTAGTCTGGGCCTAGAATTTTCATTCTTCAGCTTTAGTCTTCTGAATATAGGATTGCAGGTAAATCACATTTGGAATTTATGTATTTATTTATATTCATATAATATATATAATATAAACAAATATATAAGTTATATATATTTATATATATATATATATACACACTCTGTCTTCATGCACACTGGGAGAGGGAAACAGATCCCATTACAGATGTTTGTGAGACACCATGTGATTACTAGAAATTTAACTCAGGACCTCTAGAAGAACAGCCTCTTAACCTCCAAGCCATCTCTCTAGCCCCTGGAATGTATTTCTAAAAAGATTGTTTTTAGAATAGGAAAAAGTATAGGGATTTATCAAACGCTCCCTGCTCCCTCACATCCTTAGCATCTTTGTCCCCTTTGCTCGGGCAAAAGAAGCACATGCCACTCCTTTTCCATGGATCTTGCATTCATAGATTCCAAATCTACATTTCACAATTATGAATCAACACTATTTGAAAGAAATGTTATATTGTTGCTGACATGTCCTTTGTCATCAGACTTTGGTGTTTGCATAAACATTATACTATAATAGCTCTATATTACACTGACATTGTATTACATATTATAAGTGATCCACAGAGGATGTGAAACATGCTGATGCACATTCCATGTATCTATCGGAGTGGAAACAAGGGTTCTTTGGAAAGTCTATTGGATGTTGTTTTGCTGGAGCAACACATAAAGGAACATTTAACTGAAGCAGACACAGGTGAAAGGATGTTCTGCTAAAGCAAGCATGTGAAAGGACACGTGATAAACGATTCTTTGCTAACAACATACATGTATTGATCGGCCTTATATTGCATAGCTGAACTGCATTTGTCAGGACTCCATGGAGAGAAATGCACCAAAAACCATCTGGTGGCATGCCATATTTTCTTACCACTTCTGCAGACTCGGGCTTACTGGCAGCGTGATGTCAGCTGAAGCAAGACCCGTGGAGGACAGGATATGTTTGGAGGATATAAATAGGTTTCACAGGGGCTGGAGAAATGGCTCAGTGGTTAAGAGCATTGACTGCTCTTTGGGAGGTCCTGAGTTCAAATCCCAGCAACCACATGGTGGATCACAACCATCCATAATGAGATCAGATGCCCTCTTCTGCTGTGTCTGAAGACAGCTACAGTGTACTTATATATAATAAATATAATCTTTAAAACAAATAGGTCTCACAGACAGTGGCGGAGGATGAGCTTGACTTGCTTACAGCACTAGCTGTGCAAATCTTGTGGGTGGGTCTCGTGTCTTCACTGATCTTAACTACCCAGAGAGGCACAGCCCAGAACTTCTCCTGGTCCTCCCTGGTCCCTCCTGTTAACTTGTGCTGAGACTGAAGCCTGGCTGTCCCTGCTAGGTAGTGCCACCACAGCTGATTTATGTTTGCTGTCCCTACTCTGCCAAACCAGACTGCTGGTACACCTATAAAGTGTTCGGGTATGGATGGAGCTGCCATCTCTAACCATGAAGTAAACTGCCCAGACAACACAGACAGGAGTTGCTCCAAAGAACCATTTCTAACCAGGTCCACTTCACCTGTATCCTTCCCCCACCCCCACCACCCCTGCTACCTCTGGTAAGTGGTGGGCTAAAAGGAGGTTAAAGTGTTTAAGAACCATTATTAAAAGTAAGGTTTGAAAAAATTAACATTACAACCTGTACTATCCTTTTCTTTATAGATACATAACTATATGTATATGGTTTCTGAATCTCCATCATCAGTTAAGGAACAGAGAAGGGATGCACAGTAAGAAAGTACATAACAAGTGTCTTAACTACCAATAGCTAACGATGTTTGGGTGACATAAGCTAGATCTGATGATTGAAAGGTAAAAGCATTCTTAATATGTGTGTGTGTGTGTATACATATATATCTATCTTGATATATATGTGTATGTTTAGTGAAATATTAAAAAAGTAGAACCGACATGTTCCCGCTCTTGCCCTGCTACTGTCTGGACAACCTGTTCTTATCTTGTTGGGATTCACTGGCCTGGAGCTCCGGAAATGTCTCCACCCAGCTCGCTAGGTTCCCACTGGCAAGTCACTACCACGCCAATCCGTGCTTCAAATCCCCCATGGCCTTTGTGGTGCACATGTGGCAAACCCAAGCTTTGCTGCTGTAGCTTTCTCTCTTAAACCCAGATGAGCTGCTGAGTGAAGGAAAATGCAGCACAAATTTAGTTCAGAAACAACTGGTTACTCAATCTCTGGGTGCCACAACTAGACTCTAATCTTGCAAGCCCTATTAATACATGATTTCTCCAGTGGTGAATCCTTGGGGATCCGCCATGATACCAGGAAACTGTAGCAGCTATATCTAACCCATATGCTGTCCCGTTCCAAAAAGACTAACTCTCTCCTGCTTCATTTTGTGAAGTTATCATTTCTCATGTCTAGCTCACTAGGAAAACCACAACTCAGAAGTTAGTAAGCGGCCAAGGCTTCCTCACTCTTAACAATGTTAAGCAGGTCTGGAGCAGACAGACACAAAGATAGACCGGATCACTGGACCACAAATTAGAATAGGCAGGGGGAAGTTTGCCTGGGTCGGCCTTCTAACCAGAAGTCATCCTGAAGGAAACTTGAGTCACAAGTAGTTAAACTGATCCTTTTAAGAGTTACTCCCATGCTAAGGCCCTGCTGCTCCTGAGAAACTGTCTAGTCTTCAGGTGTGTGCACCTGTGAAGGGAAGGGAAGGGAAGGGGAGGGGAGGGGAGGGGAGGGGAGGGAAGGGGAGGGAAGGGGAGAGAAGGGAAGGGAAGGGGAACTTAGGTACTTTCCTTCAGGATTTTGAAGTTGAGTCATTGACTTGAAGAGGATACTTACAGCGTTAAATATGGAAATGATATGAGGGACAGCAATATACAGGTTCTTTAGGATGCTACCACGCCCATGGTCATTCTTGTCAATACTGTTATTGGATTTTGTTTAATTTTTCTGTGGGTGGTATCTCACTATGTTGCCTAAGCTAGTCTTTAACTTGTGGGATCCTACTATGTCAACCCGCCAGGAGACTGAGACTACAAGTACTTAGCAGCCCTGCAAATTTGTTTTTGGAAAATAAACATATCTTTCAGTTTTTGTTTATTGGAAATGATACCTGCAACTTTTTCACAGTTGGTATCTTTTATGAATATACTGTGCATATTGTGTGTGTGGTGTCTGTATCTATGTTTCTGTGGGTGTACGCATGCTGTTGTGTGAAATTCTCTTGGCATACAGCAGGGTGGCATACAGCGTTTTGATACTTTGTCTTTCTAGCTGCTATGCTGGTTTTAATCAGGAAGCCTGTGCTTTTCATCCACCTGCAGAGGGTTCTGCTCTCCAGAGGCTATATGGCTTCCTTAAGTTTTCAGGACTAGTTGGTAGAAGAATTGGAATTTGAACCCAGATTGGCTTTGAGCTTTCTTTTTAGGACAGAATGGAGCCACTATTCACTCTTAGCCACAGTTGGCATGGATTGTCTCTTTTTCTCATTTTCTTCCACTGTCTCTCTGGTCAAGATGGGTCTTAGACTGTGCTCAGAACACAAAATTAGCATTTAGTAGGCAGTCTGTACTGAAATACTGGAAAACCAGGAACACATACTGTTTGCTATCATAAGGAAACATTTAAAGTGTACTGATACCAGAGTATATGTGTTCATAGATACTGTCAAAGTATAAAGAACTATGTAATAATATCTAAGTGTTATATTTCTGTAGTTTAAGAGTCAAAAACCAAAAAATATAAGGTTTAATTTTCTAGTGATTTCTTGATGCACAGGGCACACAATCAAGTGCAGGCCTCTTGGGTTGGAGGCTGTGGGCTTCACTCAGGAGCACAGTGCCTGTCTAGCTGGTGGGCACTGCTCTAGTCTCTCTGCAGAGCATGGCAGCTGTTTTAATTGTACTCCCCTAAAAGAAAAGGCAGACAGGAGGGTTTCATGGTTTGTTTGTCTGTTTATTGTTTTGGGTAAATTTAACCAGCAATCTAGTCGAGCAGTGGTAGTGAAAGTCTTTAATCCCAGCACTCTGACACAAAGGCAAGTGGATCTCTGAGTTCAAGGCCAGCCTTGTCTACAGATTGAGTTCCAGGACAGCCAGGGCTGCACAGAGAAACCCTGTCTAGCAAAGCATACCTCCCCAACCCAGTGGCAATCTAGTGAAAACTTATTTTAAATTTTAAATAGTTTATCCTTTAAAACAAATTCAGGCAGAATATCATGTAGACCAGACTAGCCTTCAACTAGGTAGCTGAGAATGACCTTGATCTCTCGACCCTCCTGCCTCTTCCCCTCACGTCTGGAAATTACAGCCAAGCACCACTATGCCTGGCTTTAAATAACCTATTTCTGCAAACAGACAAGAGCCCTCTCCTGCTCCTTTACAGACCCCAAGCATAAAATAAAATTTAAGCATTTTTTAAAGGAAAATATTACACCAATAGTCTATTACAACAGTTGCTTGTAATTTTTTCTCTCAAAGGTTAGTCCTACTCTCTCTATTAATTTATACCATTACAAAAACACTTTAGCGTCAAGATATTCAAATGTTCATTTTCCACAAAATATTTGAAAGGTTCCTCAGTAGATCCCAGGAATTTATTTCAATGGAGTCTTTATTTGGTCAGTCAATAATTTAACCAGCAGTTGTTGAGAGCCAGCTATGTGCTAGACACTGGCTTGGTGTTGAGGGGCACAAGACTCAAATGCACTGTAGCTCTACTCAACAGTCTTTTGACAGACATTGAAAACTCACATGTCCCTGGTACAAGCAGTTACGTTCCTCCAGGCCTTATTAACTATCTCTGGTACACGTGGGTCACCTGATGAAGGTTTCCCTATTTAATAAGATGAATGCCTGTCTGAAGGCTTGTTTTGTTGTTATTGCTGTTTTGGTTTTGTCTTAAAACTTCTTACTAATCTAGCAAGAAGGTCATATCAACTCTTTGGTTCTGCAAAGTCTGCTGTATGCAGCCAAATATTAACTAGAGCAAGGGTGGTGTAGGGATGTAAGTGACTTAAACTCTGTACCACACAATTCAATGGCATTCACACTTGGATATCGAGAGTATAATTAGATTAGAAAACCATACTTGCTGGGGTCAAAGGCAGCTTCCAGGTCTCCAATGCTCTTCCCAAAGTTGAACACTCAAGGTGAAAGAATTGCAAGGTGTCCCAGATTGGGGAGAATTATTATCATTGAGAACTTATTCACAGTCCCACTCCTAGCTGGTACAGAGTGTAGTTTGTGCAAAGGCTGAAGGTGTTCTTCCTCACCACATTTATTCTGCAGCGCATTGCCCCTGGAGAGACAAAAGGAGAGGCTGTGTGTGTGTGTGTGTGTGTCGGAGTGGGGGGGGCAGGAATGCAGCAGGCACAGCTCTGTCTTAGCTACTTTTCTATTACTATGCGGAGACACCATGACCAGTGCAACCTATTATTATTTCTTTTATCCTAATGTCTTTAAACACTGTTGAACTGACATTGGCTAGGATCCTAGTTTGTTTTGTTTTTGTTTGCTTTGGTTTTGGTTTTGGTTTTGTTTCTAAGAGCTCCAGTCTCCAGCTCTGACCTAGAACTTTTGGTAGTCAAATAAAGCATCTGTAACATTTGCTAGATGCTAAACTTCTTGCATCTATAATTATATGGCACCTAAGATTGGCTTTACTTTGAAGGTAAGGGCCAGTGTAGACTGCTCTCAAAGTCCTGGACTTAAAATGGGTTCCTGACTTAGCACTCCCATTAACTGTGAACACATGGATGTGCCAACATGACTTTACATTTTAAGATTATTAAGCATCAGATACCCCCAAAAGTACAATATGTAACTTACATCTACAGGATAACTAAAGGCATCTAATTGGACTCTAGGCCCATTTAATAATAGGGAATTCATACCTGATACTGTAAACCTATCCAGCTACCAATGACTGGAGTGGTCATAGAACCTACAAGAGACCCTACTCCTGCCATTTTCCCAAAACACCATAATGTCTAACTGGATTCTGAATATTCATTCCTCTGTGTCCACAGAAAAGTCATTGATGACACAGTAACACACACTAGATTCAAACATGGACTTGAATATACACCAGAAGGAGGCTGTCTAGTTGTTTTCTCTTGTGGAACACCTGTTGTGGGGCAACCTCTGCTTCCTAGAAGTCAGGAAGAGCAAGAAGGAATAGTACCAACTCTGCACCAAGAAAGCTTTCATCCCCATGTGGAGATGTAAACAAACATTAGTTTCAGAAGTCATGGATCCTTTTAGCCTAGTCCTTCATGATGCAGACAACATTGTTCTATACTTTTGAAATAAATTTTAAAACTCTTAACATTAGCCACCATTTACTGAGGTCTTAATGTGTGGGGTAGAAAGCTGTTTTCTTTGACGTACAAACTGGCTCTTACAAGGTCTCTATTAAGGAGATATGGCTATTACTTTGTTTCAGATCAACTCTAGCATAAAGAAACTAAATACATTTTCTATAGCAAACCACTTCATTATGCTTTCCATAATGAAGCCCTCAACTGAGGCTCTGAACTCAAGGAGTCTGATTTCTAAGCATGTACTCTTAATCAGCAAGTATAAATTTCCATATTTTCTTTTTTTTAACCTAAGGGTAAGTTTTCTTCCATTTCTAAAATGAGATATGATTTATATCTATAGAACTCACCCCTTCAAGTCCCTCCCTCAATGTCTTTTACGATTTATTTTAGCCAAGCATGGTGACACACAACTTCAGACTCTGTACTTGGACACCTTTAATGCATTTAATAATTGAAGACTATTGAGGTTATTTTGACATTTTGAATATTATGAAACATGTCTTACAAATATTCCCTTGTAAATTTTTGTGGACATAGGTTCTTAATTATCTTGAATATACCTAAAAATTAACTTTGTATTTAACTTTTTGAAGAATTGTCAAGATGGTTTCCTAAAGTGGATTCACCATAAGTGTTTAGTAAGTCCAAGTACCTCATGTAAGCAGACCATTCAGTATTCATTCTTGTGTTATTGGTTTATTCACTGGGCAATTTTCCTCAGGTCTGGCATATGCTATAATACATTCTCTCTCTCTCTCTCTCTCTCTCTCTCTCTCTCTCTCTCTCTCTGTCTGTCTGTCTCTCTCTCTCTCTCTCTGTCTCTGTCTCTCTCTCTCTGTCTCTCTCTCTCAGTGCGTGTGTGTGTGTGTGTGTGTGTGTGTGTGTGTTTATTGACACTTCTCTTATGGCCAATGATATATATGCATTCATTGGTCATTTGTATATTGCCTGCCTTTCCCTAAAACTATTTTCTTAAATCTCTTTGTTTCCTTGCTAAATGGTCTGAATGTGACCCCTGGAGTTCATGTGTTAAGTGTGCTAATATTTGCTCTGAGTAGTACATTCACACACACAGAATCCCATCTAGTAGAGAGGCTGACATAAAGGGACCATTTGAGCCTAGGTTTTAGAGACCAACCTGGGAAACACAAGAGTCGAAGACTCCATCACAGAAACACAAAAACAAGCAAAACTCAGTGGCCAAGAGATTGCAATGACCTTGGGGGCCATTATGAGGTTAGTAAGTACTGAGGAGAGAGTCTTCCTGAATAGGAGTAGCACCAAGTAAGGACAGTACTTCCTTTTATTCCTTTGCTCTTCTGTCTCTTCGACCATATGGGGACTCCATAAGACTGTCATTATTATATACTACATTTTATGGCCTTGACATTCCCAGCATCCCCAACTGTAGGAAATTAATATCTGATTTTTATAAATCAATTGTGGTATTCTGTGGTGTGGAGTCAGATGGGCTAAGACACTGTCCATAATGTAATGATTACCCTGGGCCCATCTTCCTTGATGATGTAAACATAATAACCTATGTTCTAACAGATGGTAACAATAGCCTGTTCAATCTGGTATGCTTTCAAACCCATTGAAGAAAATCATCATCTATAATTATTAGTAATATAGATATTTTTAGAAATTATGAATATTTAGTCTGATTCTTAGAAATTGGTGATGGATATAGTCTTTTTAACTTTGACATGCTGTTCTTCTTCACTTAAATCCACCCTATAAGCTTTGCCTACATATTTTTCAATAGAGTAAATCTGATCATGTTCCATTCTATCTCAAAACCTTCTTTATCTTTCCAATTACCACCAAAAATAAATACCATCTTCAAGGCCAGTTGATGGTGGCATATACCTTTAATCCCACCAACTGGAAGGCAGAAGCAGGCAGATATCTGTGAGTTAGAGGCCAGCTTGGTTTACATAATGAGTTCCAGGACAGCCAGAGCTACATAGAGAAACCTAGTCTCAGAAAATCAATGTGTGTGAGTGTGTGTGTGTGTCTGTGTGTGTGTATACACATGTATGTTTGTATGTATGTATATGTGTATATATGTACATATATATGTATATATGTATATATGTACCATCTTCAAAATGTTTTCATTATTTTCACTTAAGAAATTACTAAGAGATAGTTTGTATGATAACCTAGAACAGAATCATGCAAATAAGCACATGTTCACCCAGAAACAAATAAGATTTCTTTCTTTTTGCATGTTACTAAGTTAGTTCATTGTGTTGTTTGTTTCAGTTTGGGCAGTTCTGGGGCTGGGATCCAGGCCTTATGTCTGCTTAGGTTGCAGCTGTTCATGATAAAATACACAATTTCAAAAGTAAGACTTATACAATGTCACTCTGAAACATGTTCAAATGTGGTGAGTTAGGGTTACTATTGCTGTGGTGAAACACCATGGTCAGAGCAACTTAGGAAGGAAAGGCTTTGTTTTGCTCACAGTTCAGTCAATCTAACAGTACAATCATCAAAAGCTATGAGGGCAGGGACTCACAAAGGCAGGGAGCTGGAGGCAGAAGATACCTATGCCATAGAGGATGCTGCTTACTGGCTTGCTCCCCACGACTTGCTCACCTTACTTTCTTATAGAGCCCAGGACCACCAACCCAGCAAGGGTACCAGCCACAATGGACTGGGCCTTCCCCCACTGATCACTAATTAGGAAAATGCTTTATAGCCAGATCTTATGGAGGCATCTTCTTAATTGAGGTTCCCTCCTTTCCAATGACTTTAACTTGTGTCAAAATGACATAAAGCCATCCAGTACAGTAAGATTCTGCAATTCCCACAAATTTTCCTGTAGCATAACTCAAGCCTGTTTGTATAAATCATTTTCAAAACTAAAATTACATTTATTAATTTAAGAGGCATGAAAATCTATATTTCTTCCTTTGAAAAGGGCGGGGAGGTGCCCAGAAACCTGTGTTTTTTTATTAACTTTCCCATGTTCATTCTTCAGAACAGGTTGAGAAGTAACTGCTATTTTCTATAACTTTCTGTTCTTCCCCCATCACTTCTCAAACACTTTTTTTAAACAACACTTTTTTTTCTATCTAGAATCAGCCCTTGTTACTGACATCTTACTGGGTCACTCTGCGCGCGCGGGCGGGTGGGGAGTGGCGCGGGCGGGGAGCGCGGCCAGGAGCGGCCGGGCGGGGAGGGAGTAGGCGGAGCGGAGAGCTGAGGGGCGGGTCCAGGCGCGGCCGCTAAGAGGAGCCCAAGAGGCAGGGGCTGCACTTGACAACCAGCACGCCTAGAAGGTAAGAAGTTTCCACCAACTCTCCTCTCCGCTTGCGGCTGCACTGGGTAGGGACAGAGCCGGGCGGGACGCCCCGGGGCCGCGGCGGGCCGCGTTCTCCTCTAGCGCCACGGCGCGAGAAGGCGGGCAGCCGGCGGCGCTCCCAAAATCCACCCCCACCCCTCAACTTGGCCCCAAGTTTTCGAGGCGGCTGCGGGCGGACGGGCGGACGGGAGCAAGGGCTTCCCCGCGCCTTAGGTGAGCGGCGGGCAGTCGGGGACTCTGGGGACCCGGTGCCCTCGGGGAGGGCGCGGGACGCGGGGACCCGGGATACACGGAGCTGCCGGATCCGCGGCAACTTTCCCAACTTGCCGGCCTGTTCAGAGCCCCGAGCGGCGGCTGGGAACGGGGCCCGGGCGCGGCCCGCGTGGGGACCGCAGCGATGCGGTGGGAGAGGAGAGGGAGCTATTCTTTTTTGTTGTTCCTGGGAATATTTCCTAGATTAAGGGAGTCCAAAGTAGGTGATGAAGCTAGCGGTTTCCCTTACTTTAAATTTAGAGTTAAGCCTCAGGGCTATTTTAAATATTTTGTAAATGTTTGAAAGGTGGCTTCAGCAAGGATGAAGAGTTTGTTTTAGCAATGCTCGCACTCACTTGCTTGGCCTGACCTGCCAGGGTAATAGTGGCTTTTATGGCTATTGTAAGATATGTGAATGATTATGTTACTTACGTCTCATAATTTTTACACACTGCAAAATCGTGAAAAATGTTTTAACAGGGATTTGTATGTTTTATAAATCTGGTTTTAAAATGGAGCATGTGAATCTCCTTGTGCTCCTGCTTTGCTGTGGCTGCCATAGCACAGTGTGGCTATCACCTGGTTTTTATACATGTGTTTTCATGCTTGCTGTAATATGGAGGAGAAGAGGAATGATTTTACAGGTCACTTTCACATAATAATAAAGACAAATACTTGGATATGTAGAGTGGAAAAGATTTCATTTTAAACATCATAATGAACTCTCAGAGCTGGAAGAGAGCTCAGTTGGTAGAGCGCCTCCCACAGGAGCATGAAGACTTGACCTTGCTCCCCAACAAGTCTAATGGGCCAGTCAGCATGGCATCTTTCACTGCTGTTCTCAGGGCTGGGAAGGCAGTGACAGGCAGGTCCCTGGGGTTCACTAGCCACCCAGCTCAGCCTCATTGTTGAGGAGAAGGCAGGGAATCAGCATGAATGCCATTGGTTCTGGTGGCTAATCTTGACCCACTCAGTGTTTGGGGATGTCTGCCTTGGAAAGCAGAGTTTAAAGTGAGCATACACTATAATGGCTTCAGTTACGGGCCTTTCTGTGCATACGCTTCCTTCTCCTTGTGGCACTGCCTGCTCATTCCTATTAGCCAAACAACCAGTTTGGTAATCTCTATGGCTACCTCCCCACAACTGCTTGGTGATATAAGTCCTAGTGGTTTAGTTTTAACTGCTTTATTGTGAGATACCTCACATACCACCATGTAATCACCAATTAAAATGTACATTAATAATACCCCATTATATGGATACACAGTTTCTTTTAGCATCATCAATTTATGGATTTTTTACTATTATGCATAATGCTGCTGAGAACTTTCTTTGGGAGAGGGTCAGATGTTTTTATTTCTCTTGGATGTATACCTCTAAGAAGAATTGTTGGATCATGTGGCCTTCTTTTTGTCCATTTGAGTTGTCTTCAGAAAAACAAACCAAAACCAAAAACCAAAAAAACCTCTTGTGGTCTTAAAAAATACATATGTGGTAAAAGTTAGGAAAAGTTAGGACTATGTGTCCCGTGTTGCATGTTGGCTCTCTCTTTTACCATGTGGGTTTCAGGGGTTGAACTCAGGATTTCAAGCCTGGTGGCAAACACCTTTACCTGCTGAGGCATTCACTTCCCCTAGATTGTCTTTTTATAGTTGAGGTATAAAAAGCTGTTGATACGGTGTGGTTACAATCCTCTATCGGATTCAAGATTTGCAAATACTTTCTCCCATTCAGTGAGCTGTCTTTTTATATTTTTGATGCCCTTTGAAACAATTTAAAATTTTTTGAAAGAAGTTTAAGAATGTTTTTTTCCAGACAAGATGTTATTACATGTTAAATGTTAACTCAATACTAGTGACAGTGAGCAACAGTGGCCCTCAGAAACATTCCTAACACTGTCTATCATTTTAATTTTGATGAAGTCCAACTTACATAATATTTTCCTTGTTCTCAGTTTTGGAATGTTGTCAAAAATAAAGCAAAACCAACCAACCAGACAAACAAAAACCAAACCCCAAAACATGGTCTCACTTTACCCCTGCGTTTCTTTCCCTCCTTCTTTCCGTCCTTCTGGATAATACTATGACGTAGGGTTGCTAGATCATACCATGTGGTAGTCTGCCTTTTGTAGTTTGAGAAATTGCCTTTTTGGGGGTGGGGTTAATACATTTGTACCATTTTATGCTCTTCCAAGAGTGTCTATGTGTTGGATTTTGTGTGTCCATGTTGTCACCAAAGCCTGCTGTTATTTTATGATAAATATGGTGATAACAACTGTGAGGTAACATATCTCTTCTGTGGTTTTGTTGTCTCTACTGGCCTTGAAATCTAGGGATGGAATGATGCTCCTTTTTAGCCTCCCACCTACCAGTACTGATATCAGATCTAGGACCTCAGCCATTGAGATAATCACTCTACCACGGAGCTGTGTGTCCAGCTCCTTTTGTGTTTTATTTCAAGACAAAGTCTTACGAAGTTGCGTAGACTGGCTTTAGACCCATGGATTTCCCATCCTTCTGCCTCAGTCTCTCTAGTAGCTGTTATGGACTTGAGCCAGCTGTAGCTTCCATTTATCCTCTGGCCTCAGCTCTCTTGGGTTGGGTGTGATAGGTAGACATAGGACCCTTTTTGATATTTTGTCCGTTTTAAGATTGGATTACATAGGTTTTGCTAGTTTTTGAGTTTTAGGAGTTCTTTATATATTTTGGATATTACTGTCATATCAGAAATTTAAATGTTTTCCTCTCATTCTGTGAGTTATCTTTCCTTCTGCTCATTGCTTCTTTTGCCTTGGCCATGGAGGAGCTTTTAAGTTTTCTGTAGCTGCATGTGTCTGGCCTTGCTTTCTTTGCCTTCAGTGGTTTACATTTAAAGCTTAGACTTATCTGATCCCTAAAAGAGTAAAGGCTACATTAAGAAAGAACATTCTATTGTTTAGGGGAGGGGAAAAAATCAGTTCTTGGTGGAACTCCAGGGGACAAGAAATATGTCATTCAGTAGCCAGAAGATGATAGGTGCTGGTTCCCTGTGAAACAGCTTGGGTTTACTTTGATGTTCCTTAATTATCATTGAGTTTATAAGCAATCTAGGTGTTCTGTATGATAACAGACACACTTCATGCCCTGGAGGGTGGAATTAAGTACCTAGAAATAATTGTTTTTGGTTTTATAAATACCTCAAAAGGAAAGGAAGAAAAAACATTATTGAGAAAATTTGTCTTCTAGACATTCCATCATGAACAAAACATCACCAACAGAGATAAAACTGAAAATTGTTTTATGATATCCAAACTGAAAATAACCGGCTCAGTTAAGTTTTAAGTAAATACTGTGTTCAAATCTGGCATGATGTGTTTGCAAACAGCTCGCTCTCCAGTCTACCAGGTGTATTTTTCAAAGCCTCCCACCACCGAGTTAGAGAAGCCTTCAAACAGGAAAAAGTTAACTTAATTTAGAGGCAGCGATGTTAGATCATACCTGAAATTAAAGGAATATGTTAAAGAAAAAGGTCTAATTTTCTTTTCATTCATTCTAATAAAACCTAAATTCATTTCTATTTAAATAATGGCTTTTCTAGTATTCTGATGAACCATTTTTATATAATTGCTTTGTCTGCTTTTGGCTTTGTGCCAGTTACTTTAGACAAAGTTTCATTATTATTTGGCATCAGCTATATTAGGTGGCCAAGTGGTCACATTTATATTTGGAGAGAATGTGGGGTTTTTCCCCTCACAAGTGTTTACACATGAAAACAGTAATTAGCCAATTTAAAGTGATACCTCATGACATAATCTGAGGATTGTAACTTTCTTCCCTGTGGATATTCTGTAAAGAATTTAAAATCATTTACAAAATTGGTATGATAAAAATGTTTTATATCTATCAGATACATGACCTTTGCTTATATATATATCTATTTTTTTTTCTTTTTCTTTTTCTCTTTTCCTGAGGATTGGACTGAGGCCTCTCATGTGAGAGATAAGTACTCTATACTGACCCACATTAAATTTTATAACTTGTATATATTGTACAAGCAATGTTACATTTCTGTTCTTAGTATGTCTTGTCATGTCTATATTGGATTAAGAAAGTCACCTGTAATTATGGATTGATACCGTATTCGAGGACATAAAGAGTGTCACTAACTAGAATGTAAATCATGCAAAGAAAGCCCTCAGTTCCCTGCCCCAAGGCTGTTGATCTCTTTTACTCTGTAATTAGCAGATTAGTGAAGTGCACTCTATCAACACCTGCCATGTTTGCATCCAGAAATAGTAGGAAAGTTAAAGATTTCCTCTCTTTCAAAATGGTTGGAATAAAACATCAGATTTCTTTGGAAACAGTCTCACTCCAGAGCCTATTAGCTCTAAATAAAATTAACAGTGGATATTGTTTTTAATCTCATAAGTTCTGCCAGGTCTCAAGCCAAATTTAAATGTCATCTGTTTACTTACAATAGTGTCTAGTGCATGAGTTAAATTCATTACTCAGTGCACTTCTTAAACAGCCTTCCAGCCTTTAAAAGATGAGGTATGCATCCTTATTTCTTAGGTGGTTGCTACCTGACTCTAAAGAAAGGGACAGCAAATCCATACCTCTAGTCTACCCTTGTTGTAACCAGTGATTGCCACTTGTTTTTTGGTGTCCCCTTAGTGGCTTAAATGGACTGTTGGGGGTGATGAGTCTCCTGATGCTTTAATCCCAGAGCTCTGGAGGCAGAGGCAGTGGCTCTCTGTGAGTCTGAGTCCAGCCTGGTCAGGAGAGGAAGTTCCAGGACAGCCAAGACTGAACTTGTTTGTCTGGAGAAACAAAGGAAAAGAAAATTATAGGAAAGACTTGGAGCTGTTTATTGGTCATTGATCACAGTAGCACTTGTGATCCCAAAGAGCAACCACACAATGACACAATGACAGAGAGTTTGTGTGAGTGTGTACAAATGTGTGGCAGGAGTGTCCATGAGAAGTTGGGAGATGTTCCTGTGATCCCAGATCCCTGAAGATAGAGGTGGGAAGAGTGCCTGGGAGTTAGGTAAGAGAAAGAGAAATAGAGATCGGATGGACAAATACAGGTATATTTATTTATGACATAGATAAATAATGAGTGGGTCACCAAATGTTTTAGTATTATTATGAAATTATATTTCTGAAGTACTGATATGATAGTATCATAAATCTTTGTTTTTCATGCTTTGTACTAAACCCAGTATGGCATGGAACAAGCATTGCGTTATTCAGATTTTAAGAGCCATCATATGAATGTCTGTGTGCTATATGTAGAATAACTCACTGGGGGTTTTACATGAGACCTTAGGCTGGTGGTTTTCAACCTGAGGGTCACGACCCCTTTGGGGAGTCAAACAGCGCTTACACAGGGGTTGCATATCAGAAATCTGCATATCTGGTATGTATATTATAGCTCATAACAAGGAAAAATGGACTGGACCATGAAGGATCTGATGGAAGGAGGATGGAGGGTACTGGGAGAGACAACTGGAATTGGGTGGCATTTCAAAGGTGAGGTAGAAACCTAGTGCAGTAGAAACTCTAAGTAACCTACAAGGATGACCCTGGCTAAGACTCCTAGGGGTACAGAGCTTGAGTGAGCTGTCTTTTGTAACAAGGCAAAACTTCCAGTGGTGGGAGTGGGACATCAACCCAGCCACAAAGTTTCAGTATATGATTTATCCTACCTGTAAGGTGGCACTGAACTTGTGGGTGTGGCCAGCCAATCAGTCTCCATCTTGAGACTCATGCTATAAGAAGAGGAAGCCCACCCCTGACACTGCCTGGAGGACCAAGAGCAGAGACTGGATAGTCCAGAGTCCCAGGATAGAACCAAACATGAACAGTCAATGAAATGATTCTGCTATACTCATAGACCAGAACCTAAAGCCTAGCATAAGCATCATCAGAAAGTCTTCATCCAGCAACTGATGGGCTCAGATGCAGAAGCCCACAGCCAAATATTAGACTGCATTCAGGGGATTCTGAGGAAGATGGGGGTCATAGGAGCCAGAAGAGTGGTCAAGAACACAAGAAAAACCAGAGTCAACAACCAGGGTTCATCAGGTGCTCAGGGAGACTGAAGTGGCAATCAGGGAGCCTTCAGGGGTCTGACCTAGGCTCTATGCATGTATGCTATGGTTTGTATAGGTTGATCTTCTTGTGGGAAATTGTCTTTGACTCTTTTACCTGCTTTTGGTACCATTTTTCTTCTACTCGGTTGCCTTGTCCAGCCTAAAAATGAAGGGAGGTAACTAGTCTTTCTGCAACTTACTGTGCTGTGTTAATATCCCTGGGAGGCCTGTAGAGGAGGAATGGATCTAGGGGAGAAGGAATGTTCAGGGAGAGACTTGGAGGAGAGGAGGGAAGGGAAACCAAGTTAGGGATATAATTGTATGAAAGACTAAAAAAAATGCAAATTTACAGTAGCAAAATTTTTTATAACGTAAGAATGAAAATAATTTTATAGTTGGGGGTCACCACAATAAGAGGTGCTATATTAAAAGGTCACAGCATTAGAAGGTTGAAAACCACTGCCTTTAGACAGTCCTATACTGATTGATTAAAACAGAAAAGCTCTTAAACTTTGTGAGGTTTTTATGTGTTAAGTTCTACATCCTGCCCAGGTGTGTGAGTTCTAATTGCTTTGTTTTGCAAAGTAGAACTCAGCATTCAGACATTTTTAGTCTTGTTTTGTTTTGATGGAGTGGGGTGGGGGCTGGGTGGGCCAGGGTTGGGTGGGGTGAGGGGTTGTGGTGTCTCAGGTTGGCTACAAAGTTGCTATGTAGCCAAGGCTGGTTTCGTTTCCTGATCCTTATTGTCTGGCCAGTGCTGTTACTGCAGTGTGAACACCCACTGCAAGCTACATTTCCTTTTTTATTTTAGAAGGTAAAATTTATCAAACTTTTGAGGTTTTATGATATAAAAAATTTGGTGCTCAAGGTCTTATGTGTGAAGTAGAAGCAATAACCCTAAAATTAAGCAGTATAAAATGCAGTACAGGATAAATACCATTAAAGAATAACCACAGAGTGAAAACAAGTATTTTGTCTTCTATGCTACATCTAGAAACATCATTTTTTTTCAATGTTCTTTTCAAAGCAACCTTTCCTTTAGTAGCTTATCATTCTTTTTTTTTTCCCATTGACTGAGAGGTGGGAGTAACAGAAGCACACATGTGTGCATACACATGCACACACACACACACACACACACACACACACACACACACACCTTATATATGGTTATGTGAGAGTAAGATGCATCCATACCTGTGGATGGGAGGGGTAAGAGTAGCATGCACATGTGTGTGTGTGTGTGTGTGTGTGTGTGTATGTGTGTGTGCACAAGCACAGGCTTGGGAACACGTGCAACACAGTATATATCCTATGAGGGCAAACATCTCTGTGCCCTGTAGATAGAATTGACGTGTCTTTGCAGCCTCATTTAGGTCGGTATCAAATTATCCAGATGTTTCTCATTACTTTGTGCTTTGGAATATGATCAGAGGACATTACAGATGGACATGGGAGTCTTGAGTACTTCCTCTCAGATAGGGAGAGTTCTAATTGTATTGATTCCAGGGCAACTCTGGCCCCTCTCCTAGGCTGAGCACTTAGGTAAAGAACCCCAACAGCTTTTACCCCTCTTACTTTTTTTCTGCCTCCCCTTTCCATATAGCTTAGCATATCCCTTATCTTTATATGTTTCAATGTTCTCAAGCAGGTTTCCTGGGAGCACCTTACTGAAGGGGCTGTGCCTGGTCCAGTTTTTGACGGGTTTTATGAGAATAGCAGTGCTCACTTTCCTCTTTGGCATTTCTTGGGGCGTATTCCATGCTGCTTCCCTGTGTGCAGCACTGTGTTAGTGTGGGGTAGGTGACCATGGAGACAGGCCAGAGGCAAAGACTGTGGCCTGTAGGACGAAGGAGCCACATCATTTAAAGAAAGGGCTTGGGTCTAGTTACAAAGTACTGGAGAAAGCCATCTCCTGATTTTGGTATTGGTGTGTTCCTCTTTTCTTTTCTGCTTCTCTTTTCTCTTAAGTTTGGGCCAATATTAGATACTTAGTAAAGATTCATAATAGTATTGCATACTATGTGATATCAGACTTCCAATGCATTGTTTTATGATGAACAAGAGATGAAAAAGTGAAAGCCATCTCTGTCATTTGACACCAGCACTGACTTTTTCGCGATACTTATTTTGAGCTTTCAGCTCTTTGTCCCTTCATGAACACTTTATGGAGACAGACTTGTTACGAGAAGAGAAGGTATAAAGATAAGAAGACCCTCAACATCCACTTGATAGCACCCGTGAGACAGAAGTCGGTGGAGCCACAGGCGCTCACCGCTTTCCTATGCACAGTTTTAGTCTCAGTTTTCAGTAGTGTGCAAGTTTTAAGAGTACTCGCTATAAAGTGAGACATTTTTATTTGTTTAAAAATTTAAAATTCTCACATTTAAAATTTTACATTTGGATATTTGTGTTCTAAATAGAAGACTAAGTGGAGGTGGGTGGAGGGGAGAATGAAGAAATTACAGAGGTGATGTGGAGCAATGATGGAAATATTAGTAGAAAGATGTGTTGACGAGCTGAGATCTAGCCTGCTCAGAGAGCCCCGTGCTTAGGTGCTATAGGCCTTGGAATCAGTTGATTGATTGATCCTTATCCAGACCCAACCCCAGCTACATGATCTTTTCCAGCACCTATTTCTCAGGAACAACCCCTCCTCCCCATCTTCCTCTTCTGTCCTCTGAATTTTATTGGGCAAGTCTCATCAGGTCGACCTGCCCCCCCCCCCCCCGACACTCACAGATTTTGATTCCACCATCTTGCCCTAAGATACATCATGTGCAATGCACAAGTCTTATGTTTGTTGAGTGCAACATTTAAGAATTCTATCACGAAGCACCCACTCCTGAGTCTTCTTCAGCTTCATGAAGTATGTCAATTATATCTTAGGTATTCTAAACTATTGGGCTAATATCCACTTATCAGTGAGTGCATACCATGTGTGTTCTTTTGTGATTGGGTTACCTCACAATGATATTTTCTAGTTCCATCCATTTGCCTAAGAATTTCATGAATTCATTGTTTTTAATAGCTGAGTAGTACGCCATTGTATAAATGTACCACATTCTCTGTATCCATTCCTCTGTTGAAGGACATCTGGGTTCTTTCCAGTTTCTGGCTATCATAAATAAAGCTGCTATGAACATAGTGGTGTATGTGTCATTATTACATGTTGGAGCATCTTCTGGGTATATGCTGGAGTGGCCCTCAGATAATACTATGTCTAGTTTTCTAAGGAACTGACAAACTGATTTCCAGAGTGGTTGTACCAGCTGAAATCCCACTAATAAAAGAGGAATGCTCCTCTTTCTCCACATCCTCACCAGCACCTGCTGACACCTGAGTTTTTGATTGTAGCCCTTCTGACTGGTGTGAGGTGAAATCTCAGGGTTGTTTTGATTTGCATTTCCCTGATGATTAAGGATGTTGAACATTTTTTTAGGTGCTTCTTGGCTGTTTGATATTCCTCAGTTGAGAGCTCTGTTTAGCTTTGTACCCCATTTTTAAAAGGTTTATTTGATTGTTTGGAGTCTAATTTCTTGAGTTCTTTGCATATATTGGATATTAGCCCTCTATTAGATGTAGGATTGGTAAAGATCTTTTCCCAATCTATTGGTTTCTGCTTTGTCCTATTGACAGTGTCCTTTACCCTACAAAAGCTTTGTAATTGTATAAGGTTCCATTTGTCAATCCTTGATCTTAGAGCATAAGCCATTGGTATTCTGTTCAGGAACTTTTCCCCTGTGCCCATGTGTTCAAGATTCATCCCCACTTTCTTCTCTACACGCTTCAGTGTGTCTGGTTTTATATGTAGATCCTTGATCCACTTGGACTTTAGCTTTGTACAAGGAGATAAGAATGGATCAATTTGTATTCTTCTACATGCTGTTTAACCTCCAGTTGAACCAGTGCCATTTGTTAAAAATGCTGTCTCCCCCCCCCTACTGGATGGTTTTAGCTCTTTTGTCAAATATAAGTGACCATAGGTGTGTGGGTTCATTTTTGGGTCTTTAATTCTATTCCATTCATCTTCTTGCTTGTCTCTTTACCTATACCATGCAGTTTTTTTAAATCACTATTGCTCTCTAATATAGCTTGAGGTCATGGACCATGATTTCCCCAGAAGTTCTCTTATGGTTGAGAGTAGTTTTTGCTATCCTGAGTTTTTTGTTATTCCAAATGAATTTGAGAATTGTTCTTTCTAACTCTATGAAAAACTGAGTTGGAATTTTAATGGGGATTGCATTGAATCTGTAGATCCATTTTTACTATATTAATCCTGCCAATCTATGAGCATGGGAGATCTTTCCATCTTCTGAGATCTTTTTTATTATTTTCCCCATAATTTTGAATAGCTTAGACTTTTAAATAAACTTAGTTTTATTGTTCCTATGGTTGAAATTTCTAGAAGCAATTTTATTAGGATATAATACACATACAGTTTAATCTTGTAACGCTCTGCAATTACAATTATAACTTTGAAGATACAGGAATAGATGATATATGTAATGTCTGGAAGTATGGTTATGCACCGACTTTAACCTCTTAAGTGAGATAGGATTGTATAATATAGGCTTGAGTAGCTCAGTGGTAGAGAGCTCACCTAACATGTGCAAAACCTGGGTTTGATGCCCTCCCCCCAAGAACAACAAAAAAAATATATTTCTAGTATACAGGAGGCAGAAGAAGGAGGATCAGGAGTACAAGGACATCATGAGTTCAAGACCAGTCTGTGCACATGAGATCAAGACCAGACTGCACATGAAATCCTGTCTCAAAAAGCAAAAAACATAACCTTTGAAGAACTTTAATTAGGCATTTGGTGAGATCTACACACCTGAATGATCTATTAAGGTAATTAATGTATTACTAAATATCTAGGGAAAATCAAAAAGCACAAATAAGCAGAAATATACACTATTCTTGATAAATTAGTTATCATGGAAGATCATGTAGTAATGGTGCCATAGCTGTAAATGCCTGCCTTAGAGCTATTCATTTGAAATTGGTTTCAGACACCCATGTCTAATTCTTGTAATGCTATCAAGATTTCTGTGACCTAAGTTTTGGCTTTCTGAATCATTGGATAACATGATGCATCTGGTTGGTGATAAAATAATATAATTCCATTTTTGATCAGAAAAGTCAAAATTAAGTTTTTGAATTCAATTAATAAGTTGACTCCAAAAATAGTTATAAATGGTGAGTTAGACATTTGAGCAAGTGTAATGTTGGAAGTATCCTGCAGTAACCCCATTGATGTTGGTGTCTTTCCCCTACAATGTTTAGAACTTTAAATACATTTGAAAAAAAGAAAACAGAGCTGTGTAAGAATTGATGTGAAGTTTTATGCAGATAAAGATTAACATACATGCCTGTTGTAGCATCTTTCTGTTGACCAACTTGTTGTTTTATAGACTTAAATAACCAACTCCATTTGCCAAACCACTGATAGTTCTCCTTTAAGATAGATTTTATGAATTCAGAGTAAAAATACTATTCTCCATTGCCTGTGAAAGCTTGTGAAGAGACTACAGAGACAGAGTCTTGCTGAGAATGTGAGGCTGGTTTCCAGCTCAGTCCTGCTTCGCTCTCCCAAGAGTTGCCATTGTGGGCATATGTGACCACACATAGCTACGAAAAGTTTTAAGCAGAATGTGAGATGGCAGGGGTACCCTGTGACATTAAACAGTTTTATAGAGAGCTTTTAGGCTCAAAAGTAAAAGCTGACATATAAACCTACATTGTATATTTTCTCTTGATTGAGCAAATCTGTGTGTTGTGCATAAACAAATACTCGTGACATTAGAAAGGTAAAATCTGGGGAAGCAGAAATTTGTTCAAGTATTTCTGGGGCTGACATTCATACTGATACTCATGTCAAAATAAAAGGCAGTTATTAAACAGTTTCTGTTGTGTGGACTGTATGTGGACTGGATGTGTGTGTTTGAGTACATGCGCATGCCTGTAGGTACCCATGCCTATTCTGTGTATATGGAGAGCAGAAGGTAGCATCCAGTCTTCCTCTGTTGCTTTTCTTTGGGAGATGGGGTCTTTTGCTGAACTTGTAACTCACAAAGGCTAACCAGCAAAAACCAGCCTATCTCTGCCTCCACCTCTCAGTATTTGGATTATAGATGTGTATTGCCATGTTTTATGTGGGTATAGAGGTCCTAAATTCAGGTGCTCATGTTTGCATACCAAGCACTTTACCCTGAGTCATTTCTCTAGTCCCTTGATTTTTAAAGTTAACTTATTATTATGCATACATATACATGCATATCATGTATATCTGGTTTTTTTGTAGCTCCTGTAAATTGTGTTTTGATAAACCCATTTATTTTTATGACTTCTTGGGTATCAATTAAGAAAATAATTATTGTTGGATGTGGTGGTTTGTTTTTGTAATCTGAGCATTCTGGAGCTGAGGCAGGAGGATTATCAGTATTTTGAAGTCATTCTGGACTCCAGAGTGGGTTCTGGGACAGATTGGACCAGAGTGAGACATTGCCTCAAAAAAGAAAGGCATTTTTTATTAATTAGGGCGATTTTGGCTAAATTACACTGTTAAAATTTCTTCTGCTTCATCCTACTACTTTCCTTAATAGTAGAAAATACTAATTTTGCGTGGGATCTGTAGATCTTAGAATTATTTTATTGTTATACAATAGAAAAACAATGTTCAGAATTCATACTTGGGAGTCACATTCTTCCCAGAAAATGGGTAGATTTTTAGGGTTGGGGTGGGGTAGCAGTTGAATCATTTCTTTCGCTCCAGCTTTATCTGTAATATTGGAACTTTTGGATCTGTAAAAATTCTGAGGTGCTCGCTCATGTTGGAAGTAAACATTAGTGCTTTTCTTTTCTTGTTTGCTGTAACCTACTGTACATTTTCATATTATATATCAATGCTTGGTAAATTAGCATGTTAGTAAGTGCACAAAAACTCACACTTCAATTTTAAGATATTGTGAGAAGTTGGTAACCCATAAGTATATGTTTTTTTATAGTAGTGAAATAACTTCTTGATTAAAAACTCCTACCACCACTGCAGAGTTTTCACACGTTCACTGTTGTTTCTTGGTGCCACCAGCTCTGCCGTTGTGACAGGGGAGGACAAAGCCATTTATTTTGTTTGTTTTTGCCGTTTGTTTTTAAATCATTCACTCATAAATAACTAACTGCTATATTGTTTAGGATCTCCCCTTACACCAGTGGTTCTCAACCTTCTTAATGCTGCGACCGTTACATTTTCTCATAAAATACATTTTCTCACAAAATAATTTTACTTGATACTTCATAACTGTAATTTTGCTATTGTGATGAATTGTAGCAGTATCTCTTTGTAAATATCTCTATTTTCTGCTGGTTTCTTTGAGGTTATGACACACAGATTGTGAATCACTGGCTTATACACACAGTTATTTTTTGTCCTGAACTTAATGTAGCACAGAATTTTTTTTAATTTGAACATTTTTATTTTGCAATTAAAGAAATACGTTTCTGTACAAATAAATTTTTCTTTAGTTGCTTACATTTGAATATTCTTACATATTGCAAGTTTTAAAAATAATGACATCTTATTTGCATACAGACAACCAGTTGTTAAAGATTGATGAATAGTACATAGACTTTAGAGTTTCAAAGTAAAACACATTTGGTTGTGTTGAAGAGATGGCACAGATGTTAAGAGCACTGATTGCTCTTCTAGAGGTATTAAGTTCAGTTCTCAGTAACCACATGGTGGCTTACAATCATGGATATGATTCTATGATTCCCTCTTCTGATGTGCATGAAGACAGGGTACATGTGTGTTTGTGTGTGTGTGTGTGTGTGTGTGTGTGTGTGTGTAAATCTTCATTAAAACATTTATTTAATAGAGTTTTATTTCTGAAAGGGTCATGTAAATGTGTATAATAGTGAAGAGATTTATGTTTTTAAGTGATACCGCAGTACTGTTACTTTTGGCTTTACAATAAAGGGAATGATACCTTTGGAGCTAACAAAGATCTGAATTTGAATATTAATTCTACTACTGAAGAAAGATAGTCTTGAGGGCATTGTTTTATCTGTTTTTACATGTGGCTTAAAAAATATAACAGAATTTACCCTACAACTTTAATATTATATGTCCACACTGTTATGCCTTGAGAAAATTAATTTTAATTTTGAAATGAGTTTACACCCATAAGAAAGTTGAAAATGGTACAAAACTTCCTAAATGTCCTTCACTTGGATTATGAATCGAATTAGTTATCATACATATATAATCACACGCCATAAATTGGGTCATCTTAAAGTACAGCATCACCAATACTATTTAATTCTGGTATGTTCCCCACTCCCATTACACCCTCCTTAACTCCTGCTCAGACTTTGATATCTTTTGCTTTTTGATCATTATTTCTTCTTTCTATAAAACAGGCAAAATGTATTTATGCTTGAGTATTTTGAGATAATGTACATGAAAATGAATATGGCATTTGCCTGATACAAGAGATAAGGATCTATTAGTTTCTTGTCTTTATCCTGGGTACAGAAATATCAGACTTACAGGAGTTATTCTGAGGGATGTGATACCAGTTTGTTTTAGTAATAAATTTTGTACTAGTTTAGCAGGCACACAATATATGAGAATTAAAAAAAACAAACAAACAAAACAAAACAACCCAAATCAACCAGCATAGGTTAATATGTTAAAATAATAAACAGGAAGTCAAACACTTTCAAATTTTCTAGAAGTATGTGCATTAAGGAATGGTTCACAGAAATAAATGTAGGAAATACATCTCTTGGCAAAGAATACTTATCTTGCATGTAAGTCTGTTCATTAACATTTTACTTTGGAGTATTTTATCTTTTTGGATACATTTTCTAAATTCATTGTTTAAGGATTTTCAAATTTCATCTTTTCTGAGGTTCAGACAAGGTATGGTGAGTTCTGCTCTATTCAGTGCATGAACTGGAAAGATACAGACACAGCAGTTATTTTTCATCATGATATTAAACTGTGTGTGTATGTGTGTGTGTATCACAAGCTAGCTAAGAACTCTTTGATCCTTCTGCCTGAGTCTTCTGACTATAACACATTTTTTTCTGTTTTTGTTTAAAATAGAAAGAGTACTGTGAAAGCTTCCGAGTCATAACTGATGGCTTAGTGGGAAATGCTAGGTTAAGTGGGCAGTCATTACCTGCGTAGGTGTGAAATGATGGTAAGTTTCTTCCCTTTCAATGCCAGGGACATTGACATTCTCTAAAAGAAAAATAATTGGGGTGCATAGGTATCTATCACAATGAAATTGGTAAGGAGTTAAACTATGGAGATGTGTAGTTGGAGTTAGCCACTTTGTGGGTTCTTTTCTTTTTCACCCTTCCCCATCCTATTTCTTCCAGCCTTTCAGCCTCCTAACACTAGATAGGAGAGAAAAAGGGAATAGAGGGGAAAGGGCAGCATTATCATTAGACTACTTCCTGCTGATTAGGGCATCAAGTTCCTTGGTCCAAGTTTGATTTTTGCCTTCAGGATATCTAATTTCTTCTTCTTGTATCTTCTTTGCACATGGCTACTTACAAACCCATGGCTAACAGCAAACTACCACCCTCATCCCTGCCTCTCAAGGCTCTAGTGTTTATATTCTCTCTGAAAAGTCCAAAGCATTTCAAACATCACATAATTGCAGAAACTGCAGCTGGCAAAATCATGCCCCTGCTAGAGCACAAGGTAAATCACAGTCCGCTGCTCTGGACAGTCTGACCCATATTCCACCCCTGGTATTAAAATGAAAAATAATATTTCTCTCTCTGTGTGTTTTTTTAAGAAACTGAAACCCCAAATTGTCACTACAGACATGAAGAGATCAAGGAACACTACAGGTCAGGGTAAATGAGAAGCATTCCAGGTAGGCACTGTGGTATGGACCGGAAGGCACAGATCTGGGGCTTTTCCAACTGAGACTGTCATCAACTAGCTTTTTGATCTTTGTAACTTCTTTGTCATAGCTTTCATGCTCCTTATCTGAGGGTAGACTAAATTAAAGATGGAAAACAGGCTTCAGTTCTTCATCAATATTGATGGATTGGTAATGGCTGTTTGAGACAAGAATTTTGAGACTGTACCTGCAGATATTGGGAAGGAGGTCTGGGGAACACTCCTGCACTTTTTGATGACTTTTATAAGTGGTGGTGGGATTGTGATTGCATGCATGTGTGTAGATATATGTACCGCAATTGTTGAGTAAGCAGTTTGCAAAACCTTTTCAATTCAAATTGCACACAACCGGTCATGTTTTTCTGGGCTATAGAGTCGGGTGGATCTCCCAAACATTCTCATTCATATCACTGAGAGAGAAATACAGGCTAGATTCTAAGAGACACACATATAGTGATAGATGTAAAAAGAAGTAAAACAGTTGTTGCCAGAAATAATGGTATATGCATATTTAAAATTGGCCTACATGGGATCCTCTTAGAACCCATAAGCACTAATCAGACCTGATCAGTCCCTTCAGAAAGGTGGTCATTTAATGAAGTAGCTATTAAAAATTATAGCTTAATATTATATGTAGGGAATTTATTTCTAATATAGGGTACTGTTCAAACCAAGTTGCATTTTGGGTGGTATTTTAGTATCACATAGAAATAAGGCCAGTAAAAAGTGTGGCCTTTACTATATTAATACTTAGCATAATTCAAACTTACCATTGGAAGATGGAGTCCCCAGTAACTCACTAGCACAAGTACTGATAGGTGCAGCAATATTGAAAACAAATAAGGTGGCAGTTAGGTACATATTCTATGTATAAGCCATTGGGAAAATTATCGTTTGACTTTAGGAGAAAGAATCCCTAAGTTTGTAGTGTCTTACATAAGAACATTATCCAGATTTAGTCCACTGTGTTAGAAACTGTACATTTGACTGGCCTTTCTGTATTAGTCATTTGTACAAGGAGGGACTTATGTAAGAGCTAAGTTATGTTACTCACCTCCACAGACTAGCAAAATTACTAGTTTTCCTTCATGTGTGTTCTGTAAGAAATTATATGTGGCAGCCACATCTGTGGTACTCATAGGCCAGTACAATAGCCTTTTTGTATTTCTTTGTATCTGTCTCAGCCATCAAGAGTGTCCCCTGGGGTAGGAGTCATGTTTTATTTATATTTGAATCACTAAACCTAGCATAAACATGGCATATGACAAATATTCCATAAGTGTTTATTTAATAACCAAAATACTGTGCTTTCTAAGAGGAGCCATGAGTTATGTGCTAGTGAAGATAATATCCATTCTGAAGTATAAAATGCCAAATCTGTAAATAAACTGGCCCTTTCCTATAGTATATTCTGTGATGGTTGGGTTTTATGCATAAATCCTTTTATGTTTTTGAGGCAAAGTCCTACTGGCCATGTAGTCCCAGATTGCCTGGAACTCAGTGTGTAGGACAGTCTGGCCTTGGATATGGAGTTATCCTGCCTCTGCCATCATGCCAGGCTGGACATCTGAGCTCTCCTGACTCAGGTTCATGTCCTAGTCTGACAGTGCTAATATGGCAAACACTCAAGATTTCCAACATAAATTGGGTCTGAAGTGGTCATCAGAATCAATGCTGGATACAAGGAGATCTTTCTGGGACAGTCTCAAGTATTGCTCCATCACAAGGGATAACTGCTCTGCTTTACCTGGCCAAAACATCATCTCAGGCTAGTGATTAGGCCACACTCCAGCGTTAACCCAGGGCAAACTGTATGCAGCTCTACAGCACTGGGGTAAGTAAGAGGAAGGAAAGTGAAAAGATTTGCTTAAAGTTTAAGTGTGTTTTAATTAATCATGAAAAAAAACAAATACAGCTACGATGGAAGGAAACAGTAGGGACATTTTTACCTTTTCCTTTAATGCATTTTAGATATGCCCATTAATTCTTTCAGAATATTACTCAATCATATTAGAAATAAGAACCTAAGATTCCACAGATCTGTCTTTGAGTTGATACATGAGATGTAGGATAATTCTGTCTTACTTAAAAGATAAGTGTCCCTCCATCAAATCTGTGAACCAGTAACAATTCAGTTGATAGAAAGACGTCTTTCAAAGTAAGAGCCAGATACAATGCTGATAGTACAAATCTTGATGCTGGATACACAGAGATACTGGGAGTTCAAGTTAAAAGGGATGGTTAAAAACTCCACCTACATATTACAGCTAACCAGAGCATTATGTTACAAGCAAAGTTAACGATTCAGTTACCGCTCATCACCAAGAGTTGAAATGCTTATCCCTGACATGGCTATAGTATGCAGACTGCTGTGATTTTCACATCTACTATCCAGGCCTCCTGCAGCAATACCCTTACACAGGCCTTCATTGTGTAAACTATTTACTGCTGTTAGTCTTGCCCATTGTTGCTAGACAGCTTTTATTTAAACATCAGGTTTGTTAATGCTGCCATTTTCCTCAAGCATTGTGTAGGATGTTGTGGCCCTTAGATGGCTTTCCTACTGCATCTGTTTGCCGTCCTATCTGCTCCACTAGCCATATGACTTTTGGTTTATGTATTCCTTCAGCACAACGCAATGCTTCTCTCCTCTGCATCCTCATCTCTGCCCTCGGAAGACTTCATCCTAAGCTTCTAAAATCTTTTTGTCTTTTGTTTTGTTGTGACAGAGAGCCGTAACCCAGGCCTGCATGTATGTTAGTTAGTGAGGACCCTACTTCTTAGCTACACTTCTGCATAAAAGTCCATTTTAAATGTCATCTCTTTTCATGAGGAATCTTTGGTACTAATGGATTGGTATTTTCTATAAATGTCCATACTATTTTTTATATTTTGTTGGTTCTTTATGCCAAGGGATCTAGTCAGTTTGCAATGGATGTATGTGCTCTTACTAACCTACATAGGTTAGTTAGCATAGGGCCTGTGATTACCTTGTAAAGACTTGATATCTTATGTCTTCATTTATTAAGGTGAAAGATAAATATTTCTGATTGTTTCAAGGAACACAGTCATTTACACAGTAGTAATTTAATAAATAATATAATAGTTGTAGTCAGAAGACCAAGCTTTGATTTTTGATTCTAGTATCTACCATATTATTGTGTATCCTTGCTTTGGTTTCTCATCTATAAAATAACAACATATAGTAATATTTCCCTTACAGAATTATTGTGAAGAGGAAATAAATCAATACATTTAATGCATTTATTCTAGCACCCAGCAGACTAAGGCTGTATTACGTAATTCTGGAGCTGTTAGCCACATCTGACTCTTCAGCAGTGAAATGTGGCTGGTCCAAATTGACATGCTTTTGAGGTATCAATGCATTAAAGATTAGAGATAAAAATAATAATAATAAATCTCATTTTTATTGATTTTCCATGGGAATAAAATTTTAGATATAGTAAGTTAAATAGAATGTATTAAAATATTGCCTTTTAAAACTTTTCATGTGTATGTGAGATGTGTATATATGTATCTGTATGTGTCCATCCAATTCTTATGTGTAAATATACGTGCCAGATGCCAGGGCACACATGGAGGTCAGCGGGCAACCTTGTTATCAAATTTTATCTTGTGTCTTGTTTGGTCTCTCTTGGTTTTCAACTATGGATGCCAGATTTACTGACCCATGGGCTTCTAGAATTTTCCTTTCTTTGCTTCCCATCTCCCCATAGGAGTACAGGAATTAGAGACATTGATGCTGTCTGCCCAGTTTTTATATGGATTCTCATACTTCAGACTCAGATCCTCATGCTGTATGGCAAGTGCCTTTACCCACTTAGCCATCTCTCTAGCCCTAAACAGTTTTTTAAAGATATGCTACTAGGAATTTTTTATTGAGATAGCTTTTCTCTCTGTGGCCCTTGCCGTCATGGAACTTTCTCTGTAGATCAGCCTGGAACAGGGTTGACCAGCCTAGCCTTGAACTCAGAAACTGTCTCTGCCTCCTGAGTGCTGGGATTAAAGATGTGTGCCACTATTATCCAGCAGGTACTGCTAGAAGATTTTAACCTGTATCTGTGGCTCACATTATTACGTGTTGTATAACAGTAGAACATGCTCTGTTGAATTGTGTTGACATGTTGTTATTTCTGTGTTACATTACTACTGGTGCTAAGGATCTTCGTCCCCCCTCCTTTACCTTTTTCTCCTATAGCTGCTGACTTTAGCAATTCTGATTGGAGGATTAGGGAAGAATGTTAGCATGGTGAGATGATTCAAATGTGGGGTGTAAGGAGTGGGCAGTCCGACCTCAAGTGAGGCAAGACTAGTGTAGTCTCACTTCAGAGCCATGTGCTCAAAATCCATGACTTTATCTTTCCGACTTTGGAGGCTGAGACTTGTGCCTCCACTGCTATCAGTACTTTTTCCTTAGTATAGGGAGCTGAATTTGGTTATCAAAATCGGACATCCATTTATAATAATGAAAATGAAAGCTTGTTAAAATAGAGATTAAAAAGGATCTCTTTGATTCAGAAGATCCTAAATTATGAGTGAAGGGAGTTAATTGAAAGATAATAACTTTTAGAAAAGAGCACGTGAAAAACTTACATGTTTTCCTTTTGCTAATTCTAAATAGTTTTTTAGCTGCGACAATTTCTATTGCCAGACACCAGGGCTTTGCTGAACACGACTGACATATTCTCTGTCGTAGGCATCAGTTATCTGGGATGGATTTGTAAGAGGCAATTGTACAGTCTGGGAGTTGGTTTGTATGCATCTTGGGCTTTTCAGAGTAATGCTGTTTTTGGTACTGACTGTATCGGTATCCATGCCGCCACTGCCTCATTGACTGGGACTGTCATTCCTAGGGTAATTTACAAGATTTGTTTGAGCATCTCATAACTTGGAGAGTGGATAGACAACAGAATGTGTTAGTCTTTTTGTATTTGTTGGGTTTGTTTTGTTTTGTTTTTGTTTTTGAGAGCTTCCCCATAATTGCTTCTTGTGGCAGCTCATTCCTTATGCTGAGTCGTTAGACTTGATGAGTAGGGTGTGTGTAGACTCAGTAGAAATTACCATCTGTACTGTTGGTGTCCTTTGAAATCATAAGGTACAGTCATTATCTTATCATATCTAAGTCATTTGCCTTATCTACTTGGGTGCCTTAGAACTAGTAGTCAAAAAGTCCTCAATCCTAGTGGATATACGTGGCTTATTTGTCTTGGTAAGTTCGAAACAGAAGAATCATTATAATGTGAAGGTTCCACCCCCTAACATATTCTTTGATTAATTGGCATAATAATAACTTTTCTTAGTTGTATCCAAATAAAAATTCACAAACAATTTTTATTTTTTTATTTGAACATCTGGTCAGTATCTGTTATCTATAGAATGCTGTTTTGTAGTGTGACCTGTTAACCCACGGTGTGAAGTCTACAAAAGGAACATCAGAGGTAGTTTAAATATGAACTGCTTTGTTTGCATTGTGTTTCTGGATATCTAATTTCAAACTTGGAAGGTGTAGGAATAATTGTTTATATTAGCTAATACTAGTTTTGGTGGAGGTCAAAATAATTTTTAATAGTAAGATTTTTCTAGATTTTCAGATATTTGAGTTGTGAACTATTAATCACTACATGAAGGAAAATGTTTTTATGTAAATCTTAACATGCCTATGTACCTATGCCAATAAAGACATATCAGGCCCCTGGAACTGAGAGAGACAGAGACAGCAACAGCAAGCATGTGTATGTGTGCACATATATGCTGGTCTATTAAATATGTTGTAAATGCATGCTTTTCTGCATTCTTTACCTAATTAGAAAAGGCATAACATTTTTTAATGCTCTTGTCTGGAGTTATGTCTACCTTCATCTTACTGTGTCAGAGCAACACACAAAATAGTAAATGAGGAGTTGGAGCAATTGGGACTAGAAAACATTGTCCACAGTCCAGTGGTCCGTGTCACCGTTCCTCTGCTTCCAGGATATAGTGCATAATCAGGAGAGGCAAGCCAAGCCAAGTCCTCTTAGAACACCATGTCTGGGGAGGTTACAGGGTCCCCGAGGTTTGTTCCTTCTTGTCATTGTAACACTCTCACCGTGACAAGGAGATCTGGGAAGTCACCTGAGGATGTGATGAAAACCACATTCCTATCACTTTTCTTTCCTCTTCTGAACATTTAATGGATAGGGAATGTGTTTAGTTTTCATACATATATTTAATTACATAGTCTATATATACTCATATATAAAACAAGTCAAAAAATTAAATCATAAAACAGAATAACCAAGTGAAAGAACCTGTATCTGTTTTCATGTGCTTGAGGTTACATGCAAGAATAGTATTTCCTGACTAGTCATCCAAAGCTCTTGCTAGGAAACGGGCTTGCTTTGTGTTTACGAGGGAACATTGTAGCAGCAATCAGAACCTTTGTAGCCTGTAGCCCATTTTAGAGACATGTCAGGTTAGGAAAAAATTTTGCTTGTCTCTCCTGGATTCTTGGAGATAGGGACTCACAGACTGGCTTGGAATTGGGGACATTGCCACCCTGAGCTCCTGAGTGCTGGAGTGACAGGCCTTTACCACCATGCCTGCCTATCAAGTTAAGTGTTTCAGGAACCCGAGGATAATGATTTTTCAGCTTGTTTTTCTGATGATAATCATGAAAGAAAAGGTTTTGAAAAATCTGTTTTGAAATAATATTTTGTTAGGTAACAAAAAGAAATACCAGGATATATTGCTCAATATTTGTTAGCTTTGGCTAGCTTTGTTCTATAAATTAATAGTATATTAAAACTACTTCCTGAGAATATTTCATTTTTTATTAGTTCTTAAAGTTTCCAGAAATTTTGGTTAAACCTGTATTTTGATTCCAACCAGAATTTTTTTAACAAAATAAATAAATAAATTTTGTTTTAATCTGTGCAGCTGTAGTTCTCTTTGCAGTCATGAGAAATATCTATTTTATTAAGTCCTATGAGGAATATGTGTCACATACATTTAAGAAAAAAACTATTTAAGATGAAAAATTCCAAAAATGACTTCCCTCTTGTGTGAAGTAAAACAAAACCCCCAACACATCTCTGTCTGTGGTAATGACATTGAGGTGACAAACTGCAGGCAGGTGAGGTTCCTGGGGGTGATCTCACACCTGCACCAGGAGCTTGGGAAACAGCTGGGCTTGGAACTGCCTGCTGGCCTTGCTTTCTGTTTGATGCAAGACCAGCTCTCAGGCTGAGGCCCTTGCATTTATACAGAAGATCCCAGGTCTTTGAAAATAGACAGATGGGGCTGTGGTGGGTAGTGTTCCCTGGTTTTATGTAGCTTTTCTTTCAGATGGAGCAATGAAGACACCTTAGTGCTGTCCCTGCCAGGCTCCAAGCCCACATCTCTCACAGCTACACAGAGTTTGGTCTGCCAGGCAGGTGTGACTGAGGAAGCCATAGACAAGGCTATCCTGGATCTGCAGCCCATTGCATAGCCGAGTGTGAATTTACTTAACTGCTGGCCCCTTCCTTTCTTTTTAGCTACTCAACAGAGCTCTGGAGGCAGCAGAGATAGTGGTCTTAGCCATGCATGCTGTAACTCTCCTGCAACTTCTTATGGAATTCTTGTGTATAGTTCTTTTACATGCTTCTCCAAAGAAAAGAGGCATATGTACTTGTTAAGGTACAGGAGATTTCTGTGTGAAAGCTGCACCCATCAGTTAAGGCTTCTCAAGATTCAAGAAACCATCAGGCCCACAGATCCTTCAGTTAGTGTTCCTTTAGGTCCATAGGCTTCCCTCTCTGCTGGCTAGGGAACTGTTTTTTTTTTTCCCCTCCTGCACTGGTGTGATTGTGGGAAATTTGCTGAGCCTCCATACATCGACTCCCAGGAACCCTGAGAAGAAATGACATTGTCTTCTTACATTTCTGTTTTTGTTTTTTAGAGACAGGTTTCTCTGTGTAGTCTTAGCTCACCCTCACTCTGTAGACCAGGTTGGCCTTGAACTCACAGACTGACCCCCTCTGCCTCAAAAGTGCTGGGATCAAAGGCTCCTGCCTCTACCCCCACCAGCGCCCAGTTCTTGCTTTCTTGAGGGTAGTCTGCTGCCTCTGTTCTCTCACACACTGATGTTTTCCTTTGAAGCCAGGAACCCAGAACAGAGTGTCCAGGACCAGGCTGAAGGTAGGTTTAGTTTGCCCTGACAGTGTTTTAAAGCTGTGTGAGGAGTTGGGGTGTAGCTCAGCAGAGGGCTTGCTTTGTGTGCACAAGGCTGAGTTCTTTCCACACTGAGGAGATAAAACCTTGAGCCTTTAAACTTGGGGGAGACTTTGTATGATAGCCCAGAGTTCTGGTTTCACTTTGCATTATCCACTCCCATGGACCTGTAGGTAGGAAAGCTCTATGATAGCTTTTTCCTTTGAATTACTGTTTTGTTTTGTGTTTTACCTTTTTAATACACAGACACACACACACACACACACACACACACACACACAAACACTTAGTATTTGTAGGTTTTTGGTTACAATAATTTTTCCAATGAACACTTGATTAATTGTATTTATTCTATTTAGTTAAAACATTATTGCTCCAAAAACATTCAAGTAGACCTGTACGGTCCTTCTGTCGGCTTACAGACAATTCTGCCAGGCTCCAGCCAACTGCTACCTAGGTTTGAGTCAACATGGAGTATAAGAACTGCTCAGCTACGTGTGTGTGTGTGTGTGTGTGTGTGTGTGTGTGTGTGTGTGTGTGTGTGCGCTCTCTCTCTCTCTCTCTCTCTCTCTCTCTCTCTCTCTCTCTCTCTCTCTCTCTCTCTCACTCTCTCTCTCCATCTCCTATTCTCCTTCATTCTCTCTCTCCTCCACTTGTTGCCAGCTGGCCTCTTCTTCTCTTCCTCCCTCCTCTCTCTTTCTGTCTTTCTGTTGTCCTTTATTCACTGCCTCTGTCCCTTTTCCTGGTCCCCTTCCCTTCCCCCAGTAAACTTCCTTTTGTACTAGGCCTGTCACTGGTGGTGGCTCCTCCTGGGAACCCCTGGGCTGACATGCTGAGGCTGAGGTGTTCCCTCCTTCTTAATGCACATTGCTTTGTAAAGCCTAGCCTTCAGCAGCAGATCTGGCTCCAGGTATTCAGACCTTGTCCTTTACAGGAAACAGCAGGGCCTGTAGGCCTGTAGGCCACTCCCTCTGAAGCCCCTGTTAAGATTGGTTGTTAAGCCAAGGGCTGGATGATTAGAATCTTTTGGTTTTATAAGGCTCAAAACAATGGAAGAGTAAATGCTACTTTTACCAGTTTGCTATTCTACCTGCCAAGGATAAAAACAGGGAAAGTTTGCTTCAGAAGCATGCCTGGGTGAGTTGCATGACAGTAGGTCCTAATGGGCAGGTATCAGGGATACTCAGTACTCCACAGATCTTTTTATAAAGAGAGCAAATCAAGTTTTTGACCTTGCTTTGTTTTGTGGGCTTTATGTTTGCATTATGGCTTTGTAAGTACTGCCATTAACTGAGATGGGTCAGTAGGCAGGGGTGGAAAAAGGCTGGAGAGATTTTTCAGTCAGTTTCTCTACTTTTGTGTTTTGTTGTTCCAAAGGAGGGGCCTAGAAACCTCTTCATTAGTACTATCAAGGATCATGACCATCTGAGTATTAATTAGGAAAGATAAACTATATCTTATAGGACTAAATAATACCCTGCTGTTTGGACATCCTTTCACGATACCAAGAAAAATAGAAAGAACTGAGTTTTGATTTAGAAGATTCAACTCCTTGACTTCACATATCGCCTTTTTTCCGGTACCAGCTTGCATAAATTCTTATGCAACAGGCCTTGACTTCTATGACAATAAATAGCTATGATGAAAATATCCCCCCACCCTACCTGTGTCATTGATGTTTGAGGGTTCTATGATACTACAGATATACACATATATATATAAGGAAATGTGAGATAATACATCTCTGATGTAAGCTGCTGTTTTATCAATGAAACAGAATTGTATCACAGCTACCTTGGGGGGCTTCAGGTCTGCTGTTTGTCTTTTGAATCCATGTGGGGATTATAGGGGTTTTTTTGATGATCTTTTTTTGTGGATATGGATAATAATTGAAGTTACTACAACACATTGGGTTTGGGTCCTAGAAACTTCTAAACTTGTAGAGTTTTAGGAACGGTTTCCACATGTACATTAGTGTAACCTAGTAAAATCTCGTGCTACAGTAATAGTATGGGGCATTTAACTGTTTAGGTTCATGGCACTGGCAAAAGCAGAGAATGTTTCTGTTTCCACTCAGCGTTCTCCAGCAGTATTAATGCCTCTGGAGTTTTGTAGTTGTGACCTTTTTTTAATGAGAAGGAATTTATAATCAATGTTTTCAGGTCTACTGTATCTGTTGAGGGATTACACACTGGAGACCACTCTAAAGGTCAGTAAAGAAGGCGCAACAGAGGTTTATGTGTGTTTCAGATCTCAGTGTCAGCAACCTTTCCTGACAGGTAAGCCCTGTAATGAGAAGCTTGGATAGAAGTATATACTTGTTCTAAGGAAGAGCGCTGACACCTAGGCCATTTAAACCTCAACCAGAAGAACTGATACACTTAACGTCTGACAGGAGCAAAATCTAGTTTCCTTGAAGTCACTTGGTAATCAGTCTGTGAATGGGCTTGTGACATGTGGCAAAGCTAAGCCCTTCCCACTGTATGGCTGGTGGGAGCAAGAAGAAGTAGGGGCCTTGCTTGGGGACATTCATATGCGTTATTGTCGGAGTTTTGGGGCAGGAAAAGCAGATTTGATTTCTTGTCCCAGTCACCAACTTGCTGGACCTAGGCAGGTTGTTCTAAATGTCTCTGAGCCTCTTGGCAATCAGACCTTATAATGTGTTTTATGCTGCATTAAGCTCCTCTCCTCTCCTCCCCTCCCCTCTCTTCCCCTCCCCTCTCTTCCCCTCCCCTCTCTTCCCCTCCCCTCCCCACTTCTTTCCTCCCCTCTTTTCTCCTCCCCTCCCTTCCCCTCCCCTTCCTTCCCCTCCCCTCTCCTCTCCTCTCCTCTCCTCTCCTCTCCTCTCCTCTTTTCTCCTCTCCTCTCCTCTCTGCTCCTCTGTCTCTTTGTCTCTGTCTCTCTTTGTCTCTTTTTCTGTCTTTGTCTTTCTCTGTCCCTCTCCTTCTCCTTCCCCCCTCCCCTCTCTCTCACATACACACACAGGCATACACATGTATTGTGTGTGTGTGTGTGTGTGTGTGTGTGTGTGTGTGTATACCTTCAAGGGTCTAGCTCCAGTCCTAAAACTGACTGTTTGAAGTAACCCTTTCTAATAGGATTCTGGGTTCTGCTGTTTGTCAAATAATTTGTTATGAAGTCAAAACTGCAGTTTAAAACAAGGTGGGTAATGGGCCTTACAAAAGAAAATTTCCCATAAGTATAATCCCTTCCTAGTCTATATTTATTATGCTTTTCTATAAAAATTTTAAAGTTGATATAGAAATGTCTTAACTACAATTATGAAAATAGATGTTGAAACTTTCATAAATCAAATAGGAGACACACACACATACATACCCATACACACACCCTTTTTTCTTATATAACCTGTATGGTCTATCTACTTTTTGCCAAGGTTCTATGCTATGTATTAGTTTCTATTTTACAAACCAATGACAGTAAAGAGATGTGGATCTCAGAAAGCTTTTTGTCTGACTGTCCCATGTGTAGCTACGGCCAGTGTTTGCCCGTGCTATGGCCTGTGTTTTAGAGTGTGTTGAATCTTTGGAGTTTATTCTCATTCTAGGAAAGAATTGCAGAGATGTCATTCTAGGCAGAAACAAAACTTGTAGGCCTCAGAAATCTTCTTAAGTGGGATTTATTCTGGTGCTGGGGGCTGAAGTGAGGACCTCAGCATGTGGTAGGCAAACCTTCTTGCATTGAGTTACATCCCCAAATCATCACTAGTGTTTTTACGTTTAGATAACAATAACTTTTCACATTGCTCCATGAATTACTTATTAGTCTTTATAATCCACGGGTTCGGGTAGACAGCTTAGAAGCAGATGTAAGGAGGAATTCAATCTTTCTTCCTCTTTGTTCTCATCCTCCAATCAATGGCTTGGACTTTTTCAAGTCTCCCATCCCAGAGAACATTCCCCTCTTAGCTGTCTCCTCTCTCCCCCCTCCTTATTTCCTTTCTTCATTCCACTATATCTTCTTCCTTACCATCATTCTTCTAATCCATTCTTGTCAATAAAATTTACATCCTTGTTAATTACATGCAATCAAAATTGATGCATAAGGTAAAGGAGGCTACATTTTGTGTATAGAGGCAACAGTGGCAGAACAAATAGATGCGCATCCCTTGGTGATTATCATGGGGAGATTAGAAGAATTGGATAAAACTTGTTAGCTTTTGCCTTATAAACCCTGTTTTCATGGAAGAGGATGCTATCTTGTGCTCTGTTACTT